>NC_139710.1:10956628-11684128 GCF_964188405.1 Protomyctophum parallelum
ATGGATGCTCTCATTGGTGTAAAGTGCATCCGTTGTTTGGACAATTGCCAGATTTAGAGTCCAACCAGCTAATAACTTTCGTATAGCTCCTCAAACTTTTCTCACATCAAGGATGTGAGGGCAGCCTATAGGGCACTTAACTCAAAAGTCAAAACTAAATATTTCGTATGTGGGTAAGGGTAGGCCTAATACATTAATTTATCGGAAAAAAGCAACACGTACTACAAACATATTTAGCATAACGATGGTGCTGCTGCGCAATCACCGTGCGTAATCGCATTTTTTAATGGGATTTTATACGTCAGTGCTGACACATTTAAGATAACATTGCCTGCGTGTATTACACCCGCATGAGCACGCAACAATTAGCTTAAAGTCAGTAATTGGAATTAAAGATAACCTATTGTATAGCTGACAAAATGCCACATTTGTGCATGGAAAAGTCTTAGCAGGACAACTTTAAGTTGCACTGAGACGTTCTTTTTTGTGGAAATTCATGTATTTTGGTTCATCATCATCCTATACTCTTTGAAGTGCATGCGCTCGCGGCAGCTTGGCCGTCTGCTCTTCATGAACAATGCACGTGCAGTGATTGAACGCAGTGATTCCACTGAGGAGGCATCCAATCAGTGTCACGCAGCTACAATGGACGTCTGCTGCATCCATCCATCAATCTCCACCGGCACTATACACAGTACCAACATCTGATTGGCTCCCATGCCTCGGCCTGACAGGGTCAAAAATTATATCAACAAACCAGACTGTCGTTACGGGCAAATTCAAACTGGCCAATGATGACATTATTGGTCGTCCCGTCCCAATAACCCTGCAGGGCAGGCTTGCCAGGCTATATATTAATTGAGGGCCTATATGTTTTATTCTAATGCTATGAATTTTGAGTATTGAGTATTGAGCAATATCGATCTCATCAAATATTTCAGCCTCTGACATATTGCTATAGGCTATATATATATATTTCGTGTATAGGCCTATAGGCCTAATGTCTTTTCACACATGGTTTTGTTCCATATTGTTCCTCCTTTTTTGGTTATTTTAACGTGGGCAGGCTACTATACAAAACTAGAACTAAAACAGTCTCCTTGTGCAATAGGCCTATATACGCATGTATAGCATGTATTTGATGCATCTCTTGTAACCGTATAAAAAATATTTTCCGTTTCTGTTCCACTGGCGTTGAAAAGGAAAGTTTTTTTCCTCCCTCATGCTGGCTCCTGGCCCCTTAGAGGCCATTGTCTCTGTTTAGAGTTTGAGCGCCTGAACAATGAATGTAAATCTCCCCCCTTCGATCCCGCCTCAACCGACCATCTGCCAGCGCGGGACACAGTCAGATGTTTCCCCAATTATGAGAACAGTCTTGCGGAATCCTGTCACTGAATCTCCGCCCTGTCGCCGTGTTCGTTCTCCTCTTCCCTGGTGTACGTTGACTCGTTTTGATTGACAGCTCTACTTAACCCGAAACCATGAAAAATCTATAAATGCTGAAGGCAGCATGTTGACACAAATCTGCAGGGTAAAATTCCTTTACTACCATCAAACAAGTATGGATGTTATTGTTCAAGGAAGATGCGTTCTTAAAAAGTGTATTTGATGAGAGTTGTCAAGAAAAGACTTGCAATGTTGCGGACGCAAAAGTTAACCCAGGCCTACACACGCATCCTGTGTGGGAGTTCTCTCTTCTGTTCTGACATTGGCCTATCTTTTGCAGAAACATAAACATCTTACTTTATTTGTGTCTCAAGGCTTAACATTTATTAGATTTAACTTAAGACCATGAAGCTTGTAAACTACTTCGTTTTAAATGATTGAAATGTCATGTCAAACGACTTTCAAGGGTACATCATGGTTAGCTCTTCAGTGGATCCCTGCAATAAATAAAGAAATAAAGAAATACACATCAATATACTCAGGCTTCATTTGTTAACATTTTCTTCCAGCTTTTTAAGGCTATACAAATTGGGTAGCTATATATTTGGAAATGATTCGTGTCAAGAAATTTCTTAATGCTATTTCCCATCTTATCCTTTAAAGGACCACTTCACCACTTTTCAACCGTTTCTATTAGCTTGTATTCCCCATCGATGATGTCACTGGACTGGAGGACGCTTTCTGAACTGCCCACAGCCCTCCTATGAGACACAGACCGAGTAGAAAATAAAAATAAAAATAAAGTGCTTTAAATGCGAGTGTTTGTGCAAGGTGAACTGGTCTATTTTGGGCTAGAAAAAAAGATGGATAATCCATTCGTGACCTTTAAGAGTTTATGCTATATCTATGAGTCAAAATGTCAGAAAACATGGAAAGGTTTTTGGAAGAACTTTAGATGGTTTCGTTTATGTCTTCACTCTGTGCAACGGCTATCACGGCACGGTTCTTCTGGATGTATAACATTGTATATCTTTGTTTTGCTTTTGTAATTTCGTGAAGCGGATACCCAGGCGAGAATGAGGATTAACCGAACCACCACAAGCGTCTTTCTAATCAATTTAACCCACTGAGACGGTCAGCGCGTGTTTGGGGGGTGGGGCCAGGAATCAGTGACTGCTAAACAGAACAATAGGGTATCGTGTGCCACTCTGCCTCCTCAGAATTCCCCTGCTCCCGTGGGAGTACCAGCTCCACTCTCTGTGGATGGCAGTCGGTCCACGGAGGTCACGAGGGGCGTGTGGGGGGCGGCCTGTAGACGCAGCAGCTGGTTCCCGTCCCTTCTTTCCACTCTGGAGAACAACAGGACTAATGCGACCCACCACGTCCGTATATCGATCACCATATATTGCGCTCATTTATTTGTTTACTTTATTTAAGCAGGGCTGCTGAGACCCCGGGGAATATCGGCACCCTCAATTAAAGTGGAGCACGCCCTATAGTTTCTATCATGCAGGCTATAGGCCTACCATTAAAAACATATACATAATTAAAAAATAAATAAATAGATTGGTTTTGAGTGGCGATTCTGCAGGGATAGGCTATACTGATGATGGCCCAGGCTAAAAGTTTTAAAAGACAAAGGCCTCGAACACCTAGGCCTATAGTTGAAAAATAGTGTGACAAAATCTTGGCAATTAAAATCAAAACTTCAGAAAGGCCATGTGTCTTGGTTGAGAAACGTAAGATAGCAAACTTAAAGCATACAGGCCTGGATGATTCATATATATAGGCTATACAGTGCTGGAGTGGGAGTCCAAGGTTTGCATTAATTAAACTTACTTTTATTTTGGAGGATGAGGAGAAAGCTCTGCTTGAGTCCAGCCCAATGTGAATCTCATCTCACCTCTGTCTTGAAACAGCTAGAAACAGAAGAAGGCAAAGAGGCTGAGCCATGTGACAGGTGCTTGTTCGGATGTTTCTCAAACCACGATTCAAAGTATTTCAGTTTTTAACATAAATGCAGATCTGCAAAGTTGCCATTGGCCGATGCCTAACAATGTGAAAAGTCCTGCTGGGAAGAAAAAAAACAGACTTTAATAAATGTAATGTTTTATGTACCCTTTTCTTCTTCGAGGGTAGAAAGGCCTATATAGGACTAGACCTATTTTTTTGTCAGGTGAATAGTGAAAATAGCCAGGAGTCCCTGTGTAAGCTTGTAGATCTGCTATTTTCGAACATGTTGATTTTGTTTTATTCTTTGAAAAGTTTGCTTACAATTACATGGCCAAAATATGCCAGACTGAATGTGACTAAAGGAATTTTGATAGGGTTAATGGGGGGTGTGGGGGAGAGAGAGAGAGAGAGAGAGAAAAGACCCCAAAGACAAGTGATCAATAATGAAAGTGCTCGTTGTGATTGCTTCTAGATCAGAATATCACAGAAACATCAGTTAATTAATGCTAGAAACAGAGTAGCCTACATATTGAACAGTAGTCTGCTTCTGCATCATGTAGGCAGGGCTATAGGCCTGTACAAGTGACCCAAAGACATCCTCTAGTCCCAGGTCTTGCTGGTTACTAAAATATGTATGCACCGCCCTCTGCTGGCGTGTGGCTTAAATGAATAAGTTAATATGTTGGCCATCAAACCCCTGTCTCCCACCACTTTCAAAACAATGAAAAAACAATGACAGTGATATGCAGCATACATGGTTTTATTTTAAAATGGTATTTTTTATCTGTTTCATGATATAAATTATAATGCAATAATTTCTGCTCATTCATTCAAGTTTCAGAAATACATTCAATAGTCTAGTTGAGATCACATATAGTGGTAATATGTTACATTAATTGTAAGCTGTAACGGAAATATCCTTTTTAAAGAAGATATAAATACTGAGGACAACAATGCAGAAATGAAAAAGGAATTCCAAAAACTTCACAGATCAGAAGCTGATAAAATAGTTGAAACCTAAGATGATTAATTTCATGTCTTAGCAATTAATGCAAAAAAGGAGGCAAAACAGGTGTTGTTCACTTCTTTCTTCTAAGTGTTCATTAAGTGCAACAATAAGCAACAAACAATAAGCAACAACAATAATTTACTCTTTCTTAATCAATATGACAAATCAAATTAACCTTTACAGATTAATTTGGATCCATTTACACTCTCTGAGTTACATTCACTGAATAATTGATTTGGGTGCGTTTCATTAAAATTCAGAGCGTACATCTAAATCAAGTGGCCAGAGAAGTAGCTGTCAGCTGTCAAGCCATTGCCACCATGGTTAGCAAGCAGATAGACCTTGTCTCCTTCACTGAGCTGGAGGAGAGTGCCCCCACTGGCAGAAACAAAGCCAGTCCCTGATGCTGTGGTGAAGGAGTGCACCACCACATTTCTGTTAAGCATAAGGTCCACATTTCCAGAATTCTCAGAGATAGTACAATGGAAATCAAATTCATATACACCTGGAATCACACAGGTGAACTGCCCTGTATGGGTGTTGTAGACACCCTGGGCATTGTAGATGACTTGTGTGAAGGGGATAGGCACGCCTGCTGTGGGGAAGTTATTGCCCAGTCGTACAGAAAAAGCAACTAATTCAGATCGACCAGCAGGCCCTGTTGCACCACGTTCTCCTCTGGGTCCTGGGGTGACAAAAGGAATAGTTATTAATATTCACACCAACATAAAGTCACCATTCTGGCATTTTTGCGATATTGCAGGTATAAAGTTGTATCAAAGCCTATTGCAGAGCTGCCAACCTGCACACATTTTGTGTACCAACCACGCAATTCTAGGTGTCTATACGCCTAGAATTGCGTGGTTGGTACACAAAATGTGTGCAGGTTGGCAGCTCTGCTATTGTGCAAAGCTATATAAAAATGATTACCGGGCATATCGCTACCCGGTGGTAGCGATACGGTTAGTGGTTATACCTTGTGGTCCAGCCGGTCCAACTGGTGTATCCTCAGGAAAGCCATTAGGACCTTGATTTACAGAAAACAAGTTAGAAAAACAAGCATTAATCAGCTTAAGACGAATACGGTAGGTCATAAATGTATTGTGGGTTAACATATTCATTGGCCTACCTTCTTGCCATGGACTCAGGTCGAAGGCAGGGATGTCTGTACAGTTGGTGTAACCTGACCCTCTGGGACGGAACAGGAAGGGTTTGTTTGGGACCTCAGTGATGCCAGTGTTGTCACAGATGATGCGAGCAAGAGATGTATTACGCAGGGAATCTCTCTGGTTTTGAGTGAAAACTCCTGGGTTCTCCCACCACAGTCTGAAATTGACATGTCATGAAGTTGTTTTTAGAACCCCTATGAATGTATATGGCCAGAGTCGATGTCTGCAAACCTGTATTTCATGCCCGTTAATGTAATTTCAAACAGTCCTCTATAAAAAGCAAAAGTCATAACATTTTGTATAGTAGTAGATTTCAATAACAATGTGTGGATGTCACAAAATCCCAATGCACACCGGTGCGCCTTGGCACACCATTTGGGAGCCACGGCTCTATGCTTACCTGTCTCCCTCACGAATCCTCTGGAACTGTGTGGCGATGATGCAGGCAAACAGGGGCCCTGTTCTGCCACCGCGGACAAAGGGCTCAGAGACTCCACCCATCCACACATCAATGTTGTCGGGAGTGCCATATAAGTCCAGAAGGGCATCGGCCAACCTGGCGTTTCTCAATACTCTGGCCAGCTGATTCCTATTTCGGGGCTGTGATAGGCCACAAAACCCGCGCCATTTGTTGTAGCCTACATAGAGAGCAGACAGTGGGTAATTGTTGCATTTGTGAACATACTTTAGTCACATGTGTCATGAGTTTGACCCGATGAAGAGCCTTGGCTCGAAACGTTGACATTGATTAAATTAGATTGGAGCAGATGTATGTGCAGGTTTATTATTTTTCTTCATTATATGTCATACTTAGAAAAAATAAATGGTTCAGATATGTTGGCTAGCTATTATATAATTTGGAAGGTACTGAAACAGAAGCCCATACCCGGAATTCCATGATCTCTGCCTCTCTGTAGGTTGAGAGCGCCCAGGTCAAGAGCCAAGTGAGAGGAGAATTGAAAGAGTCGTTCCCTCAATTCATCAACCATCATGTGGTCCTGCGTGTTCAGTTTGGCCTTCCGACCCGCCAGTCCCCTCAGAATTGGGTCCAAACCACCTTTAGAGCACCAAAAATGTCATCACAATTGTTTTAATTAAATAACTTGATAGTGCACCTAAAGTTATATGAAGATAGTATTACAATGATGTTATTCATACCTTCAAAAACAGCTCTCCATGGTGTGAAAAATGCTCTGTGGAGCAGTGGGCTGGGGAAATCGGGATGCTCCTCGTATGTCTCATTGAGACGGAATACGAAGGGCTGAATCATCAAGTGGGCGAATCGGTAGGCAGCTGTTGAAAATACGTTCGCGATGCTCGGGTCCACGTCCTCATTATAGCCAGGGTAGTTAGAGAGCTGCCTACTGACGAAGTCTGGGCCAACAATGTGTAACAAGTAGTCCCTAAAGGTGATGACCTGGTTGAAGAGAGTTTCAAATATTTAATTACCACTTCATCCATAAAGGGATGATTGTTTATGTTCATGCCATTGTTTGCTTCCTTACCTGCATGTATCCTCCCATAATCTTACGGGCTTCCTGGTAAAGTCTTTCTCCACTCCACTGGGGATTGAGGATGGCCAGGGCACGTGCTAGACGGTTGTGTTCACGCAACATCAGCGTGTGCATGGTAGTTAGTCCGATGTTTTCATTGGAACGCTCATCACCTAGGAGACAGCGAGAGCAGGTTATACTCTAAACACAAGTGGCTGTGACACCTAACTTACAATAAAGGATACATGGAACAACAAATTAAATGCAGTTGATCAGTGTTTGTTTTGTAGTAATTAGACATGCAGTGCATGTGTGCGTTGCAGGTGACTACAACATGAGCTTCTGGGTGGGATGGAAGTGTGGGGTCGAGGTTTGGGTTTATTGGCATACAATTTTATCTGAAAACTGTAATGAGGTTTTTGTGACAGACTGAAAAGTGGAAGAAGAGAATAAAATCCTCCCCATTTCATATACAGAGTAAGTATTACTTTTTTTGTCTGTCGTCACTCACCAGCAACGAAACAGGGCACCTCCTGGGCATTGCTATCGTTGGTGATCCTCCGTCGTGTGGCACACATGTTGGCAGACATTTTACTGAAAGGCAAGAACTCACGGCCGTTGTCATCAAACTGGGTGTTGACCCTCATCAGGCCCTTGTCAGTTGTGAGATTGCGGAGGCTTTGAGCTTTGGTATCATCTGCGCCATAAACCTGGCCCACGTCAATGAAAGCTGTGAGAGCGTTCATCTGCTCACGCACAGTGCTTCCACCAAAGAAGTGCCCCGTGTTCCCAGAGCCACAGGCTGCAGATGAACGGAAGAAGGGGATGCACTCTCTTGAGTTATTGCCAAAGCGGGGATCTGTTTCGGGGATCTGCAGGATGACACATAACACGTAGGACTCAGAGTCTTGTACTATAATGTACATTTATAAAGTGTGTGTGTGTGTGTGTGTGTGTGTGTGCTGCAAAATGGACCCAGAAGTGAAATACATATTTCATACTCAAGAAGTTACTGGGTAAATACAGTGCAGTCACCACTGTGATGCTATGATACTGACCAAGATGGGGAAACAAGGCTCTGTGCGATCACAGGTCTGGTCACAGTCGATGCCGTCATTGAATGAACGAATGACAGGAGAGTGAGGGGTGAAGGTCAGGTCATGGTCAGTCCACTGGCCAAAGATAGTCACCAGGTGGGTGTAGACAGTGTCACTCTCCGCATCCTCATTGGCTGTGCGCAGTATACTGTTGGACACTTCCCTCACCTGAGCAGAGGCAAGAACGTTAGTAATGTGATAAATACACAGTAAAATCCAACTCCAAAGTGTTCCATGTTAAATTAACATTAAGGATTTCACTGCATTTGACAAACATAAACTCATAGAGAAACAAATTATACATACCCTACATTACTTCTGTGGATGTCATTAATACAAATGTGTATTTGTCTTGTTTTACTGTATGTTCTTTTTATATCTGATTGATTTATGAAAGGAGGTCCTTTCAATATAGACCACGTCTGTATTATTATTTTTTCCCCCCATTTCCTGTACATTTGTTCTTTAACTTAAGGTAGGAGAGACATGGAGACTCCCGTTACTGAACAAACATAACAATGAGTACATATTTTAACTCACTTACTTACTAGAGGAAACTACACTAAACTGAACTAAATAAATGTACAGTGTTGTATTATACCAAGGGGAGAAGGCGCCTATTAATTCTTTGTGCAGGGTCCCAGCCTCTTGGCAGAGAGATGCCATCCTGGTACTCAGCAGGTAGCCAGCGGTTCAAGGGTATATTGGACGAGCCCTGACGGGGGTTATTCCTTTCAAGGAGAAACGAGACATTGGTCACTTTATGTGTATACAATACATTCTTGAAAATCTTGACATAACAGCAAAGGTAATTTGTTGACATTGTTGTCAGTGATAGTGTTACAGATTGCATTGCTGCTTCTATCACTCAGCCTCACCTGTTGTTGCAGACACTGGTGTAAGTTCGAAAGGTGTTCAGATTTGGAGTGGTATTGCAAGAAGGGGGGCGAGCTCTGGCAGAGCAGCCTGTTAGGTCAGCGATGAACTTCAGGTCCTCCTCAGAGATCAGATCTAAAGCAGAGGCGCAAAGGATCAACAACTCGTCATATACAGTATTTACCAATTCCCAGTAATGAGAAAATACAAACTGCAGCAGAACCAACCTGTGGCATTGATGGAGCGCTTTTGAATGTGGTGAGATGTCAGAGACCTCTTCTGGATCAGTCTGATGCTGGCATACATATAGTCAGCAGAACGCACCGCTGTGCGGGTAAGTCCAACAGGCTGCTTCAGCAGTCGTAGAATGTCTGAGGGGTTAGCTGCATTCCTCCTGACGCGGGCGACCGTTCTGCGTTGGATTGGATGGCATGAGAGAAGAGACGTCAGTACACAGACATCTGGCCTTGGTCATCATGGGATGCTTTGAAGCATTTCTTTCACAGTATTGAAAAGTTGGTATACTCACTCTCTCCTGGAGTATTCGTAATCATTATCCACTTTGATCTTGGCATCTTTCACAGCATTTTCGATGAAAGTCCTACTCAAGCTTGGTTCTGAGCAATACAAAAAAAGTATTTCAGTTCTCTATTTTTATGTTGTCAGTTGTGCAGCATAATCTTTTTTTTTATTGTTTTTATTTATGATTATTGTTGATTGTTGTTCATTATTGTATTGATGTTCAAAAATGTGTGTTATTACTTTTAATTATCTCTTGTGTAGCATGTTTGTAAGTGCTGTCATTAAAATGCTTACTATAAAAATACTAAAATAGCTCAAATACAATAAAATCATAGTCATACTGTACGTTCATAAAGCATAATTAATAGTAATTTCATGATACAAATCAATAATTGGTTAATAATTGATAAGGTAAGGTTAAAACTGTAAAATTATTATTATTATTATTAAAGTATTTGTATTGAAGTTTGCACATTCAAGGACAGACAACAGATACAGAACAAAACAACAACAACACCAGTACTCAACATTCATGTATAGAGTATAAAACACTTGCATGCTGCAGTTTAGTGTGATATTGCACTGCTAAGGTTATAAAATACATCTCTCTTATAGGTGGAGGAACATTATTAAGTCTTATGCCCCGGAGAAGAGCATCAGAAAAACAGTACTACTACTCTAGATAAAGACGTATATTTCCTTAACACAAAAAAATTATGAAACAAAGGATTTGTTTCCTACAACTCTTCTATAGAAATTAAAATATACCAACAGATAGCACTCACCAGCATTCACCTGGCTCAGCATAACCAGACCAGCAGCCAGCAAGAACAGAAATCCAGTCATCACTGCAGAAATGAGGATTCTGTCACATTAATATACAGACTGCCTGGACACTATCAAATTAACTCAAGATAAGTGAATATGAAAATAAACCAGAACAGTAAAATACTGAGCCCGAGAGGTCCCTTTTTATACTTTCAGTTAAATTATATCTCATTAATTTAAACCACAAACAATAAAATAACCACAAACACTCTTCTTCAGCAGAACAAATCACACGATAGAAAGAAAAGTCAAAGAAAATATTGGGTCAAATTGAGCCCATTTCTTCTGTACCTGCAACGTCCTGCCAGCTGTTCCTTCAAGAGAGACCAAAATGAAACACACACTATGTCACGATGGCACTCATCTTATATACAATCATGGTCTGAGGAGGAGACGCCTCAAACGCAAATGTGACGCCTGAAGGAAAACCTTTATGTTACAAAGACAATGAATGCATTTCCTCCTTCCTCATTCCTCCACCTGTCTCCATCCTGTCATCTTCAACTTTTCCATAGTTTCTGGTGTGTTGACTGAGCTGTTTTAGCCACAGATAAATGCATTGCTATAGTATTGAGATAATACTCATCTTGAGTATGGCTTCCAAACTCGTCTAACCACAATGCCACATTCGGACATTACATCAACAATTAGTAAAAAATAATGCAGTGATGACATAGTAATGCCTAGAAGCAGTCTGACTCTGATGGCTGGAACTCGGCTGTTCCAGTGTCCACATCCACACAGATGGGTGCTTTGACATTTTCATTTGGGCCTATGGCTATGAGCTTACATAACCAGCCTGAGTCTGTGGGAGTCTGTACACTGAAATTTCAATTTAAATGGTTATTGATATTTTTCTCTCCTGTTCTTTAAAAAAACAAGATATTATTAAAGTTAGTTCAAGTTAGTTTTATTTAAGGTAATGTCTTAGAATACCCATTTCATTAAAAAAAAAATAATAATAATATAAATTAATAAAAAAAACTCAATTCACATTATTCCAACACACATTTCTGGAACATGTAGAAAAGCTGAAGCGCCTTTTGTCCTGAGGTCAGAGATCCACTGTCTGATACTGCCTGCAAGTATCTGTTAGGCTAGCCTGTTACTGTATCTGCCTTTCATTGTGTAGGCTATTTCCATATTTTCTACAGGATTATGACCAGGCAAGTGGCCACTCCAGTTTAGCCTCTTCGATGATTAGTTAATGAGATGGTAACTGTCAATGATATTGCATTACAAAGGACCATGATTAGTTATAAGATAAATGGGAGTAAACATTCTTTGCCTATACTATTATCTAGATCCATGCTATTTGGCAAGATATTAGAAAAATAATAGAAATGGTACATCCACTTGACGGCAGGTGAATAACGCAATATAGAGTACAGGAAGACTGTCAAAACGGTAATCTATAATAAAGCCTTGACTGGGAGCTTTACAAAGTTGCAGTGTGCAGACTTCTATTTTTGGCATGATATACCTTTTGAGGCTGTTCAAGCAATGAGCCAATGGTTAAGATGTGGCATCTGTCCATGGATCTGTCCATGTTAAGTTATGGTTTTAAAAGCAACACAAAAATCAACACCATGACTAATGCCAGCAACTTTACCGTAACAAATGCCAGCAATTTACCGTAACAAAGATTACTTCCAGTTTACTTTCCTTCCTTCACGTCTTACAGGCGGAAACCTTTTTGTAGCAGCTATAACATGCAAACAAAAATAATATAATAAAAGACAATGATGGCCAGATATATGATAGGAACAGTGCAAAGTACTGCAAAATGCAAAGAAGATACACATTTATGACATGCGCAAATTTAGCATTTTTATTGCACATCTAACTATAAATGCGCCACGTCTCTGTCTGCATGTGTGCATGTGTGTAATGCACGTAACTCGAGAACCGTTTGACCCACCGACTTCACATTCGACACACGCAATCCACACCCCCGCAGGGAGTGCAGTGCCCGGTATAGAGTCGGTCCGACCCACAGTTCTCCAGAACCACCACAAAAGGCTCTGGTCAGGCTCTGCCAGTGGGCCTAATGAGGACAACTCCTTGACAATGTTACAACTGACTATAAGATATCTAATTAAAAAGTAGTTGTTGAACTTCCTTATACGGCTTGGAAAACAAATCCATTCCAGTACTCAGTGACATTGCTCCAAATAATGCTTCTGTGTGGCCCCACATGTCCGGATTAGAGCTTTAACTTGTTTATACTACATGGTTCTGTATCATTTCCATTAGGAGCGCCCTCCTCCTTGATCTGCTTGACTGGCAGACAGTGGCAGTGTATATTTTAGGCTTCAGGTTTCGTTTGAGGGTGTGGTGGAGGAACCTGTTGTGGCCAGAGACACTGAGTGTTCTTTCTGCTTTGGCAATGTAAACGTATGTTTTCTCATGCCAATAAAGCCCTTTGAATTGAATTGAATTGAAATTGAGTAAGACAACAAAATGAACCAGAAATATTCACTTTTTAAATTTAATTGACTTTTGGCAGGTTTTGTGACATTGTATATTTTCCCCTCTGTTAAAATTGGTAACGTGTTAGAATCTAGATGGGGAAAATACTTGTAGGGCTTTGAGGGCCCATAAACACAAATTACGCTCAGTCACTAGCTCCTTTTATTCAGATAATACTCAGATACTACTCAGATGATGATCAGTGTGAATAGAATCAGTCAGAATGTGTTTGATATCAAAAGTATTAGTTGTGTGGGTTACAGCAAATATATAAACGACCCCCCACCCAAACAGGTGACCATTTAATCAAAAAATAATCGCTCCTCGCAATGATGTCCATGCATTCTTCTCATAAATAATGCAATAATGAGTTCGAAACCTATCGCCACTGTGAATGTAAGCACCCTCTGTAATCTGTATCAACAGGTTTAAGAGTGGATACAGCCGCATACATATCACCATTTTCCATCAAAGATTATTGTCTCCACCAGGCCGAAAGCATGGGGAGAGTCTATGTTTTGCACCCTGTCCGTCCATCCGTGTGTCCGTCTGTGATGGGCTAATATCCGGCACAGTTGGCTTGACCGCAGCGAAACTGTGCACACACACACTCCCTGGTTGCCAGAGCATGGGCCTGTTATAGAGCCACCAGGAGGCTGATTCTTTGAAAAACACAAATATTTTTGACATCACTCCGATACATTTTGTAGGGACCACCCTAGTGTAGTGGTTAGAGCATATGCCTTTCATGCGGAAGGTTGAGGGTTCGAGTCTCAAGTCTCCTGAGGAGGCGCGTCTGAAGCCTGTCCTGGATGGGGTATATGTCCAAACATCACGCAAATCGGTACACAGCATCTCAATAGCCATTAAACGAAACCGGTCTTTCAGACTTTTGAGTGGTGCAACCACTCCAAGGAACAGCAATGTCCCTATGTCCTAACCTATGTGACTATGTCCTAACCTATGTGACTATGTCCCGATGTTTAGAGTACCAGTAGGGGCAAAAGTGGAGCTGTTGTGCTAATTACAGAGAGAGAGAGAGATAGAGAGAGAGGCAGGGGGAGAGAGAGGGGGAGGGGGGAGAGAGAGAGAGGTGTCTGCTAAATGCTAATTCCCCCACACAGTAACTCTGCCATTTCTCGACCGTTTAGGACACGGGGCGGCTCACCGGGAACCGGGCTGGCACCCTGGGTGCGTTTCGGTGGGTCTGGAAGTTCCGGGGACCCACTGGGGGCCCCCACACGGAGTTGCAACACTCAGTTCACACAGGTGTGATTTTTTTTTCATACTCCATCCTGATTGGCTAAGGGCAAGGAAAACCTTTGCCTTGCATATTTCACATCTGCCTTTTATAGCGCCACAAAGAGGCCAACTTATGTAAAACACATTTTTGGATATTACTCCTTCAGATTTTATCCAAATTTCACACATCGATACACATAAACACAAAATTCTTACAAAAAGACTTATGTGAAACACATTTTTTTATATTATATCTTTTTATATTTATATTTGTTTTATTTTAGTCCTTCAGATTTTATCCAAATATCACACAATATAGTCATGTGATCAAGACAGATCTGTCTGCTTTTTTATATTTTAGTGTTGACTAAGAATGACATTTAAAGTTTGCAGTTGTGGCCCGTTTTGAATAAAATGCCTCAAAATCATGAACGCAGCAGCAGTCCAATTGCTGTGAAACCTTTCATGCACTAGGCCTATAAGAAATTACATCACTATGTGTACCGATTTGTGTGATGTTTAGACAAAATATAAAATGTGAGCAATATAAACTTTTTATTTTATTTTAAAGCTGCCATAAGCAATAATATGTCAAAAATGTAATGACATTATTTATTTATTTTTGGTATTCAGATTCAATGGGTAAAACGCTCCCAATCTGCATTCAAAGATTTTCCTAGAAGCTGTTATTGGTCGATTTACCTGTCTACTCCCTGATTAGTCGAACCAGGTTTTTTCTTTGGAACAATGACAACACTTCTAGGAACATCTTTGAATGCAGATTGTGGCCCCTATAGATGTGTAATTTTTTGGGAGCGTTTCATTAAACTTTTGACATATTATTTCTTATAGCTACTTTAATGTGCCTCTTGGTAGCACTATAATAAGACAATGTTAAAAGTGTGGCATTTGTTCCTCAACGTCCTGATTGACTAACATTGGCATGTACATCTAGACTAAAGGAGTGTTCATTCAAAGTTTGCACGCACACTAGTTGATTTTTATTTTTTTTTAAGATTTTTTTTGCGGCTTACGCCTTTTATTGATTTTTTAAGGGACAGATAGTAGGCTGACAGGAAACGGGAGAGAGATGGGGGGATGACATGCGGTAAAGGCCGTGTCGGGTTCGGGAGTCGAACCCGCGGCACACCGCGACTGGATCACCAGTCCGGTGCCCAGACCGTTACGCTACGGCCTGGGCCGCACACTACTTGATTGATGAAAGCCTGCCACCATACATTTTCCCAAATCAGCCTCATTTACAAGCACACAACGCATCAACATTGTACTTTTTCCTTTGTGATCCTGTCATAATAAATCCTTTACCTACAACACACTAAAAGTTCCATCTACTGTAAGCCATCGTCTATATTGGCTATTATTAACCGCTACTTCTATGCTCACTCAGTACTAAACTATGCATGCCCACAACAAACGTTCCTGACCTGGTGGAGAATGCTCCCAGGAGCACTTTCTCTATTATTATTTACTGTTACAAGGTGTTTCCAGCTAAATAAATCAAAGTGATCTCTATTTGTATTGCAAAACGATATCATACAAAGTCAATGTTGCTGTTTAAAATCCCCTAATGTTTAGAGACTGGAATGCAGTCAAGTCAGTCTTCCTTTTGTACTTCTTTTATGACTTGTTTTGTGCAATGCGGGAAATAACTAACTTCACTGTTGTTGTGGAACATTTGTGACGCTGATGCTGACAGTAATAGTGGATAAACCAGTAGGAAGTGTGGCAGAAAAAGGTTAAAAAGTTCGCCTATACAAAGGCTTTCCATGCTTAATTTACAAGCTGTCATCCGTCGCATCGGCAACAAGATGTACTACTATGATGACATGACCAGGAAACAGAACCTGAGTCCCGATCCCTATGGCCTTTGCTGTGTGTCACTCCCCGTCTCTCTCCCCATTTCCTGTCTACCTACTGTACTATCAATAAAGGCATAAAAAGCCAAATAAAAAATAAAAAATAAAAGAAAACTAATCTTTGTGGAAAATGAAAGAAATACATTAAAAGAAATACATTTATTCAATTATTCAATCTGAATCTCAACAATTTACCACACATCAACGGACCTCTCTAAACAACACAGAGCCAAACTCAATTACACTTCCACTATATGGGAATTCTGCAAATGTTACTGTTTGTGGCAAAAATGTGATTTAGTTTTTCAGAATTTTCACCAAATTAGGCACACATGCTCTCGTGCCTCACTTGACAATGACCATCAAACAGGGTTTTCATACTGCCGTTAGCCTGTAATTGTGGAGTCGCCGCAGCAGCAGTGACACCAGTGTAACATCTTAAGACCAAAGGTTTGGCACCGTGACCTAACTACTCCTACACACGTTTGTTCAGCTCCACAGTAAGCTCGTGTGTACACATGAATATTTGAAATGTTTTGTCATTTTTTGGAGAGGCCTATTTAACTTTTAAAACTTAAATGATAAAACTTTGGACCCTCCCTATTCCTTCATACTTTCACAGGGAAACTCAATTCACAGTTAAAAAAATGGTCATTTAAAGGGTAGCAACAAACACTGTACGGTAGATTAACGTGTACTTTTTACACTACAGATATATTTTTTAGCTACATCACCAAGTTCACACAGGTCTGCTCTCCGGTTTAATCTAAAGATCTAAGCTGTGTGATGTATACATTTTGAGTTAAATTTATATCAAGCCATGTCCCTGCACTGTAGCAATTAGTACAACTTGTGATTAATAGCCTGTGAGTCATTGCAAAGTAACAAAGTACATTTACTCAAGTACTATACAAGTGCTTACAATGCACAGTACCATTTTGAGGTACTTTTACTTTAGTTTCCATTTTTTCTACTCGGGCACGGGAGAGGCCTATTCATAGTTTGGATTTTGGACTCAGTGACGTCATGTTGTAGTTGCGGTGGTCACCTCACCACCGAACCAAGGATTGGAACCATGAGGTTCCCCGTTCGATCCCGGGCACCCCCAGAGTTAACATCATCAAACCCAGAAGTTATGCAGGAACGCCTACTGAGTGGCAAAAAACTACTTTCTGGCCTTGACAGCCCATTCGTCCGAACAGAACAGTTGTATTTGATTGCATTAAATGATGTTAAACAACATTAAATTCACTTTTTCCACTCGATTTGCCATTTACTTTATGCATGTGCATACCCTCTATTGTGATGCCAATACTTTTGTACTGCCCACACCCACACCCACACCCACACACACACACACACACACACACACACACACACACACACACACACACACACACACACACACACACACACACACACACACACACACAGCTGATCAACCGGAACAAAGTCTATCTACACTCTCACATACAACAGTCAGAGATACATACAAAGTCAAAGAGTGCACTCCTGGGACCTTCACTGCATTTGTATTATTTATACTATTATTTATACCACATTGTTTCTTCAGGAACAATATTTTCTAGTTAAATTCGTGAATTTTGGAGTGGGCCTATTTCTTACAAAACAAATGCAATATCCATTCATCCCCAAAATGTAATTTTAGAAGGCCCTTTAAGAGCGCCCCTCCTGTCACTTGCATGCGTGTGATTGAGCTCAGTGTGGTGACATCCAGATTTATTATGTGAGTACATGTGTGTATGGTTTAGAAGGAGTTCAGTGTATTGTTGAATGCTGTTTATATTTTTTATTGTCTATTGATTATTTTATTTTCACAAACTTCATTTCAAGGATCTTTATTTCCCCCATCACATTACCAAATAAAAAAGAAAATACTTCCGCACACCGTCTTCAAATGCAGTTAAAGGCTTTATTGGGAAATCACAACGTTTCGGTCTATGGTATCACATTACCAGAAATGGACTTTCCTAGTATGCTCAATTGCAGCTATCAATTGTGTGATGATGTCATAACGGTCATAACACAACAAGGAACAAACAAATGTCAACGTCAGTGGTTGGATGACATCAAATGCGTTATGTCCTGCTTTTAGCCGGAAAGACTGAAAAAATGAATCAATGAGCAACAATGTCTTATTGTCTTCTTTGTGTTACATTCAGAGATGATTACACTGTGACTGTATACAGTATACACTATATGAGTACGCCTGAATCACTGCTGAGTTGTTAATATATTGTTGTCAAAAGAGCAGTGCTGTTCTTTTCAATGGTTACACTTTGATTAGTCAGCAGAGAGAAGAGAGATGAAAGTACAGATAAGGAAATAAGCATTTAAGTGTTTGTTATGTTATGTTTTAATTATATGAATAAAAATAATTTCACGTAAGTAAGTAAGGTGCGCGTAACGTGAAAGATTTATTCCTTTTGGTTGCTATGGTTGTTTTTAATTTGTTTTGATTTATTAAAGCAAATAATTATTACGTTATTGTTATTATTGCATCTGAGGTGGTCTCTCTCACACAAGTGGCCTATGAGAAGTATGAGAAAACAGAGGCCACGCACAAAGTATCTGCTCCATTAACTGCAGTTTCGCAGAACACAAATAGCACAAAAGGCAGAGGCGTTGCAAACAGTTTTTCTTGAGGTGTGTACTGTGTACCCATAAGGTAATATTTCCTGGTAGCAAGAAGTTACAGTAAGAGGAAAGAATACCAAACGACTCGCCCCTTTACCAACTCGCCCCGGCAAAAAGTGAAGGACGGTCGCCCCGGAATTTCAGAAAGTGAAGTTAACTCGCCCCAAAGCCGTGGATGACTCGCCCAGAAAGCATGGATATCTCGCCCTGAAGCGTGGATATCTCGCCCCATGTTTATTTGACCATATTTCTCATATTTTAGAACCTAAATACAGTTTAGCCATTGCACTGAGCATTGTTGTATACCATTTCCATAGATAGCTGTTGTTCTGGAAATTCCCCCATTACCTGATGAATGGCTCATCCCCATTTAAGGTTGGCAGTTGGCACCTTGCCATTGACCCTGTCTGTCTGCATAAAGTACAGTACTTAATCAAATACAACGGTTTTACCGGGCGACTTGTCGCTTTGGGGGGCGACCGTACCGGATGGTAGGGACGACCGTTCTTTGCGGTTGGGGGCGAGATAGAAAAGGGGCGACTGTACCTGTCACCAGAGAAAACAAACAACACCCCATCATACAATCACTCAATTAATTAATTAATGGCATGCACAGATGTGCACGCACACGCAGGCACACACGCACAAGGTGGGCTTCACTGGGGTCCCCATGCACTCCAATGATATATTATTCTAACTTAGTAAAACTTGATAAAGAAAAGAAAATGTATAATTTACACTAAAACTCTTCCAAAAAATATCTGTCTATATACATGCCAAACTATATGATCCACACAAACTCTGGAATCAAATAAAATTGACAATGAATAGGGAATAATAAAATATGAATTCAAATAGTCAAAATAACAAGGTAAACAGGTTTAATCTGGCATGACAAAACAAGCTACAGATGTGGTAGGTTAGCAATGATATTTTTTCATTGTGCTTAACCTTGAATTCATATGCCACATACTTCTTGATGAGGGCAAGAGTGGAGGGGTCCTTCAATGCTAGGTCAAGGGTCTCATGAATCATGATTGACTCAAGTTCTGAATAAACAAAAGAAGTAGGAGTGCACGCAAATATAGTGAGGAGGTGCTAACCACAAATGGTAAATGGTGCATTTATATAGCACCTTTATCCACAGCGCTTTACATAGATTGTGCATTACATTTACCCATTCACACCAATGGCGGTGGAAACCATGCAAGGCACCAGCCAGCACATCAGGAGCAATTAGGGGTTCAATGTCTTGCTCAAGGACACTTGAGCAAGGACACTAACTCTGGGGGAGCCCGGGTTTGAACTGGCAGACTTGCGGTTACCATCCAGCCACTTTACCCCTGAGCCACCGCCGCCCCACGGGAGACAAGACTTGGAAAAAAGAAAGAGAGGTCGCACAGCTCATAGTTACGATGAAAAAAGCTTTTAATGTGAAACCAACATTTCGGCAACAAAATGCCTTCTTCAGGGTATGAACAATTGAATGACTCAAGTCTGGACATCAACTTTCTCCTCCTCAACTAACCTCTCAGGTCAACCTGTGCTGGGGTGACCACATGCTTCTTATGTACTTTATACAGCTCTCAAGGTCAAAGCTCCTGAAGACTGATGTACTTTGAGTAAACTTTCCTCAGGAAATTTGGGCCTGATTATTTTAGTGGACAGGGTCCAAGATCTTATAGGTATTTCCACCTGTATAGAGCATTGTTTAAAGACCGTTTCATGATTCATGATTTTAGGCACCTAATAATTTACAGATTAAGCACCGATTACTGTAAAATACAAGTTACAGGAAGCTGTGTCCGCATTCCTTCTGACACACCAGTCGCCACCATTATCTCTCTTGCATTTCTTTGATTTTAGCATGATTAACTACCACCAGTTACACCTAATTCAACAAAAAGATTGCCACACATGATTTCCCCTAATCACTGTACAATTTAATAAAATGGGATTTTTACTCCAGTCATGACCCACAAAACAGTGGCCTAAAGTGTCTAACCAGAAGTACATAATACAAAGCTAAAGGGCGTTCCAGTCGGCTGGACAGTGTAGCCCTGTACTTCCTGTACTTCTGGTTATACACTTTAAGTCGTTTTTTCCTGGATTCATCTCATGCTGAGATGGAGATCAAACTAGGAATGACGTTAGTAGGCCTACAGGTTAGTAATGACCATGGTGTCCACACTGTCCAGGTGTTGGAATTTAAGACGTTAGCAGGAGACAAGGGGCCCTATATTTTCGTCAGTGCTAAACTGCTTATCCCTAAACTTCTTTGTCTTTTATACTATTTTGAAAAACATTGAAAACTTGTTCAAATAGCCGATCATGCATCAACACGTTGTGAGCTTGTAGATCGGCAATTTGAACTATTCAAAAATGTAAAAAAGGCAAAGAAGTTTAGGGATAAGGGGTTTAGCACTGACGAAAATAGGGCCCATAGTACTTTCTTGTACGTTTGGGGTGAGGAACCCACGTACGCCTGTTACGTCTACATTTCATACGTTACTTACGGTACTTGTGTATGCTTGTGTCAAATGTCACCGGGGTACTGCACCCACCGTAATGTACCGACGTACGTCGGATTGGGAACAGTCAGCAACCGAACGGAGATAAAAGATGCACGGACAAATGTGAAATGTCTCTTCCCCTCCGTTTTGTCCGCTCCCTACGGATTTTATGTAATCTAATGTCAGATTATGGGCCTAAAAATTGGGTAAAATTGCTGTTCTTATTCATTTCAGGATATGCATCATTGTAATCATTAAAATTATGCCAGTCTGAGGCTAATCTGTATCCCTGAGTACTGCCTTTCATTGTACTGCAGAATGATTTAATAGATGCTATGTTTTGGGGTAGTTGGTAATCTCTTTGTATCATTTCCCACCGGACCTCAGGATAAACCGAGCACACTCCAGGTATTGACGCAACACTAACCATCTCAATAAATTCCTTATGCCAAAATTACACAGATACTGGGGAAATTTGTATGGTGATGTTGATTTTGTTGATGCAAGAGGGGGACAAAGATGGCTGCCAAACGGACCCATGGGAACATAATATATCAAGTTCGGAAAATCAAAATGTCTTTAGACTCCTTGAGGTTGAGGAATACAAAACAATAATGGGGACCTCATCTTCCTACACGTGCATGTATGAGTGTACGACCCTCCCAGGGTCCACTTAACTTAACTAATGATATATTAATTAAAGGGATATTTCACTTTCATTCTATCATTTTATCGTCTGCTCACTCAGGCTTTTGTGAGCACCCCAGATAGTTTTTAAGTTGTTTGATTTTAGTATTGGATAGCTGCCCCGCCTCTTATTTTTATATTTTCCAAAACAAATTGAAAAAAAGAAAAAGGTAATTGAAAAAACTTGCATGGAGGGCCCTGCCTGAACGGCATGGCCAGTCTATGGAACTCCAACCTTCCCCGTCAAACCAAATATTTAATTTAATTTAATTTCATATTTATTTATTTCATTTCAGTTATGGTTTTACATGATTATATTCATTTTACTTTTTTTTTTTTTTTACATATTCCATATCAGAAAAGAAAAGGAGCAGGAAGAAGATAAATCTTATTTATACCTGCCCCTAAATATAAGTTAAAGACGAAAGTTCAACTGAGAGGTGGAACGAACCGTCATCAAACTCGGTTCCCCCAATTCAACCCATTCGGCCCTGCTCCAATCAGATCAGCGCAACTCATGTCTGTGCTCCTTAAAAGGATGCATGCCTCCTCCGTCCTTGTCTCACTTGTGCTATCTGTTCAGGTCAGCCGCCACCTCCCCGACACCGCCCAGCAGCAGGCACCACCAGGATGGCCCCACAGGGGCCCCTGCCTTCCATCAGGCAGAATCTGATTGGAGCCTCCTGACCAGATCCTCCGATGGGGCCCGCGCCAAAGCTTAATTTAAATTTAATGTCATGCCAACATGACTGTATTTATATATGATTTTATCATGTTCAATTCATCCATACTCGATGTATTCCTTTTCCGTAATAAATATCATTGCATTCATTCTGTGTAGTGAAATCTTCAAATATCTTAAATTTAAACTCGTCTTCTTCTATGCAACAGTAGAGTCTGTTCTCCTATACGGCAGTGAATGCTGAACTCTGAAGCCAACCTTGCAGAAGTCTCTAGATGGGGGCTACACCAGAATGTTGCATGCAGTACTTAACATCAGCAAGAGTACACATGTTGACAACAAGAATCTGTATGATGGAATGCCAAGGTTGAGCCAGAAAATAGCAGCCTGAATGAGACAAGCAGGACACTGCCAATGACACCAAGAGCTGCAAACTATTGCTGCACCAGATAGTTTAGCTCAGATTCGAGTCTTTCCTGACATTTTCACTTCAAGCCTATGATAAAGTGGCGCACGCACACACACACACACACACACACACACACACACACACACACACACACACACACACACACACACACACACACACACACACACACACACACACACACACACACACACACACACACACACACTTACTTTTAAGATATTCATTACAGTATGAAGTCCATCCCCAAAGCCTACAGTATAAAATTTAACAATGTATTTAATGTAATCTATTCATCTTAAACTAAATTATTTAAAGCTCTTTTATCACCAATCCATGTCTTTCTATAAACGCCCATTTTAGGCTCAAACCTCTACTGCCATCTATTGGGCATACTGTGCAACATGTCTTCAAGGAAAGCTGTCTACGTAGCCTACTAAAACACGTTATGGAGATAGTGTTTGTGAAGACTAGCAATGCAGGAAAATGCAACAGTAAATTTAAATATGTTCAATGAGGCGTATTGATGAATAGGCTAATGCTAATCTTGTGGACACAGTTAGCTTTTAGACGATAGTTAGTATGTTTCAGACAGGAAATGATGGGAAATGTGAATATTAATATGGTCAATTATTATACAATGAGGTTTTGGCATAACGAACCAGTAGGCCTAAAACAATGTTTGAAATTAAATACAAAATGCTATTAAAAAAATCGCCTGAAATAAAGCAAGGTAGTTTGACCGTTCTATTACCCGGTTTCAGCTTGAGCGTCACATCTCTCTTGATCTGATTGGATGGTACGAGCCTGATCTGCGCTTCCGGACTCTGGACGCATAAACATTATTCTGTATGGCACCACCCTAACTACATTGTTGTTACATGGCTTCCCTCGTGATGATGGTATTTGCTTCTCTCGCTGTGATCCTCGTTGCGTGTCTGTGTCCCGGTATGTCCGTTTATTAACTATATATAACGGTGCCAACTGCCAACAGCACCTGGTCAGCGAAAATATGATACAAGATACGAACATGTCTGCCTCACTGCACTTAATATTCAACTCAATCAGATAATTCGAGTATGACATGGTAGCCAGACTATTGTTTTTTTTTTAACATACATTTTTATATCGAAATGTAATGTGTCTCTCTCTCTCTCTCTCTCTCTCTCTCTCTGCTTGTTAATGTGTTTTCTGATGTCAATAAGGCTATTCCAGGGTCATTAGAGGACATTCACAGTATTTGGTGAGATGCATTTCTAACTTCTGTATTGCCAAAACTTTTACTGATCACAAAAAAATAATAAATAGTGCAGTCAAATAGCACTGCATCTTCATACACCACATAGACCTACGATTTCTCTTTAAAAAATGTTGATGTCTCATTTAAATTAACTAACTCTCACGTGCCACAAAAAGCCATTAAAAGACAAAAGACACTAATTTATAATACTTGAATAAACATGATTCTGACTGTGTCCGTTCTTTACTAGACACCAGACATTTGTTCAGAATGCACCCAGATCTCTCAGCTGTTCACAGCCATGATGGATAATAAAGACACACAGGTGAATGTTGACTTTATGGGTTTGGGTAGTGTGTGAAATCTTCTAAACATAATATGATTATCTTTTGTTGTCATTCAGTAGCAAGCAGAATCAGTTTGATATGTAAAACATAGGAACTTTAGTAATGGAGTAAATCAATATTTAAATATCAGAACAAACCCATTTCCATTAGTTTAGTTTTATTAAACTATTTTGTTAGTGGCTCTTACCTACTGTAATGTCCTTGCTTTTGGTACTCAAATGTGACACTCTACTTCCTCTTTCAGTTCTGCTTAATATAACTCGTATATGCTTGCCCAAACACAAGCAAGACAATACACTAACAGATGTTTCTGCAGGACACTACATATAAACCCCTGCATGATCTGTGCCTGCACCTCCCTTCAGAACAACAATCAAGCTGCATTTCACGGGTGAAGACATATTTGCCTCAAGTCCTGCAATTCATTTCTAACGACCTGGTGAGATTTATTTTTATTTACGCATGCATGTGCAAATGCACCAAAGGTGCTTTATCGGCTATCAATTCTATTCTTTGTGCAGAATCCTCGTGAAGCCTGTATTGTCCTGGGACTATGTGCGATCCAGTCAGAGAGTGAACTGGTAGAACGTCCTCAGCCTGCCATTGAAAAAGATATATCCAGCTCTGTGAGTAGAGCACACATTAGCACACAGGTCAGAAGGAGAAAGCATAAGTTGAAATCTTCTAAATAGATGAAGTGAAACTTGAGATAATTTTCATATGGTATGTAAAAAATGTCTCAGTTACACTCTCTCCAGGTGCAGTTCAGCCCACAGTGCAGCTTATGCTTGTTTGTCATGAAGAAACTGGAGGAAATGCTGCCTACAAATAGGACTGAGGTGAATGTGCTCTCATATTACAATGCACTGTTCACATATATTTCAGGATTATATCGCATCATTTGTATGCCACTTTGTTCTCTCCTCTTTTTGCTGTGCTCAGGAGACTGTGCTCAACCTTATGGGAGAGGTGTGTAATCTTCTCCCTGGAAGTTATAAGGAACAATGTGACGACTTTATCGATAAGTATGGGAAGGAGATAGTTAGCTTCCTCTTATCATCAGCTGCACCACATGCCATCTGTGCCATGTTGCACCTGTGTTTGTTCAAGGAGACATCTCATGTGGGTGAGTGGCATGGGTACTAGGAACTGAAAACCAAAGAGTATTTCCACAAAGTTTCTCAACTAATGCTCTGCTGACTCCACAGAGATGGCCCTCCCCTCTGACTGCGAGTCATGCCGTACTCTGACTGTTTTAAGTCGACTCCACCTAGGTCTCAACTCCACTGAACTTCAGAACTCCGCTTTCCTCCAGTCTGTCTGCTTCCATCACCCCAGAGCCATTCCTAAGGTGCCGCTCATGGGATGTTTTGCGGCTTTCCTTCACACATTTGTTTCGAAGATTTAGAAAATTCAGTGCAATAAAACATGAAGTGACTGACAATCTAACCTTTCTTTTTTTTTCCTCTTCAGTGTGAGGGGTTTACAAAACTTCATGGATCCAGGCTGCAGAATTTTTTAGGAAACCAGATGGTTGTCCCAGATGCTTGTGAAGTAAAATATATTTTTCGTTCTCCTAGGTGTAAATCTGCCTTTGTCACTAGTACTCCACAACTAAAGACTGGCATAGTGGTGTTCTGATGTCTTAATTCAGTGTAGTTCACTTGTCTCCCCTGTCTTTCCTTAATTAAGAGAGCTGATCTGTGTGCTACTGTGAAAGAATGGAGGCCTTGGGGTAAGAACGTTTGTAACTTTGGACCCAGCTACTGGTGCAAAGACATGGGAACTGCTCAGAAGTGTGGTGTAAGTTAATTGGATAAAAGCATAGCATGTTGCGTTTCATTGGCAGGCCAACTAAGGCCCCATTTAGACTGCAGTCACAACCAGTCCGATTTATTTCTCAAATCCGATTTTTTAGGCCCGACCATTCACTCTGCATTTGCAAGTGACCAGATCGGATCCGTTGCATTTACACTGGCAGCCAAATCTAGCCTGAATCAGATCTGTGCCACATCCAGATTGGAATCGGATTAAATAAGTCTAAACGCAGACAGTTGACATACATGGAATCTGATTTAGAAGAGGTTGTTGCATTCAGACTGAGACAGATCTCCTCAAATCAGATTTGAAACCACCTCTGAATGTGCCTCAAGTCACATTGGAAAATATCAGTCCATTTGACTTGTATGTGACCTGTCTGCATTTACTCATTTAAACAAATCAGATTTCAATCATGATGTGGCACAGATCTGATTCAGGCTACATTTGGCTGCCAGTGTGAACAGGGCCTAGTAACTTTCTAATGACTGTCACTCAAGTGATTCATATAGTAGAGGTGGTTCTGACTAACTTTAACTTAAAATTTTCCCCCACTGAACAGTCGGCTTATCACTAGCAAAACTCAGTCACATATGCCAAAGTAACATTTTTGAGGGGTGCTAGCCTGCTAGGCCCTCTTATGCCCAGCTTTGTGTACCAAATTTGAAATGATTTGATTGGCTGAGCACGGAATGTGATGTATGATAATGTATGACGATCAGAACACATCCATGGGGTTGAAAAGTTTGGGCTGCCAGACAGACCACAAAGTACTAGCTGCTTGGTCATAGTCGATTGATTTCATTTGTCAATTTCATAACAAATCTATTAAGAGGATGTAGATTTTGTGGGGGGGGGAAAAAATCGATGAATCACATTTGTACAGTGCTAGTCATTCAACAAGATACATTGGAAACATGAGTTTACCTAATGAAAATAAATAAGGTTTTTGTGGCTGCCAACCAGAACAAAGTATGAATTAAAAAGTATTTGTTTAATCTAATCTATACTTTAACATCACCAATTTACTAAATTGATTTGTTTATCTTCTACTCTAGAATGTGGGCTTCTGTGAGAAATACATGTGGAATTAAGAGTGGGAAATCTGCCTGTCTGAATGACCGAAGCTCCAAAACAGTACCTGGAAAAAAAGAAGTCTTCCATGTATTGCACTGATCCACATTTTAAAACAAAAGCCTTTTTACTTGCTAGTTAAGTGCCGTTTCTATCACTTAAATTATTTACCGTAGGTCAAACAACCGAAAGAATACAGTCTGCATGAAATGTGTTGAGACAGACTTTGGTCCAGAAAAAAAAGTTTGTGCAGTCTTTACTCTGTATATTAGCATAATACCAGAACTATAAATAAGCACTGATAACTTAAGCTAATTCATTGTCCCCAATCAAACACTGTAATAAAAACTATGTTCCAAGTGTTGTAAAACGCATTTCTTGTAACTACACTACTACTCACTACATAATTTCCAAATGTTAATCCTTAGAATGAAAATATAGAATCCAGTAAGTATCTTGGAGTCAATTTATTTAGTAAATTACAGACAGTCAAAAGTTAAAAGTTATGTTTTTCTTTGTCTCATCCGCTGCGGACAAACTTATTCTGTAGCCACTTTCAGCGGTGGACAGGTCTGCTCTTTCTGGACAGTCACTGAAATCCCAGCCTCACTTATGCCCCCGTGTGGCTATTTGTGTCATCATCCTCTCTTCTTTTCCATATCTGGACAAGAAATAAACATTTGTTACAAATTTGATACCATCATTATGAAGCGTTCAATGTTTACAGGGCTACCAAAAATAAAGATAACTGTTTAATGTCTGTTTGAATTAGTCTCACACAAGCTCTTCCAAAATGTTTGAATACAGTATTTAGTTTGTAGAACTGCTTTGTGGGAAATTGTGGGACTCATAAAGTGTCTGTCAGAGACTAGTGTAAATAAAATGGTACAACTTGCCTGGATGTAAGCTTCTGACAGTGTAATCATCTGAGGGAGAATATCAGTCACTTGCAAATCCTGCATCTCATACCACTTTCCAGTACCCTGTAAAAAATAATAATAATCACCAATCACATAAATTACAGGTTTCATTATTTTGCTTCTGCTTAGTGGCCGAGAAGTGAGCAGTGTTTAACTGATACCTACATGATGCAAGACGTGTATTCTGTATGCTCCCTCGGTGGGCTTCCCATCATGAACTACATTGGCGACCAGGTCGTAGGTTGTGTGCGTCTCTGTTACCTGGGCTTCTTCAGTCAAATACTCACGGAGGTCTACATTCCTAGTCAGAGCAAATTTTAAGGACAACATTGAAAACATTAATATAATAAATGGACAGGCATAAGTCATAGCTTATACTGTGCAGACAGGCAACAAGTTAACAACATACATGGTCGCTGAGTCACCCCTCAAGCTAATGGCAATTGAGTTGAACCAGGATCTTTTAAGTGGAAACGGTGAAAGAAATGTCACTGAAACTGTGATTGGTTTAAACTTCACAGCATCAATGGATCAGTGTGTGTGTGTTGTTTTGAGGGGGGGGGGGGGGTTCCCAGAAGGGTTCCAGAAATGTTAATGTTATGTATGACTGCTGTAAAAACCCAATAATAAACATAATTAAGAAAGCATCTGGCGGCCTGGGCCATGGCTCAGCGGTCCAGGCACCTTGGCTGGCAATCCAGTCTGGCAGTGTGCCGCGGGTTCGACTCCCGATGGACTTTACTTCCCCTACTCCCCCCCCATCCCCCCCCCCCAACTCTCTCCCCATTTCCTGTCAGCCTACTGTCTGTAGTTCCTCCAAATGATTTGGCAACCCATCAGCGGGTCGCAACCTCCAGGTTGAGAACCACTAGTATAAAGAATGGTTTTCATTTGGACTTTGAGTAACTTACGTAATGGGGAAGTTGACAATGGTTGGATTTTTCTCCACAAAGAAGTTGTTCTTGGTGAATCGTTTGATGCAGAAGATGAGATATGGAGGCAGTTTGGTTAACTGGAATTTTTTGAGAAAGTTCTCTTTGTAGGTTTTGTATTCCTGAAATAAAATAGATAAAGCACTGTGGTTCAAATACAAAATAGAATACAATTATTGTAATTATAGCAATCTGGCATCTGCAATAAACTCTACTGTTGCAATTAATTTGTATTAAAGACCATCTGAAAAGGCTTTTCACGACCAGAATAGTGATGTATTTGATAGTGAAACTGGGTGATTCCTCAGCCAAACACAGCGATCGAGAGGGGGTGGGTCATTCACTGACTGAAACACGTTCGTTCCACAGATAAATAGTAGATGCCTCATTGGCCAGACTTGAAACTAGCTTTGATCAATCTCATAATTTACTATTTTCTGTCTAGTCCATCTTTTTAAGACTATACTGTAGTATAGTATTCAAAGCATAGCCATATAAAACTAGTTATGATAGAATTGACAGAAAATGAACATATCTTTAAGTCTCGTACCTTTTCTGTAATGCCGTTGAATTTGGCCAGGATGTTGAAGAGGGGCACTTGTGGGATGATAAGCTGCTCCTTTTCATCCTTGTATAATGGAGCTGTTGGGAGGTCAAGGGTCAAGTATAGGAAGGTGGACTCAGACATCTCCTCCTGGTATTCCTCCTTCAGAAGCATCGCCTCCTTCTCCTCTGGTGGCTGGAAAATTGACACTGAGCTGAGGACTTACAACTGCTGTAGCCGGGGCACCGATACCCGAGTGGTTGAGGCACATGTAGGCCACATAAGCTCTGATGGGGCCTGGCGGTTGGTCCCAGGTTTGATTACTGGGCCTGACGCATGTTTGCTGTGTGTCAATCCCCAACCCTCTCCCCATTTCCTGTCAATCTACACTGTTCTGTCAAAATGGAGGCAGAAAAGCCCCCTTCCCCCCGAAAAAAAGAAAACTGCTGTAGCTTGTTGGGCATGCATTCTTATATTTTTGAGGGGCGCCCCTCCTATACACCGGTTTAATGTTTGTCTTTAGTCTTTGAGTTTAGTTTTGTAAACGCATTGACAATGAAAGGAAATTTTACATCATGTGTCATTTACATCATATCGTCTCTTTATTGTTAATGACGTTTAATGTTTGTACCGTTTGTTTTACAAGACTATTACATCACCTAATCATCAACATGAGTTAGACTTTAATATATTAGCAACCCTCACTTCACACAGGTGTGATTTATTTTATGGAATGGGAGGCTAGGGGAAAGTACTGCATGGGAAGAAGAGAGATGGCTTGTTTTTAAATGAAATGGCTTATACCCCTTGCTTTAGGTGTTGGAGAAAAAAGGTATGTGCCAACAAAAAAATAAAGACTTTTGGCAACACTCATGCTCCAAAGACCATGTCTTCTATTTAATCTAGGACCTGGCTGAGATATGTATGCGCATGAGATGCTGAGATGCTCAAAATGTTCAGAAAACTCATGTTTGTCATCTTTCCACAAGTTAATGGAAGGTTGGAAACTAGCCGCAATTTGCCAATGACTGCTCATACATCTAAACAGACAAAGTCTTATCTAATTGTATTAAATTATGTCAAACTCACTAAAATTGCAGCTATACGAAAAGCTTGAATGATGCTCTATCGGCAAAGTGTTTGTTTCATAAAAATCACACCTTTGTGAACCGAGTGGTGCAATTCCCCTCTCTCTCTCTCTCTCTCAGTGATGCTTGCGGAACTCAACTTCGTCTCGTTCCTGACCGCATCACTGTCGTGGCAATAATCACGTTAAACCACACCCTCAAGTGTAATATTGCTTAATTCAGTAGAGTATTCTGAACATTTTGAGCATCTCAGGAAATCTGTCACACAAACAGTTTAGAAGATAGAGCCATGTTTGAAGTAGCTGTCTGGTGTGGTCATTTCCGGGTATTTCGCCCCGGATAGAGAATTTTTCACAGTTCCCACGTTGTTCGCAGCGGTCATATTAGCCAAGAACAGTTGAGATATTCTCCGCTAAATGAAGCGCATACATATCTTAGCCAGGTAAGCCTAGAGTAATTCAGAAGGACAAACTTATCTGAATAAAAGACTACTTCAGAATTTTGAAGGTTAAAATTTGAAGGGGCTCCATATATTCAAAACAATTATAATCAAATATTGTAATTGATCAAATCGCAAATAAAGAGTAAGCAACTCACCAGATCTGGGTGTGGAAGCTTTTTTGAGAAGATCTTCATGGAGCCTTGAAATACTTTGGTAAGGATTGCTATAATGGTAGGAAAAGAGACATGGTTGAGATTATTTTCATTTTCTATAGCATCAATAGCACATGCATAAAGTGAGTGGCAAAGTGAGTTTAACGTTGTTTAATGCAATCAGATTTTCTGTTTGGATGCATGTGCCGTCTAGGCCAGAAAGTCATTTTTTGCCACAGAGTAGGTGTTCCCACATAACTTCCGGGTATGATGATGTCACAATATTTGATTGTACTAGATTGTGTAAATGTCAAATACTGTCTGCTTTTATGACTCATGCATTTAGTGTGTGGCTCCTGCCAGAGAAGGAAATAATTAATGATCCTTCTCAAACTACACTAAGACCAGACTTCTGTATAGGTTAAATACATTTCCTGAAATTGTACAGATTTTACAGCAAGATACAAATCGCCTTTCACTCACATGGCTTCTTCTTAGTGCCTCCAAGAGCACCATGTAGAGCATTCAAGAACCAAGATAGGAAGTCCACGGCATCCCCTATAGGTCAGAACAGTCAATCATCAACATTGTTTAAAGGGTAAGACCACCTTTTTAGAGGTTTGGGTTGTTTTACCTTATTATGGGCAAACTATCCCATTCCATGAATTATTTCGCTCTGTTATGTTGTTTATTAGCAGTTTAAGAAATACAAAATAGGGTCCATTGACTTCCATTGTAACGGGGAAACAGCTCTCAAAGTCACTCTTTTATCACATAAACGAACGCAACAAAAGTTGATTCTGACGGTTTATGACATCAGGAAAACTTTGTCTTGTTTTGACTAATTTGTGTAGAAAGAAGATCCGGTAGGTATGCCTACGCTGACCGAATCACTGCTGTTCACGTTGAGTAAAAAAAACGATCCGATTGGACCAAAACTGTACACCATTTCCTTATTGGAATGATGTTGAGCCACAACGGAAATGTAAACAAATGGATTTGATCTCGTCCGCTTGTCACTAAAAACATACACAATGGACGTGTTTGAGGGAGACACTTTAGAAGAAGTGTCTGTGGGACTTCTCGTATGCGGGGCTGCAGCTGGGTGCAACTCAAACAGCATGGAGACTTGTTTACAAACGAAACCTCGCAAAACGTCCCGAGAGTTGGGAACGCCGTAGTACTGCTTCAGTCTATCTCTGACTAAAATAGTAACTTTATAAATCTATCTTAAAAGACGAAAATAAAACGCATGAGTTTTCCTGATGTCATAAACTGTCAGAATCAGCTTTTGTTGAGTTAGTTCATGTGCTAAAAGAGTGACTTTGAGAGCTGTTTCCCTGTTACAATGGAAGTCAATGAGCGACTATTTTTGTCTCCACCAGGCCGAAGGCATGTGGGGAGAGTATGTTTTGCACTCCGTCCGTCCGCGTGTCCGTCCGTCCGTGTGTCCGTCCGTGTGTCCGTGAACAGCTAATCTCGGCCACCGTTAACCCGGTCGATGCCATATTTTGCACACACACTCCCTGGATGCCAACCATGAACCTCTGCCCCAAACTTTCCAGAACGGCCTGTTATAGCGCCACCAGGAGGCCGCTTTGTGCAAAACAAGTTTTTGCACAGTACACCTACAGATTTTGTCCAAACATCACGCAAATTGGTACACAGTCTCTCTAGAGCCATTCAACGAAACGGGTCTTTCAGATTTATCAGACTCCATCCTGATTGGTTAAGATTGGCTTCCAAAGTTCACAGGAGTGCTCAGTTTCAAACAAAATGCTGCAAATCATGAACACATCGCGTGATTTCCGTGAAATTGTGCACCCACATTCCCACTAGGCCGAGGACGAAATGCCACATGAACAATTTCAACTCAGCCTCAAGGTGGCGCTATAACTGGCCGAAAAGTGTTTTTACCTCTAACTGCACGGATCTGTGGATAACCTGGTGGAGACCTGTGCCCGGAAGGGCACTTTTTCTAGTTTATTTCTTAAATTGCTAATAAACACCACAACGGAGCGAAATAACTCATGGAATGGAATAGTTTGCCCATAAGGTAAGAAAACAACCCAAACCTCTCAAAAGGTGGTCCCATTACATTGTTTGCATTTACCTTGTCCTCTTATTCACAGCAACTTAGATCATGCAAAACTATAAGATAAACTTGAATTCCTACATCATCAAAATGTATATTTGTTAAATATATTTTGAAGGGTTAGGCTCTAACCACAGACTCGCTGATCAGAGAGCATTGCACCCATGTGGTAGCCGGTGCCCTGGCCATTTGGCTCCCCATATCTATCAAAGTATTGGCTTATGTAAAGATAATGTTGCGTAGCCAGATAGGTCTGCCTACCAGTGTTGTTTTCGTCGACTAAAACTAAGACGAAAAATGTTCGTCGACTACCTTTTTCCACTGAAGTAAACTAACTGGAAACTAAATGAAAACTGTGCTATGATGACTAAAACTAAGACTAAATATACTGACAATTTCGTCAACAAATTTAGACTAAAATGTTAGGAAGGGACTAGTGGACAAGAGATCCAGTATAAGTCATTTTACACTTGGTTGCATGCTGAAAATAGCTGATCTACAAGCGCACAACGCTTGTGAGCTTGTAGATCGGCTATTTTCAGCAAGTGTAAAAACAGTCCTTACGACGGCATCAATGCCCACCAAAATACATTTTAGTCGACTAAATCAACTGTAGATTTAGTCGACTAAAATGTCATGACATTTAGTCGACTAAAATTAGACTAACACTAACACATTCCAGGTGACTAAAATGTGACTAAATGAACTAAATGAAAACTATTCAAAAGACTATGACTAAAACTAAAATAGAAATTTGCTGCCAAAAACAACACTGCTGCCTACGTGAGATAATCTGCATCAACATTTGCACACATCGCAAACTCAAAGTATTACTTTACTGAAAACGTACCACCAGCTACATGCACTCAACTACGAGGAGAATCTCTCACAGCTCGCTCCTAAGCTAATCACTAGAGCTACTGTTTTTATGCATCAGCAGATTCAGCACACTACTTTACTATTACATAATAGACAAGATTTTCTGAAGCCGAAGCTAAAAAGTTTGATCTAGCAAACAAGCAACATTATAGCGCACCTTGTTTGGTGATCTGGAAATTCTTCTTACTGCACAGCACCACAGCCTGCAACATCTCATGTGGAGACACATGGGCCTTGAAGTTTCTTGGGTTCCAAAGTTTGCGCATCAGCTCACCAAACCTCTGCACAAGGAGGAACATGATGTCACCCGGTGGCCTGCGGATTCCTATGTAGTTTTCCTCTTCCAGGAAATAGTTCCGTAGTGGAGGAACATTGGACAGAGCCTTGGGATATTAAACAGAAGGAGAATGGCCGTCAGTACAATGTGAAAGGTTGGTGTCCCGTTCCAGATATGGGCCATTATTGGCATTCTCACCTGTAACACCACGTTTGCGTAGTCATTGGCCTTGATGTTGTTAAGTCCTACAATGCCTGGCAAGTAGGTGGTACCATCATAGGCACGATACAGCCTACCCTGCTTGTCCAAACCTGAGATATGCGGCTTTGTGAATGTGGGCTTCAGCACATACTACAAAGAAAGACAAAAACACAGAGGGTATGTGACTCAAGTCTACACAAGTACATAATAAAAATGCTAGTGTTGTTACAATGGCAGTATTGGAAAAGCCAACGATAATGGCTAAAATGCTGGCATCTGCAAGTATGCCATTCCGATACCACATAGTGTATATATATTACATGATATGTAATTTACATTCAATTAATTTGCACTACTGTTTTTATACTCTTACTGTACTATTGACATTTTTCTAACTTATGACTGCACTAAATGGTAAGTGATATTTGGTTAAAACAAAGTTTTTGTCAAAAAGGTAAAAGCTCTATATTGTGATAGTAATCATTGCAATAGTTTTTGATCAGTAACAGGAGTCTCCTAATCTCTCCAGAACTTAGAGAGCGAGCGCGAGAGCGAGAGAGACTAACATACTCCCATTGTAAAAGGGAGTTTTTATTCAACAGGGACAATACAAAAAATAATGTATAAAGTTGTAAAAACATGAAACCGTTGCGTTGTATATAGGGTTTATAGCCAACTAAGCCAAGGCTAATTTGCAACCCCAGTCACTGGTTAGGCCTTTCTATATTATAAATGTGATCTACCACACTAAAAACAATAGTTTACAGAAAATACATGGAAATGCATCTAATCAAAAAATAAAATTACAGTACCAATTACATTATATCAAAACAAAGTAAACATAATCACTCAGATAACCAGTCAGAAACTAAACATATGAGCACAGTTGTCAAAGTCTTACGATTTGTCACACACGGTACCGCAGTGAAATTTGTTCTCCGCATTTGTCCCATCTCTTGGAGCGGTGAGCCGCAGCCAAGGAGCAGTGAGCTGCAGCCGTGCCACGCTCGGGAATAATTTCATTAGTTGATTTGACCCCCCAATCCAACCTAATGATGCCGAGTGCCAAGCACGGAGGCATTGGGTCCCATTTTTACAGTCTTTGATATGACCCCGCCGGGGATCGAACCCTGACCTCCCAGTTTCAGGGCAGACACTAACCACAAGGCCCCTGACTGGTGGATTTGATTTGATTTCAACCCTTGTTCTCTTTCTAAATTCTATTTCAATGAGGAACTTCCAATGTTTGGAACTACAGGAGGCAACATCCCGTTTTGCGGTGAGATAAAAGCGTGACGCAACTCTCTATGGGTCTGATAAACAGAGCATATTTTCAGGTGGGTGGTCAGTCTTCCGCCAATCAGGAGAAAGTAAAAGTAGGTTCATCAACTTTAATTTGATAACATTCCAGTTCCAATTTTGTCTGCACATTTGTTTGTGTCACTGTCATCACTTCCAGATTGTCCTGTGCGAGTTCTCTCCTGATTTGATAAAATCCCAGCATGAAAATGTTTAATCAAGAGCTGGAGGGACGGGGAGACCCCCGTTACTGAACAAACACTCTATAGCAATGACAATGAGTACTATCAGAATATAGAACTAATTAACACTAATCTTAACAAAACAAAATATCACTTACCCTACCTGTAAACACAATATCAAAACATAAAATTAGTATCTCATCAGTCACTCACTGTGATGTCCTCCAGTGATGAGTCAATGATCTCATAGTTGTCTGGCAGACAGTAGAACTTAAGTGTGTGTAGATTGAGGAACACGTGATGAGTAAACTGCACACTGTGTGTGTAAGCATGAGACTTCAAGCCTCTACCTGTAAGATACATGATTAAACGTGATTTACAATATCAATCCAGTATGTGATTCTTTGATCCAGCATCAAGTGTGTAATAGTATAAATACCTTGGAAGTATTTCCCACATATGAGACAGGCATAGACGTTGATGTGGGAGAGCGAGATTGAGCATAGCTTCTCAAAGTCAAAATCCAGCACACTCCTGCGAATTAAACAACAACTTCTTAACACCACAGGCTGAACTTAAGACCAGAGTCAGTCACCAGACCGAGTCTGACCAAAGTAAAGCTAACTTTAGTGTTTCTAGTCTAGTAGTTCCACCATACCTGTTTATAGTGTCCAGGTAAGGACAGTGGCGGCTTCTACGGTCTTCTGCGATACGTCCACGACCTACTTTCATGGACACTAGAAGGACATGAAGTTGGACCAGAGTAATTGTTCGATTGATTGATTAATAGATTTATTTTATTTCACTGTATGACGAATTGGTACATTTCAAAACGAAAGCCATAAAATACACGCAGCCAATTCAGTTAGCTAAACATATATAGCTTAGCGGTAACGCTCGATTACCTATACTAGTGTATCGGTTAGGTGGAGCTATCTCATTTCCGTGTTTATCCTTACCGTTCGCCAAGTAGTTAAGTACGCGCCTGGCACACAACGCAGCACAAATCGAGCGGCCCTGCATCCTGCTGCTACTAATAGCTTACTAGCTAACTAAATTAGCTAATTTTGTCACTGCAACTTACCCCCTTCTTCTTCGTCGTCATCATCGTCCACCTCGACGTCTCTTTGTCGCTTCAAAGACACCATTGCAACAGTTGCTTATAGATAGCGATTAGCGAACTAAACTTAAAACAGAAATTACTTGAGTCTGTGTCGAGCAAGTCCACAGATGGACATCGAAAACTCGCGGTAGTGATCGTCCAAGTAGAACTCAACCCGGGGTTTAAGACCGTCGTCTTTAAAGCGACCCAAATTCAACGATTAAGTGACTATAGTATGATATATACCGTGGAATGTCTGTAATTTCAGTGCTACTTATTTGGTCATGAAACAGGATAAACACAAAAATATAAGTGTTCTTATGGTTAATTTTCTTTACTAACAGTATTATTAGGTGTTAACCCCGGAAGCATTTATAATTGTACAGTAACTTCCTTTTGTGCTGCTTTGTGTGGGTGGGTGGGTGCCCTGAGACTGTACCAATTATAAAACTAATGTATACACTGTTCATTAAAGATAGAAGATTGTAACGTATAACGGTATAAATGGATATTTTAGGGGACGATGATGCACATGATGATTTGAAATACAAACGTTCGGGGCGTTTGGACATGAGCCATGGTTTCTTGCACCATATTCGAAGGAACCAGATTGCAAGGTGATTTTTGTGTCTTTCTTGGCTAACGCTGCTAACTAGCAAGCTCACATCGTTTAAACATGTGTTAATGTGGGTTACAATTGATTTCTAAATTCAGTGGTAATTATATATAGATATAGACAGTTCTTAGACCAACCAAATGTTACTACGCCCACGCATACTTGCTGCGCATGCACACAATGACATCGAGTAGAAGCTCGCATTGGCTGGCTCGCATTGATTATCCTATAATTCTAATTATTTGAAAAATAAATATTAATTATTTTTTATATAATGTTTATATTTTAGTAATGTTATGATAAGGATCAATCAATCAATTTATTTATTATTTATTAAAGTTAGCAAAGACAACGAACTGCAGTACAGTACCATTAAAAAAAAGGATCAACCAGAAAAGCATTTAGGCTTGTTTCCATTGGTGTCTAACTTACTCAGTTCATCGAAAAACATGAATGACAGACAAATATACACAATGCTATGCAGAAACATCATATAAACGAGTGGTGAACAAAAATAAAGAAATATGTACAGTACTGTCAGTAACCAACTCAGGGGTGGGGTGGGCGATGTATATCTATGTCCCAAATAATACTGCACACTCCAGACAAATAAAAGGTGAATTCTCTGTCCTGTTTAGAGATGACTATGATAGGGAAGTGAAGCACGCAAAAGAGCTTCAACGAAGGAGACAAAATACAACTCCTAGGCGCCCTCGACGCCCTGACATTGAAGTATACCATCCCCGTCGAAGAAGTAAGGATAACTAACTCTGCTATGTGCTGTCATCTTTGCACTGATGATTTATTGTTGAACACTTTATTAACAGTTTGCAAACAGTACAGTGGTACGATTATACAAGGGTGCTTAAAGGAGTCTGTGTGTGTGTGTGTGTGTGTGTGTGTGTGTGTGTGTGTGTGTGTGTGTGTGTGTGTGTGTGTGTTTTCATTTCCAGATGGATCAGAGCCTGGCATAGGTGCTGAGACTGAAGAGTGGAATGAAAGTGGGTCAAGTACAGAGACAGAGACCCATGGAACTGAACTATTCTGGCTTGACTACCAGTCAGATTCTGGCACTATTACATCCTTCATTGTCCACAAGGTTTGTACATTTGAATGATGTTTCTGGCTATGTATTGTATGTCAAGTTATTATTTATCATAGCATATCATATCCTTCTGTTGCACATCAGGAAGATAAGCCTGAGAGAGTGGTGGAACGTGTTGCAGAGAAGAACATCCTGGATTCAGCCATGAGAGCAGTGCTAGAGGTTCGAATTCGAAACGAAATGGACAAACGACGAGACAAACGCTGAGCAATATTCTAGAAATAATAGCGATGACAGACAAGCTGGAAGTGAAACATCCAGTGGAGCAGAGCATCATTTGATATGCTCCTGGTAGTCATATCATTGACAAAGCTGGCAGCGTCAGTGACTGGGAAGAGGATATCTCTATCACAAGTTGACTCTTGTGTTCTGGAGGCTCAATGGCACTGAATTAACAGAGCTTAATGTAGACGGTACAGATTGGGGCCCAACTTTCATGATACTTTACAGTACATTGAACTGTCTGTTACCTCGGACTGTCCCATGAGTTTACTATACTGTAGGCTCCTAGGTGAAGTACAGGCTGGAAGATGACAGTAAACTATTGTTTGGTATTGGCCCAAGACTCCAAAGGATAGCCAAGGCTGTGGATACTCGGTTTCTTAAAATTCAGGAATGAAGTAAACCTTCCTACTCCACAGGCACAGATCATATGTTCTGTCTCCTGTGTTTACAAAGATTTATTGTTGATAAATGTGATTGGAACTTTTCTGTATAGTGCTGAGAATGGAATGTCATTAGGTATGAATTAGGATTTCACCCTGTTCAATCCTCGGTTGAGTCGGTTACATTTGATGTAATTGGAAATGTCACCCTTTTTGTCAATTGGGAGCATTTAGGTCATGTAGACATGTTTGTTTGAAATTTTCATTGCATTTTGTATTTTTATTTATTTAGGGCTGGAAATTTATTTTTGATGCTGTGATGTATTTGAAGATGTCATTTCTCAGTTTCAGCTTTACATAAAAAAGAACTATGGATATATTTGTGTAGAATCTGCAGTCATTCAGCATGTACTGGATAAACAATTTCTTGGAGACGTTCAGAGACTATTTCAAAGTTTGAGGGTGTTATATTATACAATACAGCTGTTATGAGCATTATATGCAGTTGAATTCTTGTGCTTCATGACTGCAAGTGTGGAAAACAAAAATCATACCAGTGTGAAGTGAAGTCATACATCATCGCATTCTGGCCAATCACAATTTGCGTCCTCACTTTTCTGGCCTCGCTTTTATCTTCAATATGTACTTTTCTCAGCCAATCAAATCATCGCTATGGGGTGATCAGCCAATCACATGCCAATGTTTGTGTTTACACAAACCCGGAAAGCTGGGTAATGGGCATAGAGAGGCTCGTGCCCTTCAAAAAATAAAATAATTAAAGGGCAAGGCAAAATAGTGAGTAAATGAAATGGGAATAACAATAGAAATACAGGGAAATAAGCCATACAAGTAACCAAATCAATATTACTGTATACTCTATATAACATTCAGTAGCTATGTAATTGACACAGCCACAGTAAGTGGCTGCGGTGGTGGCAGTAAACTCAACTGAACACAATACGGAAATAATTTACAATCAAATATCAATCTGTACAATCCGAAATCTATCCACTCTGGTGTGGAATGGTGGATTTATCATTCAATGAGGCAACTGCCTTCTCCAGCTAAAATAAAGTGCAGCATAATGGTCTATATCCTCACTAGGGGGCAGTATGAAGTTGTATTGGCATATTCCAGCTCCAGGGACCATAAACTCAATGTCCATAACCTCTTCAATCACATTTGCTGTGTCCCCTGATTACTCACCTGATTACTATTATTACTTCAAAATGAACACTATTATAATAATATAGTCGACTGAACTGTGTTTAAATAGCATTACCTGTTGTTGGATGAAGCATGGTCTTCTGGTATTCTTTTATTACACAAGACATGCAATCCACTTCTGAGACAGAGCCAGGGATGTTTTTGGTAAAAAAATAAAAAAGACAAATGAATACCGAAAACAGAGTTGATAGAAATATCTGTACAAATCAATATATCAATATATCTTTCACCATATAGCCTACGAGTGCCATCCTCATGCATAAAACGGTAAGCTGGAGAACTGGGTTGGTGTGTGTGTGTGTGTTTGTGTTTACTTTTAACTGGTCATTATATTTGGAGAGGGCAGTGGGCACCATTCAGGGGAGAACTGCACTTCATAACACATTTTAGAACCTATTTCTAATCCCTATATTTTACATTTGAAAGGGTACAATGTCTTTATGACATTCAATAAAGATCAGTTCTATCCATCATATTTCTTTACAAAAGCTCATCAGTGCCTAGTACAGTCAGTTCAATCCCCAATTCTCTCCAGTGCCCACCTAGGTTTAGTGCCCAGTTATCTACAGTGCCCACTTAGATTTATTACGCATGCAGTTCTCTGCTCACTTTGTTTTAGTTCCCAGTCCACTTGTATCCATATCAGTTGTCATACAAACAAAAATGTATTATTATAATTCTCTAAATTCCGCGCCCACAATTCTGTGCACACAACTTTGTGCGCAGTTCGGGTGGCCAAGTAATAAACTGTGACGTATGCAGAACTTAAGTGTCGTTTACACTTGTCTTACACTGCCTTCGTTTGTGTGTGTCTCACTCAGATCGCGCTTGATCCCATCCTCTCCTGGTGTTAAACATATAAATAGGTACTGAAACTTGATCAGTAGTGGCCTAAAGGTTAGATCAGTAGTGGCCTAAAGGTTAGATCAGTAGTGGCCTAAAGGTTAGAGGAGTGTACTTGTTGCTGGAAGGTTGCCGGTTTGATTCCCCAGAGCCCAGATGATTCCCCAGACCCCAACCCCACTACCGAACAGCCCTTGTTCAAGTCACTGAAACTGAATCTTATACAGTTGGTCACTGCTCAGTTGCCAACAGTAGGTTGTACTGGTCAGCTCTCAGGTTTGTGTGTGTGTGTGTGTGTGTGTGTGTGTGTGTGTGTGTGTGTGTGAGACAGTGTCATAATATATAATATATATTATATATAATATATAAGCTATATTTTTATTTTATGTTTACCATATTATGGTAAACATAAAATAAAAATATAGCTGCAAGCCTTTACAGGTCCTCAGTTTTGTTCAGAGAACGTTTCCCATGTTTCCAAATCTACCCGATGGCACTGAGATACTTTTTAAACTCCATTACCAACTTCGAAGGGTGCAATCTCATGTACCGGTATCTATATTGACGAGATTTGTTGTTTACGCCCAGAGTCTTTGGACTCTTTAAAAGCTTGTTGGGAGGGAGACGTGGGTGAGGAGATAACTGAGGAGGTTTGGGATGCAATTCTATGGCGGGTACATGGGTCCTCTATTTGTGCGAGACATGCTCTTAACCGTGTCTACTACACCAAGGCCAGGTTGTCTAGATTGACTCTAGAATATATAATGATGTATCTCCGGAATGTGATAGATATCATCATTGATCTCCTGCAGACCTCAAGTCATTTATACGTTTTGGCTTTGCCCCTTTACACAAATATTGGCTAGGTCCACACAGTGGTTCCCAAACTCGTGCACCCCTTGTGGTGCGAGTGCCTTCTAAGGGGTGCGCAATATGAAAATGCTAATGGTGTGCTATGGTTTTATTTTAAATATATTAACATATTATGCCAATATATGGCAGTATATGCCGAATATAGCCTATGCTGCATATCTATGCCATATTCAGGTTCATATAGTAGGCTATATGTGCATATATGTGGATAAATGCTAGGTCGGGAGGTAACAGGGGGTGCTTGGCCAAAAAGGTTTGGGAACCAATAGGCACATCATGTATCCATTGTCCAATACTGTATATATTTCTCTGTTGTCTGCAATAAATAAACTAGATATAGGGCTGTATTTTGCGTGTCTTAAGTACCAGGTCTTATTACTTAACTTAAGACCTGGAGGCGTGGTCAATGCTCTTTGGCCACTCAGAATAGCCAAATGGCATTGATCACGCCTCCAGGTCTTAAGTTAAGTAATAAGACCTGGTACTTAAGACACGCAAAATACAACCCGGAGACTCTTAAGGGACCACTCCAGTGGGCAACCAAAATAACAGCAGGACTCATAGGCTGTCTGTCACACTACGAATTGAGCTATATTTAACCCTGACCTCAGTAAAACTATGCCTGAACTTAGCCCAAACCCTAACCCTAACCTCAGTAAAACTATGCTATGCAGACAGCTTCCTTCCTTCTGCGGGGTCGAGTACTTTGTCCACCACTGGGTCCAAAGGGTGCAATGACCTTTCATGTAGCTTTCTCTGTATGCAGCTCCTCCCTGTTTTAGTAGGCCTACCACACTGCAGAATAGTAATAAAAGAAAAAAGAATATGAAGAAAAAAGTAAAACAAACAAAACAGCATTTGAAACACTTGTGTTTTTGACACGTAACCCACAATCCTCGTCACGTCACCTAAATCACTCACCCCAGGTCATCGTAACATGACGTGACTTCAGCCCCCTGGTCACCCCAGGCAAGCCCCCATATGTTGATCGTTCCCCATCCATCCTTCCTCTTCGATGTCTCCCTTTTGACTGATACCTGTCCATTTAAACTCAAAGTTATTTGTGCACCCACGCCAGGCAGTCGGCAAAAACTTCTGAACAGGCCAGATTTATTTAGTTTGGTGACTGTTTGAGCTCGAATAGTTATGTACGTATGTATGTCAAATCTATGCAAAGTGTAGTTTACACAACTATCTCTGCCAGGCCAGATGGCCAAAGCTGGGGGTTAATGTTTTTGCCCCTTTCCGTTAGTTTATTTTGTTATGTAACCAAAAAATATATGTATGTGTAACAAGGATTTGTACATCTCAATAAAGTAAAAACTAGACCAGTATAACATTTAAGCTGAAAGTTTGGCTTTTTCTCAAGTTATAGCCGAGGAGGAGAGACTCATAGAGGATACAGGATAAACAAGTGAAAGTATGTTACGTACAGTAAGTACAATACGTTGCATTTGCACTGCCAGTGTCCATAACCTCAGGCATCAACTCAGATGTGAGTTTATGGCGTAGAATTGCGTAAAAACGTACTCAAATATTGTGTTTGGTGGTGACTCAAAGCCTTAGGCTAATAAGTCTTCCTACAGTAGTTACATCTGCTGATTTCCGATCAAATAATGCAGATCAGTGTTAAAGATCCTGATGTACTGAGCAATAAAATATTAACCTAAATGTGTTTTTATACCAATTTAAAGAAAAGTCATCACAGGAATGTCTGGTCACCTGGTAAGTAACATTTTTCAAATCTGCAGTTTAATACTGCTGCCCAGTCCTTTCAAAGAGATATGGAGCAAACACAACTTCCCAGGCCTGTGATCAGTAGGAGAGGCAAACTGTTTTTGACAAAAGCTACTACGATCCATCCTTTTAGAGAGAGAGAAATTTTAATTTGATCCCCACCATCACGAAAGATTAACTCAATGTTTTCATCAGTGCATGAAAAATGCAAACTTTATCCTGGGGGCACATATCTTACTAAGTCTTACACAAACCAATCTCAAGGAGGAGCACTCTCTGTGATGTTATTGGTGGAATTCAGACACTCCCTTTTGGATTCACACACCCTGCTCCAAGTTCCAACTGACTTCTCACAACATGTGACTGATGTTGTGAGAAGGGAGATGTTTCCACATCACTTACTCCACTGCTCACCAGATTATCTGCACTTTCCCCATTTCCCAATTGGCTAAAATATTTCCAACCAAAATAAACTACTTTGTTACAGGCTTGGCAGTCAGCAAGACTTCAGCAAGATGTTTAGCCTAGCCTTATTTAATAATAATAATAATAATAATTATGTTGTGTATTATTATTATTATTTTCTATCTTTATTTCAAACTCACAATTATAGAAAACAATAAAATAAATAAAATGTGCATATATGTTGTTCAGTCATGTGTGCCAATGGTGCCACAGTCTTGATGAGAACCTGACCGAACTGCATGGATGTACTGTACTATGGTCATTTGAACTTCAACTTATGGACAGTGTAATGAGAGGCCAGTAGTGGATGTATTTGTAGCAAGAACATCCTGGAAAGTCCTAGAATGTTTGGCGTCAAACATTCCATTGTATTGCATTACAAGCTTTTACAATAATGATTTTGCAAATATAACATGGCCATGATTGCTTTAAGGTGATAAACATTATTTGGTTATTAAGCAGTGTGTCCACCTTTGTACCTTTTATCAACATGATGGCATTAGTACTGATAAGGCATTATTTAGTACACTTCAATTCACTGCAAAAAGTGAATTGCAGATAGGTCTATTTAGATACTTGTGCTCTCAAAAATAGACTTTTTGAATAGAATTATCTGACATTGACGTAAAAAGAATCATGTAAAATACGAAATGAAACAGATGCCTCATTTTGATTTTTACAATTCTTTTCATTTCTGTTACAAAATCTGAAATCAATATTTGCTTAGAATTTGACTCCTGTGGTCAAAATAAAAATCTTGCCGGTATTTATATTCACATCTTACTATAAAAAATACTCAAACACAAAACAGAACAAAAAAAATGTGTAGAGCTACAATATAAGAGCAAAAAGTGTCTTGAAAGAAACAAAGTACACTCTCCAACTAATATTGCATCATACTGTCTTCATACTGTAACAGGCAACCCATCCCAACAGCTGACTAGCCACATTCTGACCGTCAAGCTGTGACATTAACCACAGCTGACACTTTTCACACCATTTCTTCTCTGTGAAGTGTTTTAGCGGTGAAAAGAATAAACATGATCTTTGAGTCCACAACATCTTCAGAAGATCTGTACTCTTCTTTGCAAACATTTATTGTGTGAAAGATATGCTGCTACACACAGTACAAAGATTAATATTAACGTGACTGACAGCACAGTTCATCCAAAACATAAACAACACAGGCCATACAGTATTCAAAAGTTGGTCACCACCAGAACAGAACGGAGTCAAAGACTTATTTGAAGCATTCTCTTACTCTACATGTTTAAACTGTAAAATACTATGAAGTTGCCACTTGTCACTGTGAATGGGCTGATGAGCTTTCCCTTTCAAGGTTGTGGCAGTGTAACCCAAGTGAAGCCCCCACATTCAGAGTTAAATATAGCATTTTGACAGAGCCAGTTTGCTAGTGAATAGACAGCTGCTACTGTCCAAGTGTTGTCAATTAGTGACACAAAATTGGAATGTCATGGTGTTACTTGACCTAAATTCTGTTCTTGGATACACTGTACTGTATATGTAGCTACTGTTACTACAAAATGGTTGCCAAGCTTTCCGAAAATGAAGTACTTCCTTAACGTATAGTTATAAAATGACAATGATGATTCATAATAGATGATAATAAATGAAAACATTGAGGGCTCTTCAACGTTGTCCAGGCCAAGTTGAGAGAATGAACAGGGACCCCGACTACATAATTGAATACAATTATGTTGCAGATTAGACTTTTTCAATTACTTGTTTGACAGCACTGTCTGTCATTAAATTAATGTTTTTTTGTTCATGTGTATTTTCAGACATTTACCCTCTTAAACCCTCAATAGTTAGTAAACTTGAACTTTGGCTCTGTACTTGGTCTGCCCTTTGTCCCCTCTACACCAATCCTCCAACTTTTGCAGATCTGCTATTTTCAGCAAATTATCCACATCAGAATAGGAATGCTAGTGTTCAAGTGGTTAATAAAAACTTCCGATCAATAAGATTTGGCAGATCTCCCGTAGTAACTCTGAGGAGCCCCTAGGGCCACGTTTTTTACTGTACCTCTGTGTGATAGGTCTTAGAACATATAAGTTCAATGTGCTGATGCTCTGGACTCAACTGTCATCTTGATATATACTGTATTGTATCCACAGAGAAGGGCTTAGCAAGAGTTTGGGAGGCTTCCCGAAGAGTTATTAGACCTGTACACTGAAACATCCAGTCCACCCCTCTAAGAGGTGCCATGACAGCATACGTGGAACTTCCCAGTTAGGCGACTATCACACAAAAAGAGATACAATTTCCAGATAAAATCACGTAACCACAGAAACTAATGTAGAGGATCAAGTTTTTGGACCGCAGTCCGCAGGGGACAACCGGTCTCTCAACATGCGTGGCATGTTTCTTTACTTAGCTCCATGTTTCTGTGCCAGTGTTAAAAAGCAAGCAAGCACAGGGTTAATTTCAGTCAAATGAAACTCTATCTACCAACAGTATGTTTAATACAATGAGCTCATGGAACACAAAGTTCCATTCATTATTGTACAAAGCTGCTAAGAGTTCTGTAGCAAATTAACAGCCAGCCAACAAATTATCAAATTTACAGGATTATTCAGAATATACAGTGTCATAGAAACTGGATTTGGTTGTTATTCTGACAGGTTGTGAAATAAAGCTATAACACCATATGAAAAGGTCACATGTCATGGGGTGCACTAGCCACCAGGCAACAAAACAAACAAAAATGTTTGTGTAGAGGCTAATGATGAGGCCAACTAGATATGGTATTAAAGTGAATAATTAAATTGTTTCTGGATACATTTTACGTTGTTTATAACTCTTGTCAATGTTTTCCCAAGGTGCGGTGACAAATATCTTGACATCTTTTCTTTTACATTAGTTCCTAAACCATATTTGTTCATATTTTAGTTTGGTTAATTTTAATGTGCCTAAAGCACAATTCCTTTTGCAGACAGTAGTACAGTGGTGGAAATAAATTACATTTACTCTACTGCACCTGAGCACAATTTTAGGTACTGAGTATTTCTCTTTCTTTTACTCCAGGGAAGAGCAATGTCCGTGTTGGTTCACCTATGTATGTGTTGGTTCATGAGCACCAGTATATGACTATGACTACCAGTAGGGGTGCTGTTGTGCCAGAAACAGAGATAGTATTAGTGCTGCACTGTTGCCTGCTAATCAGTTCACACGGGTCTGATTTTTATTTTATTTTTAAGTTTGTAGCAAAATGCTAAAACAACCAGGGATAGTGTTTTAATTTGAAATTCAACCAGGTATGTGGTTTTGTCCAACCGGTTGTGGAATGTGGATTTTACAGACTTGGCTGCTGTAAATACAATTAAGGCTGTGTTCAATTCAAGGAATACAATCACATCACAGAACTTATACAGTACCATCGAGTTGGCACAAATGGACATTTATGTATTCATAAAACCGAGCAAGGACCTGCCTTATGTTTTGGTGGGCATTACATTGGGTGTAAACATACTGTACAGCCGTAAATTCATTTGTATTGTCTTATGTCTCACAGCATCCCCTTGACAACCTAGATTCTCTGTGGGGTTCAGGTCAGGCTAATTGGCTGGTCAGTTCAGCACAGTAATACCATGTAGGCCAGTCAATCTAAGCTAAAAAGGGGCATGACTCAAAAGAAATTGCAAAAGGAGTAAACACAGCCATCTATCAGGATATTTTAAAACACTTTGTGCTTCCATATGTTGACAGGCTTTATGGAGATGCCGATTTTCCTTTCCAGCTTGATTTGGCACCTGCACGCAGTGCCAAAACTAGCAAAGGTGTACCGACCATGGTATATACCCACGGAGAATCTAGGTTGTACTGTCAAGAGCAGAGGTGCCCACTTTAATTTTTTACTTGAAAGCCGCTTTCAAAATGACCAGCTCAACGAGATCTACCCACACAAAAAAAGATCCCATTGCTGAAATGTGTTGTATGTAGGGGGCTTTGGAATAGTACAGTAAGACATGAGACAAGCACACTTTGAATGGGATAGAGAAAATGTAATATATTGCTACTGACGTTTTTGTACAACACTCTTGTACACAAACGTGTACATCTGTAATCTTGTAACACAAAGTATTGCATTGTGGGTTTGAGCCGACAGGCCCTTTTCGATGTCAATCAAGTCACCTTACGGTCACTGTACCAGACAGTGGCCTTGTGGTTAAGAGTGTCCTCCCTGAAACCCGGCCGGGTCATACCAAAGGCTGTAAAACTGGGACCCAATGCCTCCCTGCTTGGCACTCAGCATCAACGGTTGGATTGGGGGGGGGGGGGTCGTCAAATCAACGAATTCAATGATTCCAGAGCTGCGGCTCACTGCTCCAAGAGATGGGTCAAATGGAGAACAAATTTCACTGCAGTAATGTGCGAGACATCGTATACGACTTTGACTTTAATTCAAGTGGCAGATGTGAAAAAGTGTTTTTTATATTTAAATTATATTTTTAGGACCATGCCATGTGATCTGCACAGCCTTTGTGATCTACTGGTAGATCGCCATCTACCTTTTGGGCAGCCCTGGTCAAGAGGAAGGTGTGAGACAGAAGACTCAATACAAATGAACTTACGGCTGCTATCAAAGCAAACCTGGGCTTTCACCTAAACAGTGCCACAGGCTGATCACCTCCATGCCACATTTGATGAAATAATTGTTCAAAAGTAGCCCAGACCAAGTATTGACTGCAGACATTAATTTACTTTTCAGATGGACATTTCTGGATTAAAAAAAAAAAAAAAGTCTCCAAGTCTGGCATAATCATCAAGATTACAAAATACTTTGTGCAATGAATTGAGAATATATGAAAGTTTCACTTTTTGAATTATATTACAGGAGAACATGAATTTTTGCAGAATAGTCAAAAACGTTTGAGGAGCTTTATACACACATACCTCAACAAAACAATAAATCTAATACATTTCTCATAGACTTAACCACATGCCCCTGCATTATACAATGGTGGCATAAAGAAGATAGCGAAATGGCCACGCTCACATTGTGAACTTCTGCCATTTTCACCTTTTCTCTTAAGAATCCTTCAATATATGTTACTATAAAGACAATGACAAAGTGTGTTTAGAAGGAAAGTAGCCATTTATTAGAACCAATATAATCAGAACATGAGGAAAACTGTATCCAATCCCTAGACAAGCATAATACAGTACAAGCTACTCTCTGGAACTTGGACGTATGTTGATAGGAGGGGGATTGATAGAAAGTGGTTCAGCTCAAGGGTGGGGGAAAAGAGGAAATAGAAAAGGCACTCTTACGCTCACCGTAGCAAACAGGACGACCTCCCGACTCCCGAGTGGTAAAGGGGAACAAAACCAAATCTTGAAACCCTATCCAACACACAAGATGGCCATGTAAACAAGGCTGGTTTCTCTGTACAACACCAGCCAAACGTCACCATTCAATCCACGAGGACAGGTGAAGACCAGAACAGTACAAGACGTGTACAGGGACTTCTAATCTCCCCCCCACCCCCCGCGTCAAACAAATACCCATTCCAAAACGGCAAAATATTTCACATTAGACAGTGACAATTCCTTGTGGAGGCACACCAAAGCTTTTCTGTAGGACACTTTGGAACCACAAGAGAAACACTGAAAAGTAATGATCATCAAGTAAGGAAACCATGTGTTAAAAAGCTGCCATCTGAATCCTCAGCTTCTCTGTATCCACGCCAAGTTTCAGAGAACAAATAAATAGTGTCACGTTTAGATTTCTGTTCAGCCAATAAGAACATTGTGGAATACAAAACACTCCTTCAGGATAAGGACGGGAACCAGGTTTCTCTGTAGCTACACCTGCCATCAATCAATATTCCTGAGGAGTATATGGGAATTCCAGCAATTAAAAAGATACAAGTGAGACACTAAAATAAACAGCGGAGTAGTTTAAAATTGAATTTCAATTATAAGACCATCCAAATTGTCCCCCAACAATCAAGTATAACAAATACCCCTCCAGATCAGAGCAGTGACACAGCAGCCTCTGACTTTTCTGTATTACGTCAGAAATCAGCAAAGATCTGTTGGGGCATGCGAGGCCTTCCACTCTCAGATTTTGGTTCGCTCCCCAGCGCGCAATGCATAGCATTTTTCTGGAAAGAAAAGCATCAACCCTTGGCCCTTTTATTGTGCCATTCTAGCATCCTCCACAAAAAGACTGAGAATAAAGCTCAGATAAAAATAAAGTTTGGGAACAACCGTACCAGACTAACATGGGGGAATGTTGAGAAAATTATACTGGAAAAACTGCATCGCTTCACTAGGAAAAGGCCTTACAGATGATGATGCCCTGTAGATTCCCTACCAATAGCACCAGTAAATTAAGATGGGTACTGTGATTAACCTTATGGTAACACCAGCACACTGGAACACAAGACTTCTGATATTGACCCAGAATGTGGAATACCCAGAGTGAACAACCAAACTGCAGCTACGTGGGGTCTATCACTGGGAGAGAGAGAGACGGGAAATCTTACGCGATTTGTGTGGAATTCCATCTTACTCATCTTTTAGCATCAAAATTCTGAAACATGTGTCCTTGAATCTAGTACGACTCTACAAACGGGGAAAAGAGTAACAAGACAGGGAGGGAGGTGAAGAGAGAAAGGGATAGACAAGGGTTTAACTTATGCCATTATGAGAGAGGTTAAGTGCGTTTCACCCCCGGGATCTTGTAGGCTTCTCTGTAGTATACACCAACAAGCCTGGGGGGAAAGCTTAACAACAGGTTTAGTATTTTAGTTTTTTGGGCACCTCCCATGGGAAGGAGTCCCGGCCAAAGTGGCCGTAGGCTGCAGTCCTCTGATACATGGGCTTCTTCAGATCCAGCTCCCTGGAATACATAATCGGCACATTTAGCAGCAGTCACATGAAGTGGACTTAAGACGCATGTATCAATACTCACAAAGGCAGAATGCTCAAATCAGCCAGTGGGGAGTGTCAAGAGCCACAAAAGAAAACCATAATCAAAGAGGTTTATAAGACCAGCTGATAAAGAGAGGGAGACTCATGAAGCTTTGACACTTACCAATACCATGTCAACCCAACTCATCCTTGAGAAGTGGGGACTGCGGCTTGCAGATGGAAAGCACACTGGTCCCATTTAAAAAAAAGGCAGTCTATTTGAATGTGAGCTAGAAAGCTTAAACATGCTGGGTACCTTATACTGTATGTCTTTATAGTCACTCACATGCACTACACCTGTCGTACTGCATGTATGCATTAATCAGTTTAAATTTATTGTTACGTTTACTTATTGTTTCACCCATGTTTATATCATTCTTCCTCTGTGCTAGCGCTCTGGTTGTTTCAATGTGGTCATACTGCAAATAAACTGGCCCTGCCCGTTAATCAAAGACACGGAATGCCTTTTGATTCAATTTGCCCTTCAACACTAGCCTATATACAGTACACCTATATAGCAGCAGAGCAATACAACGCTTTAATAAGCCTACAGAACCCAAAAGTCACCAGGAGTTGCACAAGAGGGCATTACGGTCATTATGCAGATCAAATTGAAATACAAGGAAAGGGATAAAGTATTTGAAACGTGTCTGCAGCAGTTCAAGCAAAATGGCAAGACTGTAAAGCATAAGAAAGAATGAGCCGGGAGTTTCTGATTCAGTGAGAAGCTCAGACGATATACATTACCTCACAATGACCCCTGGGCGGAGATCAAAGTTCCTCTTTACAATGTCAAGCAACTCTCTCTCACTCTTGTTGGAGGTCCCATAGTGGAAGATGGAAATGGAGAGGGGATGGGCAACTCCAATGGCATAGGATACCTAATATAGCAGATGTGCATATTTGTCACACACAGAAGTTTGCCACCGCATATTACTCCAAGAGGCAAAGTCTTTAAATAATCCCTCACCTGAACCAACACTCTCTTACACAGCTCAGCCTTCACCAGGGACTTAGCCACCCAGCGAGCAGCATATGCAGCAGACCGGTCTACTTTAGTGTAGTCCTTCCCAGAGAAAGCACCACCCCCATGCGCACCCCAACCTCCATACGTGTCAACAATGATCTTACGCCCCGTCAGGCCAGCATCTCCCTGTAATGAAAGGGGTAAGAGGTTGCAATTTCAGTGTCTGACAAGGATGCTTAAAATTGTTAAACATTAGCCAGGTTAGTTTTAGTCATACCTTAAGTAGCTGTAAAAACATTGAAGTCATAAACGTACCTGGGGGCCTCCGATCACAAAGCGTCCGCTTGGCTGCAGATGGTAGATAGTGTCATCATCCAGGTAGATGCATGGAACAACCGCCTTGACGACCTTCTCCTTTAGGGCATCTCTCATCTCGTCCAAGCATACATGTTCATCGTGCTGGACAGAGACAACAACGGTATGCACACGCAATGGGAGCATGGCACCACGGTTCTGGCGGTACTGAACAGTCACCTGTACAGAATGTAGATTTAGTTAATTGCACACACATACTTTCAAATGTGCAATCAATTCCCCCCCCACCACACACACACACACACCTGGGTCTTTGAGTCTGGACGGAGCCAGGGCAGTGTGCCATTGCGGCGCAGTTCTGCTAGCTTGGCATTCAGCTTGTGGGCAAGGACAATAGTGAGCGGCATACATTCCACAGTCTCATCAGTGGCATAGCCAAACATCAGTCCCTGCAGAAGAGAGACAAACTGTTGGATCATCTTGGCTGCGCATCCTCAAACTCCACCAATAAGTCGGTAAACCTGCATCAGATTTTAACCACCTTCCCTGCCATCCCCATTTTGGTAATATTATAGGAAAAATAAATATGATATTTTATATATATATATAGCCCTTCTACAAGCTCACAATGTGTTTAGAGACACATTGTGACCTTGTACATCGGCAATGCACACTGCATGTCTGGTTAACAGACTACTGACCTGGTCCCCTGCCCCAATGTCCTCCTCGTTGCGATCTATGTGTACACCCTGGGCAATATCAGGAGATTGCTGCTCCAGAGCCACAAGAACATTGCATGTCTTGTAGTCAAAGCCTTATAACAAAACAAAGATTACTGAAACCTGCAAGACAATTCAGGGAAGTGCAAATTAAATAAAAGTGCCCCAAATGTACCATACCTTTGGAAGAGTCGTCATATCCTATGTGTTTGATTGTATCACGAACAACCTTCTGATAGTCCACTGTGGCACGTGATGTCACCTCACCTGCCAGGAGGATCATCCCAGTCTTGGCAACCGTCTCTACAATCGTTCAAAGGAGGGGCATTTGTGAATACATAAGATTTATTCACAAATACACACATAAGATGAATACATAAAATGTATTCACAAACCACACAATGTGTGAACAAACATCTGAGCCAACAAGCTTTCCATCATCTGTTATTTGTGTACAATAGCTCAGGGAGTCCCTAGGTCAATTATTGATATTTAAGAAACAAACAAACCCTTTGACCCTTTAACTCTGTACCCAAACAGAACATTTGGTTCCATTAGTACACTTTCAGCGTAATGCATAGTGGCCTAATGCATACCAAACTCGGGGTCCTGGAATTTAACGATTCAGAAGCATTGCAGTAGAAAACAGGAGCACCATTTTCCTTACCACACGCAACTTTGGCATCGGGATCTTGCTTGAGGTGGGCATCGAGTACCGCATCACTGATCTGATCACAAATCTTGTCTGTAAACAAGAACCACAGTGTAGTTATAAAACCGTGCAACCAACCAGTCAACCACTATATGCTTTCACACAGGCAACCATAAAGCTCCGTCAATGATCACGCTTTATGGATTCGCGGAAAAGTCAGGGGATGCTGGTTGTTTTTTAGCGCCATCCGCACATGTTCGCAGTGGGAGTGGCTGGAGGCCTTTCTTTCCTCCTCCGTCGCCATTTCAGCAGGCCGGGTGCACGTGCCCCGGGCAACAACATCAACCCAAGCCAGTGGAACGTGAATACACCAAATCATAGATTTGGCATTTAACAATGTCATTGACATAAGCGTCAAGCGAGCGTCCCTGCGATCGCTTCCTGTCGACTCGATATACAATACATGTCTAATCCTTGTCGCTAACCGCAGGGGCAAATGAGACTCATTAATACCCAACAGAATGTTACTCGACGAATAACAGAACCGTTCAAGATCTAGCCATTGTTTAGAAAAACATTGTGATAGTTGTGGTAGTGACTATTCTGCTCACAGGGTCTAACATAAACCACGCGGCAGGATTATCTAATTTAGCTACGATTAGCTAGCGGAGGTTAGCTTTCACAAGTCGGCTGGCCGACCTACTAGCATACTACCCGCCTATAAAACATTTAAGTGGCAATGTTTTTTTTCACCAGTCTTTTGTTTTCTTCGTTCGTTCATTCGTTTTTTTGTGCCCAATGTCCATTAGAAATAAGCTACCAAACGCATGAAGCCAATGTTGTTTTATTTTTTACACATTATGGTGCGTGTCTTACCAGGATGTCCTTCTCCGACCGATTCTGAGGTGAACAAGAAGCAGTCTTCCTCAATGAGAGAGTTATGGAAACCGTTCATTTGTCCGTTCATCATCGTTCACGCTCCTTCCTTGTTTTGTTGTGTGAAATATAGAAATGCTATCTTCGCGATCTTATGCGAGCTTCGCACCGTTTTTACGCCTTGACTTTATGGTTTAGTTCCCGACCCTGTCTGCTGCCGTATGCATGAACGCGCCAGTCATTGCGCAGCGCTCCACTATTTAAGCAGTGGAGAAGACGCCGTTGACGTCACAGCCAGGGGGCCATACCATTTCCAACATGGAAGGGAGGGAAAACAGTGTGATGTAGTGCTTGTGTGGGATACAGCACGCCTTTGAAGTCCTGCTCAGTCAGCATCCACAGTACATCAGCGATTAGTTTTCACCAGTGGTTACACAACCTTTTAATTTCAAGGACCTCCATAACTCAAAGTCTGAGAGTATACAATAACTGGACCCGTATGGTTCACATTTGTGTACCAACTGTCAACACGTTGTGTCTGAGTAAGTTGCAGACCTGTAAGGGTCTATTTGGATCATTGGACCCCTGGCCTGCACTCAAGTAACCCTGACCCCACTTTGAGAAGCACTGGTTTGCCATATCAAGTCCAAGAGTTCACTGAGTCCTCTCGCCACACACACACACACACACACACACACACACACACACACACACACACACACACACACACACACACACACACACACACACACACACACACACACATATGTAACCCAACATTGTAATTACAGGCCATTGAGCAGACGCCATATCCAGTGACTTAAGTAGGCCCTACAGTTTGGGTTACAGGTGTTTTATGAAGAAAACGACCCAAGTCTTCAGGACTGCAATGATAAGTCCTGTCAGTGGTCACTTTATTGCAATATCTTATAAATTAGTTTCCTATATACCTGCGCAGTGCGTAGGCCTACATGTGTTTTAATTTTCATAATCTCTGGCAGAGGTGGACAGCATGTTATACTACCATACATAGGACAATCTTTAATCAGGGTCATACTTCTTGTGCATACTGACAGCAAGACAAAGACAAGCACCTTACTTCCCTTTTATTCCCCAAATCTATCAATGTCATATTTATGAATTCATAATCACAGAGCAATCATCCTGACAAAGGTATGGTATAAGAGTCCATAATGGACAAGAACTAGCCAATTGCAGACATGCAGAATGGGCAGTGATGCTGCTGCATCGCAAATGTATACTTCCAATATTTATGTGTGTCAATTTATTTTTGCACACCTTTATAGTTCTGCTGTTCGTGTTCCTACTATGACACCTGAATTCAAGATCTGGGGTTAATCTAGCTAGGTTTAATCTGCATTCAATACCTCTGTGATTGGTGCTCATGCAAGATTTGGATTGTCGCAGGATTGGGGTCCTCCTGCGACATGCTAGCATCATGTCAAGGCAGTGTACTACTACTTGTACACAGTGTTGTTTTTGGCAGCAAATTTCTATTTTAGTTTTAGTCATAGTCTCTTGAATAGTTTTCAGTTAGTTTTAGTCACCTGGAATGTATTAGTGTTAGTCTAGTTTTAGTCGACTAAATGTCATAAGATTTTAGTTGACTAAATATACAGGTGATTCAGTCGACTAAAATGTGTTTTGGCGGGCCTTGATGCCGTCGTAATGGGTGATTTTACACTTGCTGAAAATAGCCGATCTACAAGCTCACAACGTGTTGATGCGTTGTGAGCTTGTAGATCGGCTATTTTCAGCATGCAACCAAGTGTAAAATTACTTATACTGGATCTCTTGTCCACTAGTCCCTTCCTAACATTTTAGTCTAGTTTTTATTTGTTGACGAAATTGTCAACATATTTAGTCTTAGTTTTAGTCATAATAGCTTAGTTTTCATTTAGTTTCCATTTAGTTTTGGTCAGTGAAAAAAGGTAGTCGACGAACATTTTTCGTCTTGGTTTTAGTCGACGAAAACAACACTGCTTGTACATCAAGCTGCCTTACGCTAAGGACATATGAGATAGGCTCCTGACCTATGAGCCACATGGCTCAGGATCCATTTGTTCCCAAGCCTACTAACATACATTATTTATAATGATGCTTGCTTAACTGGTTAACATGCAATCATAAGTTTATCCAGAGAGGAACAAGATTGTGGCATATGAACATTTTGTAGACAGAATATAATTGCATTTAAATTCAAAAACATGGATCAATGCACTCTAGGTTGGGCACGATTGATATCTTGAGTTACAATTGGTTACAAATTTCCATGCTTGTTTACCATCCACAGGTAAAACTCTATAAGATGTTGAATATACCAAACATATGGATATACAGTATGTGTATTGAATACCACAACATTGGATACCACCTATATATTATATTTTAGTTGCTCCACCCAGTATGTGTATGCGAGACAGGCAGGCAGGCAGGCAGGCAGGCAGGCAGGCAGGCAGGCAGGCAGGCAGGCAGGCAGGCAGGCAGGCAGGCAGGCAGGCAGACAGACAGACAGACAGACAGACAGACAGACAGACAGACAGACACCATGCATTCATTGAGTTCAAGGGCTGCAGTGTACCGGATATCTGCGATAACAAGGACATGAGAACATTAACTACCTCAACCTAACAATCTGATAGACCTGGAAATAAGTTTAGGACCAAAACAGTCAATGCAGAAAAGAGCACCAACAGGGGACCAAAACAGTCAATGCAGAAAAGCGCACCAACAGGGTATATTATCTCCCGCATAACTTAATTTTACTCTACTCAAAAAGCTCCCATCACTCCCTTACTCTGCCTTAAGGCTATGATGACCTGTTTTCTAACTTAATCGGAAGCTTTGATCTTTTACATGGGGTAGCAGTTCAGCCCACAGGCAGCATTGATTCAAGTCTCTATGGTTTGGTAAAGCTCAAAAGCTGCCATTTATTTTGCCTGAAGACAATGTTCTGAAAAGCTCAACATCATACCACTGTCTTTCGGTTTTGTAACACTGTCTCACATATAATTGGAAATACGTGAGAGATCGATATTTGAGAAAATGCTTATACAACTACTATAATCCTGTATGTAGGAGTCAGCCAGGCAGCATGTGTGCACAATGCACATTAAATGCATATTCACTTATTTCATAATCCTGTTACAAATGTGTCAATTTTTGGCTAAAAACAGCCCAAGGAGTGTTTTTTGTGCAAAACGAATACTCAATTCAATTGGAATGGATTCAGCATCATGAAAACCCACTAGTTTGACATCACATGCTATGACATGTGCATGATGACATTTAATTTATTTCCCCATACAGGTTAATTTTATTGTTAATGGTATGGTCACATAATTGGCATAATATTATTATGCCAATTATGAAAATTGCTCAACATATGGAAGTTAGCATCCGGCAGTTTCTACATGCTGGGGACCCATACTCAACATTTCTAACATAAAACTTTGGTGTACTCAACATGCCTGGGCTCACATTCTGGCAAGTGAACTAAGAAGCAAACAACGGAAGAACAAACACCTATGAATATCAAATCATATAATATCATCCTGTTATCCAGCTATGTGTAAATACAAAAATCCGGCTTCAAATTATTTGTCATCGTGACAAAAACATTTGTGAGGGATTATGCTTAGACATGCAACAGAGACATAACAATGGTGCCACCTCCATAAATGAGTCAACCCAAGCCCAGTATTGCATCATGAACCAGAGAACAATATTTGACTTAATTGCACGATTGTGGTGGGAAAATAATTACATTTGTCCATTCCTCCTGAATAGATACACACTACAGAAGTGGTATTACTGGCTTAATATGAAATTATTTTTATTATCAATATATTAACATTCTTGAATTTTTCATTCAATAGTTAATCATCATCTGATCATCATCTACTCAGATAAACCAAAGGTTGCCTGACACAATGTTCCACACATGCCAGGGAATGCCAGGGTCCAACATATTAATTTTAGATTTCATAATTATCAGATTAAAATGCAATATAAATAAGAAATATAAAAGTTGTGATGCACTTTGCAATGGTTTTTAATTATTTATAGCCTTTGTAATGTATGTGCCCACTAAAACAAGCAGCCCAATAACTTGCCGGTATTGCATCAGTCTGTCATATGCAGCTCTGAATTTGCAGAGGTGGACAGTATATTTACAGAGAACTGGGCCAGTGGGGCATGATGCAAGGCACTTCTGCTCTTGCCCTATAAACACTGCAACAGCATTTGCATTGTAACTTGATCGTAAACTTGATCTAACTTCAACATTGTAGGCCTAAATTCTATATTAGTATCAAATTGGCCTGTCTTCTGCTCTCAATGTAAATGAGAACATAATTTAGTCAAATTCACTCAGGGTTGAGGCACAGTACAATAGGTTATTCCATCTTTTACTATGCACAGCTAGTTCAGACAAAGGAATTTCCTGAAGTCCTCTCAAACTTTATTGTTTGGTAATTGGTATACAAAGTCACCAGAGTATGCACACACACCATGTGCTAGTAAAAAAAATACAAAATAAAACGCAGTGAGGCATTCACTGGAAATTGTTCATTATAGCATTCATGGTCATGCATGACCATGTTTATAATGAATGACAGCAAATGGTTTATTATTTGTTCTTTCTTGTCCACAAAAACGTATTCCAGAGATTACAAAAAAGCAAACAGTCTAGACAGCACAGATTGAAAGGAAGTAACATTATATTTTCTGTTTGGACCGTACTCTGATGATGGTGAACTGGACAATTAACAGCCTCTTATGTAATCCTCAACACCTGACCCATTGATTCATTAGCAGACAGTTTCATTGATGTCGTCAATAAACTTGAGATAAACACTGCAGACAATAAATCCAGTCAAATCTGAACTGAGTTTACTATTAGGCAGATTGGCAAAAATAACTTCTTTATATATTTTAAAATAGAAAAAAAACAATAAAATATCAGTGTATCATTTGCTTTGAAATAATTCTCCCTCACTGGCCAGCAGAATTAAGGCTCATCTGAATAAAATATGAAAATAAATACATACAATAATGTAAATATAATTATCTTCTGGCATAGATTGTCATCTATTTTGTATTTCACAACTGTCTTTTACATACATATTGGAATCCATCTTAAACACATAATAATCATACAATAACATTCAATAGCCATAATATCTATCAAATATCGACAGTAGACACATATCCACACTGTAGGAATTGAAGTTACCACTGAATATAGTTGACTACCTATAGGACAAAGTTCATATGACCTACTGAAGCTTATCTTTTGAAACACACACACACACACACACACACACCACAAAGTTCGAATGATTTTTCTTTTTCAATTAATATTGAATAATCATAAATTGCACAATGAAACTAAATAAAATAAGTCTTCTACAAGCAAAATTATCCTGCATTTTCTGACATTAACGTCAGTTGTCCACATTTTTACACTGTCCTTAACATGTTTACCTAACACTTCTCAATAGCCACAAATATAAACAAGAGTCAAAAACAGCACTTTAAACGGCACAAAATCACAGTACCGGAATGTCCAGCAGCAAAACATGCAAACACATTTGCACATCATTCAGTCATTGCTACGTAGCTAGCTACACACGCGCACGCACGCACGCACGCACGCACGCACGCACGCACACACACACACACACACACACACACACACACACACACACACACACACACACACACACACACACACACACACACACACACACACACACACACACACACACACACACACACACACACACACACACACACACACACACACACACACACACACACACACACACACACAACCACCTTAATAAAAAACATACATACAAACACAATCACATACTGTACACATACAATGAGGTTAAAGTACAACAGTATACACTGCCCTATGCTAACACTCTGTTGGTACAACACGTGTTTTAGGATGGTTTATCAGGTCACAAGCTAACAATCCATCATGTTACTACTAGTGACAACAGTCAGCTATGCTAATCACCATAACCCACAGAGAAGGATATGTGGTAGAGAAGGACACAAAGAGAAATAGGTGATATAGGTAAACAATATATAAGGTGATTGGAGAAGAGAAAGTATAGGACAGTGGTAGTATTCTAAAGCTTCAGCAATTAAAGCCTATTACCTCAGATGATCATGAGGTCTGAATAATTCCATTACCTCGCATCAACACACACAAATGTTTCACCAGGGCCAATTATCACTTTAGGTGTCGACACTTTAACTGTCCCTCTGGTTAAAGGGCAGGAACACTTTGGTGGAGGTTTAGGTTGTGTAGTTACTTTGCCACTATGTAACTCCAAAGGTGGACTAGAAATTCAAAATAATAGCTCCATTGATTATTCATAATATGCTCCTCATTGACTTACATTGTACAGTGATCTCAAAGTCACTCTTTTAGCCTGTGAACACAATATAGAACATAAAAAAACAATACTGTTTTATTTTTTTTATAAAAAGGTCAACTTCCTGTTGATTTTGCTATTTTTATTAGGAAGAAAACCCGGACTGGAACCGCAGATCAGTGTTCGTGCCCTCAAACATCATTTTCCAGAATAACACAACGGACATATAAGACTACTAACAGACAGATATCTATATACAGTCTGCAAATTAAAGGATACTGTGTGAATCTTAAAAAAAAATATCGAATTTATTTATTTACCTTGAGCAAATACTTTGGTCCTAGTGGATATTTTTCAGACCAGACTGCTCATTAATTTAGCAGCGGCTACAACTGAAAATACCTTGAAATGTAAGACAGGCTTGAACTTCAGACAGGTTTGATACTATATGTAAGGACTGTTCCCTCCCTGCCTGTGATCTCGTGAGAGCATTTTATCATGCTCACATGTATCTTCTGATACAGCCACTTGGTTCGCCAATAAGAAGTTAAAAAATGTGTAGAATGTGAGTATGGAATGCAGATTTTGAAAAGTAGGCTACTGATCGACCACATTCCTTTGACTGGGATTTGGTACATAGGATTTTAAATATGATCAATCTGAGGATTTTATCAAGCCAAATGTCAACTCTCTGTGCTAAAGGGCAGTCTGGGCAGAAATGTAAAAGGAAAAGGGAAGAGGGTGTCAATTGCTTAGGAAAAATACTCAAGGCAGAGTAAGTTTTCTTAATAAACCAGATTGTTGACTGCAGTCCTGGAAAAAAAGGCATCAGAAATTGTATATTTTCACGTTAAGCTGAAACATACAGTACAGTGCACGTAAGTGAGTGCAGAAGAAGTTGACCTGCATCACAATCCTGAATTCCCAGCCTCAGCATTGGGTTTCTCCAGTTGGGCAGACTCCTGACTGCAGCTGCCCTCTGCTGGGCAAACTGTGGAGTTGTTCTCAGTGGTCGGGGAGGCTTCATCGAGGTTTAGGCCTTTCATTGGAGACTTCACAGGGCTGCTACTGTGACTGCGGCTGCGACTCCGATGGCTGTGGTGCTTGCCCCTCCCGGGGCTGGGACTGCGGGACCCGGTTTTCATGAGGACAACAGTACTGTCGTCCTCTGAGCTGAAATCAGAGCTGTCTGAAGCACTAGCTTCAAGGTCTGCGGAGGGAAGCTGGATCTGACGATGGACAATGAAATAGAGAGGAAAGAGGAACGGTAAGACCAAGGTAGAAAAGCAGATGAGTAAGAGAGACCAAAATATCAGAGGGAAATGATAATATAATATGTGATTAGAGGAAATAGTCAGATGGAGATAAAACGAACAGGAAAACTGACAACTTGATTATCATGATCACCTGAAATGGCTCCGATACGCCCACAATTGTGTTCATGTTGTTGCTATAGTAACCCAAGATAAAGTCCCCTGAGCCCTTGGGTAACTCCTCCTCTGTAAATGCCACCTGGAAAAGAGGCCAATAAGAGGGGCCATGATTAATCAGATAAATCAGATGCCACAGAAAACGACCACAAAACAAAACGTTGCATTCCTCTGGTCTTACCTGCTGTTCTGGTCGAGGGATATCAGTTTCCTCTTGCTTGGCCCATACATACCCCAGATAGTCCTTGTGGTGTTTGAACCCCACCTAGAGAATCACAGACCAGAAATCGCAGGCATGTACCGTGATTCTTACATAAAATTGATAATCACCAAATCTAGATAATCATTTGCTGAGAGAGTTTCTGTTGAGTATATTCTTAAAAAGAGAGGAGTGCATGAGACTAGTTACCTTATACAACCCAATCCAATCCCAAGAGCTGCGGGAAAAGTTTGGTGCCGTTTTGAACTTAGCTTTGGCATCTTCAATACTATTCCACTCATCCTCCACCATGAGCGTCACCAGTGGGACGTCCACCTTGTATGGGAACTATACGAGCACATTTACAACAGATCAAATCAATAAAGAAGGTTTAAACATCAGCCAGTCATGTTTACAACATCACAAAGTCCCTTCCTGGATGTCTGACCTGTAGGGTGAAGATGGAAGAGACTGGCTTGTGGTCACTGACAGTGTATTCCATGTGACTACGGTAGCAGTGCTGCAGCACCTTGGTTCCGCTGGTCAGCCCTGACATGGAGCTGCGCTTCCCTGCAGTGTGGCCAGTAGGAGCTGTGGCCCTCATGCGCCACAGGATCCTGTCAGTCCATGCTGGCTTTCGTTTCTTAGCGCTGGGCAGGACAGCGAGAGAGAAAGAAGAAGAGAAAACAAATTACCTAATTTTCCAGTAAATGTTGTATATGAAACGTTGCGTCAGCATGGTTAGACAAAGCAATCTGAATTCACCGACCTTGTATCATATGTATCTGACCCAACATCAAACTTGTATGTGGGTGAGAATTTCAGCGGCCCCTCCAAGAACCCCTCCAGGACAGTCTCACTATCCTTAGCCATGTTCAGCTGCAGCAATGACAGTGACATAGGTTAGAGCACCGTTTCATTGACAGTGACATAGGTTAGAGCACCGTTTCAATGACAGTGACATAGGTTAGAGCACCGTTTTAATGACAGTGACATAGGTTAGAGCACCGTTTCAATGACAGTGACATAGGTTAGAGCACCGTTTCAATGACAGTGACATAGGTTAGAGCACCGTTTCAATGACAGTGACATAGGTTAGAGCACCGTTTCAATGACAGTGACATAGCACCGTTTCAATGACAGTGACATAGCACCGTTTCAATGACAGTGACATAGGTTAGACTAGAGCACCGTTTCAATGACAGTGACATAGGTTAGACTAGAGCACCGTTTCAATGACAGTGACATAGGTTAGACTAGAGCACCGTTTCAATGACAGTGACATAGGTTAGACTAGAGCACCGTTTCAATGACAGTGACATAGGTTAGACTAGAGCACCGTTTCAATGACAGTGACATAGGTTAGAGCACCGTTTCAATGACAGTGACATATAGACTAGAGCACCGTTTCAATGACAGTGACATATAGACTAGAGCACCGTTTCAATGACAGTGACATAGGTTAGAGCACTGTTTCAATGACAGTGACATAGGTTAAAGCACCGTTTCAATGACAGTGACATAGGTTAGAGCAGGGGTTTTCAACTGGTGGTCCGTGGACCACTGGTGGTCCGTGGAGGTATTGCATGTGGTCCCTGACCATGCATTTAGTAATGTAGCAAAGTGAAGATTTTGTAATTTCTTCCACGGAACAGTGCACTAAACGTCTGTGCACTGTTCCGTGGAAGTGCGTCAATGTTATCAGAATTACTGGGAAGTCTGAGGTTAAGAAATTCCACAGAAAAGGCAGTTAGAATCTCAAGAAGGGTGAAGTGTACCAGCTTGCCTGATTGAGTCATCATTATTAGGAAATGTTAATGTGCCCATACAGTATAATGTCATCATCTGCTATATCTTGCATGTATTTGCCATTTTTTACTATATATATATATATACACCGGTATATATATATATATATTACTATTACTATTGTTAAAATAGTTATAATAGCCATAATGTATGGATTTAGATCTGCTAGTTGAACTATTTAAAATAATTTTTCAAGATAGTAAAATATGGAAGAAAAAAAGTTTAGGGATAAAGGCACGCCCAAGATATAGGGCCACATGTGTCAGTCATCAGTTAAGTCCGTGGACCATCGATTGAGAAACAGTATAAGACATGGGATGCATTCCATAGCAAATATTACGAAAGCACTAATCTTAGCCCATATCCCATTACAACACAACAGTGGTCCCCAGGTTGATCCTTAGTCAAGGTGGTGGTCCCTGGTTCACAATCAGTTGAAAACCCCTGGGTTAGAGCACCGTTTCAATGACAGTGACATAGGTTAGAGCACCGTTTCAATGACAGTGACATAGGTTAGAGCACCGTTTCAATGACAGTGACATAGGTTAGAGCACCGTTTCAATGACAGTGACATAGGTTAGAGCACCCAAACAGTCGGTCGGGATTCGGGAACCATCTTTGGGTCACAGACCAATATATATTTAATATAAATATAATTAAAAAAAAAAAAAAAAAAATCACAACTTTTTATCAATTAAAAACAAAAGAATTTCAATTTTTTTTAAAAAAGTTTCCATGGATAAATAAATAAATACAAGGTAGATAAGAAGTAGTGAAAATAGCAGATCTACAAGCAATCACGGAGGATGAGTTGAATATTTCTTACATACACACAAGAACAATCATTGACTGCCCTCGGGTGGTACAAGATCATTATTCATTAATAATAAAACAATAACTAACATTCATTAGACATTAATTATTCACACTGAAGTTATATGCAGGAGAGAAGACATTTTACCACCTACGGTACTTGCTGTGACATTGCATATAGTAATCACACATGTGTGGTGGGATAGACAGTAGACCAGATAGTCTGCTCTCAGACGAAGTGCGTATTTGGGAGAATTATTAATTATCATGTGCTAACAAGAAGTCTGAACCGTTTTTGTGTTTGTTTGGGTTTTATTTCTCACTATTTAGTATTGTTTTTACCTGATCCTTTTCCCACAGCATGGAGAATTTGTTGTTATCAATGGCTGACTTCACCACTTGCATTTCGAGGTCATCAATGCGGAAATTCAGATCCCCAAACCAGAACACCACACTGTGAAAACAGTACAGTAGCAACCACATTACATTTTCTCACCACAAATGAATGAAAGTGCCAGTAAACATGACACATGTGTGGGCGATTATGAATGCATGCATGCAAAAGAGAGAGAGAGAGAGAGAGAGAGAGAGAGAAATAAAAGTATGTAACCCTTGTGGGTCAATTTTTTAAATGAACAATGTGACCCCAAAGACCCCAAAATGTATATATTTGGCCACGAACGTCAGACACCAATCTGAAAAGATTTTGTAGAGACCCCATAAGAGAAGAATTTGTGTTGTTTTGCATGGTTTTTGGAATTTCTTGTAGGTCAGCTATTTTCAAATAGCCAAAGTATAGGGCGGGAACCCCTTTTGGTGTTTTAAGCATTATGTTATACTTTAGCAATTGAAAAATAGAAGATGTACAAGCTCATAGCGCGGCACCGAGTGCCACGCTACGAGCTTGTAGATCTGCTATTTTTGAGAAATCGTGAAAATGTGTTGCAAATCTTTGAATATATTCTTTCAGAGCGAACGGTTTTAACTAGAATCTTTGCTTCTTTGAATCTTTTCTTTTGAAAGATTCTTTGAATCTTTTGCCAAATACAGATAATTCTGGGGGTCCTTGACATGAAAAAGGTTTTCACGTCATAGAAACAGGATTTAGAAGCCTTTTTTTTTAATCGACCTCAACCCTAAATAGGTTAAACAGATTTTAATGCTATATAAACTAATTTCGCTGGGGACCCCCTGCAACCCCCTCAAGGACCCCTAGGGGGTCAGTCTGACTACACACACTAGCCCATTTTTGGCGGGAACCCCTTTTGGTGTTAGCATTATGTTATGCTTTAGCTATTGAAAAATAGCAGATCTACAAGCTCATAGTGCGCCACCGAGTTTTGAAAAAATCGAAGAGCGACTGACATAGAAGACATTTTTAGAATCTGATCTCAGGTCAGATTGGGCTAGTGTAGACTGCTGACTCACTCGTGGTCGAGCACCCCAGTGGCAGATTGGCTCTCAAACTGCTGCTGCTGTAGGATACTTTCAAAGTCCTCCATGCGCTGCTCTGAGTTCTCCATGTGCGCTGGCAGGTGGCAGTTTAGGAAGCAGATGGTGTGACCAAACACAGACATGCGAGCACTCACTCCTCCTTTATTCCCCTACAAAAAGGGATAAACAGATGAAAGGAGCGGGAATAATAATAATATAATAATAAAGAGAGTCAGGGTGGAAAGAGACAGGATTATTTTTGAAATATTTATTTGGGATTCCTTAGAAGCATTTGGATATTACCGATTATCTCTCTTGAAAGATTCTGCTAACAGCAGCATCTGTCAGCACTACTAATGTTATTGTTAGTAACCCCCCTCCTTTTTTATCGAATGGTTTCCAAGATTGTATTAAATAAAATCACACGTCGTGAAGTGAGGGGTGCTCTTATCATCATACTGCACATCATTCCGTACTCCAATCTAATCACCACAAATGTCATTCCGGCCAATCACAATTTGCGTCCTCACTTTTGCCTTCAATGTTTGTGTTTGCACACTTTTGTCTTTTGTCACACTCAAAGCTGGACATAAATACATTTGTAAATTCTGAGGGGCACCTGTGTCTAGCTGCGTGCGTGTAAACACAAACTTTGTCCCTAACAAACATTAAATGCCATTGATAATGAATGGCCAGTTTTGAGTATTTGTGTAAACGCAAACATTGCGTGACAAACATTTAAGACAAAGATAAGGATGCAAATTCTAATTGGCCAGAATGAGATGATGTATGATGATTTACAATGATAAGAGCGCCCCTCACTTCACACGGGTGTGATTTTTGAGTGGTGCAGCCAATCCAATCCAATCCAATTTTATTTATAGAGCACATTTAAAACAACAAAGTTGACCAAAGTGCTGTACAATTAGGCAAAGCAAAACATAATACAATACAATACAGTAATAAAAACATATACAATAAAATCAAACAATCAAGAGTACACATTATTCACGGTTTAAAAGCCAGGGAATAGAAATGAGTTTTAAGATGTGTTTTAAAAACAGGTAGTGTTGGAGCCAGCCTGACATGGCAGCTGCTTCCACAGTTTCGGAGCAATTACTGAGAAGGCTCGGTGCCCTCTTCTCTCACACCTTGCCTTGGGGATGACAAGGAGCATTTGATTGGCTGACCTCAGTGACCTAGATGGAGCATAGGGTTTTAGGAGATCGGAAACATAAACTGGCGCTGATCCATTTAAAGATTTAAAAACAAACAATAAAATCTTAAAATGGATTCTAAAACGTACTGGGAGCCAGTGGAGTGCAGCTAAAATGGGAGTGATGTGTTCATATTTCCGGGGTCCTGTTAAAAGTCGTGCGGCAGCATTTTGAACAAGTTGAAGGCGGGAGAGGGAGGCTTGAGTGATGCCGGCGTAGAGGGCATTACAATAGTCAAGGCGAGTTGTAATAAAAGCATGTATCACTCGCTCTAGGTCCTTAAAAGATAAAAACTGATTTGATTTGTGATAAAAGCCTCAAATGATAAAAACTAGATCTAACCACAGCCACTCCAATGCCCAGCTTTGTCTGTCCCTGTGCACCTACTGTATGTATGTATGTTTAGGGTACCAACAGGGTACCCTAAAGGGTTGCACCACTCACTTCAGACAGGTCTGATTTTAAAGAATGAACGATTAAAATATGTTTTAAATTATAATATGTGGCAATAAGAGAAGAACAGCAAAAATATCTTGCATGTAGGAGTGGTTTCACAGTGTGACTGTAATGGGAGTGTGGCTGTAATGGGAGAGCTGTCTGAAGACAGGAAGTGTACACATACACCAAGGACCCGTGAATCATTCACAAAATAAATATTTAACGACAGGTTTTCAGTGTGTAGACAATAAGAGTAGAGTAGATTTCCTCCCTCTGCTCTGACCCACTGAATTACTTGAAACATCATGGCAGAAAGGCAGATTTGCAGAATGTACTGCTGATGTCCATCATTGTCAATGAGGACAACAGACAGACTTAGCCCGAGTGCACATATACTTCTGTGGAGGTGACCCTTATGGGTCCAGTTTCACTTGCAGTAGATAGCCTATACTTCAGCAGCAAATGCATTTAGACAGACTCCCACTGTTACATTGATTCTATCAACGAAGTGTTAAAACAAACCACTTCTCAAAGAGCTCAAGAATCTAGAGTAAGTTGAGGAAATTATCAGAGAAGCAACGGGTTGTGTTGCAGCAGTCAATAGTTGGAACCAACCCCCCTCCCCCTCTCTGTTCATTCCATTCAATTAGAGCACCACCTTCTGGCCAGCAGATGTAACAGACATCCCTGACAGTAGTGAGTAAAAAGGTGTCCTAAAACAACCCATGCCATTACATAATAAATACAAGATTATTACCTTTCTGGTTGTACAAGGTTTGTTGATAGATAATGTTGCTGACCAAGAAAGCCCTCTGCCAAACCCTCTGTGTATGCCTTGCATAACTCAGTAACAGTTTAAAGAAAAGGGTGACAGTAGGTTTCTCACCCAGTAACCCCCCAGGCCTGTGCGGGTGGTTTCGGTCTGGACTTCTCGGAGGAAGGGAAGATGGTAGTATTTAGCAAACACCAGCAGCAAAACGCCTTGCATCCGCTGGGATACTACCTGAGAAACAGACACAGCACCATAGAGACCATAACAGTGTCAGAGACAAAGACGAAGGAAGGAAAATAGACAGACAGACGACAGTCAACGAGGAATAAAGAGGACAAAGGGAACAAGAATAGAAAGCAGTGAGTAATGTGACTGCTGCTATGTGTATTCTTGATAAGGTACACGTACAGGGTATACTAGGTATAGTGCCACCAGAACTGATGGTATTATTTTGGAGAAAGTAGTCAAATTTATTTTTTTAAATGCAAATATGAGCATCTGTTTATCTGATGTCAGTGTTAGGGCCAGACCGAGATATTGGTCATTATTTGACCTTTTTGAAAAGTGCCAATGGCAATTATGCAGCCTATGAGTAGTTTAAAAAAACCGTTAAAAAGATATCTGATCTACAAGTCACACTGTGTCACGTCTTCTTCCATCGCCACTAGGGGGCGCAAAAAGGCCCTGACTGCCAGTTTATATACATCTTTTAATTTTAATTTTATTTATATATATTCTTTTGCACAACGTTATAAACGTTTTAAAAAGGCGTTGTTGGCGCTGTGGGAGTTGATAAAAAAGAAGTTAATTAAGTCCTTGGCAGACATTGAGTTTTAATAGGGGTTAAGTTGTTAAACAAAATAAATGTACTTGTTTGCTTGTTCATTGTATGATTACAGTTAAATGTTCTTTCTCTTCCATGCCTGTACACAGCTAGGGTGGTTCCCTGCTTTCCCCTTCTGAGGTGTCACACAATTAATCACAATTATTTGTATGACAATCAATCATCAAGTAAAATGTCATGATTGTGACAACCTTACCAACAAGGCAACTAAAGGCCACCCCATAGCTTAAAGACATGATTCAACCCTACAACCCTTCCTGCTCACTTAGATCAGCCTACACAGGATTGTTGCCCGAGTATTCCCTAAAACAACGCACATGTTCCAGAGTCTAGGACCTAGACTCTTTTTCCTAATGGCTCCCAAATTGTGGAGTAAATTCCCCATTGAAGTCAGAACTGCAGAAAGACTCATTCCCAATGTTCTGCTGTAGTCTGAAGACTCATCTCTTCAGACTCTACTTCACCACCAGCATTTCAAAATGTCTCCTTGATATCCAAACACCTTCATTGTTCTCTCTGTACTCTACTTATGTGAGTACTTATTTACTGTGGTTTATTGACTAGAGCTCATCATGTGTACTCTACTTATTCCGATTTCGCACTGGATAAGAGCGTCTGCTAAGTGCCTGAATTGAAAATTGTGCACCTTTTTGTTATTCAAAATATTTCCAATATAGAGAACGGCATTGGACCCAAAACTCTGTCATTGGTTGTTGGGCTCTGGTCAGTGTTTCTATAAGCAAATAGTCAGAGCTGCACACCACAGCACACTGCCTGTCCATCTCTGCTGCTCTGTCAGCTCTCTCTTCCACCCTCTCCCTCTCGCTCTCCCTCTTTTGCATTTCTATTGTGCCCTGCAGGATGCTGTGGCCCAGCTCTCCCGCTGTTTTGCATGATGCACTGAACATAAAGGAGGCCACAGCTAGCGGTCCACCCTGAACATAAAGGAGGCCACAGCTAGCGGTCCACCCTGAACATAAAGGAGGCCACAGCTAGTGGTCCACCCTGAACATAAAGGAGGCCACAGCTAGTGGTCCACCCTGAACATAAAGGAGGCCACAGCTAGTGGTCCACCCTGAACATAAAGGAGGCCACAGCTAGAGGTCCACCCTGAACATAAAGGAGGCCACAGCTAGAGGTCCACCCTGAACATAAAGGAGGCCACAGCTAGTGGTCCACCCTGAACATAAAGGAGGCCACAGCTAGAGGTCCACCCTGAACATAAAGGAGGCCACAGCTAGAGGTCCACCCTGAACATAAAGGAGGCCACAGCTAGAGGTCCACCCTGAACATAGAGGAGGCCACAGCTAGTGGTCCACCCTGAACATAAAGGAGGCCACAGCTAGTGGTCCACCCTGAACATAAAGGAGGCCACAGCTAGTGGTCCACCCTGAACATAAAGGAGGCCACAGCTAGTGGTCCACCCTGAACATAAAGGAGGCCACAGCTAGAGGTCCACCCTGAACATAAAGGAGGCCACAGCTAGAGGTCCACCCTGAACATAAAGGAGGCCACAGCTAGTGGTCCACCCTGAACATAAAGGAGGCCACAGCTAGAGGTCCACCCTGAACATAAAGGAGGCCACAGCTAGTGGTCCACCCTGAACATAAAGGAGGCCACAGCTAGCGGTCCACCCTGAACATAAAGGAGGCCACAGCTAGAGGTCCACCCTGAACATAAAGGAGGCCACAGCTAGAGGTCCACCCTGAACATAAAGGAGGCCACAGCTAGTGGTCCACCCTGAACATAAAGGAGGCCACAGCTAGAGGTCCACCCTGAACATAAAGGAGGCCACAGCTAGAGGTCCACCCTGAACATAAAGGAGGCCACAGCTAGTGGTCCACCCTGAACATAAAGGAGGCCACAGCTAGAGGTCCACCCTGAACATAAAGGAGGCCACAGCTAGAGGTCCACCCTGAACATAAAGGAGGCCACAGCTAGTGGTCCACCCTGAACATAAAGGAGGCCACAGCTAGAGGTCCACCCTGAACATAAAGGAGGCCACAGCTAGAGGTCCACCCTGAACATAAAGGAGGCCACAGCTAGAGGTCCACCCTGAACATAAAGGAGGCCACAGCTAGAGGTCCACCCTGAACATAAAGGAGGCCACAGCTAGAGGTCCACCCTGAACATAAAGGAGGCCACAGCTAGAGGTCCACCCTGAACATAAAGGAGGCCACAGCTAGTGGTCCACCCTGAACATAAAGGAGGCCACAGCTAGAGGTCCACCCTGGACATAAAGGAGGCCACAGCTAGCGGTCCAGCCTGGCTGTCTAAAAAGGAAGCGCATTTAAGGAGGAAACATGATGCATGAATTGACAGTCCTTGGGGATGACAACAATTCCCACACTGCATCCATTTGTCTTGGCTTTGTGTCAGACCATCTCTCCTTTTATACATCCTTAACATTTGTCTTTTATTTCATGTTACATAATGTGTGTGTGTGTGTGTGTGTGTGTGTGTGTGTGTGTGTGTGTGTGTGTGTGTGTGTGTGTGTGTGTGTGTGTGTGCACTGTTATGGCTCAACTGTACAAGGAGACAGGCATAGAAGCGAGAGAGGACATGTCAGATATTGTGCTAAAACCAAACCCCATCCCCCAACCACAGGTCTTGGAGGCCTAATCACACTTGCTGTGTGGGGGCACACATCGCACACGTGAGAGAAGAACCTCTCGTTTGTATACTCACTAGCTATTTGGATGATTTGGTTGCGTAACAGTATCCACTGAACCATAAACTGGGCTGACCTGCGGTATTTGTGCTTGTGTGAGGAATGAGCATAAGAGAGGGTGTGTGTGAGTGTGTGTGTGTGTGCATGCATATGTGCACATGCTTTCTAGTATGTTTGTACACAGTAGGCAGTACACACATGAGATGCTTATGAGAAGGTTTAAGCTAGTCAAGCAGGCCAACAGAGAGCCGGAGGACAGCATCAGTGTCACGGTCAGAGGTCCATCAACACCACGTATCAATGTGATCCAAAAATAAAACAGCACTCAGAGGGTGTCTCTTGTCTGCCTCTCTATACACTCAGCTGATTCATTCTTAGAATCACTACTTCAACACAGACAAACACTTAGATATGCACACACACCCACACACACTAAATGGCATGAATGGACAGAAACGGAATGTTAAATCGATTAAATCTAAGAGAAATTCCCCTGTCCAATACAGTTGGGAGTATTCTGCTGTGTAGGATGCTTGGTGAGGCTTCCAACAAAATAGAAAGATAAGTCATCTGATTTATAAACCAACTAAAAAAGGTGTGTGTGTGTGTGTGTGTGTGTATATAATTGGCGGTGCAACGTAAAACGTAGGTGTGAGGGCTGCATAGCGGCCCAAACTACAGATATGATATAAAGTCGCACCCGTATACATCATACATCATAGGATGCATGTATTAGATTGTTTATTAACACATTTTAATTAGTTAGTATTTATAAAATGATTTTGTATATGAACTATAAAGTTTAATGTATTTATTTTTTATATTAAATCATCACAAAAGTAATTCCGGGCCAATCATTTTTAGCGTCTTCACTTTTCTGCCCTCACTTTTAACCAATCATCAGCCAATGTTTGTGTTCACACAGACCCGGAAAGCTGGGCATAGGAGGGGCTAGCGCCCCTCAAAAAGAAAATATGAAAATAAAAGAAAGAAATGTTCTTGTTGAATACTACTGGATTATTAATTAAGCTTTACTGTAAAAGGCAGGTAGACTGATATACAGACAAAAATAGAGTCTCACTGCATGTTATGAGCTAGCTCAACAGTGGCAGATAATAGATAAACCAACATGACATGGTTGTTTAAGCACTATGCCTGCAAATATATAACACAATCACATGCTCTGTAAACCATGAGAACCAAAACAGCAGCAGAAAGCAATGCTCACTCATTTAACACTCGTAATGTGCGAATAGTTTTAACTTATGAATATGTATTTGTGTATTACTGTATACTATAGTTAAACCATTACTGACCAGCACGTAACCGAAGGGGCTGAGGCGCTCCATGCAGGCATCGCTCCACTGGTCTGTAAAGAGGACATCTTTCAGCCGTTTGTTAATCATAGAATTCACTTCTTGTAACCTTGAAGAAAAACAACAACACACCACGACGCACAAATAGTCAATATTGCGGAAGCAGACAAGGACATTGAAAATAGAGTGGGCATTGATAAAGTAATGGCAACTGTGAAGAAAGTAGCTGTACGGAATCACTGTAGTTCAACACCGTATATCAGTGAAATGGACCACAGTGGGAATGAAGGACAGAAGGAGGAAATGAGGAATTGGAACATCTGGCTTTTATGAGGAAACAGCTGGCTGGCCATCAACATAAACAAAACACTCACCCGATGATGTACATATCTGTGTTTCCATCACCTATATTCAAGCCAAGCAACGTGGTGAGGTCATCAGGTGGCATGGCAGAGCCCACATTCCAAGTGATCAAGTGCAACCTGTGAAGTTGAATGCATCCCTTGATTTAGCTATACATATCTATGACATCATTCAGATTTTTATAGTATATAAATTGATGAGTAAATAAAGGTGAGTCCATGTTATCCCGGACTACTTATGGAATATATACTATACATTACATAGATAGCCTATTTCATATACTGTAAGTGTAGACTCAACGTGCTTCGTGGCCCTATTAAGTAGAGCTGCTATTTTTGAAAATGACCACTTACTATATAATGACATGTTCAAAATAGGGACGCCAGGGTGAAAGTGGTTTACTATGAAAACCTGCGTCTCCCGTCCGTCCGTCACACCTCGTGACATCCCGTGACATCAGGGAGATCCTTAGCTCTCCATATATTATGGATCTGACCTCGTGACATCATGGAGACCTTAACGCCTCCATATATGGTCACGACTCGTGACACGTCACGCCCATACTGTATGCCATACTGGCATGTCCATATATGAAGATCACACACACTGACCTCATCTAACCCTGGATATCCATACATGGAGAAGACTGGATCATCACCTAGATCTGCATATACAGTATGGAGCCGGCCAGCAACTCTAAATCTGACCTCAAACCTCAAACCCTTAGATCTCCATATATGGAGCTGACCTGATCTGACATTCCATATGTTGATCTGACCTCATCAAACCCTGTACACTCAAGACACACTCAATATATGGCCAGTACAGAATTCATTCCATGTTGATCTCGCCCCCCATGCCAAAGGGTCAGCGCTCGCCCAGCAGTCTGCCGTCTGCCATCACCCAGGCGGATGCGGACATTTGAGCTAATTTCTCCTTTCATTGTCGATGGCAAATATGAGAAGTGTGGGGACAAGATGACGTACATTTTCCCTTCATTGTCAATGGCATTTAATGTTTGTGTTGCGGACATTTTGTGGGGACAATAGCTGTATATAAGTAGGAGGGGCTAATGCCCCTCAGAAATGTCGGTTAATTCAGAATCTAGTTTTGAAATCCTATATTCAATAAGCACATTTCTGATAGTGTGTGTGCGCGCAAACAAAACCTTTTCCTACAAAAACATTAAATGCCATTGACAAGGAATGGACAATTTTGAGTGTTTTGTGGTAACACAAACATTGAAGACGAAGGTGAGGAAGCAAATTCTAAATGATGATGTGTGATGATAAGAAAAATCACACAGGTGGGATTTTTACCAATTTGTGTGACTGTCACATGAACATACTCAGTGGCAATAGGACTTACAACCTGGTCAGTGCCAGTCACACTTGAATGAATCTCTAAATTAACTCATCTACTACACTTTCTTTCCCAGTTTACTTGGATCTCATCATATCATATTTAAATACAGTATTATCAACTTTCTGTCCCAAGATGAATCACTCTCAGTTGTCTGGAAATGAAACTTTCTGAGATGCATATAATGACACATTATAGGCCTGTGTAAAACAATATGGTGAACCCAAAATAATATGCCATAATATAGAACTTGCCTGAAGTCTTCCACTGTTTGGGCCGGTGTGTCTGCAGTACCTGCCACAGAGAAGGCCCTCTGAGCATGGGAGGTGAGGTGGGAAGGTAGGGGCCTGGAAAGCGGTGGTTGTGGAACTGAAGCAGCCCGGCTTACAGGATGGTGGCCTGGGCCTTTAGGGCCAGACTTCACATTGGCCACAGTGGGCACTCCACTCCTCTCCAAGGGTTTCTCTGCCGCAGGGTGCAGGGGCTTGGAACGACTGGGCGCGGCCCCATCAGGAACGGATTGGTCCTCGTTGGCCACTGGTGGAGGTTCAGGTTTGGGCTCAGAAACATCCACAGAGTCCTCTACTCTGGGGATTCTCTGAGGCCGTGGGGGCCGGCCCGGGGCAGCAGGCTGGGCAGCAGGCTGGGCAGGAGGCTGGGCAGGAGGGTGGGCAGGAGGCTGGGCAGGAGGGTGGGCAGGAGGCTGGGCAGGAGCGGGACTGTTGGCTGGTGCCTCTGTACCTGGAGGAAGCACTTCAGTGACTGTTGAAACTTCTGGTGCTCCAGATGGGCCGTCAGCTTGTATCTGGCTTTGGCTCTTATCACCTAGATCCATTTCCTAAAATATCTGTAACAGAGAAATCAATTGGCACATTTATAATGGCAGAGATATCTGATATAATTTATATATTTTTGAGGGGTGCTAGCCCCATCCTATGCCCAGCTTTGAGTGTTTGTGTAAACAAACTTTGAAGGTTAAAGTGTGTAAACACTAAACACAAACATTGAAGACAAAAGTGAGGACACAAATTGTGATTGGCCGGAATGAGATGATGTATGAGCACCCCTCACTTCACACGGGTGTGATTTTTATATACCGGTATACATTTTGTTATGTCTAAACCTAACAAAATATTATTTTAATAGCTGAGTAGTAAATATTAGCTATCAACAACTACAAGAAAGAACCCATGTGATTAAACCATCACGCATGAATCAATGCTACAATGTTCAGTAAACCCATAAAGCAGGTGAAAATATAGCAGCAAACAAATATCACAACAGAATAAAGTAAGTGAAAACGTATTGTCTCTTACCAAATAATCTGCGAGGCAGTGTATTTAAATGACCAGGAAAATAAATCCCAGAAAATAATCCAAGAAAATAAAGTCTAATAAATCAATCTATAGTCCAAAATATCCAGCAATCCAAAAGACAAATACTACCAGACAAACAGAAAAAAAAAGTTTAAGATACAATATTCCCACAATAACACAAATTTATATAAAATCAACCATACAAGACAATTATCTCCCCTGTGCCTGAATTTGTTTCCCACTGAGAACAAGATCATAATCATAATCATCAGCAAGATGAGATGACTCTTGCTATAATTGTCTCCACCAGGCGACAGAGTATGTGAGGGGGAGAGAGTCTGTTTTGCACTCCGTCCGTCCGTCCGTTACCAGCTATTCTCCGGCACCGTTAACCTGGTCCATGCCAAACTTTGAACACACACGGCCTAGCGCCGCCAGGAGGCCGACTTTTGTAAAACACATTTTTTTATATTACTCCTCCACACATCCTGCAAATCGTTACACAGTATCTCTATAGTCATGTGCTCAAGACGGATCTGTCCCATATTTCATATTCATAGTCCATACTAATTATAAGCTATAATTGGCTTTCAATTGGCAGGTGGATTTTTCCAAAACACATTTTTGGAACAAAATGCCTCAAATCATCCAATTGCCATCAAAGGCGTAAGGAGAAATGGCACCCCTTTCACATTGGCCTATTATAGCGCCACCAGGAGGCCACAACCTGACCTGACCTGGCCTGGTGACGACCTGTGCCCCGAGGGGCACTTTTTCTAGTTGTGCACTGAAGCGCCATGCGAATGTGGTCTACTGAAAGGAGAAATTAACATGCAACTCTCCTTCATCCTTCATCAGGATCCTGATGAGTTATAGGCCAAAATGTGAATTGGCCAGTGGAAAGCATGGACAGTTTCACAGTGATCGGTCCAGCGGCGCCTGTGATTAACTGCTAAGAGACAAACACAAAGGAGTGGAAACATAAAATCCCTCGCCCTTCTGCCTTTCGCCTGGCGGGGATAATGAAAGAGTAATAGTCTGGGAAGAAAAGTTGTTGGGGAGAAGTGAAGGAGATCTGCATAGTTTAAAGGAGGAAAACAATAGCCTGTCAAAAATAATTGAGAGAATTAGTGGACAGCACCCACTTCACCATGTTATTCAACCTTTCTTACACTTCACACCTCCTGTAGCTCTTGGACCATTTAATAAATATATAAAATTAACAGAAAGCTTATCAGGCTCTCTATTATGTCAAAGCTACTTGCGACTCTGCTGTAACCACGGAGATGCTTAGTCAGTTCATATCAGCTCAGAACACCTGCCAATAGTGCTGCACGATTCTTGCTCAAATGTGAATCTCGATTTTCCTCCACAAGACATGGATTCTCATAATATCCATGAAAATATGTATACAAAAATACATAAACAAAAGCATAAGAGTAACTAAAATGGACAGCCAACTAGTGCTGCACGATTCGTCACGACTCTTCACAAAATGAGATTGCATAGGTGTCTGAATCTCGATCTTTTGGTTATGCGTGTGTGTTATTGTGGCATCAAAACAGACCAATCCTGCAAACTTTGGAAGCCATAAGCACTTAGGGGATGGAATATGGAAAATCGGACAGATCCGTGTTGATCACATGACTATAGAGATACTGTACTGATTTGCATGATTTTAGAACAAAACCTGCTGTAATAGTAATATCACAAAATGTATTTTGTTGCTGCCAACTGTGCACACACACTCCCTAGATGCCAGGGCAGAACCTCTGTGTGCACAGTTGGCAGCAACCAGGCTAACAGTGCAGTGCCAGAGATTATCTGTACAGAGACAGACGGACGGGGTGCAAAACATACTCTCTCGCCATGCCTTCGGCCTGGCAGAGACAGTGATGTGATTACAAAAGGGATACACTCAACAATAAATGTAAGATCAAAAAAGATATTTCCACAGTCTAGCCCTATCACATCTTTCCATCTTGTGGGCAAAGGTCAAGGAAGCACTCAGCAAGCAGCTGACTTCAAAGACTTCAAGGCACACCACAGTCATAAAGATGAAGTTATACAGTATACTCTGTTGTTACTTAGTAATACTCCTGTTACTTATTAACAATTTTAAATAATCAGTAACACCCCCCCCCCCCCCCTCTCAGAGATGTGCATGACAACTCCAGATCAGTTGGTCAGTGGTGGTGGAGGAAACATGGACAGGAGATCCATAGCCAAAACAGACATAATGTGCAGTTAAACCTGCACATTATGTCAGTAGTGGGAGAGCCCTGAAGGCGATGAAAAAAATAGAGCTTGCATAAATATTCACATGACCTTCAAAAGATAGGGCTATGAGTCCATGACCTTCATGTAGAAAAGGATTGCTGCCGATTCCAAGAGGACAGCGCTGGTCACATGTGCCCAGCTAGTAACATGCTGGTCTATTTGTGGACCAATAGCTTGGTGCCCTGCCTGTGTGTGTGTAGTGTGTCGCTATAGCCCATGTATGGTATTTCTGTGGAGGATTGGGAGGAGGGTAGGTGGGCGACTTGTCACACGTGGGAGTGGGTGGGTGCAAAACGAGGGAAGAGAGTGAGCTAGACAAGACAGACACTTTCAGTCACAGCTCTCTGTATCTTTTCCAAATTGATCCTCGCTCATTTCCCTCTGGCACCGTTTTCCTGAGCCTTAATCCTCTTCTCGCTCTTCTCTCCACTTTTCTGTCATCTTTCTCTCTCCCTCTCTCTCTGCAAAATGTCCCCAATTTTCATTTGTAAGAGACTTGCTCGCCCTTGCCATTATTGCCCTGTCAAGGATTAACTCTTCTTATATTTCACCACTGTTTGTGTGTTCTTTCCTATAAAACGTCATACCTTTCCCTATCAACTGAAATGGCGCACACAAATCTCAAATTGTAAACACAAACCTAAAATAATTATTTTTGCCTGCCTCTCTCAGTCTCATTTCCCCTCCACATCTCTTCTGTGCTTTGAAGTGGTCAGTGGTGGTGCACTGACGTGTTCTGTATTGTTTCCTTCAGCCAACCACATCAGCCACAATTAGTGACGTCCCAATGGTTGCTGCTGTCACAACAGCAAGAGATAGATCATTATCAGTGGTAGTGGCTTTGTGTGTCTGTGCAAGTGTCTGTGTGAGAGAGAGAGAGAGAGAGAGAGAGGGGGGAGACAGAGTGAGAGAATGTGTGAGAGAGCTACAGTAGGGACAAAAACTGCTGAAGCAGCTGTATGACATCCCTAGGATTACAGAAGGTGGAGATGACAGTGAAAGAAAACTATCCATCCATCCATCCATCTTCACTCGCTTATCTGTAGTCGGGTTGCAGGGGCAACAGCTCCACCAGAGAGCTCCAAACTTCCCTCTCCAGAACAACATTAGTAACTTCCTCCTGGGGGATCCCGAGGCAATGTGATTCCTCCAACAGTGCCTTGGTCTGCCCTAGCCTAAGATTTAGACTCTCATAGATGTATTTATAGATTCTGACATTTTCAATCTACGAGAGTCTAAGCCTTCATTACCAATGGGTCGGATGATTTTTCCCCCCGGACAGTTTGAGTTATGTGGATTACATAGTACGTACGTACGCACAGAGAGTTTGTGCATTTATAGATATATACAGAGCAGCTTATACACATTTGTTTTCCCCCCGTTTTCCCTTTTATAACCACCAGCATCTCTCTCTCTGCTCACGCTGCACCCGTGCGCACTGCTGCGCATATCTCAATGGAAATATTGCTGGTTTTGCGGGACTAAACAATAAAATTGCGGGATGGTGCAGAACTAAATTGGACTTAATTTTTGTTTGCAAGCGTGAGCGGCGGACAGGTGGTCACTGCAGGCGGGCAAAGAATGAAATCATGGCCTGGGCAGTGGATGATCAAATGTTAGAATTGAGCCTAATACTACAACTACTTACTACTACTTGGTCAGCCACAGCCTCACTTTCAAAAGGCTGCTCCACACACACTGCCCCATGAGGCTGGCCATAGCCGTCTTCACAAAATGTGATAAGGTCATCACATTTGGGTACTTTTTGGCAAGTGTTTTTCGTGCAAAACTAATGCTTACAATGAATTCAGAATCATGAAAAACCCCTAGTTTGACATATCACATGCTACCTAAAGCATAATTCAAATATTATAGGTTGGGTACCATTAGTTTTCAATGGTACCCAAAGTTCAACCACTGAATTTACCATGATCCAAAATGTATGTAATGATCAATTTGATGTGATGCATGTTATTTGGATGACCCTAATAACAAACTCATAACAAACCTTGAACGATTACTATTGCAATTTCTTTTGGGTTTTTAGCTTAGATTGAATGGCCTATATTTGCATTTCCTGTTTAGATGAGTTGATCCAGGAGTCCAGGACTCAATCTACTTGAAGTCCTTGACCTCGATCAGCCAGGGGCCCTTGCTCAGATGTTGTAACTTGTACGTGACAACCACCTTCCTACATTCAGCACCCACTTGGAGGAGCAGTTGTTGCACCTGCCACACCTCATTAGAGAATAGAGAGCAGTGCGATTTCTTCCACAAAAGTCCAGGTCAGTCTCCATAACTGTTGGATGGAATTTTGTACTCCTCGTAGTGATGGAAAAGCCAAGTTAAAGATGATGAGGGGGAACTTTCCACGGCCGGCTCCACTGACAAGACCTTTATGTACACCAAAGGAGACATCGGCCTCTGTGCCGTGTCAGGAGGAGCCTAGCCTCGGAGACCGCAGGCGTTTTGTTCTCAAAGAAGAAAAGGAGGAGCCCGACACTCACAGTTGTCTCTCCTAACTACTGTACATCAAAGGCATTGCAGTGGAGTCCAATGCAATCACAGAGGACCTCAACTGGCACAAGCACACAAGCCATGTGGTGAAGAAGGCACACGAAACCAAACTTCCTTCAAAGGTGACTGAAGACGTTTGGCATGGGGCACAAGATGCTACAGGCCGTCTACACCTACAGCACCACTAACAGCAATCGGACTGATTTTATTTCCGCCTGGAAGGGAATTGTACTGCCCTCAGCCGCAAAGCACTTCAGGGTCAGTTGTCAGTCATCAGTGGATGTGAGATGAGCTTCTCTCCATCCATATTATGATGGACAATGTGTCAGTAAAGCCAGGTACGATTTAAAAAAAAAAACCTCCACCCCAACCATGGACTATTTCAGATGCTTCTGCAGTCCGCTTGGTGTTTCCACATCCACAAGGGCAGTAAGCTCTGCAGAACCTGTGTAGACCTGTCTCCCTACTACACGGAAAAAAATGAAAGAGAGAGGAACCATATATTTTCAAATTTCAACTGTGTGTTTGAAGGTTGTGGCCATCATTCTAGACAGACCTGTTAGGTGATAGGGCCTACAGAATTCTTCAGAATTCTTCAAATTTCAACTGTGTGTTTGAAGGTTGTGGCCATCATTCTAGACAGACCTGTTAGGTGATAGGGCCTACAGAATTCTTCAAATTTCAACTGTGTGTTTGAAGGTTGTGGCCATCATTCTAGGCAGACCCGTTAGGTGATAGGGCCTACAGAACAGTACACAATATGGACAAAATGTGCAATAGTTCAATAGTTATGCCAAATATCCCAATAGCAGTACAATATGACTATGGGTTCATACTTTCTTAATATTTCAAGTACCAGTGACAACCAGGAACAAACTGGGTGACGACCACGAAGAGTGTGGTGACATCTGGAGAGACAGAGAGGGCTGGTGGTGAGGGTTGGCAGCCTGGGGCTGGTGGTGAGGGCCTCTTTTGTGTCGCTAACATCTCATCAGCCATCTTGCCTATCTCTCAAAAGACAGTGGGGGCTGTACCATGCCACTACTTGGACACAGTTCTGATCAGTCTTGGTCGGGTCGCCTGAAACACCCAACAATTCATCCGGTTTAAAACACTGATGTGTCCAAGTTTGTCCATCAGTAATGTTTAATTTACCAATTAACCCAATCCCTCCTGTTACACTAGGCGGAATCGTGAGGCCAGTGCCAGTCAAATGCGCAAAATACCACAGTAGACAAAGAGATCCCAGATCAACCAGGAAGTGTGGCCCCCCTAATATTGTATTCATAGGAGACCATTAGGCTGTGGTAGACGGCCTAATGGTAGTTGTTTTCATCCGGGGATGTAAGAAGAGGGAATAAAAACCTTCCAAACACTGGATTTTGGCTCATTTGGAGCAGAAAAAAAGGACAAATAAGCGTGCACGGGCGTGCACGTCGGATCCGTATGTAGGCTGTCTAATGTGAGTAAAAGGAAGAAAATGTAATAAAAATACTGGATTAAATGACATTAAAGAAAGACAGATTTTTACGTTCTGGCACAGGCGGGGGGTGGAGAATAAAACGGAATTCCACGTTCTTGGCATACATTCGTGCAACAAAAGTGAAAACAGGCCAATTATACACTATTTTGTTTTACTTGCATTTAAAACAAGTCCAACCAGGGCATCCTGGAGAGTATTAAAAGCAAGCTGCAGGTTCTTAACGGCAACCTCAACTGAATCTGCAACACAATATAAAACTGTGTCGTCCGCGTAAAGATGGGATTGACAATCCTTCAGAGTGGATCACACAGGTGTGATTATTCTTTTTAAAGAATAACATTTTGTGAGTAACTTTGGCATCGTATTATGTTATATAGTTACTAGTGTTTGGCTGGTGTTGCATGAAGGACGGGTACTTGCAAATTGCAATGCATAAAGAGCAATGACTGGTGAAACAAAAAATGACTGGTAGCTCAGCTGAATGAGGACAGCAGCAGTAAATATCTGGCCTATTTATGCTCTTGTCCTGTTTCAAGGACAATTTCTGGTGGAAAACAGATGAAGGTCAATTTAATTCAGTATTTTGCCATCAGATGTTATCTCAGACGTGTGTGTGTGTGTGTGTGCATGCTGGATAGATAGGGCAAAGAAGGGTCTGACTGTGTGTAAATGGTGCATTTATATAGCGCCTTTATCCAAGGCGCTTTACAGAGATTGTGCATTACATTCACCCATTCATACACCGATGGCAGCGGAAACCATGCAAGGCACCAACTAGCACATCGGGAGCAATTAGGGGTTCAGTGTCTTGCTCAAGGACACTTCGACAGTAACTCTGGGGGAGCCCGGGTTCGAACTGGCAACCTTACGGTTCCCATCCAGGCACTCTACCCCTGAGCCACCGCCACCACCACCGCCACCAGGTACAAAATATTATTTCCACATAGAAACCTCCAAAACACATGGTATAAATGGTAATGATAAGGTATACCATGGTACAGTATAAACACTCCTATAATAGAGATCATTCACTCACTGCTCCTTGTCAATATAGTAGATGTAGAGTTGTAGACAAGTAAATGTAGTTGTTGACAAAGATATCACTGACGTTAACGTAGCTACAGTCTAGCCTATTACTCATCCAAAAGGATACAGTAAAAATAGATGCAATACAATTCAATGTATTCAAAATGCATTATCATCTTCCTTATGCTAAAGGTCATACTGTATGGTCGGTCACACTCACAACTAAATGATGCCCCGTCTGTTTTAAGACATAAACACAACACGTCTCTCTCTAGCTTTCACACACACACACACACACACACACACACACACACACACACACACACACTGGTGTACTAATGTCGGATGTCCTGCTGATCTGTGTGACCTAGTCTGTGTACTGTAGTCTGTCACAAATGACAGAAGTCATTGTCAAATGACTTCCTGTCACGTAATTACCTTGACTGACATTATGGCATAGTTCACACTTCACACAGCCATGTTTCCTTTTGACATATTCCAAATAATGACATTTAGCACTATTATTTAAAACCACCACAGAAATGTATTATTTTGCCCGTCTTGTTACCTCTGTTTAGAAGATGACTGATGTAACACCTTTGCTGTCCTGCGGATGAAAAGCCCCGAGATATTATATAGCACAGCTCAGAGCTCAGCTTCTTATGAGGAATGGATTAAATGTTTCGGAGCCCCCAGCAAAAATCTCACAACAGTGAAGTTGCCACAGCCCCTTTCCAAACGAAACCATCGGCGTCCACTACCAGACCCTTCCTCCACACTGTCGATGTCACAGTGAGCAGGTTACTGGCTGAACTGGAGACAGATTACGAGCGCTACATTTCAAAACATGTCTGTCACCCACTCTTTCCTTCACCGCAGAGCTTAAATCCTTCAAAGACCCACGGAACTGAGCTTCAATAACAATGCAGCTTCTAGTTTTAACTCGTGCCCTTCAAATTAAGAAGTCACATCTATGACTATGGCTGGGATTGTGGGATCGTTTCCGTAAGCGAATCATTCACCTCAGTTGTTTTACTAGTCAAAATATCATGGGAATACGCAACAGTGCTGCCCCCCAGGGGTCGATGTTGTGAAGTGCGTAGCCTATCATCATGGCAACCGTGAAGGTTATGCTACACAATCTTGAGGGTTGGTCATGAATGATGGTCATGATGTGTCATGTAATTTATATATGTATGTATGTATGTATGTATGTATGTATGTATGTATGTATGTATGTATGTATGTATGTATATATATATATATATATATATATATATATATATATATATATATATATATGAAATACAATCACTGCGGTGCTGTCAACGGTTAAATTGAAAATTATTGAGAGCTATATTGAGCTTGCCTTGTTCATAGTAAGTGATTTCCTTCCTTGAGTTAATTAGGCAACAATTGTTTTGTAAATTAACTACAGGTTCGGGCTGCTACGCGGCCCTCACATCTAGTAACCTGACCTCTCTCACTCTCACATCACATCTAGTAACCTCTCTAGACTCTACCTCCCCTCTCTCCCCCTTCTCTCTCTCTCTTCCCCTCTCTCTCCTTCCCTCTCTCGCCACCCTAACCTCTCTTTACCTCATCTCTCTCTCCCCTTCTCTCTCCCTGCCCTAACATCGAGTAACCTCTCTTTATCTACCCCTCTCTCCCTCCCTCCCCTCCCTCTCTCTCTCTCTCTCTCTCTCTCCCCCCCCCCCCTTCTCTCAACCCTCTCTCTCTCTCTCTCTCTCTCTCTCTCCCCCTTCTCTCCCTCTCTCGCCACCCTAACATCTAGCAACCTCTCTCTTTACCGTTTAGGAAGTAGTTTGACAGGTAATCCCTTGACTCCTTCAAAACCGCTCTCAAAGGGCACCTACGGATGGCTGCAATTCGAAACTGGCCTCTGTAAAATCTGAATCCCCCCCACCCCATTTCCCTCACTGTATATTGTATATTGTATATTTTCCCAGTGCTTGTATATTTTCCCTTTTTTGCTTCCCATATGATGAATTCCTGTTCTGTTCTTTAGCTACATAGAAATGTCTATTTGTATGTCTCTAAATGGTTGTATGTCTTTAAATGTTTTGATGAATTGAACAATGTGGACCCTGTTGTAAACAAGTGTAATGCTTAATTGGGTCGTCCACTCACAGTTGACAGTCTTTGTATTGAGTTTGTGCTTAAAATGTACTGTAAATTCTACAAACTGTTAATAAATATTTCAATCAATCAATCAAAAGTAGGCCTACATATTATTTGTGGTGACTAGGGCTGGGCATCACTACACAATACCGATAGGGGGCAGTGGTGGTGCTAGTGAGCAAGTGTGTGTGTGTGTGTGTGTGTGTGTGTGTGGGGGGGGGGGGGGGGGGGGGGGGAGGTAGTTTCACACGTATGGGGGGTCTGGGTTGGAGGAGTCTGGGAGACCATCTTTGATTATGACCAGGTGCAGTTGTAACCACACCTATTTTCATCACGGTGATGTCAGTCATATGAATATAAGGAGGCCCCCCGATATGTTTGTCATGCCCAAAGATATAGGGCCTATGATGTGATGTCAGGCTTTGTTGTTTTGGTCATCTCCATATACAGGGTTCCAGGAGAGAGTCTATGATGTCAGACTCTCGAGTATGTCAATACATACAGTATTTGGGGATGTCTCGCCTACATTGAAAATGAGGGCCTCCCCTCAACTGTACTTCGGGTTGATATAAAGGTTATAATGATGATGATCCTGAAATGCTCTAACTCGTGTTGGTATTCTTTTATACAGTAACTAATGCTGGTATGTTCTGAAAGTTCTAATATTGAAATGAAGACGTAAACATGGGGCAGCTGTTGGTCCCGCTGAAATGTGGGTGTCACGTCCAAAGGCGGAGATTTGCGTTTATTCTTCAACAGACGAGTTCGTTTCACACATGGAATCACAAGGACAAAGATGAACACTGCCACAAATATCAACATAATTATAAAACATATCATGTGTTGAAGTCCACAGCCAACCTGAGAACGGCACCATGGAGTGTCAACAACACCGGAAACTGTCGTCGGATCTTGGAAGCAGCAAATTATTTACAGGTGATGGACAAACGGACATGTTGGCACGGAAACGCAGGTGGAGGACTGAATGCAGACCCCAAAAATGTGCTGAAGGAGGTCAATTCTACCCAGATTCTGTCTGCAATGCTTTCTTATGTGTGGCCCAAGGACAGGCCGGATCTACGTGTGCGTGTAGCTGTCTCTCTGGGGCTGCTGGCTGCTGCTAAGATGACCAATGTGGTGGTACCCTTCATTTTTAAGTATGCGGTGGACGAGCTCAACCAGATGTCGGGACACATGCTTAACCTGAGTGACGGGCCAAGCACTGTGGCTACCACAGCAACAGCCATGCTGATTGGTTATGGTGTGTCACGGACATGCTCAGCCCTCTTCAATGAGCTGAGGAATGCCGTGTTTGGCAAGGTGGCGCAGAGCTCCATCCGCAGAATCGCCATGAATGTGTTCCTCCACCTGCACAACCTGGACCTGGGCTTCCACCTGAGCCGGCAGACGGGTGCGCTGTCAAAGGCCATCGACCGCGGCACGCGAGGCATCTCCTTCGTCCTCAGCGCCCTGGTCTTCAACCTGGGACCCACCGTCTTTGAGATGGGCCTCGTCAGTTCCATCCTGTATTATAAGTGTGGTGGACAGTTTGCGGCCGTGACTGTGGGAACGATATCAGCGTATACAGCCTTCACCATCCTAGTCACTCAATGGAGGACTCGTTTCCGGGTGGAGATGAACAAAGCAGACAACGACGCGGGAAACACAGCCATCGACTCCCTCCTCAACTATGAGACTGTTAAGTATTTCAACAATGAGAGGTATGAAGCGGAGCGGTATGATGGTTACCTGCAGACGTACGAGCATACTTCTCTGAAGACCACGACAACGCTGGCCATGCTTAACTTTGGACAGAGCGCCATCTTCTCTGTGGGCCTCGCATCCATCATGGTGATGGCCAGCCAGGGCATCATGGCAGGCACCATGACGGTGGGAGACCTGGTGATGGTGAATGGACTGCTATTTCAGCTCTCGCTTCCCCTCAACTTCCTGGGTACCGTGTACAGAGAGACCAGACAGGCGCTCATTGACATGAACACACTCTTCACCCTGCTCAGTGAGGAAACCAAGATCAAGGACAAGGATCTGGCTCCAGCACTGGCGGTCACGCCGCAGGAAGCCACTATCCGCTTCGAGGACGTCTACTTTGAGTACCTGGAGGGCCAGAAGGTCCTCAACGGGGTGTCCTTTGATGTGCCTGCCGGGAAGAAGGTGGCCATCGTTGGAGGCAGTGGGTCAGGGAAGAGCACCCTTGTGCGCATGTTGTTCCGCTTCTACGAACCCCAGCAGGGGAACATCTACATTGCTGGTCAGAACATCAAGGATGTCAACCTGGACAGCCTGAGGAAGTCTGTGGGCGTCATCCCTCAGGATTCTGTTCTGTTCCACAACACCATCTTCTATAACCTGCAGTACGGGAACATCAAGGCATCTGCAGAGGATGTGTACCGTGTGGCACGGCTGGCTGGCATCCACGAAGCCATCCTCAAGATGCCTCATGGCTATGACACCCAGGTCGGCGAGAGAGGCCTCAAGCTGTCAGGAGGAGAGAAGCAGCGTGTGTCCATTGCTCGTGCCATACTGAAGGACCCACCTATTCTACTATATGACGAGGCTACCTCCTCCCTGGACTCTATTACAGAAGAGCACATCCTGAGGTCGATGAAGGAGTTGGTCCAAGACAGAACATCAGTGTTCATCGCCCACAGACTGTCCACCATCGCTGACGCTGATGAAATCATCGTCCTCAATCAGGGTCGAGTAGCAGAGCGCGGGGATCATGACACGCTCCTGGGCACGCCCGGCAGCTTGTACGCAGAGCTGTGGAACACCCAGAACAGTAAGATCCTCAACCGCAGTGGTGTGGCCGAGCCGCCCACCGGACAACACCTGTCCGCCAAAGAGGAGGAGAGGAAGACACTGCATGAAGATATCATGAACAGCGTGAAGGGCTGCGGAAATTGCTCCTGCTGAGAGGAGAGGAGGAGGAGCAGTTAAAGAGGTCCCCCTTGTCCCGCTGTTGTTCTCCTCCTCTGTCAGAGGCCGGCACTGGTCCGATTGCTCTGCAAGGTTCATGAACACCGATAAAATACTTCTCCTGGAGAGAGGATTCAGGAGTGTGACTGGTATCCCTCAAACCACCAAGGAGGACCATCATGGAAGGGAATAATGTTCAGGAAAAAGGAAAATAAGTTATAACCACAAAGCAGTGGTCCGGGCATTCAAAGTAGGTTTTAAAAGTAAATGGCCTTTAATTAACTAGACTTGATAAAAAAATTAAAATGTGGTATTTAAATATGTTCTTGTGGTCATAACTTTTCCATTTTCCTATCTCCTCCTCCTCTTGGGAGCGGAGAGATGCCATTGGTCTCCAAGCGGGAGGAGGAGGGGTGAACGTTAGTCAGATCCAGTGTGCCATTAGGTGACGTCTAGGCGGCCGTGCTTGCATATGTGACGAAGTACAAACTGCACAAACTCATCGACTGTTAGCCTACATTTTTCTGATGTTGCACACAGACACGCCTTTACCCACTTGAACCCTAGTGTTCCTGTTCTGGGAACATTTGATGGAAATATTTAGCGTACAACGAAAACAGCAGGGACTATTGAAGTCCATAGGTTAAAAAATGTAAATAATAAATACCAAAACTTAAATAATAAATACTGCAATGAAATAAATTAAAAAAGCATTTAAATACATTTATTTATTTAATTGTATTATTGTCCAGAGCCCGAGCAGAGGCCTTTTGTGGACTTCCATACTCTGTCAAGTAAGACGCACCTGTAAGCCTATATCGATGAAACACAGTGACTGTGTTTCATACTAGCTAGTAGATACATAGGCACAAGGGACTGTGTCACAGTCCCTCTGGATGAGTTGTCAGGCAGAATTCCCAGAGCATACAGTAAAAGCAAAGTGTCAACATATTTTTGAGAGATTGTTTTTACTGTTTGTACAGGGCTATATAATGTTATGGCTATTGGCTATACCAACCTACAGTAGTACTGTAGGTTGGAGCCATAACATTATACGAGTGTGCCACTCAAGGAAAAACACATCCAACGCAATGGTGGTCCCCAAGTAGGCTACTATAGGGTTGCCAACTAGCTGAAATTCTAATTGGCCCAGAAAAAAATAAAATGTCACTGGCCTATAGAAGAATTTATAATACAGTTTTTGTGATAGTAGTAAGCCTTGCTGAGCAATGAGGCCCATAGGGCAGGAGCGAGCGTATCTCTGTAGCGTGAGGCAGCTTGATGTACACCCCCTGGACATGAGGGGGACGCAGTCTCAATGTGATTTTGCTGGTTAAATAAAGGTTAAATAAAAATAATGTACGCTAGTATGTTGCAGGGACTTACTCCTAATCCAACCTTTGATGCTGAGAGCCAAGCAGGTAGGCACTGGGTCCTATTTTTCACTCTAACCACAAGGCCACTGAGCTGGTCAGTTTTTGTGTGTGTGTGTGTGTGTGTGTGTGTGTGTGTGTGTGTGTGCGGGGGGGTTACTGAGGTAATTCCCCAAACCCAGAACAAGGCACAAGTGTGTATCAGTTCAATAATTTAGTTTCACAAATACAAGGAATGGTTGACAACTACAGGTGCCCCCCCCCCCCCCCCCCCCCCCCCAAAGAAACTGTTTACTGTGCCAATTATTATTATTATTATTATTGCTGTTGTTGTATTACTAGACCCGTAGACCGTCTGTACCCGGCTGTAGAGCACCGAGTCAGTAACGATGGAAGTTGGAGATCCATGACCCATTGTACCCGACTACCCGTGTCAGAGTACCTGTTCCACTCATCTGTCTGTGTCCCTTTTATGCCCATATAGGCTATAGAGATTTCTGTATCTGACTCTCTGTGTCCCTTTATTTCATAATATGGAGTTCTGCGTCAGGCATGCCCAACTATGGAGTGTTGTGTTGTCAGAACAGGCCAGCTCCATATATGGACCCTGTCCAGAGCCTGGGCAGAGGCCTTTTGTGGCGGTTGTCCAACCCTGGGTCCGACTTGACACCAGGCACTGCACTCCCTGTGGGGGTGTGTCACTGTAGCCTGGCTAATAAGCCAGACCGAATCAACCGTTGGCAAAAAAGAAGAAGTGATTTGAGTCTGCATGGCTTATTAGCCGGGCTATAGTGTCACTGTCGAATTTGAAGTGGATGGGGCGAACGGTTCTCGAGTTACGTGCATTACAGCCGTACACAGAACAGAGTACAGAGACATGGTGCATTTATAGATTATTATTATTATTATTATCGTACGTTATTATTATCATTATTATTATTATTATTATTATTATTATTATTAAATATCTCTACCCGTTTATAGGCTACTCGCTACTGTACGATCAAATTAGTATGGACCCTCCCTTCGGGTTTAGGTGCGTAGGTAAGTGAACGATCAACAATTACTCATTAATTTTCTAATGTAGTGTTCTAATCTCATTGGCTCGTCTCTTCACCCCTCCTCCTTCTTGAAACATTTGACGTGACAAAGAGGCAAAGCCTCCGGACGTGACATTGTTGTGCACATCATCTTGCAGCCTCCTCTCTTCACCTAATCCATTTCACTCAGATTTGCACCTTTGTGGACAAGAAAGAACAGCAGCTCTCGGTCCGTCTCCACCAGAAAAAGGAGAAATGATGTGGTGGTTGGTCTTGACCACCGTTCTTCAATGTGTTTCGGCATATGATGTGGATGTGAAGAAGCTAGAAGGTCTCTCAAAAGCGAAGGTGGAGGTACAGTAAGATTAAGATATACGTTACATTTTTGATTTTTCGCTAATTCCTTTATATTAGATAAAGGTTTAGGGGGTGTCTGTGGCGAGGCTTATATAATTTCAAATTCTTAAAAAGTATTTGAAATCGTGAACTTGAATTCAATTTCATTTCCGCGTTTTGTGATTCACGCATGCGTAAATTATGTGGTGTGTGTGGATGATGGTGACGGTCATGCAAAGATGAACAATAATTGTGAAATATCTTTCAACAACTAACTATGGTGTAACTAATGGAATTAATGTAAATGAATACCCAAAACCGATATTTGTAACAAAATTTGACAGGTCTGTTCTTTTCATCTAAAAATCAAATGAGGACAAAGGGGTTGGGAGGAGGCTACACTGAGGAGTCGAATTGCATGCTTACAATACACAAGTTTCTGAAACTCTATTCTGTTCTTTGTGAAAGACCATGCAGGTATCCCCCAGGGTGTCACTCAAACACCACACCTGTCACCTTGTATCCATTTCTATTATGTATTTCACACCTGGAATTGAATACTTGCGTGAACATTACCAGACGTACACATTTTCTGCAAAAGTTTAGGGTTGGCATTCCTCTAAATACATTGAATGTTAACTATTAAGGCCTTTTTGTAAATGAATAGTTAAGATACTCTGCAATAGGGGTATAACAACGGTATGCAACAGCAGGCTGGCCCAGAGGTAAAGTCTTTGACAAATCACAGAAAGCTTGGCCCTAGACTACTATTCTACATCCAGTTGTGATATGGCAACTGGATGTAGAATTTCACTAACGGTGTCCACATTGTTGCCAATGTGGACCTAGGCACTGAACCTCAAGCTAATGTACTGTACCGAGGGCATCCATAGGACTCCTCAAGATATGCATTTGAAGGGGCTTATATCATGTGAGAATAAATGTTTGTTGCATTGGGTCAATTGCTATTACAGTTTACAGTATTTTATCTCATGCTGGGAGTGAATGCAAGATAATTCTTTTCTCCCCAGTCATGTGGTGGATGACAGCTGAACAGGCTGGTTGAGGTAAGGTTAACTTTTACTTTTAATCCAAAAAGAAAATTTATTAATGGAAAGACCTATTGAATACAGACCAAGATGATTGAACAATTATTCTCAACTTTTTCCCCACAGGTCAAAGCCTTTGTGAACCAGGATATTCCTCTTTAGTATCCTTTACCTCAAGTGTTTTGATTTTGTTATAAATGCAGAAGTGTTACTAAATGGTAAACAAAGACCTCTGGTATGTTATGTCTGTCCTGATCCTTGAGCCTTGACCTTGACCACTGTCACCTAGCCACAATCTGGTAATGAAGCACATTCCTGGGGCTGACCCTGAGCTTGTCCTCCTCAACCACCATTATGAGGAATTGGATGTAAGTGTCTTGTGTTATACTAGTTACTTGTCTGACAGCAGGTAAATGTTACATCATCCTCTTTGTTCAGTTATAGCCAGGAGCATGTCAGGAACCGGTATTATCAGAATTTGTTCTACCCCAAGCAAGTTTGTCAATAGGAATTGGATCACAAGGGTTATGGTGTACAGTATTTAAGGGTTAATTAACACACACTTATTTGAGTCATGAATGTTAAACCCCGTTTTGTGTGACCCTCTTCAGCGGATAGGCCTATCCGACATGAGCCGCTCTGAGATCAATGAACTACTGGGGAAGCTGGGCTTCTACAAGAAGGCTAAAGCTGACGATGAGGTGCCAGAGGAGTTCCGCTTCTCCCCTGCCAAAGACGAGCCACAGTCTCAGACCTCCACTTCTCCCCCAACAGAGAAAGCCTCAGTTCCTGATTCAAAGGCAGACCTATAAAGCAGAGTTTATACTTTTCCGTACGAACATGTTGTTCACCTAAATGATTTTAAATTAAAAGCATTTCTTAGCTGAACAACATTTACATTCATGTTGTACAACAAAGTATAGATTAGGCTCTGAGACAAAAAGGGAAAACCACAGCTCCAGTCTCCTACAGTACTGGCTGGTCCATGATCGGTTTATCACGGTTCATAATTATGTTAAAGTGACAACAGATCATGAACCAGCACACTTAGGGGTTCCAGTTAGCATCAGCATCCAGCAGTCCATGCTCTGAAGTTGCACATAGATTGTTACTGTAATTTTAGAGAACCTTACAGTACTATGTCCATATTTCTTTGTTATGTGTCATGTCCTCAGGAGTCTTTCCTCACTTAATCTTTCATGCATTTGATAACTTCCTGTCCACTGTGAAACTGAATGAAGCCCCAGGCGTAAAATCACCTGATTGGTTTGGGGCTGATGCAATTTGTTCCAGTAGGTGGGACTTACAAATTCAAGACTTTTTAAGTGAAAGGTTTGGCAAATTATTAAAAACAAACTCTTACATTGTGAACATTTTTACATACCACTTTATGTGAAGCTGCACAAAATTGTACAAATGAGATTCTGAAAATAAAGTGTCAATGTCTCAAATGGCTTGTCAATTCACATTTATTGTGCACAGTAACATGAACTTATGAGTTGACAGCAGTGAATTTTAATCAGTAACATGGAGTATGACCAAATGGATTGCATTTTGCAGGATCAGGGATGTGATGTCACACAGGTCATAGGATGGCAATGGCAGTGTTTATTCAAGCTGTAGCCAGCCAAATATTCTAAACTATTTTTGGGACTTTCCCTTATTTTCCACCTGAAAAATGCATGCATGTTCAGTCATGAATAGTGATGGTCATACAGAACCACAGATTTAGCTGGTTAGGGCCTTTGCATAAAACAATACTATGTTTTACAACAACTGAACCTGGGTCTTGATAGCATTGCAGACCTCAGTAAGGAGAGTATACAGAATGCAAAGACACTGAGGTTGCAACAATTTTAATTACAATTTCAAAAACATCCCAGTGCTCATGAATGAAATTAAATATATGATCAATAAAATCAATAGGATAACTTTAAATAATTCAAGTAAGTGTTTTTAAAAAGCATGCAGTTTTTGGTTAGAAAACCTGAAAGTAGAAAGGTGCACTCAGAGTGCAGTAGATCGGAGGGACAGGATTGTTGCGATTGGCCAGCCTGGCACTGATAAAAAATGACAATTGTCATTTATCCGTTTGAAATATATACAACCCTGCTGGCATGCACAAGCAATATGACACTGACTGATCGACCTAGTAGTACGAGAGAATACCTGCAGACAGACACGGAGAGAGACACAGGGCGAATGCATTATCTCCTGGTGGAAATAATGACCAATAAGTACCAGAATTGAGACTATAGACTATAGAGATGCATCATATGTTATGCATGTATATATTTTCAAATGGCATCACCACCAGTTATGCGAATAGTTAAAGTGTATTAATTTTTAATTTAAAAGGGGACTATGTTAAAAACATTTCTCTTGTACATTTCTTTAGGGGTCTCTCAGTAAAAACCACTAAATGAACAAATACAAAATATATATATATAAAACTATTAAAGCTCAAAGGTTTTGCTGATAAAAACGTTGGCCCTCTTACTGGAGATTGACTTATTTTATACTAAGAAGTAAGAACATGTGCATCCAGAAGAAAATAATACATCAAACTCATCACCAATGTTGCCAACAAGGATAATCAGTAAACACATTATCCCCCAAACTGTCCACCAGAGATGCTTACATGAATGACATTCCTGTAAGCGTCTGTCATCCGATTATGATTAGGGGCCAGGGTTCATGGGTAGCATAGAGGTATGCACCATACTCTGGGTGGGACAACAAGGGCTAGGGTGGTTGTAAACACGTTGAATACAGGACTGGATCAGAGGTCTGAGGCCCGACCGAAGGTCTTCAACTCGTACCTGCGCAGGTGGTTGACCAGAGACTGCACGTAGGTGAAGACACATTTGGAGTCAGGCTTGTTACCCATAATCATCATATCCTCCACCTCCAGGAGGGGCATGCAGTTGGCAAAGGTCCTGAGGGACAGGTACACAACACTGTAAGTGTGGGACATGCGAGGATGGACCTGTGGGCTAGGGTAGCATTTCCTTCACAGATTCCCAAAATGTTATAGTTCTTATCTGCTCATACAGAGTCATACAGGCTTTGAACAAACCAGAGCAATAAAGAGTTAGTGTTAATAATACTTGTAAAGAAGGTTGGTGTATTAACAGCAATCCTATCAAATTCAGGGACAGAGAATGCCATGCAATGGCCACAGGGTGGCACTATCCTCACATGAACCTTGCAGCACTCTGTCTGCAACAAATTAGCCAAAAACGGTAGCATTTGGGGACAGTGGAAAATGAACTGGAACAAGCAATTGTAAAAAATAAATAAAAAATAAAATAAGGACATTTGTTTAAACATTAACATAATTAAAATGTCTTCTTGTCACTTTAGATATTTAAAAGGACAGTAATTTAAACCTATGTTATTACAACACAGGCTTTGAAAGCCTTGAAACCTTACAACGCCCATAAACCCTTGTAATATTGCTTCTTGTCAGTGGACAATAAACAACTTTTCTTTCCTCTGTGTTGTTTCTAATCCCTTCAAACATTGTGATACCACCGTTCCTTTTAAAGTGTGGTTTTGCAATGTCTGGCTCTCTGCCTGGATGTGCCAAAATGCACAAACATGGACACACACACACACACACACACACACACACACACACACACACACACACACACACACACACACACACACACACACACACACACACACACACACACACACACACACACACACACACACACACACACACACACACACACACACACACACACACACACACACACACACACACACACACACACACACACACACACACACACACACACACACACACAAAACCCAACTCTAATCCAAACCTGTATCACAATTGTAACTCTAAAGAATGACCAGAACAATGTTTCTCTGGCTTTACTATCCGTGTGGTGACTTTGATGCCCACAAAGACAGTAAAACATGACATACAGACACTTCCGCCCCATTAAAAGTCTCAGCACCATTGTGAGGTTCCTCTATGGGTGTTGTCCCCCTCTCACCATGAGTTTAATTTGGGTTGGGTGTGACTCTAGGAGGAGTTTTTGGTTTTAACCAGGCCCTTCTGCACCAGACCCCTGTAGAACTCCTGCAGGTACGTGTACACACACTTCCAATCTGGCTCACGCATCTTCACCATGTCATCCACATCCAGCAGCTGAGGACAGTCGGCTAGCTTCCTGCACCCGCCGCCAGGGAGGGAGGGGCGAGAGAGAGAGAGAGAGGAAAAGAGAGACCAACAGCAAAGAATGAAAGGTAAAGGGGTGGACAAGAGTGAATTACAGAGACAGAAAGAATGAAATGACAGACAGACAGACAGACAGGAGACAGTGGGGACAAAGCCGTGAGCAGCCACATGAAGAGATTCAGGGTGAGAAGACAAGAGGGGGAGAGAGAGAAAAAAAACACAAAAAAAGACATAATAACATTACATTCTCTGTGTTGACAGATATATCCATGAGTTGACATGCTTCATGAACATCAGGATTACATACAGTACGTGGCACACACATTATCACACAACAAAACGTCAAATGGGACCAACGTCAAGGTGTGCCCCATTTAGCATTTTTGCTTGCTTGGTTGTTTTTTTCTGTGACATACAACACTTCAGACATAAAGGTACAGGGGTGTGTGAGGGGGGAGGGGGGGGGAGTAAGCCTAATTTATACTCTGCCACTTGACAACAAGAACAGATTTCAACCTTTGTTTGGTGGAGTATAAATTCAGCTTCACGCTTCCCCCACAGACTAATACAACACGTTGAAAAAAACCCAACAATTATTATCCTAGAGAGAATGTGTGTGTGTGTGTGTGTGTGTGCGCACGCGCGTGAGTGTGTTGAGTTTCAAGATCACGGCAAACAAGTCAAGTGGTGCATGAGTGCCCGTGAAGTGAGTGGCAGTGCAAAACATAAGACAAGAAGTGTTGAGGGTGGAGTATGGTGAATATCATCATCATCATCATCATCATCAGCAGCAGCATAATCAGTCCTACGATCAGCGTGTGAATACAGCATACACTGGTGGTGGGGTGCAACAACAGTGGTTGAAACGTCATCCAAAAACAAGAACAGAGCAGAGGTAGTACAAGTACTGTACGAAAAGAGAGGAGAGGAAGACTAATGGTAGGGAGAGATGGAGATAAAGTCTGAGTGGCAGTCGAGTGCTCATCCCTGTTTTTTGACCTGATAGTTGCTTGGGGAAGGGGTTGTTCATAGTAGGTCTCTCGGTTTAGATCAGGGGTGAGACGAAGGGTTACACTTTAGTGGAGGACAGATGGGGTTTTAGAGGTGAAGTAAATAGTGCAGTAGTTGGATCAGAGGACACCTCATCCTTGAGGTAACATGGTACACCTGAGAGAGACGGGAAAAATGACACTTCGACATGAACAGGGGGCGGGATCTGGGCAGCAACTGTCCACGGAAGGATGTCTCACTGGTCCAAATCAGGACTTCAAGGCTTCTTGCTGTTAATGCAAAACTCTGTTCTGAAATGTTAATTACTTACATGAGCCAAATAAATGTACTTTTTCATAAATGACTATGAGAGGGACTAAACTGTCCAACACAAATACAGGATAGTGGACTGGATTTGAGCACAATGTAGCAAGGAATAAAATGTTTGGCTTTGGGTTGTACAGTAGATCTTTGACTTTCATTCTGTTCTCTGAGTATGCGGAAATAAAATATATCATCTGTAATCCTCCAGCCCTAGAGATAAGATAAAGCCTGCAGTAGCTTGCAAGATTATCTTCCGCTTGTTTCTTCTCATTTTTGTCTGGCAGGCTTAAAGGAACCCAAGCTTGTGATCCTGTTGATGTGGTTTCTTGAAGAGTAAACGGTCACATGGTTGATGGTCTCACAATCAAAACTCACGACACTGTATTCACTGATGTGGTCAGTGCACATATATGCAGGACAAACAGGACAAGTAGTGTGTGTGTGTGTGTGTTTACTCACTCTGCAGTGCTGAAGGCCACCTCAAAGTTTTGCCTGCGGTTGCTGGGGCTCATGGAATCGTAGTCAAAGGCCTCAGGGAAGAAGTTGTGGACCAAGGCACAGAATGCCATGCCATTACTCCAACTGGAGGAGAAGTTCTGAATTTCTACATTCTGAAGGAAAAGACAAGCGATCAGAGCTGTAAATATGAATCACTTAATCCCTAGTTTATACTTAAAACAGTGTCCCAGAAAAGTTTGCTGCCCTATATTTTCGCATGAGAAGCCAGATTGAAATTGGTTAAATCACTGGCTCATGTAAATTACTTGTGTCTGGACTATCATGTTTATATAATTAGTAAGCAGAATCAGAGATAAGACAGTGTTACTTTACCATACTTTACTCTCAGAGTAAAATTAACACAGGAATTGAATTTATAGAGTGAACGGCCGCTGATGCCCGGTGACTCACCTCATATGAGCGGGTCTTGGCACGGCACCAGTCCAGCAGCATCTGCTTGATGGAGTTTGCGTTGGGCACACCAAAGCTAGTGGAACGCTGGACCTTGTTTACCATGGCCACTGCCTGATTCCCGGGACTAAAAGAAAAAGGGAGGGGGTTTGTGTTAATATTTACATACTTTGACATCTTCCCTTTTCTTTCTTTAGCTGTGCCCTTCCCTTTGTCTGTTTATCCTCACCCCCCGCCCTCCTTCTCAAGCTTCTCGATCATGGCTTTGCGGGCCTGCATGGCGGACGTCTTGGGCAATGTCTGGGCCCTCATCAGCTCCTTGCGCTTCTCCGCCTGCTTTCGCTCCATAGCAGCCAGGCTGCTGCCACTGCGAGACGACGTGTCATCCTCGCGGTCGAACACACTGGTGGCATAGAGGGAGTTCACTGGTAAAGACTTTGTAACTGCAATTTGTTGAGGGGCGCTAGCCCCTCCTATATACAGGTTTAATGTTTGTTTTTAGTTAAACAAACGTAGAAACGCCATTGACAATGAAGGGAAAATGACGTCGTCTTGTCCCCAACACAAACATTAAATGACATTGACAATAAAGAGAGTTTAATGTTTGTTTTGTCCGTGTTTGTTTTACATCACCATTACATCACCCAATCATAGTAACATGAGTTAGACTTTAATATATTAGCGCCCCTCTTTTCACACAGGAGTGATTCTTTTTATTATAATTGGTATACTGAACATAATTATTGAAGCTCCAGAACCCCACCTGCCCACTTTCTTGGTTGTAGAAGAGGAAGAGGAAGAGGAAGAGGAGAAGCTGTAGGACTGGGACTGGACTGTCCCCCCTGAAGAGTAGAGACAAAGAGAGAGAGATTAATGATGTGTAATGAAAACACAAAGTCTCATTAAAGGAGAGTTTCGCATAAGCGGTTTTCTTACTGTATATGAAGACGCGTATCCATTCGTCATTAAAAAAAACAAAAACATGCCGAGCGTTCCATACCAAATTAGCGGATTTACCGTCCGGGTGGATCAACAGCTAGAACTCTTATTCAATCGCACAATTTGTTTTAGTTTACATCTGTTGTAGATGATATGACAAGTTAGTCCATGCAGTGTTGTTGCTGAATTCTTCCTGTTCTACGTGGGCCGACGTTAGACCCTTCCTACGCTTTTCTTAAAAGGACCAGCACCCTATGTTTTATTTTATTTATTATTTCTTTGGTCAATATATATATTAACATGATTTTGTAAAAAAACGGTTTAACCCATTCTGACCGGGCACCCATTTTGGTGTCGGCATCATGTTATGCTTTAGCTATTGAAAAATAGCAGATCTACAAGCTCATATCGCGCCACTGAGTGGCGCGATACGAGCTTGTAGGTCTGCTATTTTTGAAAAAAATCGAAGAACGACTGACATTTTTAGAATCTGATCTCAGGTCAGAATGGGTTCGTCAGACCAGCGTGTGTCCAGTGGAAACCTCGTATGAATCTGATCTCAGGTCAGAATGGGTTAATGACACCAGATGGCAACAATGTAATGACAAAGCCGTCTGTCTCACGGGTACACAGGTATTTTTATACTACACGGCCCCGTTTACAAAAAGCTCTCCGTTCCACACAACAACGTAGCTAAAGTCTTGTTCACATGGGGACGCATAAACAGAGGTTTTAAAAATCTACACAAAAAGATCAGTTTTACGTGTGGATGGGGCGAGAGATGGATGAGAGCAGTCATGACTCACTGTCTGTTTTCTGCATGTAACTTGTCTCCATGATCATGCTGCGTGATGACCTGCTGCCATCATCTACACACACACACACACACACACACACACACACACACACACACATTAACTCATATTTCGTGATATACCAATATGTGCATGCAATAACCAAGTGGAGTGATTTGACCTACCAGATTGGGCAAAGCGGTCCGTTTTGGTGACCTGGCTGAGCGTGGAGCCATCCACCGACCTCTCCATCGTCCGCATCACCGTCTCTCCAGCGCCGCCCGCACTGCGACCCTTCTGTGAACGCTCATCTCTCTGCTGACGGAGATCCTGCAGGCGGCTATCACGTTCTTTTTCTCTCTGGTCTGAGATGGATGGAGAGATGGGGAAGGTAGAGGGATGATGTCAGTGGAAAAAGAGGAGGAGGACATAGGGGGGCCCTAAACAAGCCGACAGCACTTTATCTGACTAAAACAGGAACACATCAAACAAGGGTTCCCATATTTGTGGTGATTCAGGATTCTTTCCAAGGTACCATAAAATGCCTTTGCACACACAAACGCCCACTACAGGTGGGAGGCAGATAGCCCAGCCAGGGTTACAGAGTAATAGTGCCAGTCATCAAAGAGAGCAAACAGATTGATTTGCCTGCAGAGAGCTGAGCCAGGATCAACACATTTTGCACACAGCACGCCGATATCATAATCATGCTTCCACTGCTACCCTGGGCTGGGGTTCTAACAGCGGTGAGTGCAGTACACGCCACATTCAGAGATCTCTCTAGATCTGATTCAGAGCTCAGAATCCCATTAAGAGTCTCAGAAGGTAGTTCAACACAACCAGACACTAGGTGGATCCTACAGTAGGATGGTGAGTGATTACCACAAGACAGACAATAAACATGAGCTGATACACATTTAAGTGATCCTGAGGTGAGTGCAAGGTACTTAGGTATACACACAGACACACACACATGCACATCTAAATTCATGCATGTTTGACATGCTTTGTCAATATCCTTCATTCCAAATGTGTGCTTCGTCAAGTACTCATGCTTTCTTTTCTCTGTAGTTTTTTGCGATACTTTTTGTTTATGTTGTATTACTCTGTTTATCTTTCCCATTTTGTTTCTGTATTTGTAATATCTATATATAAAAACTCAAAGAAATACAGAATTGCACTGGTTTGACAATTACAGGATGCTTCAAAGAAGAAGGCACATCAAAAATGTAAATCCACACTGCACACCAACCTGTCCTACCTAATTCTTCTTGAGTACATCCAAGCCTGGCCTCTGGGGACAGAATGGATTGCAATAATGTGGAAATGAGAGCAGAGAATGAGAGAGAGAAGTAATTTGGTACAGGTAAATGTTGTCCCTGGTAGAGACAGTGATATGACTAGATCTGTACAAGACCGTACAGAAGACAGCACTGCCAATCAGAATAAACAAAAATAATAAAGACATATGAAAACAAAAATAAGAGTTCAAAGAATAAGAGAACACAGAAAGGGTATGAGATAAGACTTTTTGGCATTGTGTCACTCACCTCTCTTTCTCTTACGAAGGTCTCTCATGGCGGCCCGGATCATTTTCCTCTCCTCAAAGTCTTTTGACTCATCAAGCTGAAAAAACAAAGTAAAAAGTCACATGAATCATGGTCAGTCCTTAGAAAAAGCTACATGGCATAGCTCTATATTTATGCATGCAGTGTTAACATAGCATACACTAGTACATACTACAGGAACAAAACACAGAAAATATTTATGGAAAGGTCGCTATAATGACCTTTCCAAATGTAATCAGTCTCAATTTAAGTGGTTGTATTTGTTAAATAAAGTTACGTCTAGTTGATAGGACATAATATCAGGGTGTCAAGTACCATTTTGTCAAGGAGCTCTTCATCCTCTATGGCAGCTAGCTGGTCAGAGGTCAGTTGTCCGGAGTGCTCATCAGGTTTAGTCTGAGTGCTAGTGGATGAGCCATTAGGAATGACCGGGGAGTGATAGGTCAGTTGCACAGACGGCTCCACAGAAAATGCAGGCTCAGAGGCCACAACTGGCTCCGTCTCCATCTACACATGTACAAACATACACAAGGAAGGAATAAAAATTACACTTTATTAGTCTCTGACAGTTAAAAGGAAAGAAGGAGAAAATATGTAGTTAAGTTTGATTCCGATCAAACTGCATTGGTGTGTAGTAAAGTATTGGTGCACTGGTGTGTAGTAAAGTATTGGTGCCATGCACACGTTCCCTGTAGAAGATGGTAATGACAGTAGCATCCTGTACTATGCAACAGTCAGGAGCTTACTCGGAGTGAGAATGGCGCTTGAAAGCAAGTTCCCTGCTGGACACCACTCTCCAGCGGTGTTTACAAAATACACAGACACTCGCTGACGTTTAGGATGTAATGAGCCAAACAGGATTTTAGTAAAACTTCCTGGACAAGAGGGACATTTCCTGGTTTGTGGGGGTGGTCATACAGTACGTCTACCCTTCAATACTCTCCATAGACGCTCTCTCTTTTATACCAAGACAAGTTAGACAACCCTCATCATCTCTGGCCTCCTCTGAGCTCCAGCTTAGTTGCAGAGAGTCAACATACTGTCACAAAACAAGTCCCAGACTGTTAAGACGTATCTTGGTTCAGACTACAGTTTTACTGAAATAGCCTGTGTCTAAAGATACAAGACTGCATGGCATGAACAAAGAGTTTATGTGACCCCATTGTGGCTACAAGGCCCGATAGCTGCACTACTATACATAAACTATGTGGAATAACATCCCTAGTCTTCCTGTCAGGATGCTGGAATTTATACCACAGAATGAGCCGCTGTGCAGCCAGGGAGTAAGTTATTGGTGCAGCAGAATGTAGGTGAGAAAATGTTGAATTAGTGTGTAGTGTAGAACTACCGCTGAGGAGAAGCGCAATGGAGAAGATGTACAAAAAAAAGCATTAAACATCACTAAGATAGACCTGATCATCTAACTATGAGCTACTACAATAACTTATACGTGACACCTTGTAAATGTCTATGGTGCCGATGCATGTTGAAGGGTCATGGTTTGGTCTGGTGGCTATTATTGGCTTTGTTGTTATTGGCTCCAGGTCCAGATATAGTCCAGACAGTTGGCTCGGTCTCCATCACAAACTCTCCACTCTGGCTATAACCATGGAGGGACAATGGACAGTGTTCTGTACAACTGGGACTCCTGATTTCTGGCCAGAGTTCTTCCCCAGAGGAATGTTTTTGGACACAATGTGGCCAAGCAAGGCCTCTTAGTGAATAAGCGAAGGTAAATGTTTATAGGGCAAGTGAGAGAATTTCTCTGATACAATGATCATCTACACCTGGTGCTAAAGTCATAATCAATGAACATTATATATCATCTTGGATCATCTGTGAAATTGTTAGTAAGTTACTTTATTGACACAGATGTATAAAACATCGAAAAACCATGAATAAAAACTTTAAAAAAAAAAGGTACAATACACAACACAAAATCCCTTTCCAACAGGAGCTTTCTATTGCTGCAAAAGTGACAGCATACATGTAGCATACATGTTTTACATAAACAACATGTTTTTGTTTTCAAAAAGGGGAATTAACAAGAACTCTTTTCAAATCTTAATAGTTTTCTTCCCACATGATTTATGTGCTGATTTATGTAAATGTGTTACAATATATGAAAGAATGAGTGGAGGGTTACTCAAGGCCATCCTCTTCATCAATCTGTGTAAAGGCTTGATGGACAGCTGTATGCAGCATTAGGCTGGACTATAAATTCTTTCCAGCTGAATAACTACAGATAATGCGACAAAGATCCCCTGAATATCCTTCAAAATCTTGCATTATATTTACAGCACTATTTTTGTTAGGAAAAATAATGTTAGAAAGAAGCACAAAATGACAATCCAACATGGCAACTCTATCCTACTCTATTAAAGAGTTATTTGAGGGCCACGGAGGTCATTGGGGGTAGAGCCTTTTAAGTTGCCAATGTCTCTGGCTGTGTTCCATGGAGACCAGTCACAACACAGCTGATCAGAACAGATACATGCAAAGTTCAGGAACCACACGCCACTTTGTTGTGTTCTGGCACCGTGTGCCAGAAATAAATTAAGCATTACAATGCATTATTGCTCACAAACCTGTTTACATACATTTCCCAGGAGAGTAAAAGGCATGGCCATTTTAAAGGTTTGGTCAGGAAACAAGTGTACAGATAGTGACAGTTGGCTTCTCTACACACCAGGAAGTCTGACAGTTCTCCCTCTTTAACATTTGGTTAGAAGAAATGCAGACTCCACAGCTATAAAAAAATTGCACAGGAGACCCAAAAATGTCAGGGAGTACATACGTAAGCAGCACATTAGCCGTGTTAAATAATGGCTAGTCGGCTACCACTTTATTTACACTTTATCTCAAACTACTGGCTGAATTGCCATGGAATTTTCACTTGACTCCATACTCCCCAATGGATGAACCTCTAGTGGCCAAATTGTCAGCTTTGCACACAAGATACTTAATTATTAGTATTACCTATAATAATATTCCAAGAAAAATATGTGGGTTAAAACTGTAGTGACGCCATACCATGCTGTTCCTGCGAGAAAGGTTTCCCACGAGAGACGGAGCAGAAGCAGAGTGACATGTTGCAAAGGTGGATGGGTGAGAGACAGGCACTGCTTGAGTTTCAGACTTCCGAGTGGCTGCTTCATTTCTTCCCCTGGATACAGATTCTGATTCTTGGAAGCAGGGGTCAGGCTTCATGGGAATACTAGATGGTGTATCCAGGGGTTTTCTGGATGGAGAATCCAGAGGTAAACTGGGTGAACCTGGTGGTGTATTGGATGGAGTATCTTGGAGTGCTGTGGATAAAGCATCCAGGGGAATAGTGGATATATCCAAAGGTGCGCTGAATGGAGCATGGGGCTCACAGGGAATGGACGGTAAGCTTTCAGTGTTGGGTGGTACATTAATAGAGGGTTCAGGTAGGCCCATTGCCCGGCACAGAGCCTCCACCTGCCTCACAAGCCTCTCCTGCTGAATCTGCAGCCTCAGGCTTTCCTCCTGAAGACCAACAAGTGCCTCGGCCAATGGAGCTACTTGGGCAGCTGCCTCCTCAAGCCGGGCATCCACTCTCTTTCCAAAGGCCTGCAGATCATTGTGTATCTCCCTTACTGCAGAGCGCAAGGTTAGCTCCAAACTCTGCTCTGTGACCTCTTCCTCCTCTTCCTGGACAAGCAGGTCTCCGATCACCTCCTCCAGCCCAGACTCGGCACACAAGGGGTCAGGGCTGCCCAATCCTGCTGGAGCCTCGGAGGCTGGGACGAAATCTAGGTTCACCCCAGGCATGGCCAGGCCAGCTGCACTCAGTGTCACTGCAATGAAGCTGGAGTCCTTCTTGAATGATGCTTTTTTTATATTTTATTTTTTACAATTCCACTCTCAAGTTTGAAAACTGTTCTCTAATAGCCAAGAAATAACAATATGATGGACATCAGAGGACACTCTGATGTCTCTGATCTCTGTCTGCCTGTTTATAGAGGCCCTTCAAAGCAAGACACATACTTTATACCCCCGGCAAATCTCTCCCGTTCAGTGGCCTGGGCTGGACAACCAATGAGCACACACAGAATCTCGTTTCCAGGGCAGCAGTGGTCCCAGCCCCCTTTTTTTCTCAGGTGCCATAGACATGTCTGTCTATTTATCATTGGCCCAGCTATTATTCCACTGAGCCAGGAAGGCCTCTTGGCCTGGTGGGGGCCTGAGGGGGAATACTGCTGCCCCCCGCCCAACTCTCCTTTTATTTAGAGCCTTTGCCCTTCACACCTCGACGTGCAAGTGACTACCTCTTTAGATGTGGCTCTGGGCCGGTGCTCAGCTGAAAGAGCTAAACAATGGAGCATGACTCTTCTTAAAACCGTTTCTGACAAACTGCAGCCTAATGCCTGTCAGATTGGATCAATTTATTTGCATGACTGGTTCAGAAGAGAAACCTGGAGAGGGGAGGTTAGTCTCTGAGGCCAGCCAGGGTCCATGGTGAGGAAGAACATACATGTGTCCAGTTATGCCAGGCTGAGGAAGCGTCACCCCGGGGAAGGAGAGATCAGCCCTGCTGGACTGTGTTTGGCACTGATTGACTGACAGAACAGCACCAAGTGGTGATCCAACCAGCTGCCAATGTGAATTAAATGTGCTTGCTCGTGCATGTGTAAATGTGCACGCCTCAAGTTCTTTGTGTGTCAAGTTGAAAGTTCCCTGTGTGTGTTGATATGGACCCGTCTTTATGAGTGCACGTACATTGTTCATACAAGTCCGTATATCAGATACTTATTGATTTTTTGCAGTTCACAGTTGACACACAACCAAATGTCTATCTGAACAGTAGGGGAATGTTTAAGGGAATGGGTTAGGGTTACATAATGTTGATGTATAGGAACACCACACTGGATGGATCATTATACATTTTGTAAACAGTGCGCACATCAAATAAATAAATAAATATTCAGCATTTACAACAGCTGTATTTTCCTTCTCTCTCTAGATCTAAGCTCTAATCAGGGCTGGCATTGATTCAGTGTTCTAATCAAACACCTCATGCTTGACTTTATCCCAGAGTGGAAAACTGTGAGTGCCAAAATAGTGACCATGGACACGAATGGCCTTTCCTGGTACTTCTACTGAAGGGAAGACAAGTAGAGCAGCTTCCAGGAAGAATCTGACCCCCATAGTGAGGAGACAGAATGCTCACATAATATACATGCATTGTCCAGAGCACATGAGGGAGAGACGGAAGATACCCGACTAGGCCTGCACTCTTTAATAATATATTTATTATTTGCGACCATAGGTCGCATTTACTATGAAAACCTGCATCTTCGTTAGTCACGCCTCCATATATGGTCACGCCATGTGACACCACGCCTCCATATATGGTCACGAGTCGTGACATCACGCCTCGTGAGTCGTGACATGTCACGCCACCATATAAGGCCATCTCCATATATGAAGATCACAACACTGACCTCATCTAACACTGGATATCCATACATGGAGAAGACTGGATCATCACCTAGATCTGCATATATGGAGCCGGCCAGCAATCTACATCTGACCTCAAACCTCAAACCCTTAGATCTCCATATATGGAGCTGACTAGGCATGTAACGATTCACTCAACGCACAAAAAAATAATATATACAGTATATATTTTTTTAATTGTTTTTTATTTTATTTTTTAATCGATTTATATCGTCGATATATCGATATATAGTTACATGCCTAGAGCTGACCTGTTCGGACATTCCATATGTTGATCCTCCCCACCCGTCCTTCCTGTTCTGACATTCCATATGTTGATCAAACCCTGTACACTCAAGACACGCTCCATATATGGCCAATACAGAACAGTGTATCTGTCCTTCGTGTAGCTTGAGACAGATAGAGATCACCATATATGGGCATAAAATGGACACATTAAGACAGACGGGTTACAACGGGTACTATGACATGCAAGTAAGCATTGGCTTCCCTGATTGGCCAACACAACCCTTTTGATTTACATCGTTCCTGGCTTGTGTGTTCTCTGAGACTGAACCCCCGATGCAGTTGGAAAAGGATTCTGTACACATGCCCTACCGCGCATATATGGAGAACCGTTTGACCAATCGACTTGGTTTATTGCTGAGGCCAGATGGTGTGTTTTTGCAAAGTGGGAAGTCTGTCAATCTCTCTGAATATCTTTCATGTCCATATATGGAGATCTCAATGTGACGTCAAACAGAGCCATAGAGTAAGACAGAGTTACGGGGCAGAAACCATCGGTCACGTGGTTCATGTACTCGCGCAAGCCCGTTGCATTCCATAAACTTCCGGTGTCCCTATTCGCCAATAGAAGTCTATTTAGCAGAGACATTAGACTGGCCCCATGAAGTGAACAGAGTTGTCATAACTCTGTCTTACTCTATGGCTCTGGTCTCAAAGTACTGTGATAATGCATAGTGTAAATACCCTGCCAACGTGTACAATGGCTACTCTGACAATGGGTGTTGCATAACCGGAAGAGAACGCATGCCCAACGGACATAGGCCTACTTTAATTTTTTGATGAATTGAACAATGTGGACCCTGTTGTAAACAAGTGTAATGCTTAATTGGGTCGTCCACTCACAGTTGACAGTCTTTGTATTGAGTTTGTGCTTAAAATGTACTGTAAATTCTACAAACTGTTAATAAATATTTCAATCAATCAAATTTCAATTATTAATGCACCATTAGTCAGTCAATATAATAAGTCTATGAGTGACGGAGCGAGAGACTGCTGCATGTGTAAATGCCTGATGTATCTACTGTGACAGAACGAGAGAGAGACAGAGACACAGAGACACAGAGAGACAGAGACAGAGAGAGAGAGAGAGAGAGAGAGAGAGAGAGAGAGAGAGAGAGAGAGAGAGAGAGATGCATTATACCAGACCTTGCTGTATTGTTAATGCCCATTTGCCCACGTGTCATTGTAAAGTTAACTTACAGGCCTCCATGTTTATGATGGTAGTCTGCTAATGTGGTAGTAGTGTCAATCAGACATAAATGAATACCATCCGTCCCCGGTGGTGAAATGAAAATGCCTGGCCGCTGCGACCCCTCCAGTGCTATTTAGAACAGCATCTAAAAATACCAGTGTGGCTTCCTTCAGAGCACAGAAATAAAGCATGGCAGGGACTTCACCCTGGCTCAACTCCAGTGAAGAGCGAACACCACAATGAGATAAGTGCTCTAAGGGAACACATTTTAAATGTAACTGGTAATATAACACCAGGGATAAAAACATGATGGTTCAGCCTTAATGGGCTGTTGAGTTGATACAATCCACACATGATTAAGTTAATGCAAAACAAAAGGTTTCTCAACTTTTTTTTGGACCCAATTCAGGCTTCAGGGAACAGTCTGTGTGTAAACACACTATTTGGGTAACCAATGTGCGACAGCGTACAAGAGGATTATAACATTAACAGTATCCTACTATGTGCCCCTCCCCCAAAAAAGAATCCAACTCCAACACTACAAGTAACACTATACTGCAGGAGAGAGAGACCAAGTGTCCTGTCATCACCCTGGATGTAGAGTGATGGCATTATTTATATTCACACCCGTCTCGTGGCACGAGGGCAGCGGTCAGCCTGAATGTACGGCTGAGAAACAGGAATACCTGTGTGCACTTGGACTATAGGAACAATGAAAGTGGATATGCACAACTACTGTTAATGGCCGGTCTCCCCATGTTAAATGCACTTTGTCTACTATACCGAAGCACATCAAGCAGCTTTACTGCCATCTTTAAATTCACCCATCTCTACTATGTCTCTTCATGATGGTGTGCCACACTATGTTTCTTTTATTCCTTTCCTTCCTTTTATGTTTTGGCTGCCATATTTTCTATATTATCCATTTACTACATTTCTATATTATCTATTTACTATGCATTATATTATCTATTTACTATGTACACTATCGTTATAATGACCAGGCTTCAAGAGTTCAAGTTCACTTATATGACGCCGTCATTTCCGTTACGTCAACATATAGGGCGTAGGCTCACAGCGTAGACTTGCAGCCTCACAGAACAATCATGGCGCTTCCGCCTGTCAGACACTTCAGTGTTGAGACGGGAGCAGTCGCTTGTTAGCGTGTGGAGCGTGTCGCAATGAAAGTCCTGGTTGTATGTATGGTTCCTTTCCTCATGCCCTTTGAGTTATGGGCAGCCAGTGAGGTAAATACGTTTGTTTTGAGCATTTGTTTGTTTTGTTACGCTATGATTTATTACTTGAAGTAATATTTTCGCCCGGTCTCCTTCGTCGTGACAGCTGTTCCGCCATTCGAGGCTTACGCAGAAAAACATCAAATCTGTGCCTGTGTTGCTGGACCAATGATGACGAAATGACCATATTTCATCATTTAGAGCTAGTCATACGTATACTATATACATAATCAGTAAAAAATAAAATAGCAAATTGTGCCTGATCTGCTGGGACCAGAGTACGTGGTGTGTATGTGTATGACTAGCTCTAAATGATGACGTAAGAAATATGGTCATTTCGTCATCATTGGTCCAGCAACACAGGCACAGATTTGATGTTTTTCTGCGTAAGCCTCAAATGGTGGAACAGCTGTCACGGTTTTTGGCGCAAAGTAACCACAGTATACCGCTAATCAACTTACAACTACACACTTTATACAGTATAGAGTATAGAGTATATATGTATACGTATATAGTATATGCCTATATACTATATATATACTATATATATTTCTTACGTCATCATTTAGAGCTAGTCATACGTATATATACTATATACATAATCAGTAAAAAATAAAATAGCAAATTGTGCCTGATCTGCTGGGACCAGAGTACGTGGTGTGTATGTGTATGACTAGCTCTTAATGATGACGTAAGAAATATGGTCATTTGTGGTCATTTGGTCCAGCAACACAGGCACAGATTTGATGTTTTTCTGCGTAAGCCTCAAATGGCGGAACAGCTGTCACGGTTTTTGGCGCAAAGTAACCACAGTATACCGCTAATCAACTTACAACTACACACTTTATACAGTATAGAGTATAGAGTATATATGTATACGTATATAGTATATGCCTATATACTATATATATATACTATATATATTTCTTGCGTCATCATTTAGAGCTAGTCATACGTATACTATATACATAATCAGTAAAAAATAAAATAGCTAATTGTGCCTGATCTGCTGGGACCAGAGTACGTGGTGTGTATGTGTATGACTAGAAAAACTAAAAAGGGATCCAGAATATATCTACAACGATAAAACAGTATTTCTTATATAGATAGAAACTTGAATCATACTTAATAATACTAGATGTTTATATGTATAAAGTAGGTAGCAAATAGTTACATCTAAACATTAATCATTTCAAACGTTCCTTCACAGAGATACTGAGATTTGACAGTTTACAGCGGTCGAAAGGACTTGCGCGCTCTGCTTGCGCACTAGTTGGCCATTTATGGCCTACTAGTGTGCAACAAGCAAGTATGCACTCGACAGAGTGCAGTTCTAGTTTCGTATGCGTTTGATTTGATAATGTTAATCATGATTTATTCTTTGTGTTTTTCGTCAGTTTGACGTAGGCTTTGGGCCATTCATATCGGCATAAAATAAAGCCTCCAGTATCCAGAAACACTGTCTCGTTCATTTCATGATCAAAGGGTGTGACATATGTAATTCTCCCTTTGTTAATGCTGATGCAAAGCTCCTGGCTGCATTTTTATTTAATGTACGAATGAGAACTCAGAACACACACACACACACACACACACACACACACACACACACACACACACACACACACACACACACACACACACACACACACACACACACACACACACACACACACACACACACACACACACACACACACACACACACACACACACACACACACACACACACACACACACACACACACACACACACACACACACACACACACACACACACACACACACGATTACCAAGGAAATGATAGAAGGATGAGAAGCTGATAAGAGTGGACAGGCCACAAAGTAGAAGTCCAGACTCCAGACCACCCAAACAGATCACAAAGTCCCAGAGAAGAGCTACCCAGCTCATTAAAATAACAGCAGGGGGGGGGGATATTAAAACCTTGCATGTCTTTGGCAAAAACTAATGCTTACTTTATACTGTGTGAGCCAAGCAATGGCTTGTGGCATGGCTCACACAGTATAAATTAAGCTTAATGTATACAGCACTCGCATTAGCATAACCACCATCATTAGATACGTTCTAAAGATGAAGGGAAAAGTGTCAATGTACTAAATTGTCCGTGCAGTCCAATCCAAACACCCCCTTGCTTCCTCCTGTACACAAAGCACTGAAATGACCTTGAACTTTCACTAGGAAAGAGAAAGCCCAGAGAACAGGTGGTTGTCTCTGGATCAGTGTCTAAACGTATCGCAGCCTTGGTTGACGGTAACCAGCAGTGTCTGCTAGATACTTGCTCACAATCTCATTAGCCAAGCTCCGTCTGTGTTACTGTTTGCATGTTATTTTGAAAGGTAAAGGCTGCAAGTTTCTGCTTATAACAAACTAATTCATATCGGGTATCTCGAAAACAGATCTCAAGCTCGCAAAGCGCCGCAGTGCGGAGCACGACAGATGACAGAGCATAAATTAAGAGAGTGGAAGAGCTGGATGCACATGCTGCTTATCGTTACTGATGCTGAGACAGCATACAGTATACCCAGGGGGGCAGTCAGACAGATATTTTGTGAAGCCTGAAACTCCTGAAAGTTCATATAATGGCCTGTTGTGGCGCTGTCATTGGACCCAGAAAAACCCATAGCCCCATAGAAGTCCATGTATTTGGGCCCAACTTCACCTAGACTGTATTACCTTAATAAACATGGTCATGAATACTTTCTGCTTCCAGTCACTAGTTTAAAGTCTCATTTCTAATGTCATAATATTCTTTTTGGAAAATTATGGTCCCATTTATTAAAAAAATGACCATAAAGTCTATGATCCAGTCTATGATCGGGATTCCCCTCCCACTCGAGTCAAAATAAAAACCAACGGAGAAGAAGGGGGGAAGTCCCGCCTCGTGTCTGGGCCAGCCAATGGCCAGCTGGGCCAAAACGGAGCCAGCCAATGGCCAGCTGGGCCCAAACGGATCTAGAAAGATGGCGACTTACAGTGCAGGAATAACAGGCTTCATTTTACGTCCATGTTAGACCCGGGGAACGCTTTGTCCATATATTTTTTTACAGTCTATGAGTATACCGGATGTGTCACCTGCAAACACAGCATAACCGTGGGAACATGCAACCATGTCGTCAACCATAATTCAAAGCTGGTGTTAAACTCACTGGCTTAACCCTCATCTTCAACAGCTATGCATAACAACAGCGTTAGCTGAACCGCAAAAAACGTGAGGCTCAACTAATGATCAGTAACCGATTTATCCTTCATATTGTATTCTATACCATGCAATTGGGTTGGTCTTGGAAGACAGGGAATGTTGCCAAAAGCATAATAAACAAAGAATTCCAATTTTGCATAAACATGTAGATTACAATTGTAAACACACATTAATTCCCCACAACAAAGTTACCTGTGCGTAGTTAGTGTAATTCTTAGTTCGAGCATACAAGTCATTTCTGCAGAATGAACATCTTTGTTGAGCGGTCTCTCTATTATATGTCACTTCTGAATCTCAAGCAAGTCTTAACTGATGCTGATGATCTCAGTCCAACACCTTAAATCCACCTTGCAGCCCCAGGCTGCCTCCTCCCAACTCTAATTAACCAGTGCCCTGATCCCATAACCAGATTACTGCTGTGCTCAGCATGGTGGTGTGTGGACTAAAATACTAAATAGTAGTCTTCAAGCCGCACATACTGGTATAGCCAAAGTGCCAAGAAAGTAAAAAGAAACCAACGCTGACTATTTAGATTATTCTTCCATGGGCCAGCACCACTATAAGGACTTTGGTGTGCAATGTGTGCATAGCATTCTCGTGCACAGCATGTGTGTACTAAACAGGACGACACGTCTTTGCTCAACACCCTCCACTCTGTTCTCTTAATGCATCATGATGAGTATTCCTTTCACAGAGCATAGACAAGGATACAGAAGCTAAGGGCAGGTTTGGCTTTTCTCACACCTGTAGAGGTCACCATGGGGGAAGGGGGTGGGGAGTGGAGCGGTTGTATGAGAGCAGATCAACAATCGTTATCTACCATGACGGTCAGTGATCTGCGCCAATCACAATGCACATGGCAAGAGCAAGGGTCGCAGCTCATGGTTTCAGAAGCATGTGAATGCATGCGATGATGAACTTGTGTCAACATGTACTGTAGGATAGTTTAAAGTGTGGGGTGGTGGCAGCTGGAGAGGAATTGGTGCATATGAAGACAGACAGGTGTGATTTAGGAATCATTTGCTAGATAGCTCTTAGTGGGCAAGGTCTACTGAGGGGAAATGAGGAATGCTGGAGCACCTCCTACCCCCTCCTTCTGTCCGTCTCTCATACCCTACAAGGACAAATGTGACCAGCTACCCACTCTGTGTTTGATAAACACCGTTCTTCCCTTGCTCTCTGTCCACGACTTTCAGTTCCCCCATCGCATTAAGGCTGTTTGGTGACCTGTGATTGGGAGCCTTGCCAATGTGATGTATGCGACTAGAAAGTTCTATACAATTAATTTCAATAGATTTGACTAAAGGATTAAGACATAAAAACAGGAGTTTAGAATACATGCTTTGCGATGCAGGGACTTTGTGTCATAAAATGGTATCAAATGGGGGTCCTTGATTGATCTAATAATGTCAAACTGTGTGTCCATGAACAAAGAAAGTTGAGAAACAGCAACCATGGCACTGTATAAAACGTTTCCCAAGACGGTACAGTACCTTGAATGAAGAACTTGAGGTAAGACTGGATGAGGAGATCTTGAATGGTGTTGCTCTCAGGCCCAGGGTCAAGTCTGATTAAGACACAGACAAAAGACGGAGATGAGACAGAGACACATGGATCTAAAATAATATCCAATACAATCAGATTAGACAGGCAATATTTGTTTTCTCATACAGTAAAGTTTTACTTTCCATAGAAACAAGACTAACAAACAACATAAACCGATACAGTATACTGTATATTTATGTGTATAATTGAGAAATGTGTGTGGATCCACAATGTTCCGGTCACCGCCATTTGTCAGTTATGTAAGCTGCCATAGTGTCATAAACAGCAGGATCTCATGTCTTATGAGAGAGCCTCAAATATGCATTACGCCACCTTTAATATAAACACTCCTTGGTCATCTGCCGGTAGGAGTACACAGACACAAATGTTCATGTGACATGCTTGCCTGCATGCATTAAGTGTACATGCGCACCCACGCACACTTTATAATCTTAAACCTAGGTTTGATGCATACCAGTGCAGGTACTGTAAAGTCTGATTTATACTTTGTTGCACCATTGTGTCGCTTGCCAAAACTAACTACATACATGTTTTTATTAGGCTTTCTTGTACACTGTAGAATGTTCCGACTGTAGATAGGTGCTCCTGAGGAAAGCAAATGTTTGATCCCAGCCTGCCTTCCGTCAGAGGGAGACAGGGAGCTTCCAAAAAAGGAGCTTGTGGCCATTGAAGCAAATTGGGCTTAAAAGCAACAGTTGAATCCTTGTGAAGAAGCGCAGTGGAGCTGTCAAGACTCAGTCCACAAGGTTGTAAGAGGGATTGGCGGGGGTTGTAACCACGCAGTCTAAAGTAAACTGTTTGGGTTGGAGGTCCTGGTTGTTGGGAAGCACCGCAGCCTGAGACATCTTGTTTTGATAGAACTTTACAGCAGCTGCTGCAATGCTGCTTCTGTGAATGACTGAGATTCACAGGCATAAAGAAACACACTTGACCTGTGATTACACTCATGCAAATGCTCTCCGGCAGAGTATTAGGTACAGTTATTCTGGCTTTTGGTGCCATTATTTGTATATTGTTCCATGCTACAGTATTGCTGATTGCAAATTGCGACTTTCTGATAGTACTGCACTTTACGCACAAGTGTACATAGTGTATTAAGGGCGAGCGTGTAAATACATGCGTCTGTGACAGTGAGATAAAGAAAGTGAGAGAACAATATCCACAGTGTGTGGCGCACACACTGAAAAGTCTATTGTGATTATTAGCAGTATTATTCCATCTACCTTCACACAAGAGCCAATTGTTGCATTTGTCTAAATACATACAGTATGCAGTACTGTGTTCCACTGGCTGCACCGCCTGGTACAATATGCCAAACGCCCAATACAGCCAACAATGGCGTTTCATATCAATTCTTCCTCTGTTCCCACATACCCATGCACTGTGTTTGGCTCAGTGTGACCTAGCCTAGCTTGACTCCAGCTTCTTGTCATCATCCTACATGTGGCTAAATCCTTAGTGTCTCTGCCGTGTGATCCGAGTGCTGGTGAGATGCTTTGGAGGCGGAGCAGGATGAATATTTATACTTCTTGTTAAATGTGGAGTTACGGTACTGAATATTGTACCACGTCCACACACACAGACAGCTGCACAATGAACGAAAGCTCCAGAAGTGGCATCGGCACGCAGGGTGTACTGATCGGGTACGTACGTTTGTACAGTTTACATGCAACTTTAAACTGATGTTATGCAGTAAAATCCTCACGTTTGTTGAATTCATATAACAAAATGGACCAGCATTGATGCGAGTGTTAATCAAAAGTAACATCAATTGATCATGACTGCCAAATGTTGTAAGGTTAACCCATTCTGACCGGGCACCCATTTTGGTGCTGGCATCATGTTATGCTTTAGCTATTGAAAAATAGCAGATCTACAAGCTCATATCGCGCCACCGAGTGGCGCGATACGAGCTTGTAGGTCTGCTATTTTTTGAAAAATCGAAGAACGACTGACATTTTTTAGAATCTGATCTCAGGTCAGAATGGGTTAATCAGACCAGTGTGTGTCCAGTGGAAACCTCGTATGAATCTGATCTCAGGTCAGAATGGGTTAATGCTCCTACCTGCTCTCTGTCCCATAGCGTTGATGGCATTCATGCGTGGGGCCATGGTGGCGATGGGCACTATGTTGCCCCTAGATGTGGAGGTGGAGGATGAGGAGGTGGCGGTGCGCCCATCCTTGATCTCAATGGTGAGGAAGGTCTTCATGTCAGGGTCTGCTTCTCCCTGGTTGTCTTGTTGTCCAGCTAGTCTCCCTGGGGTACTGTCTTCCTTTGAGTCCCCCGAGGCTTTCCTGAGCTTTTCAGCTGGATGCTTCGTCCCGCCTGTGGCGCTCTGTGATTGGGTAGCTGAGGACAGAGGTTTGCCTGTCCCACCCACTGGCTGAGGCGTGGATTTACTCTGGACCAGGAGTCCTGCGCTAGAAGAGACCGAGGTGTGAGATGTGTAGGGTGCGCGTGGACCTTCTGGCCTCTCTCCAAAGGTACTGGGGGATCCTGCGGCTCTGCCTGAAAACAACTGATTGACTCGGGCGAAATTGGTCTGTCCAGCAGTGCCAGGGGCAGTCCTATTCCTCACCCTATTCTTCTGGACTGGGCCAGGACCTGGGCTGGGTTCTGTGAACTTGCGCATCCGGTCCCGTACAGAGCTGGCCCGGCTGAATGGTTCCAGCACAACCTCTTTCTTCGCAGGTGCTGTAAAACAGAGAAAGCTTGTTGTGCTATAGACATGCAGAGTAACTCTAGCAATAATTCTGTTCAAACACACCAGAACCTAAAACCTACACGCCCCTTCTGCTTCATAGAATCACTTCATAAGCCTTAAAGCATCTTGCTCTCAACCTTGCTGTCTCCACCTCCTCAAAAAGCTCTCTAAAAGTCCCTTTTGCTTTTTTCCTCTTATTTTCTGTTCCAGGCCCTTTTATTTTCCTTGACTTCACCTCTCTCACTGCCCCTCTTCTGGTGCTCTGTATTTGTCTATATATGTTCCATTGTCCATCCCCCTGCATTATCTGATGCTCAGTGTTTTTACACAGTGTCATCCACAATTTCTCTGAAACTGATGTCTTTTTGAGGTCATATGAAGTACAATCCCTTAATTGTGACTCTGAAAATGCACCCGTTTAACCGTAATGGTCCACTTTCAGAGTTACATTAACACTCTGGATGTGACCGTGCTCAGAGACAACATTAACAAAGAACGAGAGAGAATGAAATGCCATGGAAAATAATTTGTGATTAACTTTGAGGACATTTAAAAAGGTCTCCCTTATTGAGGCAAAAGACACATTGCTTAGTGACAACCCAATGTTTCCGCTACACTGAGCAACACTGTCTGAGAGAGAGATATATAGAGGGGGGGGGGGGGGTGCGAGTGACAGAGTAGGAGGGAAAGAGGAGAGAGAAGATGCTGTACAGTGTTCTTTCTAGCCCTCTGCAGTGTGACTGGCCCTATACGGTCATGCTGGCCCTGAGACGGAAAGAGCTCCACATGGAGGCCATTACGCTAGAATAGATAGTAAGAGCAGGGAATCTTGATATTTGAGGAGCGGCAATGACTTAGTAGTAATAAGCACTAGGCCTGTCTGGTGTGATGTTATCTCACTCTCCTCGGCTATTGCTGAAGGCAAAACACAGCAAAGCCATCTCTTAAGTCAACTGAATAAATCTTCTAGCTACGGTGCTATATATATATATTTATAATATACTGTATTGCTGCTCACCAGAATCCTTCACTTTGTAGAGAGGTGTGAGGAAGGGCAGATCTCTATTTAGTTTGACCTGAGAAAGAAAGAATGATTCACATATAAAACAAAATGTTATGTCTTTTCACAACAATGAGTAGCAGACATTAATGGCTTAATGTACACAGGTATGGATCCTAAAGGCCAATGCATGATCCTTCTGACGTCAAAAAGAAATGTCTGGTTCGGACAGGCTTTTCAAACTAGTTCAGGGTCAGGACATTTGGGGGTGAACCGGTTCTGACTGAGACCACCCATCAGAAGTTGGGAATGATGTCAATTTGTAGTGATATCACCTCCCTTTCTGAAGAAAAGTTTGGACGTTGGAAGTCTTGTCTATCGCGAGCTACATCCACTTGCATGGAGCTCGCGATAAGTCTCATGATAGAGAAGACTTCACACTTTATGGCTGGAACACAGCAACAGCGTTAATATAGAGTAAAGTGTCATGCTAAACATACTGTAAGCGAATTGGCACTAAAACACAGCACCCCATTGAGGGCTTATGGTGGGGTACTGGGGTAAGGGAAATAGCCAATAATGCGTTTTTGCACAAAATAACACCTGGACCACTTTGGTGAGGACCTAACAACTGCAACGAAAGGTAAGAAAGCCTTCTAGCGTGAAATTCTCCTTTAAGTCATTCACACACACACACACACACACACACACACACACACACACACACACACACACACACACACACACACACACACACACACACACACACACACACACACACACACACACATTTTCATTATGTAACACTGGTGTTTGGAGTGAGACAGTGCGCCTCTATTCTTTTTTTAGCATAGGGGCCATGATGGGTATGTTTACAGTACTCTCATGAGCCTGGGTATCAGAGTATAATTATTGCAGGGAACAATAAAAGAAGTCTGGGGCCTTTGTTGGGTAAACACATCTAGGGGGACGACACAGTGGCGTCGTGGCGCCATGATGAGTCCCCAAATGAACAGAACATCTTGCTCGACACAAGAGAAGGAACAAACCCAGCCTTGTGCATGTTTGTGTGCTCCGTGTTGGAGGTGCGGTGGGATGAGGGGACACAGAGCTGCTCTCCGACTGTATATAGGTGCGGGAAACACAGCTCTGAGGCGAAGCAGAGCCAATCCACCAGAGCACAACATACACTTGTAACGATCCACAGAACTGAGATGCAGAGGCTGTTTGTGTAGTCAAGTAACCAAAGTAACCAAACAACACCTAACGTTAGTTCAACATGATGTGTTTATAGATGCCAATGGGAGCTGGGAGTCACAGAAGAATGAGGTGTCGTGTGATTTGTCATATAGAGAAATGGAGGGAGGGAAAGAGGTAGAGGTAGAGAGAGAGAGAGAGAGAGAGAGAGAGAGAGAGAGAGAGAGAGAGAGAGAGAGAGAGAGAGAGAGGAAAGGGCACACAGAGAGAGAGAGAGAGAGATCAGTGCACATTGTGAATACTGTATAGCTCAACATCCCCCTCCAGTGGTGAAGTTATGGTAAATATAGTTCTATGTCCAGCTGATTCGCAAGCTACACAGAAAATTCCTCATTGTTGATGTAGACTAACTCAGAAATTGTAAAGATTTACAACATTGTTATACTCTCAGAGCTAAATTAACACTAAGGATTTTACTGTGTATATATAGCCATTGGTTTCTCCCATGTTCACAGGTCACACCTTGAGTGACCTGTGATACTCTACCTTCTGTTCTTGGATATCTGCCTTTACCATGGCACTGCCATTAACCAGGCCATTGTGGGAGCCTCGTTTCCTAGACAAAACAGACCCATCGGGCTGTTCCTGCTCAGTGATGCTGGTGGAGCAGTCCTGGCTGGGCTGATCCTGCAGGCCAACTGGAAGGCGCCTGGCGATATCTGCTTCAGAGTCAATGCTGGAGCAGGAGCCACTCATGGTTATCTCTGTATCTGCCATCAGACCCCTACCAACAGAGGACACACCTACACTCCGATCAGACATCCCTGAGTCCAGCCTTTTCCGAGACCACAGACTGACGCTCTCTGAAGCCCCAGAGCCCAGGCGGGGTCTGGAGCTCACACTGGAATCCGAAGCACCCGAGTCCAGTCTCTGTCGGAAGCGTGACTGGGAGCCCATGCTGCGCTCTGAGGCCCCGGAATCCAGTCGGCCACGCTGAGAGGACCCCTGACTCCTGTCGGAGGACCCGGAATCCAGTCTGGGCCGGAAATCAGAGCCCAGGATCTGCTCTGAGGGCCCAGACTCCACGAGGGCCATGGGTGGCACCGAGGTCAGGCTGTGGTCCGAAGCTCCCGAGTCAGACCTCTGACGCTGGGACAGAACCAGGTCCGGCTCTGTTGGCACAGCCTCCTGTTGGGACTGGGTCAGCATTGGTCCTGGACCCTCATCTTTCACCAGGGTGTCAAGAACCAACACCATACCGGAGTTGTAGCCTACAGCAGGAAAACACAATGATAAGATACTGTACTGCACTGTATCACATGTACAATTTCTATCAAAACATTATTATTATTATTGAGGGGTGCTAGCCCCTCCAATATTCAACTATAGTGTAGATTTTCTTCTTACACAAACATTAAATTCCCATTGACAATTAATGTAGAATTTACATCATATGTGGACGCGCAAATCGTCTATTTCCGTCCTACACAAAAGGACATTCCCATTGACAATGAATGGATGATGTACGATGATAAGAGCGCACCTCACTTCACACGGGTGTGGTTGTCGGGATCTGGACTCAAACCCGCGACACGCCGTTAGGCTGGCATTGCCGTCAAGGGTGCCCGCCTGGGCCCAGGCCGTAGCGTAACGGTCTGGGCACCGGACTGGTGATCCAGTCGCGGTGTGCCGCGGGTTCGACTCCCGGACCCGACACGGCCTTTACCGCATGTCATCCCCCCATCTCTCTCCCGTTTCCTGTCAGCCTATCAATAAAAGGCGTAAGCCGCAAAAAAATATCTTAAAAAAAAAAAAAAAAAAAAAGGGTGCCCGCCTGCCCGGACCGCCACGCCGGCGGCCCAGGCCTTGATCAAAACAGGTTCGTGCGACATCATATATTACTGTGTTTCACCATCAGTTACTTTCACTTCTGTGCTGAACAGAACAGAATGCGGTGTTATGTTGCAAGAAGCAGTAGGTGGTGAAGCTGGAGTGCTTGATGGAAACAAAATGCTTCCGCAGACCTGGTCTAAAATCTCTGGGGACACAGGCTGGAGACAAGGATATCTACTGGGGATCACAGAGAGAGACGTAGAGGGGATATAGGCATTTCCTCCAAACGTACTTCAGTTCCTGGGCAAGATTTGTGTTGTTGTTGTTGGTGGAATGGATTTGCGTAAAGCAGCAGGAAAGGGCACACAAGGGGAGCAGGAACACACATAAGAACCAGGCCTGCTGAGCAGGCACAGGAAGTCTAGAAGGAAGTGGGGGTGAAATAGAGACTAGCACAAGTACTTCCCCTCCCCTTCTTTTGAAATGGTATTGCCTGTGATGTCATGTTTTTTACTCTGGTTTGCTGAATGTTCTGTCTGCACAACAAAGGTATCCTCAACTTATTAGTACCCTTGGGTCCTAATAAAGAAAAAAATCGACTTGGGGCCAAAAGCCTTCATTTCTCCTCAGTCCTCACTCAGGAAATTCTACTCCAAATAACAGCCGTTATGACAACCTGAACCCGCTCTCCAAAAGTTGCGTTGTTATGAATCAAGACAACTAAATGTAAATCAGCTGGCGTTTGCATTTTGATTGATGGAAAACAACAAATAGTCTAAAAGCTCCTCAGCAAACCCTGTGGGCTGTGCCGTTTCACAAACTAAACATTTCTGCATCACATGTGATGGCACTGTCCTTATAACCAAATAGGGCTCGCAAAGTATGCATGCCTGTCATTTACAAACCAAATCTAGAAGGGAAAATTCCATTCTGGCTCGAGGCAGCCACAACCTCTTTCAACTTGAAAAAGACAGGGTCGGCATGGGCCACGGCTCAGTGGTCCAGGCACCTTGGCTGGCAATCCAGTCTGGCAGTGTGCCGCGTGTTCGACTCCCGATCCCGACGGCCTTTACTGCATGTCTTCCCCCCATCTCTCTCCCCATTTCCTGTCAGCCTACTGTCTGTCCCTCCATAAAATATATAAAATAAAGGCGAAAGCCACAAAAAAAACATAAAAAAAAAAAAAAGACAGGGTCAAGAGTGACCATTCAACAAACCGAAGGTTGCATAAATATTGTTTTTAAAAATAATAATGAAAAAAAAAAAAACATTAGAACACACCAGGCACAATAGTCAGAAATTATGGAAAACAAAATATGCCTGCATGGTCAAGGTCACCGATTAGCAATATATACAATACTACTAGTAATATAATCTGAAAAAGAGTCAAGACGTGATAACATTACAACAACGTGAGCATATGCCTGCTTTTCTATGGGGTCTTTTGAATGGGCCATTTCACAGACACATCAATTACCAAACGATTCATTCAAGTCCAATTAACCAGCTGAAGTGAGACACAAAACTGCATTCTATAAACAATCACTCCATTGCTTTATGGTTTTGGCACTGGAGCACGTCAGGTCCATTGTGAGAAATACATGGGAAAATTTCTATTGGATAATGAGAGACTTGTTTTGTGTTCTAAAATAACCATGCAAAAAAGTCTGCACTTGTGCACTCCTCACACAGCACACAAACAACACCCAGGGGTCTTTGTAATTTTAAGTTCAAAGTTGAGCAAGTTTACCACCCTTGGGAACTTGAATGAAGGTCAGCAGCACATTCCAGTGAGAAACTCTATAAACAGGTCATTTCCTAAATGACAGTGTTGCCACATACTGTACAGCACAAAAAGAGCAGCAGCCTGCGAAACTGTTTAGGATGAACTTCATTTTGTTTGTTAAATAAAGATATAGAATAATAAATGCTAAATGCCTAAATTGTACAGGTACAGTATATAGGCCGAGTACCCTACACATCCTGCAAATGTATGTATTTATTTTATTTATTCATTTTTATCATCTTACCTATGATCAAAAGACAACCACTGGCCTTCCCCGCCTATCCTGTCCTTTTCCACAAACGTCCTGTATCTTTGTCTATCAACAGCTATTTCAAAAGGCTCCTTCCCACAACTCCATGGCTGTTCTAAGGTGGGCCCATGCCATTGGCCGTAGTTTCACCCTTTACTTAATTGTAAGGCAAGGATAAATCAGGTGGAGTGGGACGTTTCTGGGCCTTAGTTCTGTTCTGGTATCAGCTTTATATAGCAGAGGTGTGGCTGTGGGTTTCCCTCAGTTGCTTCCAGTAACCCCACTACCAGCCCTTGGTCCAGCAGGACACTGAGCTAAGTGAAGGGCAGACCAGGCCACACAGAATGCCATTATTATGGCTGCAAGATCCCAAAAGCCGAAACCCAGGTTCAGGTCAACAAGGGTTGGGCTCACATAAGAGGGAAGAAACAACAACAACTCTAACCTAACCATGATATATAACCAATACTTCTGGCCCTGGGCATAGTAAGACAGGCGAGAACTATAAATTCATGCCATGTCTAGCAGTCATCAACAATGTATTTTGGTCTATGTACAGCCTTTTTGTATTAACGTAGGTGTGTGTACAAGTCACAAGACCTTGAGTGAACAAAGTGCACTCATTCACTCAGAAGTCTAGTATTCATTCTTCTTTATTTATAGCTGGGCTAACAGAGTAATGTTAGTTCATTAAATGGTGTCACACTTCAAGCCAGAGGTTTTAAGTCTATGACTATGGGTGTCTCCAAAAAGTTAATAAAGTTGCAAAAGAGCTAAAACAGCCTACACGAATATGACCTCATGGCCAACACCTCAGGAGAATGGCTCCTTTGGCAGGCTATTTTAACAAGAAATCCAGAGGAAATTGCATTGAGAGGGTCATGTATGTGTGGTGATAGGTACAGGCAACAGAGGTGGTCAGTGTTGTGTTTAAGTTATTAGCTCCTATCCAAACTTGACCTTTAATTGAAGGTTTACAGTATACACATGCTTTTGTATTTCACAATGATCCTAACAGTGTGGCATGGCTAAACATTAGAGGAACTACAGAGCCTGTCAGTATGTGTGTTTGGTCATGTACGTTCTGTGTAGACATGCTGCAGAAGGAACAAGAACAACTGGCTGCTAATTTGAAGGATAGTGAGATGAAGTGTTTGGTGTTGAACAGCTGTTCCTCACCTGTCCTCTGCAGCTCTCTGCCTTGATGTGTCTGCTGGCTGCGAAACTCCGGGATCTGTGATCTGGTTTGCGTTCGCTCGCAAAAGCTCTCCCGCTCAGTGTCCTGTAAAAACAACACATGTTTAGTTCATTCCAATACACTGTGCAAAAGGCATTAAGTGATTTCATTCCTTGGCTCATGATGCCCCGCCCCTACCTCAAGCCATACTGATAAGGAGTGTCCCAGTCACTGCCAAACTACCCATCCTAACCCTGTCAATGTACATTATCAGTTAAGGTAAACCATCAGGTCGCCTTTATCTTCAGCAAGTTTATTTGTGTTGGAGGTCAAGGTCAAACGCTCTACAAATAAGAGACAGCCTTGATGAGGTCATGTGAGAGCCAGCTTTGGCCAGCTGACAAAAATAAAGCTTTTCTACACAAACCCCTCCCTAACCAACAAGTGGGCCAACACCATCCATTGTGTGGCCTGTTGTGCCACGGCTCAAGTGAGATGCACCTGAGATGCACCCACAACCTCCTCTCCTAGTAACCTCCTAGTGGAGTGGAGCATCAGGTCACAGTCTTGATGGAGACGAGACATATGGAGGGGGAAGGGACATGTGGTGAGGGAAGCACACTGATTGATATATTTATTAACAGTTTATTAACAGACTGTTAACTGTGAGTGGACGACCCAATTAAGCATTACACTTGTTTACAAGAGGGTCCACCATGTTCAATTCATCAAAACATTTAGAGACGTACAAATAGACACTATAGTTAATGAACATATACAGTGAGGGGAAAAGGGGGAGCGGGGGCATGGGGGGGGGGGGGGGGATTCAGATTTTACGGGGGCCAGTTTCAAATTGCAGCCGTCCGTAGGTGCCCTTTGAGAGCGGTTTTGACTGATTCACGTGTCTTAATGACTGTTGGTAGGACAGTAGTTGCCACTACCCACGGCAGAATCAGCTGCACACATGCACCAAGCACGTGCATGCCACCACACTTGCACATGTATAGTACATATATTCTTAATCCATGATGCTCCACTGCCTGAACATTTTTTGGTGTATGTATTTGTGGCTTCCAGTGAACACTGTGCACAGTGTTCAGTTCACTGGTAGCCACACACACACACACACACACACAAAATGTGGGTCATTCTTTAATTCAAAATGGTACTGAAATCGTTTAGCATTTGGCAAGATGAAACTAGTGTAAGAATAGTCAAACCAATGTTTGGGCTTGGTCCTGGCTTGATTCATTCTGGAAAAATATACAGGACATGACCTTAAATACACTGAAACTAAACAATCTAACTATACTTATGCCAGATTTACTGCCTCTAAAAGCACTGAAAACACACACACACACACACACACACACACACACACACACACACACACACACACACACACACACACACACACACACACACACACACACACACACACACACACACACACACACACACACACACACACACACACACACACACACACACACACACACACACACACACAAATAAAATCACAGCATCGCATGGTGAAAATGTCTAAATAATCAATGCAGCGTGTGGTTGTGGCTGTTTTGAATGACGGCATGTTAATGATGAGTGAACACCTGAAAGGTGGAGGTAAGAAAGATGCCAGTCATGCATTCTGCTCTGTTGACTATGACCTTCCCCACCTGAGCGGATTACAGGGCTGAATGACTCAATCAGACCCAACACAAAATGCAATCAGATACACCACAGCAGACAGGAACATAAACACGGGATAGGGATTCTATTATTACCCTTCAGCTTAAAAAAAGAAGAAAAAAAAGGTAGGAAGGTGACACATATACTTCACGCAAGATGTGACTGAATAACATGCTATAGCACCCAGGACAGTCCAAGCTGTATTTGCGAAAATGAAGAACTCTCTCCCGAGAGCAAGAAATCAGAGAAGCGTAGCACTAAATGTGACGTCAAAGCAACGTACAGCCTTGAGCATCTCCATTGTTAGGCTTCCATTCACGTTTCCATTATTGTGACATCACTGATAAAGGGTGCAGGACAACCTCCTCTCTCAAATTTCTACCTTGCTTTATTAATGAGTCATTAACTGCGTTTGATGATGAGGCTGGGGAAAGCAGACTCTTAGACCAAACAGGGCTCTGTGTGCCCTAACATAAAAGTGTCATGAGAGAAAGGTCACTTCCAGGACACCCCCCCCCCCCCTTCTGAGTTTTCTTCATTCAAACAGTCAGAGGGGGATTTCAGCTGTAAATACAATTAAAAGCGAATGACCTGTCTAAACCACCACCTCCCTTTGTCTCTCTTCGCTCCTCTGCAGATACCAAAGAGACAGAGACAGACAGTAATCGTTTCACAGCTCCCACTAAACCACAGGGAACATATTTCTCACAGACACCGAGCGGCATAGGGGTGGGGGTGGAGAGATAAAGTGGAACTTGAGCTGTAGAAGAGTTCAGGATCTGCTGCCAACCTCGCTCCATCCTGTCATTAGTGGCTTTACGCTGTCCCCTGGCCCCTAAACAGTGGACTAGAGGAGACCTGAAAGAGTGAAACCAAGACCAACACATCCCACTTCTGCTCTGTCCCCCCTGTGGCGGCTCGCGGCTTCAAACACAGATCATCCCGTCTGACCACGAGAGAACCGGTTGTGTCGGACTATAATTCTGAGAGCTCAGCCCCGTAAACATATAAACAGCCAACTGTCCTCTCTCTCCTGACCACAGCAAGGCGTGGGCCATCTGGAATCCTCTGAACCCTCAGAACCAAAAAAAGAACCCCAACAACAATGAATCAGAGGTCAAATCGTCACCAAGACACGCAGGTCTCCCTTCACCGGCCAGCGAGGACGACCGAGATCCACTATATAGGATTAATGAGTACGGTTCCAATGGGCCCATTTTCCATGGAAGCTAAATCCATCATTCCACTGATGAGGTCAGGATCTTCTTGCCTCGTGGATCAGAGAGGAGAAACCTGGTAGCTCATTTTCCATTACTGCACGGCACACTCTAAGACCCGAGGAACCACAGAGTCAGCCTACCTCTAATTGAAATATAGTAGCTGGAATGAAGTAGTAATACCACACACACACACACACACACACACACACACACACAGTCTGTCAGATATTTACCCGAGTATTTCCCAATCCACTCACCTTTCTGTCTAAGCCCTGTCTGTCACGGATACTGGGCACAGACCAGACAGCTCTCCTTTAAGCTCATGCCTTAGGTATCTTACAACATGTTTATGATGAGATCAGGAGTCAAATAGCAATTTGGTCTGTCTATCAAGCAGTTCATAATAGTCACGTACATCCACAAATTTAAGTCAAGGTGCTGGACCAAAAAAAAGGACAATCATAAAAGATAAAAAGACAACAACCACCTGCCACCAAAACATAGTTGACCTCTTCCAACCCACCTAGTCTATGTGCACACCTAGTCAGAAACACTCAATGCACAGGGTTTAATAGGTAAATACAGTTCAGACACGAGTTGTATTCTTGCTATTATTATTATAAATAAAAATAAATAAAAGGTCTCTCATTCCAAAGACGACACTGAATGGAAAACTGAAAAATTACACTTCCTCCACAAGAATAAGTGAGCAGGTTGGGGAGAGCTAGGTCCATGACACACAGCGAGATAAATATCTGAATGCCATTTACCTTCTCTCCTTGGCTGAGCTGCTGGTCTCTCTCTCTCAGCTATATCCCTCACTCAGGACGTCCTCTACTTTGCCTCTGTATTCCCCCAGCCACATCACACACACACACACATAGTACCAACAGGCCACTCCCTTGACTTCCCTTCCCTCCCATTCGGTCTCCACGGGGCTCTCACCCTCTAAACACACGCACACACGCAGCCACGCACGCACGCAGGTTAATGGGTAGCCTGGTTGACACATTACCGTTTGACACACACCGTCTTTGTTTTTGGCCTATAGGTTTAATTATTATTATTTATTTTTGCCACATTATTCGACAGAATAAACTTCCAACTGGAGTTATGATCTTTATTCAGACTTTCCTCAGAGAAATTAGAACAATCATGTTTTTTTGTCTTTTGTTTTTTTCAACCCACAATGGAGAGCCAACATTTTTTCAGCCATACGTATAATTACCGTTTAAAGCAATGTGTGTAGTATGCACTTTCCCCAAAACTAGGCAGATGGAAAAGGTTACTTCAGTTATCCCTGCAAAATCAACAACGTGCATTAAAACACAGTCATCGATATCCTCCAATAGGCTGCGGTCTTCTAGGCAAGAGCTGAGACCAACCACTAATTGCCTGAACATTCAACCACTAATGAAACATACACACGCTGCATAGTACTGTACTGTACTGTACACCATGTGTCTTTCACCTGATCATGCTCATTTTGTTGCATCATATACACAATACAACAAAATGAGTCATTATGTAAACACTACTGCATTGTCTTGATTGCACCAGCAGTCAATTCTCAAGTCAGTATTTTCGTCTCTAAAGTTGGACACGGTCTACGTGTGTGATGTACGTGCGTATGCGGATTTGAGCTGCTATAGAGTCCTATCTGGGACGTCCATCAGCCTGGAGACAATCGCACACAACTCAAAGAGATCCGCTGCTGTGATGTGATGTGAATAGAAGGAGTCCTGCTGCCGGTGGCTGCTTGTTGGTTTTGGCCACGTCCCCATTCCTGCACAGACTGGACTGCTGGGCCACAGCTGGTGGCCTGTCTGTCTGTGTGTCTGTGTGTGTCTGCTCCACTACAACCCGACAACTATCTCAAACCCAATCTGAGAACCCATCTTCAAAGAAATAAAGGAAAAACAGCGCCCTCTTTTCCAACAGTCTGTCTCTCGAGACTATCCCCAACCCCACTACCACCACCTGTGGCTCACTGCTACAGTTCAAGCACCTAAACACCTGGCATCCCTATTTTTGGCATGATATTGTAGCAAAAACGCAAACATTTCGGAAAATAGCCAATCTACAAGCTCTCAACGTGTCAGGACGTCAGCTTGTAGATAGTCTATTTTCACTGCACGACGCCACTGTACAGAAAAGTGTAAAATAGGGCTAAGTGGTTAAAGGAAGTGAGGTAGATAGGCTTGTTTGAATGTCCTATGACCTCAACTTGCAACAGCTACTTCCTATCTAAAAATGATGTGTCTGTGACACAAAGGAGTGACACAAAGGAGTGCGTGCAATTGACAATAATTCACACAGCAGCCGTTTTTCTTTTATGTCATACATTACTTAATAGTGTGGAAATACCCACCCCATCATTGACAGCTACAAAATTAGAGCAATCAGATGTACTACACCTTTTGGGTCAAAGTAGTACTCTGCTGCATATCCTTATGGACCAACTATTTACTAACATTCAAGACTGTACACTTAATGCAAGCATAGCTCCCCAACTGACATCATCCACCAGGCATAATTCCAGGAGTAATGAGTAGAAATTAACTTTGTTTTTCCCATAGAGATCCGGTCTCCAGAAATTGGACCATTTATCAAAGTGGACACATACAAACACTGATCAAACAAAACAGATAAGATAGCATCTTATCTACAGTAGCCTCAGTAGCCCCAATAAATCATTATAATGGGAACTGCCTTCAATACATTATCACTGCAGCAAACTAATCAACTGATCTGTAATGAAAACTTGTGATCTTGACTTAACCCTGAAATAATGTTAGAAACCAAAGGCAAAACACAGTACCTCACCAACCACTAGAGGGCCTGTCAACCAAAGAGATACAGTACTTGTATTGGAGACAGTGCTAGATTAAAAGGAGGTATCAGACAGGAATATAATGTGTGATCTTTCGCAAAGTGAAAATTCCATCTGTATGATTTAGTTTCAAAAGAAAACAATTAAATTCAGGAATAAGGAAGGAATGAAATGACGTGTCTTATATACACACACAGACATTAATACCTCCACACTCAGGCCACACTGGATCTTTTGCAAAACGGATATTTCCGTCCCTGCCCATACGAACGCAGAAACACATTGAACACAGGATAAAATCACTGCAGTAGGAGGTTTCAATTGTAGGCTATAAAATTATTATAGGCCTATTTGATTTTATATTTACACTTATGAGGTGCCAATCATATTTTTTAATGAAGGAATAAGTACCGCATTTTAAAAGCCACCTAAATTGTGAGTGGAAGTGGAACATGTTTCTTTCATTGTCTGTCAGCATGTCACACGTATGTGTGTAAATCTCCGAATCCCGAATTTTCTCTCCATATAATAAAAAATGTATAGACACTTCACCATTGCTCTTGCGACTTGGCAAGTCCTGCACAGAGAATAATAGCAGTCAGACAGACCTATAGAAGTGTCCACAACCACTTGTGAGCTTGTAGAGTGGCTATATTTTCGAGGTGTATAATAAATGCCACGTTATAATGAGGCTAATAAAAGTTCACACGCGCATTGTCGGCATGCAGGCACAGTGACAAATGTCAAGGGTGCCCATTTTATTATTACCTAAACAGGAGAGAGCCATATGCGCAGCAGCGCACGGCGACCCACTGCATTCTCTCTCTCTCTCCATTTGCGTGTGGCTGAAAGGCCCAAACGCACAAAATAATGTGCATTTAGCAAAAGATCCACATACATGTGGCCTGGGCCTCAATTAGCGTGGGCCTTACTGTAAGAGTGACAGCCTGTGTAGATAGATGGGGGGAATGGCAGTGCAGACTGGAACACTAGTCCTCATCACAGAGGATTTACTACCTACCTTCACTATATGTCAGGCACTGAGTGAATACATTTCTTTCTCTCCACAAACTCAGCCAAAAATGAAGGTACGGAAGAAACAAAACGCATTCCTGACTTCGTGGCAGCCAGTGCATGCATGAATGTGAGTAGTGGTCATGACAAAGTGCATGATTTGAGTCACAATGCCTGTTTGCTGAATTCTTTCATTGTGGCAGCAGAAGAAAAAACCTGTGGCCACTGTTGCCGTGCAAACATATACTCAAACACCCGCAAATAGGTCTGTGCCGGGTTTATTTTTACAAATAGAAGTTGATGAGCACACTACAGTCCAATTTGAACAACTTTTCACACAACCTGTAATATCCACATTGGAATGATATTACTGATTCCTGCTCTTCTCTAGTAATCCTTCTTACATACGTACTTACTTTGTTGGTTTGTCCGTGCTGCATGATTAATTAAAAGTACCAGAAGGACCTCGGAGTCCTGGCTATTTCTTTATTACTGTGAATCGTCGTGAGCCGTGCACCTGGTAAAACTGCTTATTCTGGTTTTTCTCCTCTTCTATATTATATACATACTTACCCCAGTTCCCATGTTGCTTTGGGGCACCAGGCTCTCAGTCTCCAGGTAGTGACCGGAGGCTTTACTCCTGTCTGAAGTCCCTGTAAACAATAACACACACATACAGGAAAAGGTTACTTGGGACGTGGTTCTAGAGAATCCGCTATGCGACTGTCTCAACATCATCCTGATGTATCAGATAGGAGCTTAGGAAACCAACACAACAGAGTGTTCAGATGACATGATTATCTGAGGGGTTCCAACATGTCCCTCTGTCAGGTATCAGGATAACACAGACGTCATCGCTAAAGTGTGTGTGTGTGTGTGAGGCCCTCACCACTGGGATACATAGACTGGCACACACGCACGCACACGCACACACACACACACACACACACACACACACAGAGGGATCAGGAATGGTAGGAATTCACTATCTGGATTGGCATCACAGGTAGAATCTGCATCAGTTACCACTGGTACAGCACCCAGTCACACCACCCCCGCACGCACGCACGCACGCACGCACACATGCACACACGCACGCACACACGCACACATGCACACACTCACCTTGCTGTTCCTCATCCCGGAGCCGCCGGATAACCCCTCTGATCAGCTTCCTCTCCTCGTACTCACTGGCCCCACGGAGCTGCACGACAAAGCATATCAGAACCAACTCAACTCTATTGAACAAAACAAAAATACACTATTTCGCTGACTTTTAGTTTCATTCACATTTTTCCCCCTCCTATATACAGCTTTTCGTTACAACTCATGTCACATTTGCCATTGGCAATGAAAGGAGAATTCACGTCATGCGTGTCTGAGCAAATCGGCTTTGTGACAAGACAAAGATTAAATCCCATTGACAATGAATCGGCTTTTTTTAAACAGTGCGCAACTGTTTTAATTCAGCTCGGGGCCGTTTCTTGACACATTTTAGATCAAGCTATTTCTTCATGGTGAGAAAAGGCACCCAGCAATTATAAATCTGTACAGAAATGCTAATTCAAAGATGGAATGTCTCTTATGAATTTTCAACTGAATTATCGTCTGGAATCTTCATTTCAATCAAAAGACATGGTTTAAGTTGCATTTAAGTACATTATACTACATTCATGCATTTAATGCTCCCTAATGCCTAAACTCTACTTACCTCCCCTATTCCAACCAACCCCTCTGGCTTGACTTTTGCTGTTATGATCTTGATATAGTTTGAGTGTGTGCATGTGTACATTATATCGATCAGGCAAGGAAAACACGTCCTAGAGGGACGTACTGATGGGGCCCTCCTGGGCAATATCCAAATGTGAAACAAAACGGGAAAAGGCAGACACCAACTACCATGTACCAGTATGTACTGTGTCCAATTTCATTCCCAGCTTCTTCTCAACACTCACCAGTTTAGTAAGCTCATCAACATCTTGGATGGCCTGCAGTTTCCCAGAGAGGATGTCTAAGGAGTCACCGCGTTCTGCCCTGTGAACAAGACATTAAACAGATCTTATGGCGCAAAATGCAGAACCTTTATCACTTATGGCTGACCATGAATTTGCATCTGGGGCTGCCACACATGTACATAATACAGTCATATCTGATGTGTTAATTGAACTCTCAGAGTGTAAAATTCACACTCATGTGAAGTGAGGGGCAATCTTATCATCATACATCACATTCTGTGCTCAGCCAGTCAAATCACAAGCCAATGTTTGTGTTCACACAAATCCGGAAAGCTGGGCATAGGAGAGGCTAGTGCCCCTCAAAAATAGAGATTAAAAAATGTCACAAAAAAATTAACACTACTACTACGTTGTACAGTGGCTGTGGGGTCTATTAGTCAGGGGATATTAATAAAATGTGGGAATAAATTTCTTACAAAGAACTTTCTTCACCAATGTGTTTGTAAAGGTGTCTACTAACATATCCCACATTGGTTTCTATTCAACCACCCTAGGGGAATTTTTGACAGCTGCTGAAATTTGGGCTACCATACAACCATTATAAGGCAAAATTTTCTAAATTTCATTATGCTTTAAGTAGCCCAAGGAGTGTTTTTAAAGTTTTTATGACATTGATTTTCATTTATTTTTATTTTTCTTTTAGGTTTTATGACCTCAATTACACCCAAAAAACCTGAACTTTGAAAATTCAGTGGATTTTCTGTGGTCTGAAGTTTTCTTTGGGGTTTGGAAGCCTTGGAAGGCTACAATGAAAACAGGCAAACAGTGAAAACAGTGACATCTGCTGGCAAATCCCATTGACATATATGGGATTTGCAGGGTCTTACATCACTTACTGCCGGCAAATCAGAGCATCTGTTTGAGCCAGAAAACCCCAGATCACAGAAAATCTACTGAATGTTAAAAGTTCATGTTTTTTGGGTGCAATTGAGATTAGAAAACCTAAAAAAAAATAAGAACAATTCCAAAACCTTTTTTTTAATGTCACAATCCCTTTAACGAAAAACACTCCGTGGTCTACAAATGACTATAGCCGTCATAACAAATGTGAGGGGTCAGCACATTTGGGCATATTTGGGAAAGTGTCTATGGCCAAACTTAGGGGTCTATGGCCAAACTAGGGGTCAAATTAGAGGGTTTTCATGATTCTAAATCCATTCCAAGCATTAGTTTTGCACAAAAAACACTCCTTGGGCTTTAAAAGGCCATAACAGTCATCACAAATGTGATGAGGTCAGCACATTTTGGCACATTAGGATACATTTGGGCAAGTGGCTATGGCCGAATTTAGCCCAAGGAGTGTTTTTTCGTGCTTGGAATGGATTCAGAATCATGAAAACCCCCTAGTTTGACACGTCACATCTACTTAAATCATAATGAAACATTTTGCCTTATAATGGTTGTTGATGATACCCCAACTTTCAGCAGCTGTCGAAAAATTCCCCTAGGGTGGTTGAATAGAAACCAATGTGGGATATGTGTTAGTAGACACCTTTAACACATTGGTGAAGAAAAATTCTTGGTAAGAAATTTATTCCCAGACATTATACTGATAATATTCCCTGACTATATGGAGCTTTGGGGATTTTACCGACACCATGCTAAGCTTCAATGGCTATATGGCAGAAAGGGAAAAATAATTCCAAGAGAGCAGAGTATTCTCTGAGCCAGGAGAAAACCATCAGCATTGGGAAGAATTGATTACCAAATCCAGGGTGGAAAAAGTGATAGCTTAGCAGGAATGAAGAAGAAAACACATCGTTCGTACCAAATACTCCTACTTTTTAACTTCACATTTCTGCATTTCACATTTTTTTAGGTCATGCTTTCATGTTGGTTTCTATTACTCATACGCTTGCTTTCATTCTCTCCTCCTCCTCGCCTCATTGGTATTAAAGGATGTGTGGAATGTCGCAGAGGAATATTTCAAATTCCGCCAGTGAGAAGCTCAGGATAATATAACATTCTTAAGGGGTTTGTTTGTGTGTGTGTGTGTGCGTGTGTGTGTGTGTGTGTGTGTGTGTGTGTTGATCAGTGTCCCTCAACAACACGTGTGCATAAGCACCCATGTGCTCCTTCTGTAGAAGCTCTGGAGAGGCTCCTCTGTTATTGTAACCCAAGTAATCTGGAAACGGTGGCAAATGGAAGTGATTAGCCAGCAGCCACTGGTCTTAATGGGATCCAGTAGCAACCGGAGGGAAGTGGAGGGGTGGTTACTCCTTCTCACATCCATCCCACCCTTGTGAAAACTGTGCTATCCCTGGGACCAGATGCTTAGGGCCCTGCCCCTGGCCTTGAACTAGAGCCAGTCATTAATTAACCACTTAAGCCCTATTTTGTTTATTTGATACTCCGTTGGGATGTCGGTATGGTATCGCATGAAAACAGCTGATCTACAAGCTCAGATTGTTGTTGTAGATCACAAAAGCTTGTATCGGTTAGTTTAGCCATTGATTTACCTTTGTCTTTTTTATTGTTTAATTTTGAATTGAATTGATTTAAAATATTTGACAATAATGACGCTCAAAATATGGACGCCAGGTTGAAAGTGGTTAACAGCCTGAAGCCAAATATTAAAAGAAGAAGCAAGATCTTGTGGCCTCAATGCAGTGGTGGTGAATTTACAGTATTAAATTATAACGAGAAACCAATGTTTGGATAAACAAAGCCTGAAGCCACCACGGGAAAGTTATTTCATATGCACTGAGACAGAACTAGAGACCATCAAAAGAATAAGACAAAATAGCAACACAAAGGAGGTGTTGTTTTATCATTCAGAGTCTGGTAGTTCTGCTTCAAATTAGAGCAGCCAATGAAAAATGAGTGTGTTTAATGGCAAAATGATGACAATGTCACTGAGGTCACACTGTTAGTTTTTCCAGCTAAGTGACCACTCCTGTTGGCTATGCATTGCTGAACCGGTAAAAGGCTAATTAGCCTCTAAATGGTCCAATAAAGACAAACAAATGAATGGCACAAAACTACTTCTCTCAAGTCTCATGGGATGTGTTTAACTGCTTAATAGAGTAACTTAATGAGGTCAAGTATGGCAATGTGACTTGAAGATGCAGTAGAGTTACACATTAAAAGAATAAGTATTACATAATAAAGGAATTGAAAATCTTCTGTGGTGTTTCCTCCTGCCATTAAAATGACTTTTCCAGACTTCCAACTCTGCAGCCTCCTCTCCCTTGAGGGATTTGGGGAATGCTGCATCTGGGCCTGTGTGTTGTTCCAAAGTCTCCAGCTCACCTGGCCTAATGCAGTTTGTCATTATACTACGACAGGATGCTCCACGTGCTTCAGTGTGTGTGTTTGTGCATGACAGTGTTTGTCGGTGTATGGAGTCACACCTGTGCTGGTTTTCCTTGTCCTCATGTGGGTTGAGTCGTGTGGGACGGAAACGCTTGCTTGCCAGGGCGGCCTCCATGTCTTCGATCTCCCTCCTCCTCAGATCCCGGATGGCTGAACGGATGAGGCGCCTCTCATCCAGATCCATCGTTCCATCCAACTACCGGCACATGCATACAAACAGGATTAAAAAAAAAGATGAGTCTCCTCTCTCCTGCAGGTGTCAAGACAGCATGTGCAAGACAGTCAGACACATGGCATACAGAGTTGACGGCCATGACCTTCACACTCAACCGCCACATGGCAGAATGAAAGCATCTTTGAAACACCACATCAAAATGACAGATTCCAAAACTGACTAAACTAAAGAGGTCACAGACTATTTTAAGAGTAAAGAAAGTGGTAAACTGGTAATTATAAATGGTGTTGCTGAAAAGCATGGACCAAGCAGACTTCTCTTACAAAGTACTGGGACAGTTCACGTCAGAGGCCTTCCGTTTAAAAGTTAATCTTCTCAACATCCTCTTGAGAAACAAGTTTGTGAGCCAACCTGCAATCGTCTGGCGTTCCTAGTAGATCTGTCACCCTGTCGTCTGCCCTCTGTAATTAACCCTCACAAAACGAGCTTGTTAAGACAGTAGTTTACAAGAGAGGGCAGACATCTGGCTGCTCTGCCCCACCAAACACGCATGGCCATCCAGCTGCATATCAAGTACAGTGCATTTTAAAGATTGAGTGCCATGATTTCTGTACTTTTTCTATTTTGTATGTGTCTATACTAAGTTAACCTAAGTTAAAAGATTCAAATATGTCTTCACTGTGTATTTTTTGTTTTTGTTTCTTCTTCCTGAAAGCTGAAAGCCTTTGAGTCAAACGGCCCAATCTAAATACATACAAAAGCTGTGGGCGCGGCTTCAGTTCAGGTGGGTGAAAACCAGGTATACATAATGAACTGATCCGTGTGTCACACTTTCTGTACACTTTTTTTTTTAAATAAGTCTTCCTCCTAGTATAATCATAATATCTGATTTCCATTCCATTTTCTTGATTTGCTTTGCAGCATATATAGAACCAGACCGATATATCGTCCTGACTGATATAATAACAGCTTCACAGACCCAATGCAAATAATTTTAAATGACTTCTACTGTAAATCATGACCTAAAAAGAAACCTTAAAAAACTTTTTACAAAACATTTATGTTGCTACAATATACTGTACGTTATGTACAGTATATTATAACAACTACCCCAAAAGGGATTCCTGTTAAACATTAGGGATGCACCGATCCGATACTCGTATCGGAGATCGGCGCCGATCCAGGCTAAAATTCTAGATTGGGTATCGGATCGGTGGCCGATCCATTATCCGATCCGATAATTATGTGTAATTACAGTATGAAAACAACTCTACCTCCTCTGTGACACAGCAGTGTAGTATTGACAGTATAACATGTGGAATGCAGCCAGGCTAGCCTGCGCACACATTAACCTGGTCTAATTGTTGCAGTTATTTAATAAATAATTCAGTGCATTTATATCTGTGTTTGTTACATTTTCTTTTACAAAGTTGGGAAAGTAATGTTTAAGTCAAGCCTTGATGTTGCCTTACACAAAATAATGATTCCAGACTCCACACAGTGAGGCATACAGCTTAATAGGTTATTACGTTTTGTGGGGGGTATCGGATCGGTACTCTGTATCGGCAGATACTGGACCCCCATGTATCGAAATCGGTATCGAATGCCAAAAAGCCGGATCGGTGCATCCCTATTAAACATATGTTTAAAAAAAAAGAAAAAAGGGATTCCTGTCTTAAATGGGCTACCGGTATATGTGATGGTATCACGAGTGGGCGTAAGTTTGTTACTGCTAGTTTTCTCAGACGTCCAAGCCCATTCAATTCATTTAGATGTTCCCACAGACGTATCAGTAAGTGGAGATCTCTGATCGTCTGGCTACGCAAGACTTATTTATAATTGAGTTTTATAGTCATAAGAGCCTTGTTGGAAGTCAGCAGAATTTAAGCATAGCTTCAATAAAGTGTGGGGACAGGACCTGAGCATGCAGAGAATGAGAAACAGACGTAGGAATAGTAGGCTGCAGAAGAATGCGTCTGCTCTTATTGTCAGCGCAGGCACACTTTAGCGCCACAAATATGCCAAAAGCCGCTTGTGGCAGGCGTCTCTTCCGGGTTTTTAAGACAGCTGGTGGATGGAAATGAAGGTCCGGAGCAAGCTTTTCCGGGAATCTGGCCGACGCGGCATTCTGCTGCGTGGGTGGAGCTTCATTTCCATCCACCAGCTGTCTAAAAACCCAGAAGAGATGCCCGCAACGAGCGGCTTTTGGCTGCGCATGGAATCCCAAGTGTGCTTACACCCAGAGTGTAGCTAGATGCACCCTGCTGTCCAGGTCCAAATACTGCGCTCTCTTTTCTCTTCTCTCAGTAGCCAGGCTGTGCTGGCTCTTTGAAGATAAACTATAAATCTGCACACCAAAAATTACAGCATTACAATGGTGCATGGAGTCTCTGTTCTGACTAACTAGATTACTTGTATAAATTTAAAGTAGACACACTAAACATAGTGTACCGAAATCATTGTCCTGGATTAAACAGACATGAATTGTTGTTAGTGTCAAGCTTGTTGCCAGCTTCAGACAGTTATAGCGTCTGTCTGGCCAGGTTGTGAAATGTGACTACTGTGTGTGGTTGAGCCAGGTTTGGTTTGGCCACATTCTAAAGATGGTATACTGTAGCTGCTGCCTTTCTTATGAGACAGACACTAAACTAGTTTGTGGAAAAAAGCATGAGACAGAGGAAGTGGCCCACTTACCACTAAAATTACTTTTCACATCTTTTTAGGGGACACTTAATGCTACAATCTGAGACTTATTTTTCTCCTCCATGGTTATCCAGGGTTAGATAAGGTCAGTGTCGTGATCTTCATATAGGGGGTGATGATGGCCATATATGGTGGAATGACGTGTCACGAGACGTGATGTCATGAGGTGTGACCATATATGGAGGCGTGATGTCACGAGGCATGACCATATATGGAGGCGTGACTAACACACAGATATGCAGGTTTTCATAGTAGTAAAACGCCCTGAGGGTGAGAAGCAACCCCGCCCAGTATAGAGGTGTGACGTCACAAGGCGTGACCATATATGGAGGCTTGTTGTGACATAGTTGCAACTAGCACTTCCACACACACACACACACACACACACACACACACAAGCTCTCTCTCCTTCTCCCTGTCATGTCATGTGGGAGACAGATCTCAGTGGTTTGACAGCAGGAACCTGTCAACACTTGCAGATGAACAGCACACATACATCTGTACACTCACTGTATTCATGCTACCCACCTGCTAGACAGAGCACTTTGTGGTATGCTCTGCCTTTTAATTGTGTGTGTGTGTGTGTGTGTGTGTGTGTGTGTCTGTCTCTTTTTGGGGCGTTTAGGCAAAGATCCTCACACATCTGATGAGTTGATAGGGGGAACAGTGAACCCCCTGCCAGGCCCAGAGGGGGAGTTCTCATGAGAGAGGGGTCAGCGGGTTTGAGGTCTTTCTGTGGTTTGGTAAAATACACAACCACAGCTTCACTAGCTCAAGGGGGCTCTCCTATATACTGCAATTTGCGGAAATTCAGAACGCTGAGCTGACTAAAAAACAGAATGGGTAAGTGGAGAAGGCAATTAGAAAACAAAAAATAAGCAGGGAGGAACAGAGGATATGAGACAGAGGAAGGGACTCAAGGGAGGGACAAAACGTAGTGGACTGGTCAACACATAAGACAGGGTGGCAGGCAGAGAGGAAGACAGAAGAATTAAGAAAAATGAGACTGAGCCATGCCTAAAAATGGGCAGACGAGAACAGGGCGGGAAAGGACCAGGCCTCACACGGGTCATTCTTCACATTCCTGCTGACTCACAAGGAGAGACAGCCTGAGTACACAGCAAAGATCTTGAGTGATAATTTGACATTTTTTGCGAGTGAAATGAACACAACATTTACACATTCAGAGTTAAATTTGTTGATGAGCAGTGCATAGCATAATGCACCGGAAATGATCAGCTATTGTCAGCACTCAATAGCTCAATAGCATGTGACAGTGTTGTACAACAAAGTATATATTTATGCATTATAATTGACTGATTCATTTGTTCATTATTCAAATAGATGAGTGAGACAACCTACTCAAAACAATGTTAACAGCTGCTTGGCATATCTCAACAGACCACATTATGTTGAGATACATAAGAATGTGCAGAGAGTTGTAAACAGAGAGCTAAATCAAATAGACGGGCAGTCTGGAACAATCAAATAATTAAATATAAGGTTGGGACATTAGTTGATATGCATGACGCACATCCCTCTCTCATGTGATAGGCTGCCAACAACTCGTTGTCCAACTCAATTACAGGAACCTTTTCCAACACTAGCAGAGCAAAGGTTATTAAGACGGTAGACCACAAAGTAACAACGCTAATGATCATACTAAATTCCAAACTTGTGATCATCAGTACAGAGTACACAGACTTCCGCCTGCCTTACAATATCTGTAATACAAGGTTGTTTCAGTAATGGCACTTGAAGTTTCTCAAACATATTCGGATGGACCAATCAGTTGACACTGCTTCATCTCAAGTCATCTCTGATTGGTTGTGACATGCATGCTGCTGATGACGCAAAAGTTGATTGGCACAAGTCTGAGCAGTAGTAGATGGCTGGCCTTCGACTCCTTCCAACCGTTTAAAAAAGGAGGGATTTTGTCGGCCAATAACTTTGGCCCTACACAGGAAGGTAATAATGATCACCAAATCAAAGCACATAACACACACCTTTAACTTGGGCCTCTGCCAAAGAAAACATAAAATAACCGTTAAAGGACCAGAGACGGAAACACATGAACGTTGACACAGAATCCTTTTGACATAATCCCCTGATGAGGCTAACCAGTACAGAGAGCCAGCTGTGGCTGTGGTGTGGCATAGGAACAAAGTGGCAAATGGGTGGGATAGAAAGGGTTAAAAAGGTCAGAGTCCTCCTGAGTTACACATTGACACCACCTCACACCAATGACAGCATTTTTCAAACTCAACCAAGGGCTTCTGGGTAACCAACCGTCACTATGGTCAAAAAGTAAGAAATCACAGGCGACCGTTTCTGAGCTAGACAAACAACACTTTGTACTGCAGCAGAACTGTAGCCACTGAGCACCTACAGTGTATACACAGTAAAGTCCCGAGCTTTCATTTAACACAAGGAAGGCCCTCTTGATATCATTACGCCCCTAGAATTCCCAGAGCGGGGTGGTGAGAACAAAAGGAAACAGGAACACCCTGTCACGGTTTGCACGCAGGAAACGTGCATTAGCCAGGTAGCGGAGATAACAAAGCAGGTCACACAGCAGGTTTCACTGAAGAAGACAGTGTCATTAACAAATCGTCAAGTTGTCAGACCTCTGAATCACACCAGCATCCCGTTGTGATTCCTCAGTCTAGACAACTGAGGAAGTTGCTGTCACACACCTGAGTCAATGAGTGAGACTTAGAAAACAGGATGGATGAGCCCCATAGTTTTATGTCAAATAATCGTTGCCATTTCCATAAATCACTGCTATTGAACACCCTTTACGTCTCCGTGTTGGTTAAGACAATATTGAACCAATGAAAAGTAGTCAAATGTGCTTCAGACAAAACCTCTCTCTCAAACTGTCTGCTAAAGCAGCTAACTCCACCACCTCTCTCCCTCTCATGCAAGTAATTGACAATACATAAATTCACAATACCAACTTTGATGAGGATGTTTTGATATTCTATCTTCATAAATGTTTCCTTTCACTTCAACAAGTTAATCAAGAAGCGTTTGTTTTAATATAAAAAATACACTGAACTGCAGTATTGTCGCTGCAGTAAATTGGCTTGTTAGGCCAAGGTTTCTTTTAACTGTGCAACAATTCTTGTGTCAGAAAATCTACCTATAATTCAAGTGTTACATCAAATGTGAAACTGGAAGCATTCAACAGCACTTTAAAGCAATTAGTATGAATTATAAGAAGCTCAGATTCATGTACAAATGTATCGTGATGTTTTATTACACCAATTACAGAAAAGAAAAGGCCACAAACAAGTAATAAGTACCAGGAATTCCAACGTTTTAGCAACTAACATTTCTGATCTGCAGCAGGGCCCCCGTTCTGCAGCAAACGGGAGCACAAAACCCACATTCGTCAAGCCAAGTAAAAACTAGCTCCAGTCTAGTCTCATCTGCAACCTTCCCCTCCACTGTAGAAACAGGTCACCCCGTCAGCCAGACTTTACCATAACGTTACTGAGTCCTGGAACTACAGCAGAGGGGGAGGTCACAGATGAGGCTACACAGTACACACACAACCCAGAGTCCTGATAGAAAGACAATAGCTTTTATTCTTATCTCTGTTTACTATGTAGGGTGAATAGTAAAACAATACAACAGATTCCTTTATTCCTGGTTGTCTCACGATGTACTGGTCCGGGCAGTTGAAAAGGTCAGAGTACCAGTCTCCCTGTGGCCCTGAGTCACGGTCACATGGGTAGACCAACAACCTGCTCCTCTAGAGAGAGTCACCCTACAGGCTACATCACTGCCTGGTGCATGGAGTCCCTCCTCCCCTTCCTTATCCTCCTCCCAACCCAATCTAGAAGCACAATAACAACCTTCAGGCTCTCTTCCCGACCTTTTGACTGACAGCAGTGTGCAATTTGTTCCTGCCTCGCTTTCTGTAGTTTACCACTTTGTAAACTGTCAGTTGACATGCATAATGTGTATGGAAATACAGACACCACTAAAGGCTGTATCATTCTACTGATTATGTGCACACGTGTGTGTGTGTGTGTGTGTGTGTGTGTGTGTGTGCGCGTGTGTGCGTGTGCACACGCGCGTGTAATGAGGGTGAGAGTAATAATTTCCAGAGCAGGCTGAGGTTAGAGTGCAGCCAGGCAGCAGATCGGATCAGAGCTTTAAAGCTCCAGTGTCAGAACCACGGGTGAATTTGCCATATAAGGACACAGGACACTCCTTGCAGCTCTAGTAGATTGCCAGCTGCCACTGAGGGAGCCAGGTTGGTAACTTGGTACAGGAGATGGATGTGAATACTGAATAAACAAACAAAACAAAACAAAACAAAACATAACATTGTACATGAGATTGCCCTGCTCTTGTCACTAAACAACCCATAAAGCTGCTGCCTGACATCTTAGGACAAAACTCAAGTTCAACATCATAACCTTCACTTAATCACTTAATCATTTCTCCAACACAGCAGGCAAACAATGTACTGTATGCATTCAGTGGCCTGTACACAAACACCACACCCTTCTAGATGGGAATATAATCATATAATGAGCATAACTCTGTATGGCTGAGACTGCTAGATTTCTCCAAATAGCTTCACTAGCCTCTGGGGTAGGAAAACAAAAAACCTATGAATTGCTATACAGCCCGGGTAGGCCTATCCAGTGTCCGTGGCAGAGGACAAGAAGGAGAACCGTGATCAGAGTGGCAGTGTGAAATAGAGAAACAGGCACAAGACAAAAGCATTGGGCTTGTGCTCGTCTGCAGCAGGACATGTGTCCCTCACCAAGAACTCTGTATTAGGACGTTAGGCCAGAGGCCCAGAACAAACCTGGGAAAACAATGACTCCTTTACACTTCAAAGAGCAGGCATAAAGAAAGGACAGATACAGGAATGCATTGTGGGTCGGAGGGGGGTACGGTATGGGGCATCAACAATGCACTATGACTATAGGATGGCAATGACGCACTGGAAACAAATCTGAGCCTCGTGCAAGAAATAGTACTGCATGAATTAGAGCTTTGTCCGATGTATCAGTCATTATTCTATTTTATTTTCTTTGTAGACTCTTAGTACAAATGTGACATTGGCATGTTGACGAATCATTGAAGAGGTACACTAGCAGAGAAAGAAAGCCTAGCTTCCCTATTCTGGGCATATAATAATGATAATAGGCGTTCACCTATTATCAAAAGTGGATAAACATTCTGAAAAGCATGCGGCAAAAATAGCAGATCACAAGCAACGTGTTGTAGATTGGCCATTTTCACTATTTGACATAATACATATAGGCTTTACGTGTTAAAAGTTAAAACACTTTGCCTTAGCCTTACTACACGTGCTGAAAGTGTTGTGCGATGAGGTATATATTAAATTAGTGTGCAACATTGTGGAGTCAAAATAACACTCCATAGTTTACTGTATGGGATGAACCAACCTTCTGAATAAGAGAGCGTCAAACTAGACTTAACTGACCCATTTCTACTGTTACTTGTGCTCCACACATTGTTTTGTTTCTCAGGTTAGACCAGAGAGAGCACGGTACCAGGTCAGACCACTGACTGGTTAGAATGGTCAAGCGGTTTCTATACAATATAGGTCAACAGAGGCACAAGGAGCCCTCTATTTTTCTCATTGAATCTGCCCAATGTGATACCGTTTACTGTCATTACTCTCACCCGCTACTAATCAAATGCTCATTCACTGTCAACAGGCTTAGTCACGAAAAATGATATAATGAAATACTGAAACACCAAATTAAGTTATGACATCTATATTTAATCCGATATGAAATGTATTTTGTGATCGAGTAGTCATGCCTGAAGATCAGAAGCCTGCTTCCCAAGTCAGCCCTTGGCCAGGGAAAGGATTCCCCTTTGAATGAGGTAGATTCTTGGTTCCCATGCGGGTGAGGGTGACCAGTACAGGGTTTGAATGAGGTAGATTCTTGGTTCCCATGCGGGTGAGGGTGACCAGTACAGGGTTTGAATGAGGTAGATTCTTGGTTCCCATGCGGTTGAGGGTGACCAGTACAGGGTTTGAATGAGGTAGACTCTTGGTTCCCATGCGGGTGAGGGTGACCAGTACAGGGTTTGAATCCACGTAGCCAGGTATCAATACCATTTTCGGGTTTCTGATCCGGTCTGAGCGGAAATAACTTTACATCACGCGACCGGAACCACTGCTGAAGAATGTGGCATTTGTTTTCATTCCTTTGGTATAATAATCGTTTGGCATGTACATTTTCTATTCTAACAAAACTAATTGATTCACATTATGTGGACATTAAGCCATTTTGGGCGAGAACCCCTTTTGGTGTTAGCATTAAGTTATGCTTTAGCTATTGAAAAATAGCAGATCTACAAGCTCATAGCGCGCCACTCGATGGCACGCTATGAACTTGCAGGTCTGCTATTTTTGAAAAATCGAAGGACGACTGACACAGAAACATAGCTTTTTCGGAAAAATGTCAGGATGTAGAAGACATTTTTAGAATCTGATCTCAGGTCAAAATGGGACAAAGCAACGCCAACGTGAACCAACCACAGGAGCTACAATATTTGTTTTCCTAAACCGGATCACACGGCTAGTTTTAGAATGAATACCAGGCTTTTCTCAGAGGTGAAAGGTCTGGTGACGCAAGGTTAGAATCTAGGTGGTTACGTTACATTTATACTTGGTAAGATGTACTCCATTGACGACATTGAGATCGGCAACGTTAGACCACCTCTATAGACACCGCCTTACTATTTTCCTATGGTATCGGTTCACTTTTTGCTACATAAAACTCTCCCAAGTTCTCCGTTTACATGTTCTTTTGTTGTTCAAGCTTTGGTTTGTTATTGTCATTTGTCACCGTACCTAGCCTTTTAGCATCCTTTTTCCATAGTCATCTACATGGCAGAAAAGCTGTCTATAACCTGTTATTAGCTTTTACTAACACAGTAAACAGAGTATAACAGAACACACACAGTCTTGTGGAATGTCATTAAAAAAACCAGTCAGTTGGCATTTATGGTCCATTTCTTCACTGACACTGACTCCAAATATGGCACATTGCTCACAAGTCACACTTAAAGCTGTGTGTGTGGTGGTGACTGCCTAGCTGGTTGTTTTAATTAGTGAAAAGCATTGAGGTGAGAAAGAAATCCCTTCTTGGTATGAAATACCAAGTTTGAAAATCATTTGATGCTCAAGAACTGTAACACTTTATCCTGCTCAGACCCAGTGATACCATCTCCTCTCATCTAGACTGACTAGTTAGAGCTAGATACAGACAAAGCAAAACAACATTTAACAAATGAGCTGTGTATATTTCCAGAAATCCACCTCTTTAAACACAGCAGGGTGGAAAGCAAAACATCAACATCCGTTGGACAATTTCTGGTGGATCTCAGGAAATGCCTCTGTCCGGAGGGATTTCAGAGAGGAAGGCAAAGAAACAGTCCTATTCCATCTTTGACTGCTCTGTCTGTAGCACTGTACTCCTCGAAAGAAACCAAACCACAGAGCCATTTTCATGTTTTCCTGTTCCACTGCAGAAGAGCACCATTCCATAGTCCATACCAATAATGGCACAGTGCAATGTATTTTTGTTTCCATTATGTATTTGTCACAGTTCAATTAGGTATGTTTGTGTACTGGTTATGGTACACAAATAATTATAATATTGGGCCACTTTAAGTTGGTGCTGGCAGTTTTAAATAACCGTCTGCATGACCATTTTGCCTTTCAAGTACATTTTATTTATTACTACAAATGTACAGCTTTTAGTGATTTAGAACTTATTTAGAAATAAAAGATCAAAACCACTATCAAATAAATTTCAGTTAAAGCAAACATTTCCCACCATGATGGTTTTGGCCTGTAGTTAATTCCAATTGCTGCTCTGTCTCGTGGAATGTTATTTTTCCTCCGGCATTTAGAAAAGGCCAAACACAACCATTAATAATTTATGCTGTGCATAAGTCTCATGTACAAAGTTATCTCCAAGGTGCTCACCATCCGTCCTGAGACGCTATGAATAGATAGACTGTTAAAACAGTCAGATAAAAGTCTAAAGATAAAAAAGATAAAAATCTCCTAAATCTCTCTCTTGAGTCCAAAGCACCTGCTACATGCATGATCCGACTCAGGCCACAGGGTGTGACAAGAAGCAACAAACAGATGTTTTTCAAACCTCTGGAACGCTTAAGCGTGAGGTAAGATTCAGAACAGTGGGCAGCTGGGGATACAAAGCACACCTTTAAGTCTTTTTCCAGATTTTTCCATTTGGCAGGGTGTTGCTTCTAGACAGATGGGGACAAATTGCTGAAGTGTGCTGGTTCACTTGAGCGAGAGATGCAGGAAGAGATAGAGAAGATGCTTTGACAGCAGGATGTCAAATCTGAAGTTTAATGTGATTTCTGAAGGCAGAAGGCATATACTGTATATCCAAGTAATCCATCGCTATATGCCACACACAACGTGGCTATGAGCAGAGGGACATACTGAGGTGAAGACACACAACGTGGCTATGAGCAGAGGGACATACTGAGGTGAAGACACACACAACGTGACTATGAGCAGGGACGTACTGAGGTGAAGACACACAACGTGGCTATGAGCAGAGGGACATACTGAGGTGAAGACACACAACGTGGCTATGAGCAGAGAGACATACTGAGGTGAAGACACACAACGTGGCTATGAGCAGAGGGACATACTGAGGTGAAGACACACAAGATGGCTATGAGCAGAGGGACATACTGAGGTGAAGACACACAACGTGGCTATGAGCAGAGGGACATACTGAGGTGAAGACACACAACGTGGCTATGAGCAGAGGGACATACTGAGGTGAAGACACACAACGTGGCTATGAGCAGAGGGACATACTGAGGTGAAGACACACACAACATGGCTATGAGCAGAGGGACATACTGAGGTGAAGACACACACAATGTGGCTATGAGCAGAGGGACATACTGAGGTGAAGACACACACAATGTGGCTATGAGCAGAGGGACATACTGAGGTGAAGACACACACAACGTGGCTATGAGCAGAGGGACATACTGAGGTGAAGACACACACAACGTGGCTATGAGCAGAGGGACATACTGAGGTGAAGACACACAACGTGGCTATGAGCAGAGGGACATACTGAGGTGAAGACACACAACGTGGCTATGAGCAGAGGGACATACTGAGGTGAAGACACGCACAACGTGGCTATGAGCAGAGGGACATACTGAGGTGAAGACACACACAACGTGGCTATGAGCAGAGGGACATACTGAGGTGAAGACACACAACGTGGCTATGAGCAGAGGGACATACTGAGGTGAAGACACACAACGTGGCTATGAGCAGAGGGACATACTGAGGTGAAGGCGCAATGCACTGCTTTACAACCTCCATTTCTCTGTCAGTGGACCAGACTGCTGTTATCTGAATGCACATGCAGTCACTTATTCATGCTATACTCTCACATGCTGTATATTCACACAATTGGCCAGGCATCCAGAGAACAGTCCTTTATGTGGCGGTGGTTACGGTACACCATATTTTAAATTGTAAAATGCCAAAACAATTCCTGATTTTATCTTTAACTAGAACTGCACTCTGTCAAGTGCCTACTTGCTTGTTAAACCGTGCAAGCAGAGCGCGCAAGTACTGTCGACCACTACAAACTCTCAAATCTCAGCCTCTCTGTTTCAATATTGAATTATTAGGTTTAGCCATTTGCTACGTACCTAGTTTTTGGAGGTACAAAAATAGTAAACAGTAGAGAGAAAGACCAGTAAGATGCCTAAGGGTGAGAAGTGACCTCAGGGCGTGGTCGCGTGCACGCATCCGGCTCGTTGACAGCAGACTGCTGAGCGAGCGCTGACGCTTTGCCATGAGGGGTCAGATCAACATGGAATGAATTCTGTACTGGCCATATAAGGAGCATGTCTTGAGTGTACAGCGTTTGATGAGGTCAGACCAACACATGGTATGTCAGAACAGATCAGCTCCATGGAGATCTAAAGGTGGTAGCAGGGATATTCTTTAATCTTCGGGCCTGTTGAGAACTCCCAATGGTGACGTAATAAACGGACGGCAGGGATCTCCGTGGGTGGGGCCGCCTCGGTTTCGGCAGGGGAAACTCGACAAAGGGGTCCGCGCTCTCGTCTTCGCCTCGCCGCTCCGCCCCGCCATGCGACTTCTCAGCCTCGGCGGAGTCTGTGCTGCTGGAGGGCGCTCGTTCTTCATCCTGGGTCGGGCCGCTGTCCAGATGGTGGATACCTGTCCCCGCTCCCCTCAGAGCTTGGGGTCCTCCTATTGAAGGGTGGCATACTCTCCGTGGGTGTGGCCCCCCTCGATTTCGGCGGGAGACTCGACGAAGGGGTCCGGGCTCTCGGCGGAGTCCGTGCTGCTGGAGGGCGCTCGTTCTTCATCCTGTCCAGAGCTTCCCCCTCATCCTCTCTCAAAGTGGGGAAGGCTTGCCGTGGGCGGCTTGCCTGGTGGCGGCGACGCTAACGGACGTCTCTCTGGGGGCGGGTACTGCATCACTCTCTCCACATGAGTCAGCCTGTAGACAGGGTAGGCTCTGGGCATCTGGCCATTCTGCCAATGTTGTCGATGAGACTGTTGCTATATTCCCTGTGGTCCAGTGGTTCAATTTCGATTACTCTCGTATTATATGTCATTATCTCATCTCTGATCTTAAAGACATGATCGGTGAATAACATACCCTGGAAAGCCAATCCAATGACGTCAATCTTTCTCAGATGTTTCAGTGACCTTCTCTTCCGATCCAGAAGAACTTCAACTATTTCCTGGGAGCATGACACCACTTTCCCCCCACGAGAGTTTGCTATATTGAGTCTATATTCGAACTCAGGAATATCTTCTACATTTCTCACAGCGGTAATTTCCTTCTTTAAGGTCAACAGTCTTATCCTTGCAGTCCTCATGGGGACATTCCTGGTATATGAACCTTTCCTTACGAATGTCCATGATTGTTGCCACGCCTCTAGACTCACACTGTTTGAATGTCCTGTATGTCATTGAAGGCCATCTTCAATTCTTATTATATTGAAGTATCTTCTTTGGGTTTATCTGTTAGACTGAAAGAAACTATTCTATTGACAACTCTTCAATGAACCTTGATTTGATTATTTTGATCCTTGTAAATGATCGTAATTCATTTTAAACGATTTAAAAACATTGACCTCTTACGTGATTAATAATAACCAAATAAGGTCGTTTTATGCGTGTGCCATGGCTGCGTATGACGTAATGAAGATATGTGCCAGTGTATAACTGGCTCTCAATGGTGACGTATGTTTCGGTGCCGGGTGATTAAAGGAAATGCCTCTATGTATATATGTATATGTAATTAGTAAATTGATTAGCGGTATACTGTGGTTACTTGGGTCGTTTGATGCGTATGTCCCGTAGCAGCATATAATCCACCCGACACTGAAACATATTATCATTACGTCACCATCGAAAACCAATTATACCCTGGCATTGGTACATATCTTCATTACGTCATATGCTGGTACGGGACATGCGCATCGTAGCAAAAACATTACTTGCACGGTCTGCTTGCGTATGTCTCGAGGCAGCGTATGACGTAATGACTACTTGTGCTTGATATGGCAGTGGTGTCAGATTACATACATGTATACATAGGGGCATTACCTTTAATCCACCCGACACTGAAACATATCATCATTACGTCACCATCGATAACCAATTATACCCTGGCATTGGTACACATCTTCATCACGTCATATGCTCATTATGCTGCTACGGGACATGCGCATCGTAGCACCTGACGAAAAACATTACTTGCACGCTCTGCTTGCGCAAGTAATAATGGGATATCCTACTATAATAATATACCTCTACACATTTCCAAAATGTAATTATGTACTATATCATTTGTGTTCAAATTCAAATAATTGTTCAAAGAAAACAATAGATAATACACTAAACAATCTTCCAGGAGTTTGTATGTACAGTAGTTCATCTAGCCCAATGCATTTTATTCACAGCACATTTTGCCAAAACACAAGACTATTTTTAGCATTAGCCAGTGACAGAAGTTTCCTGTTTTAACAAACAACACGCTCTTATCTGCCTGAAACGGCTGTGTGTTTGGATAGTCATGGAATATCCAAATACTGCTGCTAGCGATCAAAATTTACAGTGTTATTTGTTCTGTACTGTCAGCTGAGTGGGTAAGATGAAGCAGACGAAAAAAAATATTTTCACCCACTCGTCACTCCCCCAATGAACCTCCAGACAACTATAAAACTGAAGGTGATAATAATGAGGGAAATTCTTCATACAAATATGAAGGGAGTAAATCAATATGAGCAGGATGACAGGCCCAGCAGAGTGAATCAGGTGTGCACTGTGACCTCTGTCTACGTAGAGAGCTCCAGGTTATATAGGGCAAAAACACACCATGAAACCACTTGAACTTTAGCATCCCTGTTCTGAGGGCAAACATTTGGCTAAAATAGTAGATCTACGAGCTCACGTCATGTGTCACGTTGCAAGCTTGTAGATTTCCATCTTCGGTAAAGAGATTTGGTGCAGAGGAAACATAAAATATTAGATAATGTAGTAATTAGCCTTTGCGGATCCCAGTCAAGTATATAGGGTTTTTGTTAAACAATGACAGGGGTCAATGGTATGGTATGGTACCTCTTCTATCCTGAGTTGTATTGACTACAATAAACCCTGATTCAACAACTGTTATCAGTGGTCTGCAGCACACTGATAACAGTATGTCTAGATGTATGTCTACATGTATGAAGGTAAAGGTTGTGCTAAGAGCAGACAGAGATGCATGCAGCAGCTTGCATTCGGGTACTTCTTATTCAAATTAACTGCACCCTCTGTGTGTAGGTAATTGAGGTAGTTTTCATAATGCTGGAACAAATCCTTCAATTATGTGTAGCTTTGAAAGATCATGTTGTGGTAAATGACCAGACATGCCCTTCCATTCAGTTCACAGAATATGATGATTGTGATGACAGACACCACCATAAAGCATATTTTAAGTACAAGACAAGCTGTATAAAAGTCCAGATGAACCCACGACATCTGAAAATAGACTCAGACAGAAGTTATGCAATCTGGTGTAATTGTTCAGATTTAACCCCTGCTCATGACGAGGCTGACATTTTGGACCCTGTCTCTGGGGGGCAAGGGGACCTGGGGAGTGGGGACTGCAGTGGGAGACTTCAAAACAAGCCTATTCTTTTAGCCCAACTGTAACCGTTGAGCCCTTGTCAACACACAAAGAGCCCAGATAACCATAAAACTGGGGCCCAGGGGTACCATACTAGCCGCAGAATGCAATTGCTCTATTTTAAACATGTGTGAAAGTCTCCTGCCACCAGGGAGAAAGGACGGTCACATGGACACTTTTGGACAGCAAGACCAGCTACAAATCATTCTGGGAGATATTCCCACATGCAAAATGGGACAATATGACGTATATTTTCCCTTCATTGTCAATGGCGTTTTTAAAACAAACATTGAACTAAAACAAACATTAAACCTGTATGTAGGGACTAGCGCACCTCAGAAATGTGAAAGTATAACATTATTAAATATGGTCTATATCTATTATCTATTATCTATTATTTATTTTGATTGTTGGATTTAGTCATAGTCATTGGTTTTGATCATTGTCAGTCAACTGTTTGTATTTATATAATCATGACAAAAATTTAACTATATGATTTAGAGAAAGCTAAAGGAGATAATAATCTCTTAAAAAACAATATGTGTAATTATTTACTTGAACCCACATTAATGTTGTCCTTCTCTTGAGTGACAACTTTTAAGCCAACTGATCCCAGGCTCAGTCAGGGCGGATTTCACTTAAGACATAATTATAAACTAGGGGGAATGTTCAGATGCACTGACAATGATTTATTATCCTGACAGATGCCAAAGTCAACTATGTTCTGATCTGAAACTGAAACAGGCAAAATGTGCTTTGCCTACCAATAGAGACAATCTCCCACTACAGAGAAACACCTGCAGACTTTCAGGGCAGTCACAAACACACAACCTCCAGAGGACATAATCATGAATGAATGCTTGTCAGATTTTTCAAACAGAAATGTTTAAATTAGGCTTTATAAAACATCACACTCGAAGCTGGCAATTAGTTGATTACAAGATTAGAATGAGTGGGGCTTTTACCCCCAAATGTAACTGAAGTGTGGGTTGGTGTTGGGGTGTAGTGGTGGGTTAACGTAACGGTAGTTAAGTAGTCTTCAGTGGCAGCTGTCTCACTCTCGTTTGTGGTTGAAAAACATAAAAATTAAGCACCATTCAAACAGATGGACTGCAATAAACATCCTCTCAACAACTCCTCTTCCTCAGCAGCAAGGGGTCAAAGAAACGGACTCATCGACTAACAACTCTGTGTGTTTAAGTGGGTGAGGCCAAAGGGAAAGGGGCTGTTGCTGGTTGCCATAGAGGGGAATAAATGGGCAATATAGCAGGCTGAATGGAAGTGTATTCATGGGATTAGTGTGGGTACAGATGCTGCCATATGTAGTTCATTCAGCACAATGGAGCCTGGATTTGCGTGCGTTATCCTTAAGTCGTTTTACAGCAAAGGCTCCAGGCTTCCCAACTACCTGTTCTGTTGCATATACTGCAGGCCACTCTGAATTGTAGTGGAGCTTTGTGTGTCTCTGGCTGTGTCCCTGTGTCTGAGCACAAAAATAGCGTTTGGTTGGTTTTCATCAAGTGTCACTGTTGTGCAGCCTAATACACACACATATTAACTGTATATATGATTATTTTGGGTGTGACAGTACAGTACAGTGACGGACGGTACAGTACAGTAGAGGGACCCCCTGGGGACTGTCATTTCTCAACCGTTTCGGACACGGGCGGCTCGCCGTAACCGACCCCTACCCCTGGGCGCTTTCCTGGGGGTCTGGATGTTCCTGGGACCCCCGGGGACCCCCACGGTGACTGTCATTTCTCGACCGTTTCGGATGCGGGCGGCTCGCTGGAACCGGGCCGGCACCCTGGGCTCGTTCCTGTGGGTCTGGAAGTTCCTGGGACCCCACATGGAGTTGCACCACTCACTTCACACGGGTGTGATTTTACCAACTTCCTGAGTGGCAACAGTTAACAATTCTCTTCTCTGTGCAAGAATTGCAATGCAAATGCAACTTTCATACTGAAGTTTGTCTTGCCTTTACAGTTGCAAAATCTGGATACTGTAGAATTGCAGAGTATCAGATTTTTTGTGTGTATAAAAACACAAAAGGCACCATCACTTTTGGTCATTTGTTGCCTTGCTCATCAATAAGACTTTATATTTTTTGTCCTTGCTTTGGATTTTTTCTTTACAAGTCTGCATTGTACACCCTTGGGAATTAAGCAGTACAACTCGGAGAAGAAAAAAGCCTATTTTGTCAGAAATTAAATCGAATCATAACTCCATATTGTATAAACTACTAATAAGCTTCACACAGGGTTGGTTTCCTGTGAAATCAAGCCAACTTTTGTATGGAAAGACATGACACTTTAAGTCACCACAAGACGTCAAGCTGGTCATTTAATTTGTGGGATGTGGATGACCCTTGTTGGTGGTCATGTTTGAAGAGCGGAGTTATGGGGGAGATCACAACTAAGATTCATACTAGTTTGGATTCCATTCCTTGTCTAGATGTGATACCAATGTATTATTCTATAACTAACTACATCCGATTCCTTTTCTTATACAAATTGTCTTAATGAATGGGGACATAATATCAGTACTTCCACATAGACGACAAACCAGACTGAACATGCATTATAATCAAACAGAAGATATTGAGGGAAAATATGTCCAGTAGTACTTCTATTTTTACTCGTGGTAAAGTTTTGACCTTTCAGGGATATAAAGGAAGTGACTGGAGTTCTTGCCCAGACAAACCTCTGAGAAACGATGGGTTCAGAAAACTACTCCACATAGCCTAGACAAGGTCAACAAAACATTATTCCCTAACCTCCATTCCCTAACCTTATCATCATACATCATCTCATCCTGGCCAATCACAATTTGCGTCCTCGCCTTCGTTTGTGTTTAAACAATGTTTGTGTGGCCATGGCCATGCATTGTCAATGGTATTCATTAATGTTTGTATTTAAACAAACACTCAAAGCTGGCCATTCATTGTAAATGGCATACAATGTTTGGTTAACACAATGTTTGTGTTTACACAAACCCTCAAAGCTGGACATAGGAGGGGCTAGCTCCCCTCAAAAATACAATTTCCATTGCTTAAAAAAGTGTGTGTGTGTGTGTGTGTGTGTGTGTGTGTGTGTGTGTGTGTATATATATATATATATATATATACACACACACACACACACACACACACACACACACACACACACACACACACACATATACAGTACACGCACACACACCATGTGTGGGCTACTGCATGTGCAACAACTGTCAGTCAAGACAGAATAAACAGGAAATTAAAGGATTTGACTCACTGGAGTGTCTAATTTGTGATTCAGAGTTAGCAAGAGTGCTTATGTCTACCCAAGGAATGAATAGATAGATGACTAATGTAATGTGTTCTATAATCCTTGTCTATATTACAGATATTAAGTGTGGTAGGCACAGCACAGGGCAGGTCACGCAGGTGTTTCATATAGTGATTTCCCTCTGCCTCATCGGTGTTGCTGTCAAAACAGCAATTCCTATAGGTTAGATAATTGTTTCTTTTTGACTGTCAATGAGACTCTCGGCTACCCGTAGGTCAAGTTATGACTTGAGGGTTTTGGATTTATATGTTATTTTTTATTATTACACAAAATGCAGCCACACAGGCCAGGTGTCAGTTGAAATGTGTTTTACACCCCACTCTCAAGTAATATATTGAATCTTTTTCAGTATCATTATCACGTGTGTAAACCTAGCTCTGATCGGACCAGAGCTAGTGTAAACCCTTAAAGGGTCAGGGTCACCCACATATCAGGCTAGGCTTGGCTAGTAGTGTCCCAGTTATATTATGATCTCCTCTCCTCTGAGAACAGAAGGCAGTTCAAGGCACGTTCCCTCTAATCTAGTGCAGGAGGGCCAGTGAGCATCCCATCCATGATCCATCTACTCACCAAGGCTCGTAGCGAGGACTCGTCCAGCGTTGAAAACCTCTCCAGAGACATTTTAATTTTACTGAAGAAACACAGGTGAGCCAAAAAGGACGCAAGGATCAGCTGTTATGCGAATCAATCTTCTCCGCACTGGTCAACGTGTAACCAAGACTAGTGCCTACCACCTGCACAATTCTTTGCCGTTTGCCATCTATTTGAAATAAACAGATCAGTCCACGGCGCGGCAACAACGCAAAAGTACACCTTTCTATTTAACATGAAAAAGAGCGTGTACTGTTGACGGAACACATATATATCAAAACTATTTTATGGGCCTTTACAGTTAAGCGAACGCCTGGTACAGGTCTGCACACACAATAAAGACTGGTAGCTTTGAATACAGAATTCCCACTCTGGTTTATAGGCCCGCCCCTTGGTCTCAAACTTCTCCCACATTCATACATAGCGCGCCGCATGGTGGGAGGCACTGAAGAGCCGACGCTTACAGAAGCTTTGGTCACTAACAGAAACGACGCCACCTAATGGCTCCAGATGGAGCAGTGGTGGTGGATTGTACAGATCAGATCAGATGCATACAGTACAACCCGAGTTTGTTCATATACTCATCATCAGTCAGTAATCACTGGTTGAAATACAATAAAACGTAACCCTGTCTAGGATGTGGACTCAATAGTACATTATGGAAGAATATGATATCAATTGTCTAAACTCACATTAATTGTGCTTTGTCTTCTTATGAATCTAGCCAGGTTCCTTGGTTTAGTATCCTCGGAGGCGTTTTGTTCTCAACTCATGGTTAGTGACCAAAAGGATATGGCTGACATGGTCATACTAACATTAGTTGTTATTTATATTTAAGAGTCTAGAAATGTCAGTTTAATTAAAAGAATATCAGCTTTCTTGTTGCTGGCTTGATAATGTATCAACTCTAACATCCATAAACACTGAGTCTAGAAATGTCAGTTTAATTCCATATTTTAATTAAAAGCATCCTTTTTCGTGTGTTGCTGGGTTGTTAGATGTATCAACTCTAACATCCAAACACTGAGTCTAGAAATGTCAGTTTAATTCAATATTTTAATTAAAAGTATCTGTTAACAAGCCAAAACATCTCAATTAAAACCCTTTCCTTGAAGTGTTTCTAAAAAATAATCTAATAATGATATATGGATTTATAATATATAAATGAGTTCAAGGTTTCTAATATGGTCTAAAGTTAACTTTACTTAAATCTTCATACAACTTCAAGCCAAGGTAATTAATTTGAGACATTGTATAACCTTCATGACATCTGCAACACCACTCCCTTGTATTCCTTCAGTATTATAAACAAAACATTGATATAACAAAAAATGAAAGACAACTGCCCAATAGCACATGAATATTTCTTAGTCAGACATGCATTGATCTACAATGATCAAATTCATTTGTTAGGCCCTTTTAACCAAACCATGTCTAGATATCAAAGTGCTTTACTTAAAGCAGAAAAGAATGACATTGATAAGACAGACTAGATGAGTCAGAAGAACACAGACATGAAAATGCATGTCTAAGTTTAAAATGAAAACGTGAACAGGTGACAAGAGGAAAACTATTCTTAAAACCACAAAAGCAAAATCTGACAAGACATGTAAGATTTATTTTAATTAAAAATGAAACAACGACTAAAGATGGTGGTTGCTAAAAAGATTCAGTTGGGACTTGAAAGCTAAACATCGTCATAAAATACCACTACTAAACACCTAGCACTTATACAGGCACTTAGCAGGTAAGTATGCGTTTTGATTGCGTAAAAAAATTGAGAATTCATAAAAGATAAATGTTTTGGTGGATATTCTTTCCCTCCAGAGATTCTTGCTGTCACTCCTCTTCCTGCTCTTCATTTTGCTTCTTGGGCAACTGAAAATGGGAAAACAGACAATGATGCAAAAAATGCACAGGAGTTTATTGAGTATATACAGTGCTGGGTGGGTGACAGGATCATCAGCGCAACCACCACTTAATTAATTACAAATTACGTCATGATAACGTTATGATAATGGTGACGTTCAGGACTAGGCCGGATCACAGCCCATATGGGGATGATCTTTGGTGGTTGAAATCAGGTGATATTCTGGGCCAGATCTGACTAGTCTTGGTTTGAGCTGATTTGGCCCCAATCGAGACGTCACTAATTCATCCAGGTCCTGACTGTGCTTGCTGGGTAGGGTCCCTTACAAGTTAATCCACGCTCCAATACACACAGCTGTACTACTGTCTGTTCACGGACACCCGCAGGGTCGATTGAGTGTTGAGATGTTTCAAAGATGCATACAGTAGCAGTAGGAGACCGCGGAAACGTGTGCGAAGCAGCGTTGCCTTTAAGTATTTTTAATCAATTTTTGAAGTTTTGGCTTCTCTGAAATCCTCTCTTCCTCACGTCCCATGTCCCGACTCCCGCACCGTGATTGGCTAGCTGCATGTTGCTGTATCTGGGCACAGAAACAGTTTTAAAGAGGAAACATGTCCTTCTATTTTGAAATTAACCAAAGCTAAGAACGGGCCATAACAGGAGTTACTAAATAGACCCATGACACAACAGCATTAAAAACACCCAGCACGCACAGGGTTGGCCGTGCAGCTAACCAGTCGTGGTGCGGGAGACGGGACATTGGAAGAGAGAATTTCAGAGAAGCCAAAACTTTAAAAATATCCAATCAAATCCAATCCACTTTATTTATATAGTATATTTTACAACGCAAGGTTAACAAAGTGCTGTACAGGAAAATAAACACAAACAAAGACATCACGGAAACATCTCAGGCGCAGCAGCATCAGCAGACAGTGAAACAAAACAAAACATGGACCATCGAGACACTCAACTGGAGTTAAAAGCCAAGGTGTAAAGGTGGGTTTAGAGACGTGATTTAAGAGTCTCAATGGACGGGGCCAGTTTGACATGGGAGGGGAGCGCGTTCCATAGTGAGGGGGCTACGACAGATTAAATAGATAAAAAATACTTCTGCAACACTGATTAACGCTGCTTCGCACACGTTTCCGCTGTCTCCTATTGCTGCTGTATGCATCTTTGAAACATCTGATCAACACTCAAGCGACCCCGCGGGTGTCCGTGAACAGACAGTGTAAGGGACCCTAGGGTACCGCCGTCCAAAATACAGAAAAGGTAACCGAGGGTCCCTAAAGGGATTGCCCCAACAGTGGCATGCAGTTGGAAGACGGCCACCACTGAGGAAAGCTTGCCATTCAAATGCTGCTCTGCCAAAAAAAAAATTATCTACATGCATAGGTTCTGAAGAGCCTCCCATCTCGAAATGTTACCAAACCAAGAATACAAATTCCACTATAGGAGCAGCACACTGGCGTCCCGATTATTTATTCTTACAGTCAAAACAAGACAAAACCAAACGACTGGTTTAAGGATGCTTTAGTAAAACAAGTGTTCAATATACTTTATTTATACAATGTCCTTTATTAATGTTATTAAGTAAATAATGACAGACTGTGGTACCTTTGTTCCTGGATTTCTCATTTTTCTTTGCACTTCATTATTTTCTTGTGTATGTAGCCTGGAAGGAAAATAAAGCCATGAACATGCATCATACCCCAAAGGGGAATTAAAGAGGATTTAAATGAAACGCAGTCTGAGTTGCAGCAGTTGCTAGCTGGTAGATCAGAGATTATGCCTTTGGTCTTACCCCTTAGTTGTTGCAGTGCTGGGCTTGGATGTGTCACCAAATGGTGGCTGAGCACCTACTGCCTCCCTACTTGGCTGGGGTTTGTTTTTCAGTCCAATATCGTTTGATATCTTTCCTTGAGTTGGTAGTCCACTGTAGCCCCTCTGCCATTCCTTTACATTTCGCAGTGGTTTCTCCCTGTCCAATCCAAAGAGCTGATCCATTGGGTCTGCTACATATGGAATGATATCAAGAATTGAAGAATACAAACAAAAAAATACATGACCAACAACAGAGCAAAGTGGGATGGTGGTTTACTTTGAGAGAATAGTGACACATTAGATTTCTACCACAATCAGCATCCAACCTCACTCGGGTGTCTGCTAGGGCAGGGGTTCCCAACCTTTCTATTATCACGGACTGGCTGACAGTTCATGAGGTGACTGGGGTGGGACTGGGGTTTGGGGCATCAGCACCAAAACCTAAACCACGGGGAAGACCGTTGTAGCTGAAGTAGCCTACCCGCTGCACTGCTATAATAAGGATAGTATGATTATAAAAGGATTAGGCTTTTTCATTCAGAAATGACTTTGGACATGTGGAAAACTTTAGCTAAACATGCAGAGTGACGCATTACTTTACCTGGGTTACATCATCTTCTGATACAATATGTTGTGTTTTGTTTCATTAGCACAAGCGTGACAAAATAAGCTGCAGCTTGTTATTGTTCTGCTGCTGCTCTGAACACACGGTAATGGTAAAGATACAAAGGATTCGAAAGTGATGTCACTGTTATGCTACACAACATGGACGTAACACAGACTCAAAGCAGTTTATAAACCACAGTCAGTGACGCGCGTCCCTGACAAATCCTTCGTATTTTCAGTCGGTGACAGTCCTGGTGACATTCGGGAAAACTTGGGATTCCCTTCTTGCATACCAGTGGGACATACCGCATTCCGGCACCGGTCCGCGGACCGGTGGTTGGGAACCTCTGCACTAGGGTCATAGCACCATGTGTACTATATTTATCTACAGTATATGTTTTTGTAGCATGTGATGCGTGTGTGAAATATAGTGTGTGAAATATAGTGAACAACATTGGCCCCTTCAAAATATAATAAAATGGCATACCCTGGTGCTTTGTTCGCCTCTGTAAATCTGGGGACGTCTGGCAAAGAGTTGCTGGAGTCAATGGTTTTTGAAAGACTGCTTTTGTTCTGTTATCTCCTGTCTGAGCAGTGTGGGGTCGCATGTCACACTTATCCTGAAGGGGAATAAAATGAAAATAAAACAAGAATCAGGAGACCTTATAGAATAGATAAACAATGTATCAAGATAATAGAAGATACTCTAATGTTCTGTTAAACAATTGCACCAAGCAGCCGCTGCATCCTTCACTAGCCAAAGAGCATACCTGATGATGGAAGACGACCGCCTCCTCTAAGGCCACACCACAGAACTCACAGGGAATGACCACATCACCTTCAAGTGGACTGGCTGGGGGACTGTAGGAGGGTGGGGACAATGACCGAGGGAACGTAGGGAAGTTAGAGGATAGGTTGTCAGGTACGGTGTGCATCAGCCCCCCTGTACCTCTCGTCATCCTGTCCTCACTGAATGGAGATGGGGGTCGCTTGCTAAAGGAGGCAAAGGCTGAGGCTGGACTGCAATTGGTCTGATAAAATAAAAAAACACATGCACAAGGTTGAATGCTAAAACCCATTCACAATATAATGGCCACATAAAGCCAATTACTAAAAATCAAAAAGGACACCACAAACCTGATGTAAAATGAGATCCTCTTCTGGAAATAGCTCTTCACAAAACTCACAAGGCAGCATGGCATCTATAAAAATAGTTAATGGTAATTTTTTCCAGATACTTGACAAATCCGCATTAATAATAGCCAAATGATTATTATTTTTTTAATATTCTATAATAAATATTTTATTAAAGGACAAGTCTGCACTTAGTGCACTATATTGTATCGTCTCATTTTCCTCCTACTTATATTGATCCCAAATCACTGGCCAAAATGACTGGCCATCGGGTCCATGGGAGCAGTAGGGGGTAACGGACACCCTCAGTTTCATGAGGGGGGGGGGGGCCTTCACTTTTGAGGAAGAAAAAAAATAATTGTACGACAAGAAAGCCATCCAGTTTCCCCAGCAGACCTCATAGCATTAGTTGTCATTACACATGCATCCATGCCTTTGTTGTCCCACCGTAGTCTGCTAAACAGATGTTATGCCGTCCCAGTCCCAAAGATGATGCACTGTGAATGGCCAGTAAAGTCACTTTGATTGACATTTGTGCCAAACAACTGGAAACTGGACAACAGGGGCAATTTTGCAACGTGCAAATAGACCAGATGGTCAGTTTTAGTCCAGACTTGTCCTTTAAACTTATCTGACCTGTCTGATCCTGGTCTTCAGTGATACTTGTGCCAGCTGCAAGATGTTGGTAGTTGTTGTTGGGGGGAGAGAGAGGAGAGGAGGAGGTGGTGGTGTTGGAGATCCTCCCAAATTTGTGGTCCCAGACATCAGTCCATAAGGCCCCTTCACTGCTATGGTCCACTGCTTCGCCATCGGTCTGCAGGCTCAGGGCCAACAGATAGTCCAGGCTGGAGGAGTCTTCTCCGAATGATTGGTCTACGTGTGACCAAGGACTGCTGTTATTGTTGTCCCCACTGTTACGCAGAATTTCATCTTGTTCCAGCACTACAGGAAGATAAATTCCAATTAAAAAAATACAAATACATTACACAATGTTATGCAAGTTAAAATATGCTGCAAGCATAGCACAGTAGAAACAAGACAGTGAAATCAAAGCAGAGCAGTCACACGCTACTTTATGCTCAGATGAAAAATTATGAAACTGACCTTAAATTATTTTTTAAATTATTATCTTAATCTGATGTTACTGTATATCCAAGAACGAGCAGTAGAGGTGAAAATGTTCATAACTCCATCCTGAGTCCAACGCAGCTCTGAGAGTGAGCTGTGGAGTTTTGCAGTAAATCGCTTGTTTTTAAATCGCTCAAAAATTTATCTATTTTGTAGATCTGTCAGTATGATCGACAAATAAAAAATTGAGCGATAAAAATAAAACTGTTTACCGCAAAACCCCAGCGCTCACACTCGGAGCTGCAATGGACAGCAATGGAGTTATGAACATTTTCACCTCTGATATAATAACAGATTAAGTAAGGTAAGAAAAAGCTAGTCTGGAACTCTCCTTTAACTCTGGAGTGCTGCCATCACTTTTTGTTTTTGCATGACTGGGCTTGCAACACATTTATCTCACAAGAAACATCCAATCAAATGTTTAGGCATTGGGAGAAAAATATGGATCAGTATTAAGTGATTTATCATCGATTAAAATTGTTTTAACATGTGATCAACTCACAGTGGCTAAACGCTGTGTTCCTAGGGGCAGTGTTCTTCCTGTCCCCAGGGCCTATTGGTCCCCATGTACTGTTATAAAATCTGCTATCAAATGACTGGGGAAAGGCTCTAGTCTCCGCTGCTGCACTTATGTTGTTATTTTTGGGACCTCCCTCTTGGGCCCTCAGAAGGTTTCGGATGGAGTGGGCTTCAAACCAGGCTCCTGGGGACTGTGGTTCAGCTGGGTTCGGAATTGCGCGGCTGTTGTTCCTTTCTTGGGGTGGAGTAAGACTGCCACATAAGGCTGGGTGGACAGCTTGATCCCTCAACATGACATTGCATTTGCATCGTGGGCAGGGCTCAGTACGCGTGCCACAATATTCCTCATGTTCTTTGGATTGACTGAAACCCAGTTCCAGGTCACAGTACTGACAAGGGACCAACCGTAGAGGGCATTCAGAACTCTGTAAGAAATTACAACAATGGCAAACGACAATATCATGGTGTAAATGAAGAATGTTTGTAATTGTGACCGTTATGGGGGTTATAAAATATTATATTAGATATACCTGGTGGATATCAAAATGATTCTTCTCAATCTTCAAGCCACATTTGCATTTAATCTGAAATGAAAGTGAAAAGGCTTTGAGGTGTAGAAACCAGGTGTAGAGTCCTCAAAGTCTGAGCAATATTGACTGTTGCTAGCCTATGGTGTTCCCTCCTGGTTTTAAACAATGCTATGTAGGCTGAATTTACATTTCACACAGTTTTAGGAGGAATAGCTTAAGAAAAAACAAAAGTCTGACTTTACATTGAGGTAACAAAAATATCTCCATCCTGTTTATAACTATGATATAAAACATGTTCTCACACAAGAATGTGATGCTATTGTGATCCTGATTCTTGTTAGAACTAAATTTTACTTAGTTCTGACTAGAGGTAATCCGATCAGATTTTTGGGGACCGATCCGAATCAGATGTTTTTCTCACGATCGGCCGATACTGATCTTAGCTTAAGGGGGAAATTTGAATATTTGCAAAATAATTATAGGTCAAAACTGTTCCTGGGGACTCTGGGGAGAATGTTTAGGCCGGTCACAAAGATGCAAAGCGATCAGTTTCTCCAGATCGGGTAAATTGCCAATCGAGTGAATATCGGCCCTTCACCGATCGATCGGAGCACCTCTAGTTCTGACATGTTACTTTTTGGTGGTTCAAATGTACAGTGTGATGTGTCTAGCAAATTGTTCATGTTCACAAAAATGCCTGCATTTATGCCGGCATTTTTGTGAACATGAACAATTCTCTCCCAAACCCAGTTCCCTTTTGCCTTCCACATTTTACTTCTTAATGTCATGTGTGCAAGACTATTTGTTCCCCATTCATTGTACAAGCAGTAAAATGTTGGCATGGCAGCAATACTGCTAATGCTATTAGGGATGCACCGATCCGGCTTTTTGGCATTCGATACCGATTTCGATACATGGGGGTCCAGTATCTGCCGATACAGAGTACCGATCCGATACCCCCCACAAAGAAACGTAATAACCTATTAAGCTGTATGCCTCACTGTGTGGAGTCTGGAATCATTATTTTGTGTAAGGCACCATCAAGGCTTGACTTAAACATTACTTTCCCAACTTTGTAAAACAAAATGTAACAAACACAGATATAAATGCACTGAATTATTTATTAAATAACTGTGCAACAATTAGACCAGGTTAATGTGTGCGCAGGCTAGCCTGGCTGCATTCCACATGTTATACTGTCAATACTACACTGCTGTGTCACAGAGGAGGTAGAGTTGTTTTCATACTGTAATTACACATAATTATCGGATTGGATAATGGATCGGCCCATTTGCCACCGATACCCGATCTAGAATTTTAGCCTGGATCGGCGCCGATCTCCGATACGAGTATCGGATCGGTGCATCCCTAAATGCTATAAAAGAAAATTGTACACGTTTAAGAAAAGACAAGTAAGGGATAAAGTAAAATATACTCTGGTTTTGAGAAAATGCATATTTGCAATCGACCTTGTGAATACCGTAAATAATATTGTGACTTTGTGAATAACAGTAGTAATGCTGATTATTAGTCCTGCGGCACCACTCTTCTACAAAGTCAAATACTATACAAAATTTTACAAAGGTAACCAAATAGACCCACATTTGTATACTATAGCAGTTAAACTCATTAACACTGAGGATTATACAGTGAATTTGACACAATGCACAACTCGCAAGGATTTTTCAGGCTTTACTTGCATGTGCTCCTGATCGTTGTGTTTCTGCAGGTCTGACCGGGGCATTGGTTCCTGGCAGATGTCACACAGGGCAATATTCCTTCGACAATGAATCTCGTGAGTGGTGAAATTAGCCTCTGGGATGTCATGTTTGCTAGAGAAGTAAAGAAAGTTGAGGGCCTTGCTTGTTACTTGTTAACTATGCCAATTTGACAGATAACCAAATAAGGTGTCAATCTTACCAATTAGCGCAGAACTGAGTACTTTCATCTGCCATATTGTGCTCGAATTAAAGGCCTATGGGCAAATAGAAAACAGTGAGATTTTAGGCTAGATTCGCATGTTGGTTGTAGACTTGATACAAGACTGTCATATATCATATTATGACCGTCTTGATCCAAGGCTAGGTTGGTTGTGCCTAATCCATGTGATATATTATCATGACATTTGGTTAATCAGTGAATTTATATAAAACCATATAGTTTATTTCTTCACCTAAGGCCAAACGTAGTTAACAGACTTTCGTTAACAGATTCAACTAAAGTAATTTGCTATGGCACAAGTTGATGCATTTCGCTAGCTATAGCCAGCCATGTTCATCTACGCAACTATTTCAAATTGCTTACCTTTATTTTCCAAGTGATTAGCCAGCAGCGGCGACTAATTGTTTAGCTACGAAGGTTTATTAAATAGTTTGGTTGAGGTGCAGCATTTCTATTCGTTAAATCTAGCCATGTTATGATTTATGCTACTGATTCGGCAGTGGTCGCTAGCTTAGCAGTGGCTAGTTACGAGTCGATGTCGTCTGTCAAACCAACTTAGCGAAATATTTGGTAACTACATGTAACTGGATAAGCCTTTAACTAACTATCCACATAGGACGCCCGGTTCGTCGCAGGACGAATTGTTTTCCATGGAAAACAATCTGTGATCGCTGTAACGTCGTCAGCACCAAGTTAGCTGAGGTAAACTGGTACAGTGGGTAGAAAATGAAAACTTGAGGCGTACTTCCTCCTGTCTGTCTGTCATCCGATAGGGTGAACGCTATTTCTGGTGCGTTCGTCAATGTAGCCGGGGAGAACCAGAAGCACCACACAGAAACACACGCCCAGACTACATAAAAGTGCAGTCGTGTCCTTTCACCGTTTAATGTTTCAAATTAAATCTACGAATACTGTTACTATTTGAATTATTATTGTAAGGCACAGTTTTGTTCAGATAAAACACTGATCATATTTACAGCAAATATTTGGACACAGTTCAAACGGGACCCATTCTCTTCCATGAAAATCACCAAATATATGACAATTGCAAATATATAAAACATGTAATCTTTTTCAAAGCCCTTATCGTTGTTTCAAATAACTACCACGAAATTTGAAATGTAACTCACATTGTAAGTCACAAAGCCAAGTTTTGAAATGAAATTCAGGGAGAAAAGCAATACATATCTTTTATGACTATTGTAGACTAAATTGCAGGATGTATCATGTATATATATATATATATAAACATTGTGAAAATTTGAAATGAGTTTCATCCAATAAAATTAAAGACCAACACAAAATGATTCACTACTGTTTCCCATTATTCACTACTGTTTCACTCAGGCATAAAGACGGTGTTTTCACAAAGTGAAAGTATTTAGTCACATTGTTTGGGTTCTGTGGACTACTGAATTGTCTAGAAACATATTTTTAAAGTCATCTTGTCATCTGTTAATGTTACCCATGATTGTCTGACATTGGTTCAAACTTCCAATGTGACTTTGCATAATGCACCTGTTCATTCTCCCCTTCTGGGACACTGCAAATAAAATGATACATTCAAATGTGGGATTGATGAATGTGGAAATAAAGTTACATTAAAATGGCACAGCAAACAGTCCTGCTGTTTTAGCCAGAATTGAGCACACAGGAAATGACAATGGCAATTGCACTGGACAAATAACATCCATGGAAAAACTACATACATCTCATGTCATTCATCCTTGTTATGCACAGGTGCAATATAAGTTATTACTGGATTTCACATACCCGAAGACTGAGGGTTTATATTATGGAAAAACAAAAATGTTAAATGTAAGTACCAGCATTCAAGGGACAATCAAGAGTCACATAATTAGAAATTAACCTAATATTGCATTAAGCAATGACTTTTGTTTATGATATAACCTTTAAGTGGGTACGGTAAAAAAAAGAATATATATATTTATATATAAAATATATATATTCATAGTATTCAGTAAAAACAAATACTGTTATGAATAGTTTTCTGAAGTTCAAGTGTCACTATTAATAAAAGCTTTTGTTATGCCATTCCAATCACATTTATTAAAAGATATTGCATGACCAAATTCAGAAGAAATGTTTCAAACTCTGTTCTATGACCCATCATCCGTCTATATCGGACAGTTTTGTCATTCATACCTAAAGTAAAAGGTGGGACAAAAATCTGTCCATCATAAAGGGGTGGGTATTTAACATAAGGAAAGTTGGGTGTACTGTGTGGGCACAGTCTCGTCTTTGCTTTAGAGAATCTTTCCCAGATTTTAGTTTGTCTCTTCCTCACTACACTCAACCACCTCTGTTCCTTTTTGTAATAAATGCAAACGCTCGTGTTTTTCCAAGAAGTTATTCATGTTGAGACATGAGCAGTCTGCATGGTGGTTTGGTCAAGAATGAACAGATGGAATTTACAATTGAAACCCTGCCCACCTGCCATACTTAAAAATGTTGATTTTAGATAAAAATGCTCAGATGCCCCAGAAAAGAGATTCCGAGCAGTTTGTTTGAAGCATGCAGAGCCTTTAACAACTGCCTACCTATTGCATCTCACTCTGTGCAGGAGTGTCCCAGCAAGTGAAAGAATGGACGAGAGGTCTTACCACTGCTGGTATATGAAGGAACTGAGTTAACACCCATGCATTATCAGACACATCATTAGCTCACAACAGATAAACTAGAAGATGAAAAACAAACAGTGGACATTTTCAGAACCATTTGACTTCAAGTCAAAAAAAGAAAAATGTCAATGCCGTGAGTGTGAACCGTGTCTAATGTCTATTGACATAATCGTCCCCCCTCTACATTTTCTCCGTTGCTCTATAACTGTTCACTAAGAAAGCAAATATACACTGGTATCTTCTGAAATGGAATATCATGGTCATTAGACTAAAAAATAGCTAAAAAAAGTAAAGATTGCTCATCATTAACCAAAAGGTATGTGAAATTATTTAGACAATTCAAGCACTATATGCCAACTAAAAAACAAAAACCGTTTTATTTCAAATCCTGAAAACCCTTGGTCCAACGGAAAAGATCAGTATTTCCTATTTCCCTATTTCCAAATTGCTAACCAAAATCCTGACAAATGTTATTATACTACACTCTGATATATCATCTAGAATGACTAGAATGAAAGAAAAAAGAAAAACAAGAATTAAAGAGAATGTACAGTAAAATATCCAGAAAAGAGAAGGAAAGAACAAGGCACTAAGTTTAAGATTTGAGACCAAAAGTCAGAGGTAGCAGTCGCAGAGAGGAAGAGGATGAAATTCAAAGCATAAAAAAAGGAAATGCGTGGTGTTGTTTATCTGTCCTTGGATCCAAGCTTCTCAATCAAGTCCTGCAGGGGAGCAAGCTCACGCCGATCAATGAGGTTGAACTCCTACAAATATACAAAAATACACAAATTATAAGATTATCATTCAATATAGTATTGAGGGTCTGTATAGTTGGCTAAATAATAATGACCCCATTGGTGCCACAATATTAGGACGTATGCACTTGTGGCATCGATTGATTGATTCAATACTTTTTCTTTTTATCCCACGATTTTTGCAACCAATTTTTTCACCCAGTGTCAATTATCTAATGTAATGGGAACTACAATTCCAACAACTATGGGACTAAAATTCCCATAATGCTTTGGTCCACTGATCCTCCTTGTGTATAGGCGGAGGGCTGTCTTAGGGTATGGGCACAATTCCATGCGCGGCCAAAGGAATCTGACTCCCGGGGACTCTTCCGGCTTTTTAGACAGCTGGTGGATGGAAATGAAGCTCCACCCACACGGCAGATTGCCGCGATGGACAGATTCCCATAAAAGCTTGCCCCATCGGCATTCTGCCGCGTGGGTGGAGCTTCTTTTCCAACCACCAGCTGTCTAAAAAAACTGAAATTACACAAAACACAGCTTCTTCTGTCCGCACATGGAATCTAAAGTGTGCCCAGGCTGTTACAGAGACAACATTAATTAAATAAGGTTAGGAAGCGAAGACTGTACGGTGGACTCCATGTTGCTCCCTGGAAGGAACGAAATATGCGCAATTGAGACCAAGGAAGCTGAACGCGGAAGTGTTGTCTGCATATAGCCCATTGCGCATGTTTCTTTCCTTCCAGGGAGCAACATGGAGTCCACCGTACGGTTTTCGCTTCCGGTCCTCATTTAATAGTCCTTGATATAGTCCAGGAAATAAGTGTCCATGGCAAGCCCAGTGTCCATGACATCATGGACACTTTGAAATACTGAAATATCTAAAAACACATATTACCCACATAAAAATCCAGGAAAGTGTTTATTATCTCCCAAACATAATTAAAATAAGATCTGGTTGCAAAAGGGGTGAAGTGGCCCTTTAAGAATTTGCAAAAAGTACAATTAAACAATAATGCTATAAAAGGATAACACAAAAAGCCCTGAAGGCTTGTTGAATTCATCAAGACATATAGGGCATACAATACTATACAAGAAACATCAATAGTCAATACTAGGAGCAATAATATGTATTTACAGAAAAACAGTGGGGGATCATTTCTTTCCGTCTCTTATAACAGGGATATTTTAGGTCCGTCTCTTATAACGGTGTTGAAGAAGGGTAGGGAGTAGGGATGCACCAAATGTACATTTATTGTCCGATACCGAAAATAAGTTAACACTTGGGCGAAACACTAGGGCAATTTCACAGAGGGTTTGCCAAATAATTTGATTTGGACGGTTCAGATAGGTAATCTCTTCTTTCCTTGAAATAACATTGTCACCCACTCTGATCGTAAAGTCTGAGGCCTTACCAAGGCCCCCTAGGAGCCATGCCGTTATAAACAATCCCATTCGTAGTAGTTTCATGTGGATTTTGAACTACACACCAAATAACAGAGAAAATTACAACAAGCTATTAAACTTTATTAGATGTGTGGTAGCCTTACCTGAACAAAGAAAATGAAGTGCTTGAACGAGGTGTTAAGATGTGCCTCCTCCTGCAGTTGCATCACAGAGTCAAAATGCTGGTGGTAGATGTGGGCATAAACCCTGAAAAGACGTTTCAGGATGGTCTTTGCCACAGACATGAAATTCTTGGGAAACGGTACTCCTACAGACACAGAATGATTATGTCAATTAGAGCTAGCCTTGACCAAGGTCCTTTATTTTATTGGATAAGCAAAGCTAGTTGAATAAGAGTTCTGGTAGTGTTTCAGGATTTTTTTATTTAATCTCTGTGGTGTTTACACTTTACATAACTGGAGGTGCTGGAGTCACAAAAGGATAATGACCGAAAGCTTGCAAATAAATATATTGATAGAATAGATTTAAGTGTGCGGAGATAGACAATTAAAAAAAAAGCCACATGTTAATTAGACTGCAATATCACCTTGCTGATCAAATACTTCATAAACATATTAACAAGTTAAACAAGTAAGGACTATGTTTAGATTATTCTAGTGTGCTGTGCTATCACAGACAATTTAATTGATTTATGGAAGGAAAAAAAAGAATACAATGGTCACTTCTACTGTAACAATTTAAATAGGTGAAATGGTACAGCAACTAAACATGTAGCCTAGTTGTCGCACAACAATAATTAATCAATAACCATTTAATTTGCCTAGAAGAAGGTGTATCCCTTTAATCTAAACATTAAATGCAACTCACCGATTTTGGAAGGAAAAAGTGTCTCATCGTCCAGTTGGTCCTGTACCCAGGTCATCAAGTAGTCGATGTATTTGGGAGCAGAGCATTTGATGGGCTTCTTAATATTAGTTCCATCAGCCCAGTGGTATTCATATCTAGCAAGAAAAACAGAAGTTTAAGGAAGGTTACTACTGTTCCACAGGGCATCAGACACTTTTTATGGTTGATCATGGCAATGTAACCAGACATGGTTTGTAGCCTATATATGGCATTACCTTTTCCTAAAATTGAGTTTGAAATTGAATGATTAACATCGTCTGTTCCATAGAGTTCTCATTTACTGTAAATATGCTGTACAGTGTATGTCAACTATGAATTGGATTTGCAAGGAGAAATACTGTGTCTGTCATTATCATACTTATGGCCCCTATACTGTCACACTGTAGGAGTTTAAAAGTTGTCGGGAAGGCATCTGCGGATTCGGCGAGCACTTTTATCGGTGCTATATCTTCTCGCAGAGCCTTTCACACACAGCGAGCAAAACTTTGGCGATCAAAGCCTGATCTTGCGTCAGATCGTGAGTTTTGTCGCGAGCGCCAAAAAACAGTCCCTTATAGCATAATCGGAGCAAATATCGTGCAGTGTGTACGAGCCATTACAAAATAAAACCCTTGAAAGGGGACATGAGGCCCTCAGGCTATTTAAATGAAGAGGAGAGAGGGATTACAGCATGAAAAGTTTATAATCAAACTCCTATTCTGTTCTAGAGTTTTACATTCAAAAGGTCACATCTCCACACATGGCATGCCTCTATTTCCACATGCAAAACATACACTGGTTGCAGACAAGCACACAAGACATTTGTTGTGCTATATCAGCAGCTAAAAACAGCAGTAGGGGAAAGAGAGAATCTACGTTCTTCATTCTGACCGTGTCAACAGGAAGCAAAGCCAGGTCTCTTCCTCTCGATTACAGACAGTCGGGAGGCCAGAAAACAGGGGAAGTACCAACTCAAGACTCTAACAAGACACTGAAGACAGCCTCTGCAGGGACTGCATGCAAACTATACAATACCCGTTTTGTTTCGTTCATGTGATATTCAGATGATTCCTTACCTCGAGAATGGTCTACTCTAAATCACATGAAGTGGCAATGCATGTTTTGGTTAAAAAAATGTAGCCGCTGGCTAATTACATAAAGTGGAGTCATATGCCATGACATGTTTCACATTTAAAGTTTTTTCTAGCGTTATAGTTTACAGGTATTGAACTAGAGGTCTGTACTTAAGGATGTGCTGAATTGGAGCTCGCGTGCGAACATTGGCTGTGTGTCTTCGGTAAAAGAATCACGGAGAGGAGCTTCCATTAAAGGCCCATTCATACTCCAGTTTTAGGTGATAAGGTGACCACAAACGGTGGTTAGTAAAAACAGAGAGATGTGGTGGGGTGAGTGCTGTGGAATGCACTTCCCATTGCAGTCAGAACTGCAGCATCACTCCCAATCTTCCGCCGTAGCCTGAAAACCCACCTTTTCAGACTCCATCATGGCCCATAGCACTTACCCTAACCCCTTAGATAGAATTTCTGTTGGCTTAGATAGCATTTGACTTAGACTTATAGCATGTTATGTAGACAGCACTATAATTGTATTGTATATAGTCATAGCACGCCATAGTACATAATTATGTATAGCATAGTAGTGAATATGTATAGTTTATTATGTATAGTGTATGTATAGTTTCATCATATAGATATTCCACTGTTACCTTCTTAGCTTACGCATGTTTCATGATAAATGCTTTTATGTGATGTATTCCCATGCTTTTGTTCTTGCCTAAATGTAAGTCGCTCTGGATTAAGAGCGTCTGCTAAATGCCTAAATTGTAAATTGTAGTGCTGAGTCGCTTACCACCGCGGCGTGACGTCAGGTTGTAGTTTTCGGTGGTCATCTTAAAACTGGAGTATGAATAGGCCTTTAGGATCTTTATTCACAGGATCATTGACACCATTCAAGAAAGAAAAGAAAAAAACAGCACTTCCGGTGGCAGAATAGGACTGAGTGAGTGGTTACCGTCCTAAAGTCGGCTCTTCGGTGCTACTGAAAATTTCTGACGAGACGAAATCATTTCGGCACTACAGCGCCGAAACAGCGGTAAAATAGGAGTATGAATCAGCCCCTAAGCCTGTTAACAGAGACTTTTGTACAGGTAAAAAAATAAATAGTCTACTAGTGGAAGCCCCCATAGGTCCCATGTTAGACCCAGAAATGTTGTATAAACTTTTATGATTGAAAACACATCTATCTATAAATGTCTCTGTAAGTACGTACGCATGTATGTGTGTAATCCACGTAACTCGGGTACTGTTCACCCCACCAACTTCAGATTCGACACACGCGTTCCACACCCCCACAGGGAGTGCAGTGCCCAGTGTCGAGTTGTTCAGACCCACGCTTGTCCAGAACCGCCACAAAAGGCCTCTGCCCGGGCTCTGGCCATGGCCCCTGCCCAGGGTCCATATATGGAGCTGGCCTGTTCTGACATCACACCACTCCATATTTGGGCATGTCTGACACACAACTCCATATATAGGAATAAAAGAGACACAGACAGATGGGTGGAACAGGTACTCTGCATTTCCGGTTGTCCAGAACCAGCACAAAAGCCTCATTTGGCATGCTTGACAAAGAACTCCATATATGGGCATCAAAGGGACACATAACTGGGTGGGGCATGCATTTTGGGTTGTCTAGAACCAGCACAAAAGCCTCTGCCCGGGCCCTGTACCTGATCACCCCTATTATATCTCCATATATGGAGGACACTGCTTATGCTAATTAGCCTACTCAAATTGCTCCACCATGTTCTGTACCCGCGACAGGTCCTTATTACCATTGCAACGACGCAGGTGTCTATGGAGAGGTTGGTTAAGAACGCTATTTAAAGGTATATTCAGTGATTTCACTTAATTCAAATATCACTTATTTTTTTGTTTTGTTGTGATAATGCTCCCTACTATAGAGTGTGCTGACCATATAAGGAGTTCCTCCCTGTCCCCAGTTAACCCCTGGGGGTCAAAAAACCTTAGGTTTCGTTTTTGACTCTCTATCCTGATTGGACGAAAGGCTGGGTCCCACAGCCAAAAACGAAACCTACGGTTTTTTGAGTGAAATCACTGAATATACCTTTAAGAACTGCAGGAATAATAATTATTCTTATTCACCAACGTATGCACATATTTTTGAGTGGTGCAAACACTCCTATAACCAGCAATGTCCGTCTGTCCCATAGAGTATTAAAAGGATAGAGACTGGCCCAGGCCGTAGCGTAACGGTCTGGGCACCGGACTGGTAATCCAGTCGCAGTGTGCCGCGGGTTCGACTCCCGGACCCGACACGGCCTTTACTGCATGTCATCCCCCCATCTCTCTCCCGTTTCCTGTCAGCCTACTGTCTGTCCCTTCAAAAATCAATAAAAGGCGTAAGCCGCAAAAAACATATCTTTAAAAAAAAAAAAAAAAGGATAGAGACTAAACTGGCGCGAAGCTCCGCCCCCTCCGCTATTCATGTCAGTGGAAGTTGCTCAGTGGCGTTTTGAAGCACCCGGAAGGCTGCCTGAAGTACCGTCTATTTCCGCATTTTTTCGCTGATTCAGCATTTGGGCACCAAATTTTGGTGCCCAAATGCGGAAGTGCAGCTGGGCTTTAACATTGAGCGCTCGGTTGCACGGGGTTTCCTCGTCAAGAATCCACGGGTCCGCCTGCAGTCCTTCCTCTTACCACTAGGGCCCAGCTCTTCAACATTGGAGTGCCTAGCTGGCCCCTTGGTCTGTCCCTATGTTTGTATGTCCGTATGTTTAGTGTACCAAAAGGGGGTGCTGTTGCACCACTCACTTCAGACAGGTCTGATTTTTGAGGGCCTCCTATACACAGGTTTAATGTTTGTCTTTAGTTCAATGTTTGTGTGGTAAACACATTGACAATGAAGGGAACATTTACGTCATAATGTGTCATTTAGTCATATTGTCCCTTTATTGTTAATGGCGTTTAATGTTTGTACCGTTTGTTTTCAAAGTGGTTACCTGGGTCCAGCAGACATCACAGAGCAGCTGGTCTCTGTGCAGAACTCTGTTATGGTGCCATAAAGCATATTGATCTGGTTGAAAAAATCCACCGCTGAAATTGAGGAAAAACATGATGATTAAGAACCATCCCACACACGACAATGATGACTTGTGTCATCTTGACTAATTCTTGTGCAAACCACACCACAAGGTAAGCAGCTACTGATAAGCTTCTTCTAAAGCCAAAGCTCTACTGCGGCTGCAGTAGAGCAGCATCAAAGCAGGGTATGTAACTGTTGAATAAAATGTGGCTATAAGTAAAAGGACTGCTTGTGGTGGTGCCATGCCAGTTGCCACCCTAGTCAAAAAAGTCTGGAGTCAATAGACATATTTAGCAGTCATTTCACCCTCCTGAGATTCAGAATGGGGCGGGTATTACTTTACAGTAACTATAATCATTTTAATAATCTAATAATGAACAATTACTTTATAGAAATGTATACTATCTACTATCTAGTTATTACTTATTATAGTGTGTTAATTTACACATGGTATGGAATAGGCAGCAGATGTGAGGTTGTGGGGTGTTTATTGCGAACGCAGTGATTGCGAACGCACTGAGCACTAACTATGAGACCCTGCAGATCATGTCTGTGTGTGTGTGTCTGTCTGTCTGTGTGTCTGTCCCGCTGTGACACCACCCGCCTGCCACCAGAGGGCGCAGCTGTAGCGCACACACACACACACACACACACTCACACAAACAACCACACACACACACACACAGTAAAAAACTTACAAAAATTACTAACTAAAAAGAAAAAAAAAGTACGTAATTTATTCTAATTGTTGTTATTGCAATTTACGAGCTGCGTTCGCTTCCCGCGTTTGCGCGTCTTACTTGTTGTAGGGATTCTCCACTCTTCAAGGCTAGTAGCTAGAAGAACACTCCACCCCCATAAAAACAATTTATTGTGTGTGTGTGTGTGTGTGTGTGTGTGTAAAGGCAGAAGGCAGCAAAATAACCAAATTATGTAGCCTACATGTCAATGTGAGACAGTTACAGGCTTCCGAAAATATATTCCAATTTAGAATGCATTTTTACATAAACATTGGTTTTCCATTACAAGGTCTGTCATGTTGATACAAAAGCAATGTTCCTGGTCAAATGGTTAAAATGGTGGGGCCATTGACCATAGAAATAGAATGCTAGTACTTAATACTAGGTTAATTACAAGTAAGACGCGCAAACGCGTGAAGCGAACGCAGCTCGTGTGTGTGTGGTTGTGTGTGTGTGTGTGTGTGTGTGTGTGTGTGTGTGCTACAGCTGCGCCCTGTGTGTGGTTGTGTGTGTGTGTGTGTGTGTGTGTGTGTGTGTGTGTGTGTGTGTGTGTGTGCTACAGCTGCGCCCTGTGTGTGTGTGTGTGTGTGTGTGTGTGTGTGTGTGTGTGTGTGTGTGCTTCAGCTGCGCCCTCTGGTGGCGGGCCGGTGGTGTAACAGCGTGACACACACACACGCGTGACACACACACACACAGACATTCAGCCCTTGCTTTCATAGTAAGTGGCTCACTGCGTTCGCAATAAGCATCAACTCACTGTTCACAGCAATCCATTCATTGAGGTCTTCTCCCTCCGGTAGCATTACAGCCTGTCTCAAGTTCCCACTCCCTAGGGTTGCTTCAGCATGTTTCAACAGCTCATACTGATGGGAGCCCTCTGGGATGTTCTTTTTCGGCTTGAAGGTCTTGGATGAGCGACTGCCACTGCAAAGAAACAACAGTCAAGGCAAACAAGTTATGAAACTGCAGGGTTTCAGGTTTGAGCAGTGGATGCTTGGTGTTTCTGTCTCATGACATGTTTCAGTAGTCGAAGGCCCTTCCTCTTTGCTCACAAGCCACATCTGTTGCAGAAGCTTTAACATTAAACTAAACTGATGTTTGAACCCAAAAGTTATGTAGCCTATCTTTAACGCACTTCCTTTAAAGATGGGGCTACATAACTTTTGGGTTGACAAGATAATCACGACTAATCAAAGAATAAGTCAGTTAGTTGACGACCAGTGTCAGTGATTATATTTGGTAACGTATACAGTATAGAATAGTTCAATAGTTTAGTTGGCAAAAGTAAAAATGACACCATCAAAACGAGGACTTTATCGATCAAAACTCAACGTTAGCTGGCTAGCGTTACAGAGCCAGAATATAAATGTTAATTTGCTTTACTCTAATTCGTTTATCAATCATAAAAAGGGAATAACTTGTCAACACAGCAGCGTAATGGAGTGTTCGAGAAAAGACTAGTTCCAGTTAGCTTAAGTAAGTAATGTTGTTAACGCTAACTGTCTCGCTTTGGTTTTAATGCGTCTCTTAACGCTAGGCTAGCTAACCCCAAACTGTATCTTTAAAATGCTTACAATAGGAAGCTCATCGTTGCGAAGTCGTTGGTTGGTGAACTGAAAATACACCTTCAAACTCCGGTTTATTGTATCGAAGTTTCCAACTCTCCCTGTCGGACAAATATTTGTCAGTGTTGTTGATAGTTGGTGCTAACTTGTAAAATCCTCTTCTCTTCCTCACTGCTTGGCTGTCTGTCGCCTTCACTGTATGTTGCGTGGTTGTTGGGTCCGTCAGCAGCGTTGTCACACGTTCCTCCAAGTTCCAACTCGCTCAAAAAGTGTTATTACTTTTAACGTCTTGCATTGCGCTTCGAAAACACGTGTACGTCATCATGTTCCCCCAAAACAATGCGCGACAGCACTGGATTTTCAGTATTATAATAATTTAGTTTAGCAACAGAACTCCCGCCCGCCTGCTGTAACGGATTTGGAAAACGAGCGCTGCCCAAGTCGGTGGTTGCCTAGCCTGCTGTTTACTCGTATCCCCCCCCCCTTCCCATTCCCCCCGTCCCCGTCCCTCCTATGTCGAAACAAATAGCACTGCAGCACTTAGCTTGTAGATCTTATTTTCATTGGTTTGGGTCCCGGGGCAAACATCAAAATTCTCGCTAAAAGGTTTGGGGACCACTGCTCTACATCTTCAAGCTCCAGTGGTTCGGGCCGGGGACCACCATTGGGAGGGGATTCCAGGTGGTCCCCAGCGAAATGATGGAGAAGATTAGGCCTATGCTGTACGCTCTCAAGAGTTACATTATTGTAAAACATCTGCATTACTTAATTTTCAAGTCCACATAATTAGAGATTATTGAGAATAATGAGTCATTTTGATCTTATCCAAACAACAAACTATTCTAAGTTTTGGGCCTGACTCAAATGCAGAATAAATATAAGTAGTCTGTAAGATTGAGATAGAGACAAAAATCGTTCACTTTTGGGGCCCTGAACATTTTCAGGTATGGAGCCATTGCAAAAATGCTGGTGGCCATGCTGGCCATTTTACTTTCAGCCATTACCAAATAATGTATTTAGCATAACTCCTGGTCAATTCAGTGATGTGAGAAGGAAATCACAGTTTGAGACAAAGATTGATCACTTTTTCTAACTTTATAACTCCTGAACCATACATAATTAATAGAGATTAATGGAGAATAGGTGATGTCTACACCTATGTTTTGATGGTCAAGGATTACAATGACTAGAACTCGACAATACTGTGCCGCAGCCGTACTGTAGGCCTACTGTACTGTAGTGTAGCCTACTGTAGTCAGTGTAGTGTGCCGTGTTGAACTTGCACTGGACTGTAGTGTACTGTACTGCTGTGTGTGTGTGTGTTGATGTGTGTGTGTACTGTAAAGTGAATAGGGGAGGGGTCGGTGAGTGTGGAAATTGTGATGTAATTTGCGTGAAGTGAGGACGCTGGTGTTGACTGCTTGCCACATCACCTGCCAATGTATATGTAATTTGTAAGTGCTTTGAGTAAGCACTCTGACCCATTACTTGAGTCAGTCCAACCCCAGTCTGTTGGAGATCCTTCATTGGTAAACAGCTGTTTTGAGGTGCTGCTCCAGTTGGGGGTATTTGCTCCATCCCTCTTCTTTTTTGGTGAATAACTCAAGGCGAGCTTGATTGATGTCGAGTTGGCTGCTGGTGCGATCGTAGAGGAGAATTATGCAACGTTCCATAATGGAAATGACTTGCTCTGTAATTACTTTGGAGCCTTTAACAGAGCCATGAAGGCATCTGTTGCCATGTCATATGTATTCCAGTTTTCCCATGCTTTCTTCTTGCCCCTGGTTGTAAAGGCAGATACTGTGTCACAGCCAGTCAAGGCATGGAACACAGGAAGGTCCTTGGATTTGTCAGGACCCAGAGTCTTGGAAATCCTGTGGGCAGTTATCTGAAGTTCTTGGCGATCCCAAATGCCACCCATAACTTCTCAGTGTTCAGCTCTGACACATGTGCAATGGCTAGGACCACTGGACCACAATATCTGTCTACAGTGCACAAAGTGATCTTCTTAAACCCCCTTTTGCAGCACCTGCCGCAAGGAGTTGCATCCTTTTATCTGCCTTTCTACTGCTGCTGTCGTGAACAATCCTTCTCTTAACATCGCTGGGCACACCACTTGCTCTCTGTGATATGGTTGAATCGCATGGTTGTCCATTGCTGTGGTGATCTGTAAAATCTGCGAACTTCTCATCTTTTGACACTGCTCTGCAGCACTCTGGCATAGGATATTGAGAGGGGTCAACGAGGTCCTTGCATGAACACCCACATGAGTCCCACATATAGTCATAGACTGGTAAGGGGAAAGGTGAAAGATGTTCGGACAAAAACGACTACACCTCTGAATTGACCATTAACTATTCAACTGAACAGTATGATGTTGTACATTTTATCAATGTAATCCTTGACCATCAAAAGTGTTGTAGAGTAGACATCACATTGGATTTGTTTTTACGTCCGGATACCCCGTCCAGGACAGGCTTCAGACGTCTCCTATGGTTTAATTAGGAGATATGATGCGATATACATTATTTGGTTATAACTTATGCCAGATAGTAAAATGGCCGCCATGGTCACTAGGGGGCGTTTTTGTGATGGCTTCATATTTGAAAATGTTCAGGGCACCAAACTGTACAAGTGTAGGCCTACCAAGTTTCATGCTTTTATGAAAAATGATAGGCCTACATTTGTCTCAAACTGAGAACAGTTTATGATATTTTACATGATATCATTGTATTCCTTGACCATCAAAACAGGTGTAGACATCACCTTTTCTGTATTAGGCCTACCATGTTTAGTTCAGGAGTTATAATGCAAAATAATTATCTGGTAATGGCGGAAAGAAAAATGGCCTCCATGGCCACCAGGGGGCGTTTTTGCGATGGCTCCATATCTGAAAATGTTCAGGGGCCCAAACTGTACAAGTGTACCAAATGTCATGCCTTTATGAAAACGATTCACCAAAAATCTAGTCTCAATCTACCGGACTATAGACCTTGATATAAAAAGGGTTGAAATTGAAAACCACTGGATTAGAGGTGTGTCCGTCACGTCACCGTGCGTACGACGCAACCAGCCAGGGAGGGCTGGTCTATAAAACCAGTCGGCTCGTTTCCAGCTGCTGGCTCTCCTCTCTGCGTGTTTCTGTAACGTGGTGTTCTTTTCCTGTCTTGTCGATCCATGGTAATAATCGGAATGGCAACGCTCAGGGCTCTTCAGAAAATATGCCAACATTCCCAACTTCAAGTATGTAGACTGCATGTGTCTGCATCCAGGTAAGCGTCTCTAACTATTTATTATAACAGTATACTCTGATCGTTGATAAATCAGATTTTAATTGGTACTCGCCGAGCTTCGCGTCAACCAGTCCTTAATTGCTACAGTCAAGAATAAAAATGCTCTTTTTCTAAACATCATATCTGCTCGTTTCCTCGGCTGAAATGTGTCAGGTTCATTTTTGAACGATATACAGTCACAGTGCATATCAATATGATTATCATAGTTTGTTTCACGCCCCTAGCGGTTTGCCGGTAACATTGCGAATGGTTGGCTGATGAAATCGCTGACAGTGCTTGCATTCAGAATTTCAGTGTGGTGGCGGCATAGACTGTAAAAAAAAAATAGGGTGGCGGGCACCTCCTAGACCGAACCCTTCCTCAGTCCTCACTGCTGGTCTATTGATCATATTCATAAGCTGCTGCTTCTGCTGCTGCTGCTGCAGAGTGAACACTCTATATTGCCATTGTTTTGAAGTCCTGGGCTTTTGACAATTCTCAATACAGGAATTGGAAAGATACGAAACTGAAATGAAATGTAGTTGTATTTCTGAGGTTACCGCATTTGCAGTTCAGAAAGTAAAACGCACACACAGAGCCATCTGCACAGCATCCCGTGCCGTTATTATTCAAGAAAGACTCATTGACTGCAGCGTGTTTCTCATGATTGAGAACAAACTAATGAGTTAATGCTCCGCACATCGCCAAGGAACACAAACCTCGTGTGTTGTGTACCGTGCAAAGGGTGACTATCACGAGAAATTGTAGCCTAAATAAAAAACTAACGTATAATGCTACTTACAAAATATGATGATCATCAGGTGTGTGAAACTTCTCATAGTATCACATTATCCTCACAATATCATAAGCTACTACAACCTTTGCCCAATGAACACTGTAGATGGAGAGGTATGCAGGCTACATAATGTAGCCTAAAAGCCAAAAACAATATTGCAGCAATATGGTAAATTAATATGGTACATACATGTTATAAAACATGAATACCCACAATGTTATTATATAAGAGTATGGGTATGTTCCATTCAGGTGTTGCTTTCTATCAACTCCTGTGCAGTTAATTTGGAACACAGAATCACTAAAGGGACAGAATGTATTACTTTCAGCTGCATTACCACCATCTAACTATGACATGATGAGTCAAAATGTCCCCTGTGGAAAGCATGTATTTTAGACTAGTTGCCAATTCCCCCTGCCCACTGCTGGCTTGGGGTGGGTGTAGATTACCCCTCGCAGGACTCTGATACATATGGGTCACCAGCCGCATAAGAAGTTTCTGGTGACAGATGGTTCACACTTTCTTCCCCCTTTCTCCTCCTCCCTGCTGAGCAGGCACAGTCAGGCACCCTGACAAACCAATAGCACTTTTGGATGTAATAAATGTAAACTACACAATCCGGCTTTATTCGACTTTTATTGGTTGGAGCGCCAGGCCATGCCGGGGGCACTGCCGTTTAACCTGAGCCAGAGCCGGTGGGCAGTGGGCACTCCTCCAGACAGACACCCTGTCCCTGTCATTGTGTTCATGGTTTGTTGAGTGACTTCCTAATGGATCATTCCCTATTAATTAAGCAGGTAGAGATTTCCTGACAGAAATCAACAGCTTGGAACTTGGAATTTCTCTGAAACCTTGTAGATGTAGACGGGCCCCTACTACTGGACATACTTTGTCAGTGGATGGAATGATTTTCTATGGAGTTGAATTACTCATGGAAGAACGAAGGGATGGTTACATCACTCTTGATGGCTCATTACTCTTCAGTTATTACTCTTCTCTGTGCATGCTATTACATAAGTACTGTCCATTTCAAGGCTTTGAAAGTAACCAGTGCCGTATCGGGTTGCTTAGTCTACACATTATAACTGCCCTGGCCCCGGACGTCAAACATGGTGAGCCAAAAGGTTCCTTGAATGACAGTGATGATAGAGGTGTTGCTTACATGTCACTATATTTAGTCATCTTAACTATTCATGGCTAACCAGGAATAGCTCTCCAGGAGCCACAGGCACTGGGAAGACTGGTGCCAAACTGCCCATGGCCGAGGGGGCGGTGTGGCATACCACCCTTGATTGACCAGCACAACTCATCCCTAGTTTTTGCTTTATTCTTTTGCCATCATCATAAACTATTATGTATTAATCCATCAATGGCAGTAGAACCAGGAGCACACAATATAATATAACCACTATTAGCACAACTAGTTAATTTGCAAAGTCAACCTGTTGTCAACAAGAGGTTTTGCCTGGTGTACAAATTTGGCCATGATAATCAAAAAGCTACCTATAGAAATGAGCAAACACCTACGACCCAAAGTTCTTTCACAAATTTGTATTCCCATGCACCATCACACTGAAGCTAAGATGTCTAGGAAACTGTTAATTGTGAGAATTGTTCAATAATGCTTTTCAGTAGCTGAATATTTAAGATGAATTTTGTTCTGCAGCACAGTTGTATGTAATATTGATTTAGTATCAAAAAGTAAATGTATCAATATCAATCAGACCACAGCCTCTTTTTATATTCTCAGGCAGGAGGCAGTGGTCATTTCAGGAAGGACACTAGCACGTCAGATCCGAGAGGAGGCCCGGGCTGATGTGGAGCAATGGGTCGCTTCTGGCCACAGGAGACCCCATCTTAGTGTGGTCCTAGTTGGAGACAACCCTGCCAGCCATTCTTATGTCCTGAATAAGACCCGTGCTGCTTCTGATGTTGGTAAGAAAATAAAAATAGCGCACATGGGGCACATGCAAGCCATTACTTGTTTTTTAGTTGAATTTTATTCTCCCTTACCTATATCATAGGAATCAGCAGTGAGACCATCCTAAAACCTTCAGACATCAGTGAAGAGGAACTTTTGGATCTGATCGATAAACTCAACACAGACCACCATGTGGATGGCCTACTGATCCAGTTACCTCTGCCAGGTAAAGTAGCACGAGCCAAGTGGATGGGGTATGCAGGCGTGTTGCTGTGACATTACATACAAAAATCGCATTATGTTTCGATAATCCTTGACAACCTCTATATATATATATATAGTCATACACAGTTTAGCTTACATTATTTTTTGTCATTTACCAGTTCCTGTGACTATTACAACCGGTAATAAACATGCATGCATGTATGTACACTTGTACAGTATGTGCTTGGTTGTCTCATATTAAATGAAATCATTATTTCCTCCTGACTCTGTTTTGTTTCTTCACAGAGCACATTGACGAGCGTCAAGTCTGTAATGCCGTTTCTCCTAGCAAGGATGTGGATGGATTCCATGTGGTGAATGTTGGCCGAATGTGCCTGGATCAGTCCACCATGCTGCCTGCCACTCCCTGGGGAGTCTGGGAAATTATTAAACGTACAGGTATTTGTTGATATTATTATTTTTATTGTGTTATTTTTATGGTATATTGAATACATAGGACCACAATGAAAATGAGTTGCCAGGACTTTTGTAACACATGCTGTTTACATCTTTGACTAATAAAGTATTCAATCAATCAAGAGTGTCTGTTTGTTATTGAATGTTCTACAGAAACGAGCAGCATTGTCAAAACCATCAATTATTCTTGTTTTTTTTAAAAGGTATTCCTACAATTGGGAAGAATGTTTTGGTGGCAGGACGCTCTAAGAATGTTGGCATGCCTATTGCCATGTTGCTACATACAGATGGACGCCATGAGAGACCTGGGGGTAGGTCAAGTTTCTATGATACTTAAAGGTGAGAGAGGCAGAAAGTGCTGGTCACATCTATGCTCAAAACAAGTTCTGTTGTTACAGGTGATGCCACAGTCACCATTTCTCACCGTTACACACCTAAGGAGCAGCTCCGCCAGCACACACAAATTGCAGATATCATTGTTGCTGCTGCAGGTAGGAGTCTTCTTTTGTTTTGTTTTCTGTCCAGGTTTACTTTTCTTTTTCTAATTTAATTTAAATCTTTCATTGTTCAAATGTGTTTGCTCTTGGATCTCCTAACTGTGTATTCTGCATTGTCAGGAATACCAAACCTTATTACTGCAGACATGATCAAGGAGGGAGCAGCAGTAATTGATGTTGGAATAAATAGGGTGCAAGATCCACTCACTGGCAAATTCAAGCTAGTTGGAGATGTGGATTTTGAAGGTAAACCATATTTTTATTTATTTATTTTTTATTTAGTCATTTTCACAGTTATATTGTACCCTCACATTTCACCTTATGATAATTTAGTTTTTCTCTGCTCACCTTCAGGTGTCAGGCAAAAGGCAAGCTTCATTACCCCAGTTCCTGGCGGTGTGGGGCCCATGACTGTGGCAATGCTAATGAAGAACACTATCAAAGCTGCTAAGAACATTCTGCTGTTTCCCCCTGAGAGGATCCGCATGGCAGCAGCCTCATAATGAGCCATGTTGAATTCCTGCAACAGTGACACATTCCACCCCTATATTCCCTTACCTCATCTTTTTTTTACGGAGATAAACCTGGCAAGCTCTCTTGCACACTGATACATACTGATAGCTTTGAGAGGTTGCGTCCTGTGGTGCTGACGCCTTTCCTGTATCCTAACACATCCAGCCATGTCTGACTGTTACATTATACTCCTGCTGTTTCACATTCATTTAACAGTTATCCGTTTGTTATGCATTCTCATCAGACAGCTTTTGTTCTTGCCATGTCAAAATATGTATTTTTTATTTATCTTTGGATTCATGGGATCTTTAAACCTGAATGGAATAGGTGTTATGTATTTTAAAGTTTGCAAGAAGAAATGTATGCAGTGCATGGAGGATAGTTACTTCTATTATGCCCTTTTATTTAACATTATACAGGTGGATTAAGACTATCATTTCACCAGGAAAGGTATATTTATTAATATGAGCTTTAAATAAATAAATCACAAATGCCTTTGTAAATATCCTTTGAAAGAAATATTGCAAATGTGCCTTGTTTTACATATTGTCCGTCTCAGTGACTTTGTTTACAGTTGACATTTAACTTAAAAATATTCCCCTTTGGCCTTTAGACATTAGTCCACTTGCCAGAATGTGAGCCTGGACATTTTGAGTACCCTGAAGTTTTATGATGAGTATGGGTCCCCAGCATTTAGAAACGGCCAGATGCTAACTTGCATAATTATGTTGGGCAATTTTCATAATTAGCATAATAAGCTGGGGTACCACTGACAACCTATCCAAGGCAAATATTTCAATTTTCCATTATGCTTAAGTAGCATGTGATGTGTCAAACTAGGGGTTATTCATGATTCTGAATCCATTGCAAGCATTCATTTAGCATGAAAAACACTCCTTGGGCTAAATTCGGCCATAGGCACCTCATCACATTTGTGTTTTTCATGCAAAACTATTGCTTGCAATGGATTCAAAAGCATGAAAACCCCCTAGGTTGACTTGACTTATATAGGATGTCAATGGTACCTTATTATGAAAACAGCCCAACATATGCAAGTTAGCATCCGGCAGTTTCTAAATGCTGGGGACCCATACTCAACATTTCTAACATAAAACTTTAGGGTACTCAAAATGTCCGGGTTTCACAATGGGGCTATTGCCTGGCAAGTAGACTACATAGCACATACCTAGCTTTTCCTTGTCATTGACATTATGTGTTACTGTGCCGGTTCTTGGCGTTTAGTGGCCCTAAGCAACATAATATAATGAGCCCCCCCCCCTGCACTGCACCGCCGGGGGGCGCTACCCCCCCCCCCCCCCCCCCCCCCATGTCCAGAAACATCTGTACATTTGACATGAAAATGCTTCAATCTGGTGCACTTTGAGATCAAAATTAAGAAGCTAGATAAAGAACTACACACACACATCACAATCACATTAGATTATTATCATCTTTACTGAGCTATTGACTGAAATCAACTTCACCTGTGGGCTGTGGGCCACAGGTGTATTGAATAATGCAATTTGCAACTTGCATTCAACTGCATGTGGCATAATTATTATCAACTCTGTTGTGTCTTGTGTCAATGAGATCTATAACTAGTTTTTGGATAGGGCAGGGGTGGGAAACTTTGATGATGGAAACTCAGAGAGAGAGGGCAACTATATTCCACACTCACTCCAGAGGGCCACAATGCATATACTAAAAAATAGCTGATCTACAAGCTCAAACTGACACGTTTTGATCTAGTAGATCTGCTATTTTTGCTCTTTTAATTGAAATTCTGATTTATTTTTAGCTATTTCTGAATTGAAATCTTGAAAAGTAAATGTTTTATTTAATTTCAAATACATTTATATGTTCTTACTTCTTATGTTAAATTTAGGAACTTAAATGCAAATACATTAGACATAAAAAAGACTAGTAGGCCTACTATAGTCAATAAGCTACTAATATAGACTGAAGTATTTCAAGCGGGTCATGTTTGCATGTGTGGAATTGTAACAGCGGAAATCAATAATATATCAGTATTCCGATATTAACCTGCGGGCCGCATTAGGTGAAGGTGGGGGCTACATGTGGCCCTCAGGCCGCCAGTTGATATTAACCTGCGGGCTGCATTAGGTGAAGGTGGAGGCCCATGTAAGGGAAAAAATATTCTCCCTGTGACGTGGCCCCCTCAGTGGTTGTGGCCCTTGTGGTAGCTTGGTTCGCTTATGCCTAGAACCGGCTGTTACTGCCCTGTGAAACTCCAAATTCCAAAGGAGAAAATAACTTGGGGACATGCCTTATGATATCTATTCTGCATAAGTGAATGCTGAAGGGAGCAAATTATACATTTCACTAAGAGCAAATATGTCTTTGCAAATACAATTACATTTATATACACACGTGTGTGTTTAAGGTATGCTATATATAGCAGAGGGTTTGGGATAAGTTTGTCCCTTTTTTGCTTCTACATTATTTTTTCTTTTAAATAAATGAAAAAGGTTTTTTGGGGAAAAAGTTTGGGAAACATTCAGGCTATGGGCTTTTATTCTTGGATCAAGACTAAAAGATTTATTTGAGTGACTTTTGCTTTAAAGTCTCACTACTTTTTTAATGAATAAAATTAAAATGTAATGTTGACCAATCTGTATGGTACGTAGAGGATGTTACTGTTAATGCAATATAACTTATACACTTGGGGTGGTTGTATTTAATCTCCCTGCTTTTGATGTTTTTAGAGGATCTGACAAGAATTTTGACCTGATGGTCAAGATTAAATTTATCACAGAGCAAACAGACAGGATAAAAATGCTTTTTATTAAACAACGCGGGATGCAGCAATTCTAATCGCTGGAGCAGCAACTAACTAACACCCGTGGGACAAATTGTGAGTACTTTATATTTGAATTCCGAATGTTTATATATACGTAAAAGTTGTAAATGTAGCGAGCGCCAAAAACAGGGTGCAGTTAAGTCATGACTGTCATGATAATCATCATGGCAGTCATGTTTCAGGGCTAGCTCTGGTCCATAGCTGTAATACTTGCAAGTTGCAACTAAGTTGTAACGCATTATTAGAGCTATGGACCAGACCAGTCCAGAGCTATCTCTGAGAAATATGGTAGGGGATCCCATAAGAAAGCCTCGCCCCTCTCCAGGAACTAAGTGAACAATTATCAATTCATGCACACGGAACCATTTCTGAAAAGCACCCTTCCGTTTAAACCGGAAAAGGCTAACTCAGTACTCATGTTTTACGAATTTTAATTATTTCTTTGACTGAGAAATGGACCGGACTCACCGCAGCGGATCACGCGACAAAGTTTCGGAAAGATCCAGCAGACACGGGAGAGAGAAACACCAAAAGAAAAAAAGGAGAAGGTCATCATCATCATCATCGTCGTCGTCATCCTCCTCCAGTCGGAGCCCTAGTCCTAGGTCCTCCAAGAAAACTTCACATAAGAGTCAAGGTGGTGTATTGAATTTTGAACTGAGCTATTATACATTAACATAACGGTTTTCATCATACGTTAGGCATGGTATCAGCAGAGGAGCGGGTTAAAGAGCTCCCCTGTAGCACATGATTGTAAACAGTCGAAAAGATCCAACTGACTGCGTCTGTTGTGCAGATGTTAAAGCAAGAAGAAAGAGACGCAGAAGTTCCTCAACATCCTCGTCCAGTTCCTCCTCCTCATCTTCATCATCAAGTGATGAGAAGGCAAAGAGAAAGAAAAACAAGGGCAAGAAAAAGAAGTCAAAGAAGAAAAAGGCAAAGCTCAAGAAGCTGAGGAAAAAGGAGAAGAAAGAGAAGAAACTGAAGAAGCAGGAGAAGAGAGCAGAGGCTGCAAACACAGTAACCACCCCATCAGTAGAAAATACTCCGTCATTCTTAGAGATGTGGCAGAGTGATGAAGCCGCAGTCGAGCTTGGACCCGGTATGATTTATTTGATCACATAAACATAAAGCATAAAGCTGTCAAAGGCCTGTTTAATTGTTGCTTTCTTTCTACTATTGGGTAAGGTTTGAACTGCCAATCCATTAGTTTTGTCTTTTATGTTTTGCCTGTCTTTGTTTCATTATAGTCATGACAGATGAACAAAAAGCCAGGCTCTCCACCAAGAGGCCCATTACTAAGGAGGAGTACGAGGCCAGGCAGAGCATTATCCGCAGAGTTGTGGACCATGAAACGGGACGTACTAGGTATGTTAAGCCTAATTTATATAGTACACTAACATTGTATTTGTATACTGTGGGCTTTATAACTAAACATGGAACATGGGCATACCTGTAACCATTAATTTGAATCATTTCAGTAGTTCAGGGCTTTATTGTATCAACAATCAATTTCCAGGTTGGTGAGAGGTGAGGGAGAGATCATTGAGGAGATAGTCAGTCGAGAGAAACACAAAGACATAAACAAGGTAAGAAAACAAGATCAATTTGAACTTGAACATTTGAAAATAATAGAATTCTACCTCCCATCTAAAACGTTCTCTCTCCTCTTACAGCAAGCCACCAAGGGAGATGGAAATGCCTTCCAGAAGAAACTAGGAATAAATAGGTAGAAGAATAGGTTACTACATTTCTCCAGGACCGATACCTAAAGCCGGTGCTCGTCATGGAGCAAATAAATGTGCTTGCTGTGATGACGGATGCATTCCACTTCAATACACAATCATTGCTTTGCGATGGAAGCACAGTATACCTACTACCTTGTTCCAAAAAACTGCTTCTGTCTCCAAAAGAACAGATAACTAAACCATTGATCCAAAAACATAACTTCTCTGGATATTTTGAATAACACTTAATTGTTGAGATGCCTGTTTTTTAGCTTAAGTTGTTCAAATTAGTCACTATAAATGCATACATTTTGTATGTGCAATTACAGTATCAACACATATTTTTTTCATGTATTCTGTTAACCTAATTATTTTAATGCCAGTTCAGAAAAACATGGTTCAATACTCTTTTTTTGTTTTGTTTTGTGTAATTTTTGTATTCATAGTTTTTTATATTTTGAGCGAATGCAGTGACCACTTACTCCATCTCCTGTTTTAACGAAACGAATAAAAAGGAAGTTCCATCATTGTTTGTCATATTTTTCTTTATACACTGTACATGAAAACACAAGAAAATTACATTATCCAAAAACTAAGATACACCCTGTACAATGAAAATATCTTTCACACTTTTACCAAGGTGTTATATACAACAAACAAGCAGGGCTTTGCACTTCACAGGGGAGTAGAGCATGAGAAGTATCTCAAGCTGTTACAGATGGGTTTTGTGCAATTGGTATTTTCATTAATTTAAATGTTAATATTCCAAAGCCTTATAAGAAAATATGGCCTTTTCCTACTGTACTTCCACACACAAATCCTACTCTTTCTATAGAAGGCCAACTCAGAATAGCAGCGGTCTTGGCCTATAGGGTAACAATGCTCAATATAAGGCAGAAAGGGGGAAATGTAAGGCCCCTGGTATCTTATCAGAAGCAGAAAGATTGTCTGCCCAAAAATATCCAAACTCCAATGATTGTGCTGGGTCATCTATACATTCTCTGGAGATTAATATCCAGGTAATTCAGATCTTCGAAAGGGGACTGTACCTTATTTAGAAGGATAAATGTTTTACACATCTAAACATTCTCAAATACCTTTCAAACTTACAAAAAAGAAAGGGCAAGTCTTGCTTCAAACCCAATATCAAAATGGTGGAGCTGCTCAGTGGCCAAGTCTGGTAGTATTGGTCAGCTCACAGGTTTGTGTGTCTGTCTGTCTGTGCAGGGTGTTGCTGAAAATGAGCACTTGTGCTCAGCTACTACCCTGGGTAAATAAAAGAAAAACAAAATGTGGGAGCATTGTAACTTAAACAGCCTATATCTTACTTTATCCTATGAGGTGCTGCCAAGGTATTCAATGAAAACAGTTTGAAATCTCTGAACTCACCTTGAGCAAATATGTTGATAAGAGGTAACGTAAAACACATCAGGATTTAATATGCATATTGACTTTCTTTTAGACTTGACAGTGTCACACATACAGTAATTGTATATCTCTCACCAATGTCTGGGCACTTACTGTATACATATCCACATGTATAGTATGTATGTACACCATGGCATCTTCAGCTACACCAAGTATGTGCCTGTTTCAGTGATTGTCAGTGCATTGTGACATTTTCTTAAAATGGACATTGTTCTCTAAAGACTAACCCATCAGCACAGTATAGGGCTGCCCCCCCCCCCCCCCCGATAGTCAAATTATCAATTAATTTGTCAGTTTGTCCCGAATTATTTATTTCTTGCTAAATTAACTGGAAGATTAATTCTAACCAAGCCCATAGCCTGTGTGAAATCAACATTTGAATGTACAGTTCTCAACCTCACCAAACTGAAAAGGCTGGTCTTTTCATTACTTTGTGGCAACACAATTTTACAGATTTGCAGACTAAATCAACAAATCGATTAGTTTATAAATTCATTTGACTATTAAGAGTAAGAATTTCTTTAGTCGAGGACAGCCTTAGCATAGTAATATTGCACAATTGGTCCATTGATTGCATCCACATCTTTACATGTCAAAAAAGAAAAAATATACATGAATTGAATGAACCAAGAATTGCCTTCTCTTTCAGAAAGAATCAATCAACAGCATGGATTAAATCAAACTCTATGTACCTACTTTTTAAGGATATTGTACATACATTTTGCAGATTATTTCCACTGACGGTTCTGCAAAGAGTGATCTAAACCTAAATAGTACTACCCATGTGCACATTCAATGCCTCATTTACAGCTTAAGAATAACAAGAGGCAATTTTGAAAATATATCATAAGCACAATATATGACAAGATATCATTGATACAATTCAGGTTATTTGAAGGATCAAAGTGGTACAAATAAAATACTGTGCCAGGCAAAGAGTTTTGCTGCATATTGGCTGTTTGCGAATAAAGTTATGAGAAAATAAACTCTAAAATGAACCACAGCATAGCTAAATAACCTTAAAACATTTTGTTCACCAAATCTATATAGTCTTTAACTTATATGTACCCTTTTAAATAACTAATAATAAAAGTATATCCTGAAAGTGATGGTGGTTTTTCCCCAGAGTAAAGAAGACACTTGAAAGTTGCCTGCCCATGGGCATATACTACAATATAACATTATGTACAAAGCCATTAAGCCTAATGCATACTTCATCGTATGACCATTTCCTAGGAAAAGAAAAGTAAAAAAAAACAAAAAAAAAAACAGTTTAAAATCAGTTCTAATTATTTATATACGAGAAAGTATAAATGAGGCTTTAGACATTCACTACAGTATACTTACACAATAAAGTCTTCAGAGCAGGACAGGTATTGACGAAAGGACATTTGATTCAGTTCTCCTTTAACATACAACATATTATACATTTTTCACTTTGGCACATACAGCAAACAGTTATAAGAATTAACCTAACAGCAAGTCATTGTAATTGTGTAATGTGTTGAATGTCATAACAAACAAACCAGGAATTCAACTATCTATATTTAAAGGGTAATTTTGTTTTCTCACATTTTGATATTAGGATGGTTCTTCGGCCTGAGAGTAATCTAAGAAACATTGTAGAACTGGAATGCATTGGTTCTCTGGTGATAGCCGTACAAATCTCAAAAGTTTAAAAATCTCAAAATTGTTGATAAGTTCACCTCAAATCAACATAATTAAAAATGCCTTGTTTCAAGGAAAATAAATGATTTTTAAAAGGCTCTTACCAGAAAAGAAACCTTTCCAAGTTTACCTGCCTTTTAAGGCTTCCATCAGGCAAAACATATCAAGTATCACATAAAACAGTTCGTTAATAGACAAGATTACCTGTATTTTGTAGTTGTGTTTTGAGTTTGTAATTGTGTTTGTTTGTGTGTGTTTAAATTGACCACATAAGTAAGAGTCACAATTCTGTTTGCAATAAAACTGTCACCTCATGAAACCTAACATGTGCTGTCTTTGGCCATTTTATATTAAAACTGTACATAACAGGGATACTTGTGTATAAAACCAGCTCCCCATTCTAGGACCATGATAGAATGCAGGTTTCTATCTCTGAATCAGATAAATAAATACTAAGTATTATGCAACAAAAACAGTCTTGATATCTACCTAACCCTTATGTTGCGTGTATTACTACATAATTTATATGCTTCTTGAAATGCATGTATGGTCTCGGCAAGAAGAGGATAACCCCTATCCATAGCTATTTCTGGTGGAGTATAGCATAGTAATGGCATTGCTTTTACAAAGACTGGTTTGTAGCACCAAATATTCTCAAAGCTGTATTTTCTTTTTTTCCCCCTCCCATGTCATTATCTACATCTGGTGCAATTGCGCAGCTTTTCCATCCTCTTTCTGTGCATTTTTTCTGTCCATCTGCTTTATTTCCTTGATCCCTCCCTCAGCTCCAAATCTCCTAGTCTCCCGCTCATTCATGAAGTCTTTCATTGAACCTGAACCTAACCTCATTTGGGGTTGAAAACCCCTGGTTCCAGCTTGGTGCTGCTACTTCGGCCCCAGCAGCTTGCTGTGATGCTCATGCTGCGCTGAGCAGATCCTTGGCTGTGAGTACGCTCCAGCCGCTCCCGTTCCAGTCGCTCGCTGTCCGACTGGCTCTGTGTGCGCTCTGGCCTGTTGACGGTGCTGCCTGTGGGGGAGGTGGGAGGAGCCGGCTGGGACGAGATTGTGCGCAACAGGTGGTTACGCTTCCTCAGGAACTCGCTGTTGGCACCCAAGCCAAAGCTGCCCTTACGCAGCACCATACGAGCACTGCTGGACTTGGATGGCCGAGAGCGCTGGTTGTACTCCAGCTGGGACAAGTGGGCTGCGTAGCCCTCTGTGATGAACTAGGGAGAAGAACACGTGCTCATTCACATGATATATCAATTGTTACAGTACCAGCGTTTAACACCAGACAAGCCAAACAGTGAATTAAATCACAGTGCTTTTGCACATTTACATCATCTTGCTTGAATGCAGAGTACTTGCACATTCCTACAAAGACTGACGAATGGGATCTGAAATTGTCATGAGTTTGTTCTTGATTTGTAAGCAGTACCTGGCACTGATGTTGCATCTTCTTGGACGGTCTTCCAACAATATAGATTTGGGAGGGAGGAAGGCCAATGGAGGTGTAGACCGAGATGTCTTTGGTTGAACCATAGCCAGCAAAAATCTTCATGTGAGCCTGTCAGCAGTAATATTATATATTATATATTTTTGAAAAATCGTTAAAATGTGCTCAAATCTTTCAGAAAATTGTCATGATTTAGAAAACATTTATTTAAAATTTCGACGTCAGGCCTGAATGTGTTAATTGTCACTTTGTACACTGCAGTTAACTTTAGCCTAACGTTTAGTTCATGTGGTCATATTTAAGCATATTTAAGCTGTGGTATAAGCCACACAAATGTTTTTTTAATCTAAAACCACGTTTCATATTCTTTCCAAGATCTTTGCACATCACACACACACACCTCCAATTCCCTGTGGCTCCTACCTCGGTAAGCGTTTTGAGGAAGTTGGCCTTGTGTCTCAGAGGGTCATGGACCAGACCGTCACAGAATGAGACGATTCCATGTGGAAAGTTATGCTGAGCCAGCCAAGCCACCACCCGCTGCTTCTGCATGTCTGGACGTCCCGTCACATAGATGATCAAATAACCCAAGTCCTGCCAGTGTCTGAAGTGAGAGAAAAGAAGTGAAATGAGTTGTTGTTTATCTTTATAGGCATCTGAAATAGCTTTTACTTGACTTGAACTAGTTGATACATAAGGCAATAGAAACATAAACAACTGTTGGAGATACATTTGTTTGAATCTGTGAGGCCAATTCCCATGAAGTAAGGAGACTGCTATACCTGACAACATCCACAGCTCCAGCCCTCACTTTAGGGTCACTGCCCATGATGGACACACTGGCAGCAAAGGAGCCATCAATGCTAAATACCACAAATTCAGTTCCACGGGGAAGAACTGTCAAGTAGCTGTCTGCAAAAGTGTGGTCTCCCCTGAGACACAGCAGAAAGGTAGAGAGAGTGAAACGTACAATTTTTTTAACAAACACACAGACACAGTGTTCAACCAAAAATAAAAATTCTGAAAAATGGAGTTAGCTGGTTTCTGCCAGACAGCGACAACATACACTTACAGTATGTTTCCTTTACCTCTTTAATTGCGCAAGCAGAGCGCGCAAGTAAGGTGGTTTAGCCGGCGCTTTGATGCATATGCCGTGGTACATATACTGATTTCGAGAGTGACGTAATGAAGATATGTATCAATGCCGGGGTATAACTGGCTCTGGAAAGCCATTGATTCCGCTCCCTATAATTGAAGTGCCATTTTCACATATAGCAATGGACATAGTGGGGCCGCTGCCCAAGTCAGTGCGAGAGCATAGAACTATATACTGGTGATTGTCGATTATGTGGGGTTTAACTGGCTTTCGATTGGTGACGTAATAATAATGATAGGTTTTAGTGTCGGGTGGATTAAAGGTAATGTCTTTATGTATACATGTATGTAATCTGAAACCTACCTTCATTACATCACCGAAAGCGACAGTAATTGCGCTTTCTGCTTGCGCACTAGTAGGCCATATGGCCTACTAGTGTTTATGGCCTTCTAGTGTGCAACACGCAAGTAGGCACTCGACAGAGTGCAGTTCTAGTTTTAGTTTGGAATTAATGCATTGGGTACTATTCTTTCCATTTTCCAGATGTGGTTTATACTAAATGATATACTGTACATGCTTTGATCACATAAGAGGAGTTAGATGCTAAACTCACCTGACCACCATTTTGATTGGGTAGACTCCAATGCCCAGGCGCTTGCTCTCTGGGATGATAAAGGAGACACGACCACTACTGTTGGTCACCTCTGTATCAAAGTACAGCCATTCTCCTGATGGAGGCTGGGTCATGATGTGAAGATCAACCTGCACAGGATTAGAAGACAAACTAAATATGAACACATACAGTAACCCCTTTCTTTTAAACCTGGCCCACAAGGGGGCAGTATAGAGTGCAGTATTCTCAGTCTACTCTTGAATCTTTCTTCCCAATTGATTGATTGAAATATTTATTAACAGTTTGCAGAACTACAGTACATTTCAAGCAGACTCAATACATAGACTTAACTGTGAGTGGACGACCCAATTAAGCATTACACTTGTTTACAAGAGGGTCCACCTTGTTCAATTCATCAAAACATTTAGAGACGTACAAATAGACACTTCTATATAGTCATAGAACAGAGCAGGAATTCATCATAAAGGAGGTAAAAAGGGAACAAATACAGTGAGGGGTGGGCGGTGGTGGTGGGATTCAGATTTTACGGGGGCCAGTTTCGAATTGCAGCCAACATGTTAGCTTACCCCAGATTTATTAAAAAACACAAATTATTTACCTGACTTTGGAAAGTTGAGGCCCGGATCCCCTTTTGTCCTAAATATCATATATATATATATATATATATATATATATATATATATATATATATATATATATATATATATATATATATATAATTTTCACATATTGTGAATAAGCCACGCTGTTATGACATGATGTCATACAACCAGTTTTGCAGCCTATTAGTTGCTCAGATAAAATCATTTATGCACACATTAAAGAAGGCTGGTGAAATAGCTACTGTCATACTACTTCATCGAAACTACTTTACTTTTCCCAAAGTAGGCAAAAAATCTATGGTCCAATTTGTCCCTTCTAAGCTGCATACGATTTTGGTTCACTGCATACCGTGTCTCAGCAATCAAGCCTTTGTGTTACATAAAGTGCTGCTAATCAAAGAGGTAGGAGAGCACACCAAGAGTAGGGAGGTGCTGAGGTGTTGTCTTCTTCATAGCTCTCACCTCCTCCCAAAAGTAAATTGCAGGGTGAAGAAGACAACCTGAAGAAGACACCCTGAAGAAGACAACCTGTTTGTCGAAACGTTGGTAAAATAAAACGTTTTTTTGGCACGACTACGAGTTTGTGCGACCTCTCCTTTCCAACATGCCACATGCTTTACTTATTCCAACCTGGCTTGATGTTTTGTGGATTATTAGATCACATAGCTCCCATACAGTACATACAGTAGCACAGAGGGCTTCACAGTGAGACAATTACAGTAATTACAATTTATAACGGAGCAAGTAAATACACCATTGGGTATACTGTATATACATCACTCAAGAGGGTCCATTCTAGTTTAGCTTGGCAGGTACGGTTATATAATACACCCAAGTCATCTCAGGAAGACTATCAACATCAAGAATCATAACAAAAAAGGTACACGATCAGACGCAGATGTCTCATAAATAATTTACACTGATCGCCGAATTGCATGTGCACCAGCAGCTTCACTTACGGTATGCAGGTATAGCTATCTGCAGGTATGTACCAGGCGTGTAGTGTTGGCTTCACACGGCACCACACTGGTCCACACATGCACCGGCATGCACATGCGTGCCCGCGAGACAATGAGACAGCCAAGTCAGCATTCATATTACCAACTATAAACACTTGTGGAATGATTATCATGAATAAAATAAGCAAGTCTGTTCAGGCATATCTTCCTCTTTCTGTAGACCCTCATAAGGTTAACACATTAAGGATAAACAACTCATTATTATTCTTTACCTGCAGTGTACACAGTCAGAGCATACTTATTTACACGCCCCTCGACAGTGGGTGCAGGGCCAATAAAGCAATCATGGAAGGAGGTAGGGCACACACACACCATTATTAATCCATATGCATAATGGATAAAAGTGATGAAACATGTGTGCATCTGTATGCTGATTGCTGACCTGATGAAGATCGATTAATATTTTCAATAAAGTTATCCTTTACCAAAAGAATGGTGTGGCCCGCACACCATACCTCCTTCCATTACCTGTACACACTGACACACGAAGCCATACAACCAGTTGTTGTTGGCATGTGAGTCAACCACAAGTTGTGGACAAGTTGTGGTAATTATTATAAGATGGTTTACCTTCTCCCCTGTTAAAGTGACCATGTCCAGGGGTCCGTACATGAAGCGACCCGTCACAAGCTGCTGGTTTTCTTCAATGAACACAGCATCATTAACACGATGGTTGGCCGTCACATTCTGGATCAAAGGTGTACAAATATTTAGTATATGTTGTCACTGTTGGGTGGAAACCTTGCATGTCCAAAACCATTACCTTTGAGGAAATGGAAAAAATAATCTGTGTTCCAGTGGATCTAACGTAGTTATTAATACATTTATTAAATATTTATAAAAACCCACAGACAGACTTAACCACTTTCAAACCCTATTTTGGAAATTTCATTATAGGCCTCGCCGTTGGCATGTTGCTATGTGATGCGTTGTCGTCTTTTTTTTTCTTCTTTTTTTTTGTAATCAAAGTTTTTAATGATTTTCAATAAAGCATACAAAATTCACATGACTTACACAAAAGAAAAAGACAAGAAAAAACAAAGAAAAAACAAAACATGTTGTCGTCTTAAAGAGCAGTAATCTTTGCTACTTTTGTGCAACATTGTCATATAACAAAGTATAAAATATGACATTCAAAATATAAAAAGAGTAAGACAAAACAAGGTTTCTGCCTGAAAGCAACAACACTTAATTGCGCATTTGCACACAATCACACAACAATCACCATACATCACAAGTATAAAACTTCAGGTCATTATTGCAGTGCTGCAGTAATTTACACTTTTGTAGATCTTTCCCTTACTAACCCTGATCTTCACGTGGGTCCTCTTCCGAAGCCACTTCTCTCTGGGTTTGGACGGAGTGAATTCTGAGACCTCTTTGCCATCCAGCTCAAGAATGCTGGAGTTCTCATGTCTCATTACCTGATGGAGATATTGAGATTAAACCATACACCACTAACTTGCATGTGTGGCCACCAACAAGTCACAAATAAGCAAGTGTTTTTATTTTGTTTTTTTTATATTTTTTGACCCACGATTTTGTAACCCATTTTTCACCCCTGTGTCAATCATCCTGTGATGTGATCCTGGGCTCTACACACCCTCCGCCAACCTAGGGAGAGCAACGGACTTAACTCATGCTTCCTTCATGCTTGAGTGTCCAAGTTGCTCCTTTACACCTGACAGGGGGGAGTTTCCCTGGTTGGACGTAGCGCGTGGAAGGAACACGTTATTCCAACCAGTTCCTTTCCCCTCCATCAGGCGTCCCGGCTGGCCAGGGGGAGGCAGTTTAGAGACCAGGATTACTGCATGTTTTTTGTGAGGGTACCTACCCTAGGGGACACGGGGAGAACATGCAAACTCCACACAGAAAGGCCCTTTCGCCAACCCCGCCTTCGGGTATGGGCACTGATGACGCGGAGGAGGAAACACGACGCCAGCACCCACAGCGCCCCGAGCGGGAATCGAACCCAGGACCTTCTAGCTGTGAGGCGACAGCACTACCAACTGTGCCACCGTGCCCCCATTCAAATAAGCAGTGTTAATTTAATGCAGTAGACGCACCTGTCTCAGCAGGAAAGACACAACATCGGTGGACTCCCAATAAGATGCGTGGAACAGGTGAGGGAGTGCCACGGTTGGGAAAGCTGTCAGAGCATCAGGGCAGTAGAGGGCAAAGTCCATTCGCTTGGTGCCCCACCAACGTGCTGCAACTGCAAGCGGATTAGAGGGCACACAAGTGAGAAGGAAGCAGGGAGAGCTGCTGTGAGGAGTGTGAAGTGAGGGACGGATGCAACACACCCTTGATTCTCAACCACCTAAAGTCAAGGTTGTTTTCCACCTTAAACCACAATCAGCACAGATCCCATAGTTCTGCAGCTAGAGAAAAGGCAAGTCATTAGTCGATCGTTATTTGCCAACATAAGCAAGCATGAGAGGAAGGAAAAATATGCTTGTTATTGTTAGAGAACCACTATTTATTTATGTTAATGTTAGCATTATTATTTTTGTTAGTATGCTCTTAAAATAAGATGGAATGCAGATTTGAAAGGAAATGCCTGTCAGGGGAAAAAACTATAAGATCTGGGCCTACAGTATATAGTTAGAAGACACCTTCACCTACATTATCAGAGGAAGAGGATACATCTTGAACTCTACATTATAAATCAACATAATGTAAAGTACCCATTGCAAAAGAAGTGAAAGAGATAACTATAAGCGGAGACACATTTTGGAGAAAATAATCCATACAAGACATAGATTTTGATATAATATGAACAGTACAAGAGTGGAAAGAGAAAACTGAAGCCTCAGGCCAAGTTAGTCAAGTTCCCTCCCTTAGAAGAGTACCTTGGTCCACATCAGCCTGGGAGTCCAATGACACTAGGTCAGATATAGCACAGTCCAGACCAGTTGACAGGCACCTCTCAAACTGGTGAGAAGGTCTAAGACCTTCACTAATAGCCTCCGCTTCAGGCTCCAGCTCTGCCAATGGATCGTCTCCAAGATCTAGCTCTGGAGATTCAGGGGCCTCGACAGCCTGTGCTTTTCTACGGGACTTAGGAGGGCTTCTCAGGAAGAATTTGCTTTGGGATGACAGTGCAAGTTGGGATGACAGGGCAAGCTGTGATAAAAGGCTGCTCATTTTGGACTGGTTAATTTGGGATGATTGCGCTATGGGAAAGAACACAAAAGATACAAACCATATGATTCATGGTGTTAAAAACAGTTACAGTATGTCAGTGAAAAACAGTTAAAAGAAAAAATGCTATTATACAGTATTTCTGGTTTCAACCAATAAAACATAAACAGCTGCTACTAGTGTTCAGAGATGAACTTCAGAACTGTAAAGGATGGGGTAGAGTATGCTGGTAGAGTGTATATAAATATGATATTGATATTTTAAAACACTGTGGTAAGAGATGTAAAAGAGCAACGAAAGCAGTGACTTTGGAAAGACAGTCTCACATAAAACAACAGAGAACTGGTCTTTTGGGCGGACATTTGTGATAGGGAGTGGACGATGCAGGAATGGCTCAATCAAGCAGGTTTACATGCATTATAAACATTAGAGAAATGCAGGACTCGTTCATTGCATTTACATTGAGACAGTGGGTAAGAGTTACAACAGACATTGAGTGAAAAGTGAATCTAAGCTCAAGTCTTCTTTATTACAATGTCTTGACACTTGTGATTAAATACTGTGTAAGTATAACCACCTGCATTCGAACCTGGGTCTCCGTCAAAGGAAACCAAAGAACTTCCACTCCACACTTGGTCAAAGGGGACCTTTCCCCCTAAGCCACCGCCCACCAGTTGCATAAAATCGTCACGTATTTGCTTCAAATGGAAAGCCCATTGATCTCTAAATGTTTGCTCTTAGATACTTAAGTATTCCCTTATGCAAAGGTCCATAGTAGCCATTCTCCTCAGAAAATCGTAATTACCAATACCAGTCTCGTAAAAGATCATTTGTGGAACATAATGACTGAATTTTGTCAACTCCTGTTAATGTTTGGCTGTGTCCTTCTTGCTGTCACAGTAATATTCATAATGTTCAATATCACAGCATGATGTTTAGCATTGATTTTGTCAGTTACTTCCTTTTTTTCCCTTGTGCGTAGTCATTATGTCTGTGTTAAATTATTATTATTATTAAGCTTGCGCTTCCCGGTTATTAGAAGAGACTACATTATAGTCTCCCGTTAAGTTTGGCTTTCTTTTTCTTTAATATCTTTGTATGGGGGTCCACACGTAATTCCGACGGAGCATTAGTCCGACATGCGTCCGACATGCGCTGCTCCCGTGCTTGGCGGTTATGGTTAGGTTAGGGTTTGAGGTAGGTTGTCGTTGTATGTTGTCCATTTTGAAGAAGGTAGCTAACACTGACAACAGTGGTGTCAAGTAACATTAACGTTATTAACATTTATCTAATGCTCCTAAATTACTGCAGTTTAGGAAATATTTAGCTTAAGGTATATTAAGGTATTTAACTTACGGTAATTTATGCAACCGGCATAGTTACTCTGCAACATTCACCCACCTTTGAACCCCCACTTGGAACCTGATCCCAGACGAGCCCTCAATGTGACAACCTGTGGCCCACGTGGGAAACCAATATCTATGTTCAGCGGAAGGGGAAGGCTTCTGGGCTTCACGCAGGGATACTCTCTCTGCTAAAGAAGACTGAAGTGAGTGTCTCACTATGAATCAGGTGGTAACTATTGGTAGGCGAAACCCCAGAGTAAGTTGAGCGTAGTTGAGAGTGTAAGTTGTGTAGAGTTTAGTTAGTTTAGTTTAGTAAAGTCAGACAGTTTGGGGTTGAGTGAGAGCGAAAAGTGCAATAGAAGAGAGGGGTAAAATAAATAAAGAGGCCAGATTGGGCAGCAAACGAGAAATTGAGTGAATGAGATTGCACAGTAAAATCCTCAGTGTTATCCTCAGTGTACAAATGTAACCAAATGGACACTAGTCAAAGTACAAATTACACTCAGGATTTTACAGTGTAGGATCAGCGTTTGTAAGAGTGAAGGCAAGAGAGAAAGATTTGGTGGTAACAACACTTACTGTTGGCTATGTTGGTGGCAGTGTAACTGTCTGCCATTCCTGAGACCTGGCTGGCAATGCTGGCCTCACTGGCCCTCCGTAGGCCCCGGGAGAGGGGGCCCGTTATGGGAGAGGAGGGGTACGAACTGTCCATGAAGACACCACCATGAGACTGAACAACATCTGCTATTGAGCCGAAACAAGGAGATCCCATTAGACAAAGACACAGGTAAGGGGAGCAGACAATGATGAGGGGAAAGGGTTGAGATGCAACAGCAGATGCCATGGTTTCAGAGTGCACGTGAAACCAAAAGGTTATACTGTACCACCTGTTGGCCAAAGCCAGCTACGTGTAGTGAATGAATGAAATACACGACTGACTGTTAATCGTTACTCTTCTTTTTCGCCTTTTCCTCTTGTGAACGGGGAAAAGCACCACATTTAAGTGAATGTAACAGCTGTTCACTTTAGTTGACATGAGGAAAAACTGCTGGAGACTTTACATAATCACAATACCTTTGACCATCATCACAAGATCAGAAGCAGTTATATAAGGAGCTGATTGGGGTGAATCGGCAACATTTTCTACATGACAAACCTTCACACTTTTCTGACATTATGGAGATGATGTAGACATACTGAAATAATTGATTAAAAATCAACGAAATGGATCACCACAACAACTAATGGTTCTTACGTTTTCATCACATTTCCATGTTGGGTCGTTACCTTTGACTAATGAGAAGTATTTGCACAGAACAGAACCAGCTGTGCTCACAGCTGTGGGACTGAATGCTGTGAACAAGCCTTCGAAAAAATAGGACACCCTCAGATCGATCCTCGCTGGAGGAGGTACAGTACATTCTCAGTTTGCCATAACAACAGCAATGGAAATGCTCAGAGTTGGACACATGATACATGGACATTTTCTACTGGATGGTTCCCGGCTCAACTCAACTCAGCTCACTTTGGAACCAGATGCTTAATTTCCCACTGTAAATACTAGCACCCCTTCAATATAGCAGAGCACTTAAGAACAATGGTGAATTGTCTAGAAACAATCTCTATTTAAGCTCTACAGTCCAACAAAAACAGTTTGATAATATTTTAGGTGACAAATAGGCAGTAGTGTCATGCTCGTAGAACGCAGTAACACGCTGTGGTACCAGTAATATTTTGACGTGCGTGCAGGGACAGAACGGAACGGTTCACGTAGAAAGTGTCCCCCTAGATTCAAGAGAAGACGCACGAACCTCGCCCAGTGGTCTAGGTTTACTGGCGCCCCCCCCAGCTTGCTTTGGAGCCCCAAATAAGGTGACACCAAATAAAGTACCAGGTACCATCCACAACTTTTCCACCGAAAAAGGCGATGAGTTGAGTTGAGTTGAGTTACCATGCATTGGAAAAGCCCCAATAGACATACAGATATGACAAGTGGTTTCGGATGGACACAACATAGAACACACACATATACACACGCACACACACAGTCAATGATACAGAGAATAGATGCAAGTGAAAGGGAGAGGCTACACACACTCCAGAGTGGCGGGTGTGGCTCTGAGGAAACTCTCCTGCCAGTTTAGCACAGGTACAGGAATGCAGGTCTCGCTGATGGTCTCCTGACAGCGAAGAGACAGAGGAGGCCCACTATCGAGTAGAAGCTGAGCGTTGCTCTGGACCGTCTCCACTAGAGAGGCAGGCGGAGGGGTTGGAGGTCAAGGGGTTTAGGGGTCAGGTGTGCAGATATGGGGACAGGAAGCCAAGAGGCAGGAAAAGAAGAAGACAGAAACATATGTAGTAATCACAAAGAAAACTGAATGTGAGACAAGAGAGCCGAGTTGAAATTCAGAGGGTTATTTTAAGTCTGAAAGTGCACAAATAGAATGGGTTATGGGAAGAGTCAATTTTGGCACATATGTGTGTTCATTTAATTTCTGCTGGATATTGCATTATTGCACATTTAAGTGTAAAATGAACACTCCTGTGAAGCACTACTAGAGTTTAATATTTAGGATGTTTTAAGTCACCAAACTGCTAGCTCTTATTCATAATAATTACGGCATGAAGTGATTAATGTACCTGAATTTACATTTAAAACGTTATCAATATTTAAAACTTAATTAGTTACACTTAGTGGACCTGTGGGCATACAACGACAGCTCATTTGATTAAACTACCACAATCTAATAAATCAAAACCAAGGCTTGCAGTCATTAGACTCTTTCTTTCATGATTCTACAGTTTGTTACCCTCCATGCGTCACCTCCTGATGCTCCACATCGAGTCCCTAATTCAGCATATGTACAGTATGTCAACTATGGAAAACAATAACCCAAAAGGAATTATATCGACACATTATCTGTATATGTTTACTATAGGGGTGTAACTATGATACAGTAACTGCATCGATCATATCGTATCGTTTGACTTTGTATTGTATGATTGCATCAAATCGTTTTGTCGTTCATGCCACGGTGCGGGATGGTCAAATACAATGTCCATGTATTTGCCAGAGATTCACTGTGTTTACTTATTTATATCAATAATAATACATTTTTCCCTTAAAAAAACCTGCACTATCCACACGTTTCATATAGATTTAATTTCTTTGCTAAATTGTTACTGCATCAATTTTAAATCATTGAATCGTATCGCCATGAATGAACCAATATCGTCCATGTATCGTATCAACCACCATGCGTATTGCGTGTCGCATCGCTGTTAACCCATTCTGACCTGAGATCAGATTCTAAAAATGTCTATTACATCCTGACAGTTTCATTATTAACCCATTCTGACCTGAGATCAGATTCTAAAAGTGTCTTTGATTTTTCAAAAATAGCAGACCTATCGCGCCACTCGGTGGCGCGATAGGTCTGCTTGTAGATCTGCTATTTTTAAATAGCTAAAGCATAACATGATGCTGACACCAAAATGGGTGCCCGGTCAGAATGGGTTAAAATGTATCGTTACACCCCTATTGTTTACTGTTAAAACATGAAAAAGCATAAAATGATGAGGCTGAGGCTAAGGGTTACTTCACTATCATGAGCAGTTCTAACAGTAACTATGGAGTATCGACACATGTAGATGAATAAATTGCTTCAGAAAATGACTTTATGCAGAGCCAGTAGAAAAGATTGTGAGGGAAAGACCAACAAACAGCAATGGCAACAGGTTTTGCCTAATGCATGCATCCATGGGGAACAGGATAGCCAAGCAGAATCTAGAGAGTTTCTAGTTGTGGCAGGCTAAAGTTACCGATGATAAAAGAAAAACAACTGTTTTAATGCATGTACTGTATAAGGCATTTATGACTGTACACACAAATCCACATTGTGTGTGTGTGTCTGTCTGTGTGTGTGTGTGTGTGTGTGTGTGTGTGTGTGTGTGTGTGTGTGTGTGTAACCTTCTGCTTTGTCATTCCTAATGCTTGAATGTATTGGTTTGAGTGGGGCCTGTATCCAATACGTTATTATTCAGTAGAAAGGACTCACCCAGTAGAGCCGAGTTGCCGTCTCCCAGGGGGAAACGCTGGTAGCGGGGCACATTGAAAGGCGGTAGGAGGTGAAACTTCTTCTCCAAGAGGGGCTCCAGACGAGAGGCTGAGGGGTCAGCAGGGTGGAACAGGTTATACACCTGTTGGCAGGCCGGTCGCAGCTGGGCCACTAGGGGGAGACACAGAGCCAAAAGCCAAGGAGTGGACAGAAAATAAAAGGTTGAGATGATCACTGAGGTTATAACCAAGTTATAAACAAAATATCTAACAAAGAATTTGTAGTCGACTTACCATCTAACACTGGAATGACAGTTTTCCGCAAGGCCAGTACCAAGCCCAGGGGAGAGCCGAACAAGAAGAAGTCGGACACCTCAAAGTCAAACTTCCCCAGGGGGCCTCCTTCCAGCATGGTGCTACTGCTGGACCTGCGTGACGTTGAGTCGTTCCGCAGAACACTAGAGTGCAAGCTGAAAGGACAGCCAGGACATCAAATTCACATCTGCTTGTGTATACCTTCCTAAATTATCTCTCCCTCAAACTAAATAAACTGAATCGGTGTACTGTATGTGAACACCGGTTTAGACCTGCCGCTCAACACTCACCTGGTCAGGAAGGCCTGGTGCTGTTTTATGGTGTCAAGTTCATAGGTGGAGGAGTCGCTTCTCTTGCGGGGTAGTTGCCGCCTGCCGTCGTCGCCTACACTGGAGCGCGGGATGTCAATGTTACTGCGGCTGAGGTGGCGGCTGCCCTCAAGGTTTGGAGAGGACGATCCGTGGCCACTATTGATGATGATGCCAGGAGAGAGAAGGTCCTGGTCCTTCAGGGGTGTAGAAAGGAACATTTAAGATGTTATCGTTGTGGTTTTTGTACTTTTGTGTTAATAAATAAATAGTAATAGTGAGACTGGTTTTGTACCAGTGAATAAGAAGTTGACGTGGGTTTTGGGTGTTCAGGACACAGCATGGTTTGTCTCTTACCTGCACACTCACAATGCTGCCCCTACGGCTACTGTTTTGGCTCTCACTCACAGTCTGGTTGCTGCTGCACAGTGCGTCAAACCCTAGGATTCCTCCCACACAGTCGCCAATGAGGCACACCTACAGAGGTAAAGACTTTCTAAATGGCCAAACACTAGTACAGTAAAACATTCAAACCAATGAATATCCTAAAAGCACTCTCTAGGACAGGGGTTCTCAACATTTTTGGCTGGGGACCCCTGGAAATGATTTGGCCATGTCTTGTGACCCCTGCCCTCCCCCCACCCCCAATACAAACAGACCTTAACCTTAATATTAACCCACGGGTTGAGAACCCCTGCTCTAGGAATAACTATCACTATTACTACTACTAATAACAGAGGCGGTTTGATACGGTATGTTACGTGAGATTTGGGCCTCTAGTCTAGTTTGAGAGTGGTAAACTGGCAGCTACAGTACTTTTGCAGTGTTTTGTCCCAGTTTCTGATGTGGTTGGCCCTGTAATATTCTGCTAAGATTAAGAATGACAGCCATATCTAACCTCAAAAACACATTGTGGTCCTCTTCCCCCTTTATTTTTAGAACTGTGTAGACCTATAGGGTACACAGACAGATAATTAAATGGAAGTAAAAGTCAGTGTTCTTGTGGTTGGTTGATCATTTTCTCTTTAGGCCCAGTGGGCTTGTTTTTTTTTTTTTTTAAGATATTTTTTTTGCGGCTTACGCCTTTTATTGATTTTTTAAGGGACAGATAGTAGGCTGACAGGAAACGGGAGAGAGATGGGGGGATGACATGCGGTAAAGGCCGTGTCGGGTCCGGGAGTCGAACCCGCGGCACACCGCGACTGGATCACCAGTCCGGTGCCCAGACCGTTACGCTACGGCCTGGGCCCCAGTGGGCTTGTTTATGCCGACATTTTGTACTGACTGGTTTTCAGACAAAAATGTGAAACACCTGCAAATCAATGCCGTACACTCGCACGTCAGATTGTGGTTAGATAATATACACACCCTTTTAGTCACTTTATTTACACGTTATTTACGAGTAAGAATAAGGTAGGGAAGAGCCTGCATGATTGTGACATTTGTCACATTTCACACTTTCCTTTTTTCAGGCAAAGGGCTATCATAAACCACTTAAAGCTTTTCAATTGATGAAACAGGTCAGGAGTTATTAACCCATTTAGGCCTGACACTGAAATAAATATTTTCACGATTTTTCAATAGCTAAATTAGTAAATTATAACAATGTTTAAAACACCAAAAGGGGTTCCCGCCCAAAATGGGTTAAACCGAAAGTGGACGCTGTTCCAGTGTTACAATTGTTGCGCATATGGGATTAATTGTAACGGCATGCGTCATTAATGTATTCGCTAAAAAACACCATTAAACATATGGTTTTCATCTTAAATCAATTATATTTCATTGAAACAACTGGTTTTTTTTGCCTTCACTTTTATCCCACGATTTCCCCCCCCCCCCCCCCCCCTCCTGTGTGAACATCGACTGAGCGGCTTGTCATTAGCCAGATTGAGCACAGCAGGTGAGATTGAGATTCTGGAGTCTATCAGGCCAGCGCACTGTGCGATTCAAGTCACAGGCAGTGGCACAGGCAGACACACTCCACATGCACATTGGAGATTTGAACAGTCAGAATGTTCAAATGTGTTTATGTCCCCCACAGACCTAGTGGAATAATACAATATTTTTGTATATTTTTGTAAATATTGTATTTTTATATACAATATTTTGGGGCGATTAGTCGACTATTCGAGGTCAGCCCTAACACACACACACACACACACACACAGGATGGACGAACAGGGGGCGAAAACATAACACGAGACACCAGTCTAAAGCAGGTTATAAGAGTGTGGATACATCACAGGGCAGTACCTCACCTGGCCAGAAAAGGCTGCTCCATTCAGCGACTTTATGAAGTCAGCATACACCTGGTTGGCTCGGACGATGACTGTAGCCACAGCCTCCTGGTACTGTGGAGCGGAGGTGGCCAGAAGAGGTAGCGCTGCTAGAGGGATGTGGTCCTGACTGTTGGATAGACAGCCCACATCATAGCTGTATGGGCTGAGGCTGTAGCGCATGAAGAGAATAACACATTTCCACTTAATTATAACAATTACTATAATAATGATAACATAATAAATTGTATAAAAACTTTGCTACAGATTGTAGCTCAACATGAATTACAACACTAGATTAAACTTCATACAATAATAAAAGTGAGATACATTATGTGAATAAATAATGTACCATACCAATAGTGGACTCGCCCCAAATAATAGTTTTCAGCCAATTGTGTGTGTGTGTGTGTGTGTGTGTGTGTGTGTGTGTGGGTGTCTTTACTTTGACACCAGGGAGAAGGCTTCGGCACAGATGGCAGGACAGGGCACCAGGCGGAGGGCGATCCGTCCCAGAGCAGTAGGGTAGTGAACCTGCATGACGCTGTCAAACGCTGTGCTGATGGTGTTCACATCAGCCTGCTTACTGTTCTGATCCCCTCCTCCTGTATCCAGGATGTTCCCTCCATGGAGAACCAAGACCAGCACATGGATCTTGGAAGGCTGCTGGGAGGATCCATCCTGACAACAGGGAAATCAAGGAGGTGCTGGTTGATGGGCTTGCTTCAAACAGGGCTACAGTATTAACTACTTTAACCCTGGCATCCTTATAGGCAAACATTAACGATAGGGCTGCCATATGATAAAACCAAACCATGCTCATTACAGCTACAGTTACGATTACATGCTCACTGAATGACAAAAAAGAAAAGAAAAGAAAAACACACACAAGGCAAACGCTTGTAAGACCTCTTTGTGCGTGTGTGTGTGTGTGTGTGTGTGTGTGTTTATACTTTTCATGGCTACTCCTGATTAGGGATGGGCGTCATTAGGAGTATATTGATTCCGATTTTGCTTATCAATTCTGTTCTTACCTGTTTGGGTTCCATAATCGTCAAAAAAGAAAATACAATAAAAAACATATCTTCATTCTTAAAGCAATAACAAAAGTAAATAATAGCCTACATTATTTACTATTACCACAACGAACGCTGAAGCCAATGCTGAAACATTTTGTCCATTTTCAGGTTACATAAATAATTGGTAGGTAGGTAACACGGTAGCAGTTAAAGCTTGTTGCATGTTTTTATCTATAGGAAAATACTGGAACATGATGATTAGGAATTGATCAATTCCAATTTTGATTCCTTCATTTTTATGGGTACCCGGCAATTTGTTTGGGTTCCGATTTCGAACCTAATTTCGATACCCAACCCTACTCCTGATAATTTAAATTTCTCCTGCAGGTGTCCAACTGTTCACAGTATGATTTCATGAGGAAATGGTGATTTGCATCACCTGCTGTAGTGAATATAAATCATTAGCCAGTCTAGTCTATCCAGTATGCCAGTTCCACTGTCATTTTTGCACCAGGCAGACTGGAGCCTGATACAATAATAGCACAGAGCCAACCATTATTGCACCTGCATGGGCAACTATTTCATCAATCAAACGGAAATGAAAATACTTCCCATAGATAATTAGATACATTACCATACTCACATTAAATTGAGGGACACAATGTGCAGTTTTGCCTGTTTTTTTTTACCCAAAACTCCAAATTTTTACAGACTGCACAGTACACTCCACGTCACAGCTACAAGTACAAGGGAATTTCACACGGGGAGGTGAGGTTTGAGGAGCACATGGGTTTGACGAGGGCAGGGCAGGGCAATTAGCACTGGGTCTGTTAAAGGGGTCTGTGTGGAGCTACTTTTTGCCCACAATGCAATGGGCCAGAAAGTTTACTTACTGACTGGTGTCTGGTTACGGTGATGGTGGGAATAGTGGCGCTATCGGCTTGGCCGCTAACAGAGCCACGCATCTGAACACAAGAGGACAGAGATGCTGAGGGAGAGAGGATGGTCTCCGAACCCAGAGTCCGTCTCATCTAAACTTCTAAACACAATCTAAACTTAACGTAGTCTTGCACTTGTGTTTTACTGCCTTACTGTGAGAGATATCTTTCGAATACATATTTTCATATTTTAAATAATAGGGAACCTCAAATTTAAGTACACAAAGGGAAATACATTAAAATTGTTTAGAAGTGGGGCTCAAAAACTCAGGGTCTCTAGTCTAAAGGCTTTGTGAAAAACGACACTGTGCAACTCCGTACAACCATTAAAGTTGAGGTGAAAAAGCCCTGTTGGTTAGAACTGCATGACACTTACTTCATCTAGTCTTTCCTCACTGGCTGCTCTTTCATAATCCACTGCCATTTCCTTATACAGTCCACCTGCAAAGACAAACTCAGTCAGAGACAAAGGCTGATATCATGTAAAGCAGGATCCACAATCACCTCCCATCAATATGGAACACTTGTTTTGTCATTACCAGATGCTCCCTCGCTGTCTGAAGCCTCTATCTTGTCCATGAGGTCATTGGAATTCCACTTGGCTATCTCTTTGGGAAAGACTTCCTCGTTGTCTGAAAAGTCTTCTGCAAACGGGAAAAGACATATGAGGTTAAGAGTCTGTGGAAATTATCTGACTGGCTACACAGTAAGAACCCTGTGTTAATTTAACTCCAAGAGTGTTCACATGTAACCAGGTCCATTTCTACATTCTTGGAGTTACAAATGGATGAACTACAGTAACACAGAATTATAAGGTTGGGCAGTGTTCTCTGCAGCAGGTAAACTGAATATGGTTAAGATATAATGTATTATATATTATTGAAAAACATCCCAATAGAAATTCTTAAGCAACCCAGCTGCATTGGATGGTGAATTGGTGTCCACAGACATGTCAGCACAGTTAAGCAATTTGTGAAAATGTGTCAATATGTTGCCAACATGATCTCCAACTCACACAATAGTCACATCAAATGAAAAAGTAGGGATTGAATATGACTACTTGGCTTATTCCATTCATAACTAGCTACTGTGACCCTTTAGTGGTTCACATGCATTTTAAAGATGAACAGAGATTTATTTGAATCCCTCAGTGCCAAGTCTCACAGGCAAATATACTACGTCTACATTATATTACAAGGAAATGATAAAGAATAATAATATTTGCCATCATATGTGGACAGAACATAATCAAGATATCTGTCCTAAGAGTATCTCCACAGGGGGATACTAATTTATTTTTATGAACAGAATATTATTTATAATGTCTATGCTTATTTTCTGATTCACGCACACAAAGGGCAAAAGCATGAATAGCAGTAATTTATTGATCTGTCATGAAAATGAACTGTTGAGAATTTTAAAGCCTTAATATTTTGAATACTAATGAACCCTCTTCCTGTTTTATGGCCAATGTCTTTGTGGCAACCAGTTTACTGTAGTCTCCAGCAAAGTAGCCATTCTCAGATTACATTAGCATTCAAATGATGGCCTGGGCTGTGGCTCATCGGTAATCCAGTCTGGCAGTGTGCCGCGGGTTCGACTCCCGATCCTGACGGCCTTTACTGCACCCCCCCCCATTTCCTGTCAGCCTACCGTCTGTCCCTCCATAAAATAAAGCATAAAGAAAAAAAAGCATTCAAGTTGCTTTCCTAGCTATTACAGCGAAAGTATTCATAAGCTGACTTTAAAAGTAATGAAAATGCATGTAACTTTCAAGGAAATGTGTCTTAAAGAACAGAATGTTTTGTATTACTTATCAATACATTTTGAGTGTTTATCAAAGGTTACATGATCATATCCTATGGTTGTTCATCAGCATCAATACTTGGTGCCTTCCATCTATTCATCCATCTTATATACAAGACACACAAGACATACAAGTGTGGTCCCTTTGTCTTCACTATACAGCACTAAACCAGCGTACTCTTTCTACTGTAGGGGCTTTGTACAGTTACTGTGATGACTTCTGTGTTCAGTTGGTGGAGTTGTTCACTATTGGAAGGATGCTACAGGCTTCAGTACATGGAACACTTATAACACAACTCAGAGTGGTGCTTATGGTAGTGATGTGGTAGGGGTACTATATTCATGTAGTTAAATGATTATTGTGAATGTCTGGATGAAGAGATGTTAAAGTCTCTGTACTGTAAACCGTTATACATCCAATTCAATCCACGTGGATATAAATGGTGGAATATACAAAATAAATGAGACCATGGATCCTGTTCAATTAATCAGTCATTCATAATGTTACATGCACAGCTTTATTACAGTTCAAAGTATGCATGCTTTTATTACTGTTTTAGCATCATAAACAAAAGGTATGTGAAATCATCCTTCAAAGGGCACATTTTGCGGATTGACATCTAGCCCAGTTATATAATAATAATAAAGAACTAACATGACACATTCTCAGCACTTCCTAGCATCCATATGCAGCACACACATGACACATTCTCAGCACTTCCTAGCATCCATATGCAGCACACACATGACACATGGCAGGTAGCATAAGCAGTGGAGAAGGTTGTTGGTCAGACAGGGCTTTCAGGACAAAGTCACCCGGCCCGTGTCCTCTCTGGGGCTCATCCAGGACAGAGCCCACGTGTCACATCACACCCACCTTATTTCAGCTGCAGGCCCAAAGAATGATGGGTCTCTGGGTAGCTTAAGAAATGATCTGTATTAAAGAGATGCATGCAGAGTCAGGGGTGGGGGGGGAGAAGGGAGCAGGCAGGTCTTGGTGGGGAGACGGATGGCAAACTATGGCACCACTAACACTGTGCACATATCAAAATGGTCGTTACCATAAGCGTCAAAGAACTCCTCTTCCGAGCTGTCCTCGGAGTCTCTCGCTATGCTCTGCATCCTCCACTCCGAGATGCTGTGACGTGAAGGACTCGCTGACGCACATGAAGACAGGAGCATAAAGAATTGCAGTTATTTCGAGAATGTTCTAAAAAAGAAAGCCAGTTAATTCAGGACATGGGCATCATGTCTGCCCACGCACATGCGCACACACAGATACATACACACACATACCTATAGTGCTGCAGAAGCATGGTGATATACAGAACACGCCTAACATACTTGCTAAGGTGTTTGCACCTTTGCACGTGCAATATCCTAATGTGTCTACTGTGTTATATAATAATTGCAACAGTCTCTGTGGTTACTTTATCCCAGATGGACTGCATGGTGGTCAGGGAGCAGGCAGAAAAGAAAGTTCCACAGACAAGCTACAAGCTCACTGACAGTCAATAACTGTCCAGAAAGAAAGACAAAGGCTAAGCTAAAAGTAGGCCATGTCTATGACATATCTTTATTGCAAGCCTTGTATATCATTAGCATTGATGGGAACAAAATGTCATTTAGAAAGCCTCTGCTGTATTGGATGCTGTAAGGGTCAGGTTGGTGAGAGAGGGGGCACAGCTGTGGTTGTCAGCGTACAGTGGAGGACGTCAGCCGTTTCTGAACTGTGATGTCAACACTGCAGCTAAAATTAGCACTGTGAATGAGAGCCATGGGGGGGGTTATAAGTTAGGGAAGGGTGTTAAGAAGTCGGGCGGGATATGAGACAGGGTCCAGGTGGGAGGCAAAAAGAAAGGTGCTCTGTGGTAGGGGTGACACCTGTTCTGTCAGATGGATGCAGTCAGGACATGTGTTTTGTGATGTCAATATGGGAGCCAAAAATGGCCCAGATGGCCTGGGCCATGGCTCAGCGGTCCAGGCACAGGTAATCCAGTCCAGCAGTGTGCCAGTGTGTTCGACTCCCGATCCCGACGGCCTTTACTGCATGTCACCCCCCCCCATCTCTCTCCCCATTTCCTGTCAGCCTACGGTCTATCCCTCCATAAAAAATATATAAAATAAAAGGTGAAAGCCATAAAAAAAAACATGGCTCAGATGAACGCTTTCAAGTTGTAGGGGTGAAATGAGGTAGCCTGGATAGTTAGTACAATAAATAGAAAGTTGTTAAATCATAAATAAATAAAAGATCATAACCGTGTGAAGTGAGGGGCGCCCTTATCATCGTACATCCTCTCATTCCGGCCAATCAGAATTTGCATCCTTACCTTTGTCTCCAATGTTTGTATTACACTCAAAATTGTCCATTCATTGTCAATGGCATTTAATGTTTGTGTTAGGACAAAGTTTGACACACACACACACACACACACACACACACACACACACACACACACACACACACAAAGCTGGACATAGGAGGGGCTATCACCACTAAAAAATAAAGGTCTTGAATTTGAATTTTAATGAATTACAAAAATAGGTCTTAAAAAAACACAAATCAGGGCTACATTGTGGATCTCGGACTTCATGTTGCTGTCATATGTGACATCAGATATCTGTGATATATCTGACTCTACATTTGGAGTCAATCAGAGCCCCATAGAGTACTGGAGCCTGTTTCCACACCCATGGAAATAAGGATTTTTTTCCCCATATGATTTGAGCGGTGCTAGCCCCACGTGTGGCTTTGTGTGTCTTCCCCATGACGTCATGTGACATCCAAGTCAATGTCAAACCTTTTATTCCATAGAAATATGTTATTAAATGATGTGAATGTATAATGAACAAGGCCGTTTGATGCCCTCTCACAACGGCTTCACGTACACGTAGATGAAAACATGGTGAAAATGGCCTACTCCTCACCTCCTCTCTTTGATGAGCGGGAGGATCTGGAGGAGGTGGACCACTGCTTGGTGAGCGAACCTCGTGTCTGGAGAGTCTCTCCTCCCGATCTGACCACTGCCTCCTCGGCTTCAATACAGCTGATGGCCTCCTTGGCCTCTTGGGCTTTGTCCGGGGACGGGGTGACTCCGTTGGCCTCGGTTGCCTCCTCGGCCTGGCTGAACTGGGCCATCTTCGTTGCCAGGGCCAGCTGGGTCTCCAGCTCCAGCTGCCTTATGTCCTCGATGGTCAGACCGTACCACTCGTCCTGCCAGCACCAGGCCTGCCGGTGGGCACGTACCATCACTTTTCTCAGCCCTTTGGAGAGGATAAGTGTCTTGTTAACCACTTAACCCCAAAAGTCTTTTACATTATTTTGAAAATGTACAAGCTTACACTGCGTCACACAGCTTTGACATGGGCTATTTTCCCCACCAGGATTAATATGGTAATGGCAAATGTATTATCATACTATTACGACTGTGTGACTCCATACGCACCTACATCATGGATGAACCGTTCAATCTTGGACTGCATGCCCCAATAGCGGAACTCCACCTTGCATAGTTTGTAGGCACACATGATGGGGGTCTTCCCTGGGTTGTTGTTGTACTCCTCTATCCAGTCGTCCTGCAGGGGGCCTCTCTGGGTCTTCACAGACTGGTAGAGCCGTGGATCCTCCTCCGCCTTGTACTCATGAGGAGCGATGGGATCTGTCACTATGTCAATGGGGTCTGAAAGACAGAGTAAGGTCAGAACATGACAAGGAGCAACATGGGAGTTTTTGACTGCATGGTATGGTTGTTTCTCTTACTGTGTTGCTAAAAACACACATCCCTATTTTGAGCATATCATAAAGGCAAACCTTTTATTTGAATGGAAAAAAAATAGACAATCTACACGCTCACAGGCTTGTGGGCTGTTCGATTGGGTATTGTGACAGCGTCATATGACAAAGTCGGGCTTAGGTGTTTAAGCTCGTGTTGATTATACACTTTCCTCCTGAATTTCAGTGTGACCAAGAAGATTAAAGTAATACTGCAAATCATATGTAGCAATGGAAAAACACTGACGGTGAACAGTGTAGGCCTAATCGGGTCGCTGCATGCCCTAAAACCACGAGTGTCTGAGCAGTGTCACTGTGACAAGCTTATTATTACAACCAGCAACTGGCAAAAGGGGTGTAGTGTCAACAAACAGCCACAAGTAAGCGGGCCTTAACTGATGCTTGAGTTAAGATAGAAAAGGTCATTGATCACGAATCCTTGAATAACAATGACTTCACGCAATCCTACTGGCCTGACAGTTTGATTAACTATACCATAGGTGGAGGAAATTGCTTTCTGTAAAGGCTCTCCATTACAAACTACCTGACATTCATGTTGACTATAATTGAACATGATCTGCTTAAAAGGGGTGCAAGTGATGTTTTTGTATGAAATAAATAATAATAAAAAGCTCTATATTCCATTACTAATCATTGCTATAGTGTTTGTTCAGTAACAGGGATCTCCTCGTCTCTTCAACTCTTAAACAGAAAATATATTTTCTCTGGTGTTCTGTTGAAACCACAGGCTCGTACCAAGAGACCTCTGCCTCTTCTCCACTGCAGACATGTTGAAGACATCTGGCTGGCTGCCTGTGTCAGGCTTGTAGTACGTCTCAATATCGATGGAGAACTTTTCAACAAAGGGACAGGTGTATCTGAAGGAGAAATGACATTGGCACAAATAATGTCACCAACAACATATCGACCAGGACCTTGCACAGCCTTCCATTTTTATATATATATATATATATATATATATATATATATATATATATATATATATATATATATACACATACATACACATAATTCTATATGATATCAATCTATATAATTACATCTGTGCACTCAGAGCTAAATTAACATTGCAAATATTACTGTAAAAAGCCTATTTGAAGGTGTTTTTGTCAATTTCATTATAAACCAGAGCTATTTTAGCCTAAGCGTGAGACCATGCACCAACAGGCACTTCCAGTCTATCAATATCTTGTGACTGTCAGCGGTGCCCGAGGCATGCCTCTTTTCAGCAACTACATGCCACAAATGCAACACCTGCACAGGAAAAGGCTCAGGCACCAGAGTGTATTTTACTGTGGGAAAACAAAACTATCCATGTTAGTTGTTGGTACCAGACATTGAACCACATTGAGTGTTAATTTAGCTCTTGGGTTGTTAGTCGGGCATCAGCTATGCAACCCAACCGTAGACGTTAGTTATATCCACAAGAGGACAGTTACAAAAGGTAATGCTAACTAATATTTATTTCATGTCTCAGTAATGACTCAACAGGTGGAAAACTATAGCTAGACTTACAGAGGGACACATTGTTTTACCTGGGTTACACCTTCTGATTGTTCTACTTTATGTTGACATTAAATAATAATCTGTATTGTATTTTCACACATTGTTGTGAGGTTGTGGATCTGCTATTTTGGAAAAACAAATTTAAATGAAGACGTGCAAGATTCACCTTGTGCGGGTGTAAGGGTAAGCATTCCACGACTCCTCCTCGACCCTCAGTGCAGCCTTGGGCAGGATGGAACGGAACCAGCTGGGAATGTGCATGCCAATGTGGTAGACCTTGTGGGTGTACTGCCCTGTGCCACCTGGCCCGTCTGTGTACGGCTTGTTCACCAAGATCTCCACCCCACTGCCCTCACCACAGCTCTCCTCTCGGCTCTTTTTCTGTGAGGAGAACAGCAATGGTCAATATGATGAAAAGGGGTGTGTGTGATGCAGGAAGGAGAGCTACTGCTCTGTAGCATGCATTGCAAACCCAGCACACACACCTGTCCTAACCGGTGTCGTTAACCACATTCCCCCTGGCATCCCTATTTTGGGAACATTTTCAAAGTTCTTAATAAATGGCGGATCACAACTGCTGGAGCTTGTAGTTAGGTTGTACGAAAAATATATAGGTGTCTAATGATGTTCATGGGCTGCTATCAAAGACAACAGATATTGAAGTAGATCAGAGCCATGATGATGAGTGTTGTCCAGAGATTGACAGCTCAATTTTCTATTGTGTACGTGAAACAAGCATGCATGACTAAGCTAATGATATATCAGGAGCTCACTGAAATAATCGCCCATTTGCAGTAGGTGTTAACTTCTGAATCGTTATTTTTGAAAGCTTTGGACATGTACACAGAGTAGCTGCGTTTCTGTCTGTCTGTATAAAAGTGACAGTGTTTCCTGTATCCACAAATAAGATAAATCTAATACCTATTCATCACATATACATATATCCTGCTATACAGGAGAATTTTTCAGCTCCAATCTAGTACCGTTTAATAATTCGTTTGTCATATACTGTAACTGAATAATCCCATGACATATGGGGCTGTATTTTGCGTGTCTTAATGTACCAGGTCTTATTCCCCAACTTGAGTAAACTTAAGACCTGGAGGCGTGATCAATTCCATTTGGCTATTCTGAGTGGCCAAAGAGCATTGATCACGCCTCCAGGTCTTTAGTTTACTCAAGTTAGGGAATAAGACCTGGTACTTAAGACACGCAAATACAGCCCAAGATTTGCAAAGCAGGAAGCCCCCAAACCAGTTGACAGAGCCACACCTTTTCCATATTTACATTCCAGGTACAGAGCTCTGGGTGGGGACTTCAGATGTCATTAGCTGGCATTACGGCTAGGTAACTTACTAAGGGTTTAAAGACAAGAATGTGTGACATGCCAAGAGGGAGCTTTGTAGTCATTAGGAAATCATTGAAGATCAAACAAGAAACATGTGCTGAGAGTCCAAGTGCTAAGGGAGAGCAAAGGACAAAGACTGAATTTCTATACATTTAACAGTAAGTAACTTAATTGCAATACCCACTCAATGGCTCTTCCTTTACTGTAACAGATATTAACTATTAACTAAGATATTTAACATAAAGCAGAAAATGTATTTGCCCTGGGCCTGTTACAGTAATAGGATATTTGGAGTGAGGTAGATTTCTCCAGTCAGTCCAGAGGGGAGAGGAGTACAGGCCAGGCAGTGAATCAGCCTGGGGAGAGGGGGGCATCAGGCGCCCAACCCTCCGGCCCTCCAGAGCTCATTACCTCTGACAGGTCGTTCATTAGCCACCCGCCCTGCTCTCAACAGCCACCATACCACTCCAAAGACACAGCACAGACACCAATGAACAGACTTGGCACGTGCCATAATGCACATACATTTTTACAAACACACATGCTTGAACACTGTAGCGCCAATTGTGATGCATACAACATACAGTTTATGATGCACTACTAGCCTATACACAATACATGTGTAGGTGCACAAATATAACATCGCTGTCAGATGGAAACATTGCATGTCCAAAACATTGGATCCAATGTAGTTATAATTTTGTCACAAGCTCTTGTTAATACTTTTAATTGGCTAAATATTTATAGAAGGGGTCTATTTTGGTCATGCCATTATGGTCAAAAAACTTAAATGATTTTCAAAAATGACGCATGATACAGACCATCAATAATTAAGTGGAGCAACGCAGTAAGGCAACTTATTTTTATTTCAAACTTGCATTGCAGTGTATGTATTCTTGTTTTCACTAGTCTGACCGTTTTAGAAACACAAGGACTTAATTTTTATATCAAATAGATGACGTGAACTGTCAGACTTGCGTGATGCATGTCAGTGACACTCGCGTCAACATTTTCAGTGCATCTTAGATGTCCCTATAAACTGTGTTTTGTTGTAATTAAACCAAAATGGCTAAAAATCCTTCTTAAATAAAGGATATATTATATGCATGAACATCCACTGATTGAATGTCCTTTGATGCGACTGCTCTGACAGGATAGCAGTCATTTCCTGGGCTTTTCCTCTTGCCATCAGCTCAGTGATACACGTTTCCTGTGGAAATGCTGCTTTTCCTTTCACTCAGAAAGATTATAGTTATAGTCAAGATTATAGTCAGTGTTTGTACTGTAGGTGGGCTTTTGTAAAGGACAGAGTGAGAGGGAGACGAGTATTACATTTCCCTCATGTCCCTGCAAATCCCATGATTGTGATTATGAATTAACAAGTAATCATCAGTCAAGAAAGCGGTTTCCTTTGAGCAAGCAAGGCAACGTGAGAATGAAATGGACTCTGACTGGGGTGGGGTGTCGGCTGTTCTAGTGTAGATATGGCCTGGCTGTCCTTTAGACCCTGACTTCATCTATCAGACTTACATAGGGGATGGATCACACTCAGGCAGGTCTGCGAATCTGTGTGTTACAGTTGCCCTGGTAACGTAGAGTAATGAAGAGAAGGGAATCAACACCACCATACTTGGGTTGGTTTCATTTTTCTGCCGACCACTCAAATAGCTTTATTTTTCCTTCTCTTAACCTCCCTGTGAAATCCCGCCCTCCCTCCTCATTTACAGCTCGTCTTTTCATCCTCCGTTTCCTCTTCTCATTCCCTTTCTCTCTAACAAAACCTGACCACCGGCACGCTGCTGATGTCACGGTTGCCATAGTGATGGAAACCTCACAGCAACCAGGCTGTACAGAGAGGGTGAGGTCAGGGGAAAAGGTAACTAAGGGTCACTAATGGAAAGATTTGTTTTCCTTTTGCTTCTCATCACGTGCAGCACACAATAAATCCTTGATGTCTAGAATAATTATTTTAGTAAACTAACCCTGTTATTGTATTATAGCTGTAGAGAACTGCATCAGCTCCACTATTCATTGCATAATGTACTGTCAGACTGTTCAAAGTAAACACAGAGTGCTCTGTGGATCACGGAATCTACAGTACCCGCATTATCAAGTTTGACTTTGACACTTTAAGAAAACAACCGATTTTCATCTGAAAAATGATGACACAATCAGTTGAAACACATTTTTCCAACTAAGCCCTAAATAAGCCCTATATGCCTGACACATGGCATCACCTGCCCTATGCCATGTGTCACTCCAGGTCACTGTACAGAACAAGATGCCCAATAAAGTGGCAAATAAAGACAGGAACATGGTTCTGGGAGCATGGCACTTTTAACTAGTTTGTATCGACTAAAAATGGCTGCTTGCTTGGGGGCATGTCCACCCACTCATCTGCAGTGATGCAGCTCAACCGAATTATCCATCTACAATTCTACAGTATGTGGGACAACAGTGGGATCATAAATAGCAAACAAAATAACAACTGACAAGGCACTGAAGGCAGTAAACAAAATATCCTGGCACTGTTACAGAGAGCGCTATTATGGATTTAAGAGCACAGTCACATGTACGTGTCAGAAACATTCTATGTAACACTTACAGCAGAGGTTTTCAGAAGGTTGTATACCTTCATTTTCACCGGTTGGTTTTCAATGGGAACCGGTTCAGTTCTTTTTGGTTATTAGTCCATGAGCCAGAGCTCCAAAACTGGTGGGAAAAACTAAACTTATATTAAATTGTTTATAGGATCAATACGAAAGTAAATGTATACATAACACTTTTATATATTATATATTTAGCTTTTTCATATTTTTGATTATTTTGCATATTTTCCTACATAATTTGTAGTAGAGACAAGCGGGTGGCGGATTTAGCCGCGGTTGCCGCGGGTAACCGCAGGTTTAGGGTGGATTTGGGTCAATTCAATATATTATAAATTAATATCGGATAAACCGTGGGTGAAATAATATGCAGGAAATAAATTAATGGCATCTATATGGTTATTATAGCTTTTAAAACGCACAAAGTCTCCCCCCCCATAAATATATTTAATTGCCGTTCATTAAGAAAAATACTTGCGGGGGGTACTTTGGGTGTGTTTTCGCATTTTTTATTCACTGATAAATTCATTAATTTATAATTTGTTAAATTGGAAAAAGGGCTTCGTTAAGACCTCCATATTATTATGGTCAATGCCTGTGTGAAAAGTGGGAGCGATTGGTGCAGTTGGTGAGGAGATACGGCGGTGTTTCTGACAGACATTCAGACATTGAGTTAATTATAGTATGATGACACACACGTGGATTCAGGTGACAAAAAAGCTCATCCGCTGATCTCTAATTTGTAGCCTCATTTGCATATTTAAAAATGAAAATGTTGTAATACAATAAATCATTGTCTTCGTGTAAGTACTCAATTGGGGAAGTTTCATAGTGATAACAATCTAATAAAGGTATGGTTTTGCACACTCAATGGACTAAGAACCAAAAAGAACTGAACCGGTTCCCATTGGGAACCAACCGGTGGAAAAGGGGCCCCAGTGTCAATTATCTAATGTAATCCTGGGCGCTACACTTCCTCTGCCAACCTGGGGGGGCAGCGGACTGACCTCATGCTTATGTTTAGTAGGGTACCTACCCGACTAGGGGACACGGGGAGAACATAACACACAGAAAGGCCCTTTCGCCAACCCCACCTCGCGGAGGAGAGAACACACACACAGCGTCCCCAGTGGGAATCGAACCCAGGACATTCTAGCTGTGTGGCGACAGCACTATTTAATTCATATTCTTGTCTGTCACTGACATCAATGTATTCTGTGCAAAATCCAGTTCCAGTTTGCCTCCCAGTGCCTGACAGACGAATCTGACCGCCGGAATTGATGGACCAAGAAAGTGATGTTTCTGTCCTATCCTTCTTTACATAATCCTTGTGCTGATCCAATGAAACAAAGCTCAGGGAAAGTAACTGGTACAAAAAACCTTCTGAAAACCTGGGACTACAGATTCAGACAAAACTAACTCCCACACAAATTTCAATGACTGCCATGACAGCCTTCAACAAAAATCAGGCAATAAGATGCAGAAGAACTAGTACACACATTTGTTACCTCCAGGCTGGATTATTGCATTCCTTATTCTTATTTTAGTACAGACTGGTCCAGAATGCTGCTGCACATGTACTGACAATAAGTTGGTTTTGACCCGATTGTGACTAATGTAAATAATACAAAATGTTGTATTGTTTTCAAAACCTTCTTGGTGTTGCTAACTAACCATATCTACTTATTCTGCTAACCATATCTACTTATTCTCAATGGATCAAAGAGGTTATTCAATATCAAACTAGAGAAGATGAGATATTTGCGAACGCAGTGAGCCACTTACTATGACAGCAAGGGCTGAATGTCTGTGTGTGTGTGTGTGTGTGTGTGTCACGCTGTTACACCACCCGCCCGCCACCAGAGGGCGCAGCTATAGCACACACACACACACACACACAGGGCGCAGCTGTAGCACACACACACACACACACACACACACACACACAACCACACACACACGAGCTGCGTTCGCTTCACGCGTTTGCGCGTCTTACTTGTCTCTTTAAGGGTCCATACTAAGATTTATATCTGGCAACTCTTCCTGAAATTTGTTGAAGAAAATGGAAGCAGAGAATGTAACTCCATAGTACAGACTACAGTATATATTCCCCTCACCCTTTGTGAAACTGAACAAACTAATCTAACTGCTTTCACAGTCCATCACTTTTAATTAAAATATAGGAGTTTTAACACCTCTCCTGACATTCTGTGAATGTGTCTTGCTTCACGCTGTTTGCTCATGGTGCTTTTGGAAGTCATTCATCTTCACTTCACTCTGTCACTCTTGAGATAATAGTGTGTGTGTGTGTGTGTGTGTGTGTGTGTGTGTGTGTGTGTGTGTGTGTGTGTGTGTGTGTGTGTGTGTGTGTGTGTGTGTCAACAGTAGGGATGCACAATGAAGCAGTCATCATATATCGGTACTGGCAATATCAGCCGATATTTTATGCTTTTGATCATATTTGTTTAAATTATAATTAAATTAAATTATGTTTAAATTTTTTAATTGAAACATTATTAATGTAATATATGCATAAATTGTAAAACCCTGAATAATTCTCAATAAATAATAATAATAATAATAATAAATAATTCTCAATAAATAAAAGGCGAAAAAAAGCCTTGTGTCTATTTGTGGGTTTGAATCCACTGTGGTGCGTCAAGCATCGACTCTACACGAACATCAATTTGCGATATTCAGACCACTGCCATCTGCTTGTTGGATAATCACTCAACTGCCCTGCACACGTCTTGAATTTGCACATAATGCAAACTCCAATACTTAGGAAAAAAGTCACACTGAGTGAACTGAGTGTTGCAACTCCCCCCCCCCCCCCCCTCATTAGCAGGCAACAGTACAGCACTATCTCTCTCTGTTTCTGGCACAACAGCGCCCCTACTGGTACTAATAGTCATACTCGTGCTCATTAACGTCACATAGGCGGGCGGACACGGACATTGCTGTTCCTTGGAGTGGTTGCAACACTCAAAAATCACCTGCAAGGGATTTCTTGACAGGGAGTAGCTCATAACCAGTCTGCGGTGGATTTTTAAGAAAACTTAAAAACTTTACAGATTGAAAGAGGATAATTCAAGGGTTCCATACAGCTGCAATGTAATGTAATACAATTAGATAGGACTTTTCTGTTTAGATGAATGGGCTGTCTATGGTAAGTTGCACCTAGTTAGCACCTTGGCAGCAGTCTGAATATCGTCAATTGGCCCGTGTTTGGGGAAGGAAGCCGGGCCGTCACTCGCATCGCATGCAGATTGGCTGTAGACACAGTAATTTAACTTTGGGAGTGTAACTAAATGGACCCGCTCGTTCACCCAAGAAGGCTCGGTTCATTATATTTATGATTCCTGCTATATCTATCTACTACTTACTATATCATTCCCCGTAATCAGTTCAATTGGAACTGGATGAATAAAACCAACAGCCAAAAACAGGGTTCCGGACAACATCAACGCCGATTCAATGGCTGTCAGGACACGATGTGGAGTCGGGGTGGGTGCGAAGGTCGCTACAGTTACACGCACAGAAAATACCAGGCGGCCGTTCGTGTCACCCTGTTCACGCAACTTCTCGGCTTTGCATTGAATTTGTATGAACATTAATCGCACCACTCTAACTATTCAAAGTCTGAATGCAGCTTTAGCCACTTACATGAATGCCTGTGTCCTCTCGTCTAGTCTAGTTTGCAAACAAAATACGGAAACAGGTCATAAAATGCACATAAATAGCCTAATTAAAATGATTGTTAGGGGCCTACTATAGCCTCGTTCCCAGCCTTTACTCATCGGTTGGGACCCAACTCTATAGATTAATCCACAAAGGGGTGCCCTCAGCACAGCCATAGCTGAGGTGGCCCATCAAAACGCAGTGTGACACATCAGCATTGATTGCATACACCTGGCCTACAGGGTACCGCTCCACAGATTCGTCTATGCCTGTACAGGACAGTTGTAGTTCAAACTTCCATTACCACTCAACTAATCCTGATTATTCTCAGTAGTGGTGAGCATAGAACATGATTCTCAGGGGTAGATTTAACAGTTTATTATAAGCATAATGTCAAGTTATCTGTGTGCCCATAACACACAGCCTGTTATGGGTGGAAATAGGTAGCTTCAGAGAGTTAAAATGGATTAATCTATCAGCACACTGTTCTTTTTGTTCCACTAGTCCAGTCTTAGACTCCGCGTGACCAATCACCACATAATTAAGCACTTTCGTGACCAGCTCGTTTTGAAAAACCAAAGTGTTGTGACAAACTTTGCTCCAACAGCCTGCTTTAGTCCAGAATTTACTAGCCTCTTGTTCACCAGATGAAGGCGTTCCACTGGTGCCATGTATGGCATTGGCCATGTATGGACAGCCTCACCTGGATCATATAGAGCTGGGCAATGCGGTACTCGTCCACACTCATGGGCATGGGGATCCGGTACTCCTTGATCAGCATGGCGAATCTTTGAGGAAGTGGAGATGGGGGGAGAGGAGGACATCCACAAGGGGAAGAAATGGGAAGGAGAGATGAGGAAGGAAGGAAGTATGGACAGGGAATGGGATGGGAGGGAGAGGGGGAAGGGGGGCTCCTATGCGTGATCCGTCAAATCACCAGCTGAAGACCTCATCGATGGTGTCTGTGGGGGAGTGAGGGAAAAAAAGACTATGGTAAGCAAATTGTGAATAGAAATAACATATTCCACTTAAATTGCTAAAATATTAAATCCTAAACCCCTGTGACATTGTTATTTCATTTTTTAAATTCATACATTTATTTGGGAGGGACAGCGTATATTAATGAACACCACACATACAATGGCGTGTAAATACACCAGATTTAGCAAGAATGCTAGTTTCCATCCGTAGTCATACAGAAAACAAGCAACAATATAAAAAGAGTACATATAAAGTAATTACAAAAAGGGTAAAGAAAACTGTAAAAAAGGTATTGTCCTAAAATAAAGGACCCTTAAAAAAACTAATTAGCCTATTTAAAAATGTTCACATGTTTGATTGTCCATGATCCATCCTTTTAGTGGGACCTTAAAAGATGAAAAGGATAGACACCCTCTTATGTTAGTGGGTAGGTTGTTCCAAATTGAGCTTCAATTGCTAAGGCTAATGCCCCCCATGGAGCCACATGAACATTGACCCATGCGGAAAACAAAAACAGTGCAGAAGTCAAACGTAAAGTATTCCCAGATGCTGTTCCATTCCAATATACTACATAAGCGGTAACAAAAAGAGAAGTCACATTCTAAAGGCTTACAGTTAAACCCAGACAAAGCGGCATAGAAGGAGACAGAGGTAGTTGCTCAGGACATATTGCTTGGCATAATTTTATAAGGTCCAAGTCTTGGCTCCGAGGAAGACTATCAGTGCTGCGGCTCCATCCAGCGTCCTAGATTCCTACTGTAAAGATGGACTCTTATATATACACTAACGGTGGGGGAGTAGAGCCCACACCTGACTAGTTTCACAGAGAACACCCGTGCCTTACTACCAGTAACCCTGTCTCTCCCGACTCTTTAGCACCATCACATGGGGGGCTCACTCAGCATAAGAGGGATTACAATTGTTCAGAGAGGGGAGCATTACATAACCTTCTAAGAACACCCTATATTTGCTTGCAACTTCACAAACAGCATTCCGTGGAATTATACACAGAGCTGTTTTAGAATCGCTGGGGTAGGGGTAGGTGTTGGTTATACATACACATAACACTCAATGTAGTGTGTGAGCTGGAGAGGCCCGTCTGTGACCTCTAGGGAAATAATATCTAAAGCCAAATGTGGACAGAGCAAGGGAACCGTGTAAATGGCACACTGGGAGTTCATTTAACCACAATGTCTTTCTTAAACATTAACTCTAACCATGCAGCATGCAAATAATGCAGTAAGGATGGGTTAGATATGTCCGTTTGTGGTTGGTTGTGAAGGAATACTCCATGATCCATAACCAGAGACACTCGGTTAGGATGAAAACGGAACAGACCTGGCCAGCCCTGACTGCCTGTGGTCATCCACTTTATGATTACATGCATTGCATAAGCCCAATGCGCTCTCTCCTCCCTCCACGCCATGGCAGAAACTGCACCCCTCTCTTGGCGCACGGCCATCCCTTTTAATCACACTAATGACACTAATATTCCCACTGCGTCATTCAGCCGGATTGTTAGATTGGGGGGTGGGGGGCAGTGTCGCCATAGTGCCCAGGGTCCTCAACCTGTCAAGGGCTTGCCCACAGTCACTCTACTCCAGACACACTCATCTAATGAGGTAAGCTCAGGGATGAACACAGGGTCCACCCAGTTCCTCAAGCATGCTGAGAGACCATGGAGTGTGACAGTTTAGGGTTGGCTGCACAGTGTTCCGTTTCTCTTCCCTTCTTTACAGCATTTTCTAAAAAAGGAATATATACTGTACATTGTTATATGGTACAAACAGAACAACACATTGACAAAATCAGAGCGGGACACCATGTTCTGCTTAAAATAACCACGCTCTCGTCTCGGGAGGCCAGAGTTAAAACTAGGCTAGCTGGAGATGCCATGGAGTGGAGGCTGGGGTCCAGGAGGAGTCTGAAGGGCTTCTACAGGTTAAACCAGTGGTTCCCAAACTTTTTAGCTTGAGGCCACGACCCAAACTATAGTGAAAAATCTATAAGCTCACAACACATCGCAATGTGAAGAACTGCTATTTTCACTACTTCTTAACAGTATTCTTTCCCCTCAAATTAATGGAATTCTTTCCTCTTTTTGTTTCACGGAATTCTTTTTGAAAAACATCTGAAATTTTTAATGTGTTTTTACTTGTGAAAAATAGTGAACATCTTTGGAAATAATAAAAATCACACTCATGTGAAGTGAGGGGTGCTCAGCCAATCAAATCATCATATTCCGTGCTACACACAAAAACTAAATGTAGGAAACTAAACAATAAGGCTACATAGGCTATGGGTCCCGGGTCCAACCCACTGAGACGGTACTGTAGGAGGTTAGGAAGGGAAGGTTAGTAGGTTTAAGGTTACACTACTAAATCTGTTGAAAATCTTGAAAATCTACTTGAAGTACTTGAAGACGGGTACTGAATGTGGGCTGTCAAGTATTATGCTGCAGAAAACAACAAAGCACTGAGAGCATGCATTTCTGATTTAAGTCAACCAAGTAAAAGACGGCTGCCCCATGATCCCCATCATAAAAGTCATTCAATGTGACATAGCAAGGACAAGACTTTTACTGGATATCTATTAAACAAATCAAATAATTGACAATTGTAGAGTTGTAGTTAAGACAATCTCAAAAGTGAGAGAAGGGGAAGAAATAAATGGAAAGCAACAAGGAGGCAAAAGGGTGAAAGAATAGGACAATGGAGGAATGAGAGAAACTCAGGAGGAGTGAGACAGAGAGAGAGAGAAGAGAGAAGGCTGGTACACTGACTCTATCAGTCTAGTTACATGTAACAGGAGGCTGGGGGTTGTTGATGCTGCAGAGCGAGATACTGTAATATACATGTGAATTATATACCCGGTTTTAACAGTTCATTTCAATTATACATTTTAGTCTTCACTATAATAAGGTGTGAGAAACTTGGAGGAAAACTAATATATCAACCCTTTTAGTGCTCAGAAAAAAGTTAACACCTCACTCATCACCCCCTCACTCATCATTTCTCCAACTTCCCTAGTTCCCTCTCTCATCTATGTCTGTCTGACCCTAGCTCAACTCATGTACCACCACCAGCCACAAGCAACAACTGACACAACCAAACTGCCTCTGACAAATTCCATCTGTAATCCATCTGGTGGTTGTAAATAGTGTCAGGTAACTTGTGACTTAGCCCGATACAGTAACTTAAGCACAGTGGTCAAAAACAGCATGGTCAAGCTTGGGGCTAGACTGTTAATTTCTCTAAATATAATGTAAATTCATTTGACCTTTCACATAAAACAAAAAACATACAACTATTTTCATCCAGCAATGCGGTCAAAAGATAAAGTATGAATTACAGATGCTATGTGGACAGAACGGAACCTGCTGCCATGAATCTACCACCAGCAACCTAGAGAGAGCGCTGGCACCATGTTTGACCTAGAAAGAAACCACACTCACACAAAACCTAAAAATAGCCTGGTCACAATAATCCTACCATACGTAAGCAGAGTGCCTGACGTTGTTCGTTCAGAGAATATGCCCATTCCCCTCTAAAAATACAGCCTCTGCTACCCCGTGAGTAGTGACGCAATAGCTGTGCACAGTGCACATGCCACAGCACAGCGATCTGGAACCTGAAGGCTTTGCTCCTGCAGACACATTTTTACTTACCAATGTCTGCATGATGCATTAAAGGAGGAGAGGTAAAGAAATAACTAGTACATGACTTGTACTTCTGCCTACCACACTTAATCACAGACACGTTGCTTTCATTATTTGAAGAATAACGAAATTAGCAGATCTACCAGCTCACATGCTGTGAGCTTATAGATCTATTTTTTTTGGTCTATAATTGCATGCCCAAACGATGGACACCAGAGTGAAAGTGGTTAAACCGGCAGTCATCTGTAGTTAAGTGGGAACTATGTTGAGTAAGTCATGGCTTCCTCACCCATGGCCATTTCAGATGACGCACTGTGGTCCAAGTCTGCCTGAGGCAACAAGAGAGTCATTTACAGTACACTCAGTGGTGTCACAGTCAGCATTTATTCATTTTAATTTGAGGCTAGGGTAAACTAACACTAAATATAATACAATACTGTAGTGTAGATGCAACCATTTTCTAAAACTGCATAGCAGTGATTGATGTACTAGCCCCAGTGTGCTTTATATTAATAGAGAAAATCATTCAAAAAGGTCCACATTAACATAATGTACCACATCTCTAATTATCTGTCAATCTATAGCATCACATTTATATGTACATTTTCCAGTTTCAAACCAAATCTTTCCTAGATTCTAATAGCACTGTTATTATTCAAACGCTTCTCCTTTTGGTTTGTCTATAAGGCTGTATACACTATATACAGCCTTATAGTGTGTGCCGGCTGACTGGTTCTTGGAGAACCAGTCAGAAATTAATCCTGGGAGGTAGGTGTTGGCTCACAGGAGGCGTTTTCCTAGAGTCCACATTGGTGGCATGCGTTTAAATTTAGCCGTATCCACTTCTCAGAGTGGCACTACATTCAGGAGTTGCCCAGGAGATTGTAACACCCCCAGAGGAGCAGGAAGGAGGGCAGGGGTTCCCTCATTACAGACTGACCAATAGGCTGGCCAAAAATAAGATCCCTTCAAAATACAAATGGAAAATACTAGACCGTGGTCTGCCAAAAATACCACATATCGTTTTCACACAACTTTGCCTTGACATTGCAGAAGCAGCTCTAGCTATGACAACCACTACAAACACAGTCCTATGTCTGTGATGAGAACCCATGATTGGCTTTCTGGGCTTATCCTTCGATCCTGTTAAAATGTCAAAAGGCTTAAGACAACCTTGTCTGGCCTGGGCTGTGTGTGATCTGCGGTCACAGGGGGGGTGCTTGCCATCCCTCTGCTATGAAGAGCTCATGCAGCTTAATGCCCACAAACGCTTGTTCTATCAATAACCTTATCAATTAAAAATGCATGCAGATACAACCTTTATCATCCAATCCATCCAGGATGTTATTTTAATGTAGCAACTGTATTTACACACAAATGTAAGAGACGAGTGAAGAGGATTGAGGAAGTACCTAGAAGTATCTATATTTACTGTATTCTTTCTGTAATATGGACGCAGCATCGAACCTGCATACTCTAGATATGTTCAGGTCAAGTGGAGTAATGCTGTGTACTGTAGAATCTACAGTACACAGCATTACTCCACTTGACCTGAACAGATAACCACACCAAACTGCCATGTAGGCCAGCTGTATTACTACAGTACCAATAGGAAGATGCACATAGAAATACCAAATCCCTGGGATGAGGCCAGAGAATAGGATACACAACTGGCCCTTGTGCTACAAGGGAAAAGCTAAAAATACTCTCCTTCCATCTTCCTCCTCCACTTTCTCATATAGCCCTGAAAGTCAAAGCCGTTTCTAAAAATGACTAATTTACAGAGGATGAAAAGGACAAAGCACAGTAACAATAGCCAAAGTGACTTAGATTTAGAAAACGTTAATGTCCTCCAAGAGGCATCAGAGCAAAGCACCATGCAGTGGCAATTTATTAATCATACGCAAATTGTTTATAATCCACTGCCTTAATTTTTTTGTTCTATGAATACCCATGAAAACTTTGACATGCTAGTCATACTGACACCCGCTGACTGAGTTCTGATTGGTTGCCTTTCTATGCAACCCATAGAGGGGGGGGACGCATCCAGACACTTTTAATGCCATAGTCGAAACGGTCACTCCCCGTTTTTACTACCCAGTTTTGCACCAGTGAGGGGACAGAGGCGCTAGCCCACACCGTTCCCACGCCACAGTCAGCGCACACAGACGGCTGTGGAACGTGAACTCGTGAAGCACAACGTGTTGAAAGAAACAGGGAGTGTGTGCGCAGAGGTTGGCATGTAGCGACGGGCACACACACACACACACTATAGGGGGAGGGCATAGTGACACGTTCGGTAGGACTTTGGCTTATTTGGGCGCCATCTTTATGCCTACATGTAGGCTAGTAGGATGCTAGGCTACTTGACGAGAAGACATGTGGACATATCCTTACGGAACCAGGGAGAGGGGGGAAAACACCACCAGAGTGACGACTCCGAGTGATCAGTCAAACATGTGTTCTCTCCGCAGTGAATAAATAATCTGTCTGTATGCAATCTGACCATTATTATTTTGATTACACTGTCATGCTCTATTGTGGACAGGTAGAGAGCAGAGCATACATGTGTTTGGGAATGTTCCTGAAGGTTATGTTATTTTGTCAGCTGACACCCAAATCAAAGAAACCATACAGCGTGCATTTAATTATTTGATATCGCCGACAGTCAACGCACTGCAAGGCTACAATGGACACATAATTATGACGGCCCACGGTGGAATGGACAAGAGTATAAAAACAGACAGGGCAGACCCATTACTGTTGTGGCTCAAGGTTATGTTATTTTGTCATCTGACACCCAAACCATACAGTGTTTATTTTAGATCTACAATGGTATATGTCTCCACAGTGAGGCTGGAAAATATAGCCTAGCAGCCTACTACTATAGTCTACTAGCCTACTGGTAGCCAGTGGTAGGCAGGAAAATGGCAACCAGAATAACCCGTTCTGAGTGAAACTCCTCCCTATGCACTGGCCCTATTAGTTTGTAGAGACCAGCTCTGAGCTCTGTGATTGGTTTCTAGAGCCAGCTCCCAGCTTTGTGATTGGTTTGTAGAGACCAGCTCCCACTGATTAGAGTGAATGCAGAGAGCTTTGCAGCCCATCATTTGTGTATGTATGGGGCATATGGTGATTATCAGCCCATCGTTTTTTCCAAATGGACCTGTTTCACACCGAATAAGTCTCTAAACAACACGTTTCCACCTGAAATACAAGATTAGATGACCTTATTTGCAAATTAAACTTGGATTAATCAGTGAAGTGCTGGGGTTAAATGGGAGCTGCCATCCCTGTCTTTCTGCCTGGGTAGCTTGCTCTGGCAGAATCAACTGCAGAGAACAGTCTTATGTAACCCAGCCAGCAGAAGAAAGATACATTATTATCCGCACTTTTGTATCCCATTTTGTCAATACTTTTACTAATTCAAGCTGTGAACTTGCCTCAGAGCAGAAGATCATAATAGAGATAGACAAGCTGCATGAAGGGTTTTCAGCAACAAGAAGCTGATTAAAGCCACCTTGCCACTGTGGAGCCTGTAACTTGTCAGGAATGCCTCAGAATCTTGCCAACTCAGCTTTGAATAAATTACATTTACTCAACTCTTACATTACGCAGTCCTAAACTGGCTATTATGTGGGAGATTAAGCCATGTCTCTGGCGGGCCTGATGCCACTAACTGTTTGTGTTATTTCGCCAAGATATACAAGTCTGAATCATTGTGATTAATTTGCTACAACTCTGCCATCAGCAAACGTACTGTTGATATCTACTGTATGTGTGTGCTGTTGTATTACACCTTTAGTTTGGAAATAAAAATAATTCTGATTGCCAGAGTGGGAAACAGTTCCCAAGAAAGATATTGGGGAACCACACAGTTGGTAATGTCCGTGGCTGACTGTATCTGTATGTAATGTGGAAGTAAGCATGCCATGCTAAGATGTACAATAAAATGCCAATTGGAACAAGCAGCAACTAAACAATGAAGCAAAACTACAACTACATAAGCTCTGTAGTTTACTTTACATAAACAAAAGACTACAGTAAGGGAAACTATTACATTTTTGTAAGTTATTTGTATCCGTTTTTTAATGGGGTCAACTGCTACTTTGAGGTTGTATTTTCTACTTGACCATTGGCCAACCCCCCTTCTTTATTCCAGTTATCGTTGATTTCAGCATACGGTTTTTTGTTTTTCTACACTGCATTTCATACACGTTATACACTATATACTGTATATGCATGTTGAGTATGGGTGTTTGTTGTTTTGTTTTGTATTTGTTTTGTTTTATTTTGTCTGTTGTCTGTTCTTCTACATTCTACAATTTGAACATTTCAATAAAAATATTTGAATATGGGGTCAATGCAAATATGCAAGTCATAGTACAAGCTGCAGTGATGTTTCCCAGGGCCTGTCTCTAGGGTATTCACTTAATCATATCAGTCCAGATAATAGTATGGCAGTCACCCTTAATTAATTAGTTAATGTGAAATAAAATTGTGGGTATATTTTTTATAAAACATGTTTTTGAGCCCTAAGGCCTAATCCCTTTAACAGGGGGTTACCATGGAGACACATTGGTTACCAAGATGGAAGCAGACTGACGAAGAGAATGGAGACCAGACGTTAGCAGGACTGATATCTCCTTCTCCTGTCTCTCTACCTTCAACTTCCTACTGTCATACTCCTCACCAAGCCACTGTGTTGTGGGCTTTCTGGTTATGGCACGATACCTGTAGTGTAGAATCTAGATAACGGACTTCTTCCAAGCACAATCCTAAATACAGGCGAGGACTTGCTTCTGTTCTGAAATTCTTAGATAAAACCAGTGTTGGATATGCTAACCACAATACAATGACAGGCCTAACTATAATGGGAATGGCCATATTTTACAAAAGCAACTTAACTTTAGTGATCATATGAACAAAGTAATAAACCATCCATCCACCTTCAATCGCTTATCCAAAGTTGGGCATTTTTCATTGTCCAAACATTTCTCTTTGTTTGTGTGATCCCCTGTACTGTCTGTTCCAAACATTGCCTCCCATGCTTTTAACTGTGAGACAGGCCCTCTTGTGGCAGCCTGAATGACCCAGCTTCCGCTTCCGGCTAAACCCTTCGAAATAAAAGTTTAGCCTTCTTGGGGTTACAGACAGTGCACACCGCTCCAATAAAGGTCTGTGTGTCCCCCTGTCTGTCTGTTTAGAGTACTACCTATTGACCCCTGCAGATGATTTTCAGTCGCATTCGGGTCACACACTGTTGAGCAGCCTTCACACTAAGCAGTCATCTAATTGGGGTAGCATTCAGGTCACACACACACACACACACACACACACACACACACACACACACACACACACACACACACACACACACACACACACACACACACACACACACACACACACACACACACACACACACACACACACACACACACACACACACACACACACACACACACACACCCATTGACTATGCAACCCATTGAACCCTTCATGTGCTCTTAAAACTGAGAAAAAACTAAAACAAAATGAGATACATACTGACTGGCAATGGGGAGAGTTACAAATAGATTGTTAAACATGGGCTATCACGTCCACGTCTGTAAAAAGGATCATAGACTGACAGACAAACAGGTACAATGAGTACTCTCACAATAGGCATAACGGATATTGCATAAGTAGTTATTATTTATAATTAGCAAATTAAGAAATCTTAAAAAACGAATAATTATAAACTTCACCAATGTAGGCCTACCACTAGCTCACCAAGTAAAGAATTCACAAACCACCCCACTGCACAGCCTGTGCAAGTTTGTAAGTTTAACCAAGGATACCTCAAAATAAGTATCATAACAACACTACAATCTCCTCCTGGCTCCTGATGAACTTCCAAAGTCCACCCCCCCCCCCCCCCCTCCCCCTCGTGTAGTCAGTATAACTCATGCATTCTTCCCAAAGGTCTTCTACTCACAGCTGGAGAGATCATTGCTCTCTCACATTGACCATAAATGGCAACTCTCAGCAGTACTATTTACACATTTTACATGCTGATATTCCTATAATGGGATCTTCTGAAGTTATATTTTCAAAATATGCAGGCACCCTTAGGATTTCCCCAGGATCCCCCCCCCCCTCACCCCACACCCACGTACACACAGAACATTGAATGGCGATGAAAGAAGACCTCCATGACACGGAAGTCTTTGGTAAAGGGAGGGCATAATGCGGAGACTTCAGCCTGCCAGTGAAAAAGAAGAGGGGTGGGGGGTGGGGGGGTTAGCATCTGACAGTGACTATTTTTAGACGTGGAGAAATCAGGCGTCTGCGGCCAGTGGAAAAGAACGAGTCGCGTGGGTAAAGTGACAAGGAGCAGCGCTGTCGCTTTCATTTGACATGAACGCAGTGAGTCAGAGCGTGCTGACAGACAGAGACAGTGGAAGGCTGTGAGAGTGGTGGGGGGATGGAGGTACAGACTAGCAACACAAACAAAGTGAGCAGCATATGCAGCCCGATACCGCACATTGACACAAACTAACCAACAATTAGTGTTTGCACGCAAGATGCAAATAAGAGAATTTGACTAAGCAACACTTCCGCATGTTACTTGGGAGGGCAACATTTCTAATTCAAAGCAGACAAGGGCCTTATGCTTATTAGATTAGCCAGTCCAAACTACTGGGGATTTAGAACTTTATTTAATTTGAGTCCCGAGTTCCTGTGTTTCTACTAAACACACACACACGCACACACACGCACACTCCCCTGTTTCTTCTCTCCTTGTGCCCATCGGCCTTATAGAATTATATGACGTATCCATTCCCCAAATAGGATGCAGTGCAGTGTGCACACACTCTTCCTTGAACTTTTGCAGTCCCTCACACCTACTGTATGCAGGACAAGCGGTGCCTGTAGGGAATTAAGGGGACAAGGTGCAGACCCGCACCAACATTTACTCTTCTTCCTTTTTCCATTTGCCAGTCCACCATGTGGGAGCATTAGCAGCAATGTGTCATTAATCACCTGGCTCATCAGGGATGCGTGGGGACAGGTTGTACTGATGTAGTCCCCATCAACGGATCAACATCAGCATCTCATTTCTAAAGGAGCTGAGGTAGCAGGACTGTGGTGGGGGCTGTAGGTAGTATTGGGGTGTATGTACATACAGTACTAACTCACTCTCTCTGACACACACACACATGCAATATGCTTGCTCAATTGGCGTAGCACGTCGTTCATTTTACAAAAAAAAGTAGAATGTGTGGATAAGAAAACAAGCAAACATAATCACCAATAATTCATCATCAGCCATGTTTTCTTTGCTGATGAAGGGATACTCGGCTGAAACTACTATATTGTAGTGGGGGTACAGTCGTAAAGAATACTTTGAGAACCACTGACATAGATTAGTTTTACCTAAAAGAAGTCCTTCTTCTTACTGTTTGCTTATGCAAACAGAATTGTGACAGGAAAACATTTTCATATAATATATGAAAATGTTTTCCTGTCACAATTTTCTTATATTATAAGAAAATTGCATACTAGTAATCATGAGGAACATTCAACTAAGCATTAATACAACAGCCTAGACCAGGAGAAGTGGGGTCTGGGGGTTTCAGTTTCAGATGCTTCCCCTCCCAAATGAGCATACATGGCCAGTTAAGACTCACCCGTGTGCAAGTTAGGGTTAGGTCAGGGGTAGTAATGTAATTACGCCAGACTAACGCCACACACCCTCAAATGAGTAGTAGAAAACTAGAAATACTAGCTTTTTAGTCTTATACAATTCATATTAATGAATATAATATATATATTAAAAAACTTCTCCCCAAGCGTCCAAATTACCAACATTGTATACGGTATATCAGGGCATTTTCTGTTGCCTGGATGATGATTTGTTAATCACATCAGCCATTTAGTCACAAAGACAACAGTCAAATTGCATTTGATCAATTCAGCAACTGTGGCAGCCATGTTTGACATGCTGAGATCCGCCTGCGCAAGGACGCACGGTTACAGCTCAGTGGGCTTTAGCTTGCGCTGGTTTTCCGGATACTGCCGTTATCATCTCTAGGGCTTCAATTAACATCCTCTCCGCCCTTTCATCACTCCCCTCACATAGGGGGAAAAGGCTGGGCTTGTGATAATGTGTGATATCAAGAGACAATAATTATCTTTGCTTTCAAATTATTTGTGACCAAATTTGACTGAGAGACTACCATTGGAGTTTCTTTTAATTTTCGTTTTTTCATGTCATATGAAAGCAAATTGACGTATTAAGGCTCATACATAGTCTGGATTTTACACTACAACATGACGTCACGAGCCACGGTGAAGAGCAAACCACCGCCACCGCTCCAGCCCTTCTCTCTGTTTTTACTCACCACCGCTCAACGTTATTTTGCGGTGGTCAGCGGTGGTCGCGGTGGTCAGCTCACCACCAAAAATCCAGACTATGAATAGGCCTTTAGTTGTTCAGTTTGACCCACCAGTTTTGGAGGTATGGCTTATAGAGTAATGTCTTGCAGAGAAACAGCGAGTTGAGAAAACAGGCTTGAAAGGTTCACTTCTGTGGACTCTTAACACTACACCTAGCTACTGTATAATTATGTTTAAGCATTTATTTCATATTTACATGTCGATTTCAGCTCTGACACTTATTTCAGACATGCTCTAGTATGTGAAGAGTCTGTCTGTGCGATTAACTCATTTTGGGAAAATAAATAAAACGTTTTTCTCCTCCAGTGAAAAGCTGGAATTTGTCTCTCAGTCAAATCTGGTCACATGTTATTGTCCATCGCACAACTGTGTTCTTGAGACGTGTTCTTGTCGGTAAGCAACGTCATCGTACTATGGCATATACATTTTGTTTTACTGATAGCCCAGGGCAATTAACTCTCAAATAGGGAAACTTTCTTTCAAAGTGCCAAACCTTTTCAAATGGGCATAGCAGTAGGGCTGGGCGATATGGATCTTTTTGTTATCGTGGTAATAAATCACTGTTTAACTACAGTATGTCAGTATTGCGGTATTAAGAGATACCTAAAAAGGCTTGGTCTTGACTGAAATAAAAATATATAATAATAATATATAATGGGCATGGTGGCGCAGTAAGCGGCTTGCTCACTCCTCTTGCATTGAAGGAAGTATGAGCTCAGTTCGGGGCTCTCCCCAGGTTGGCAAAGGGAGTGTAGCGACCAGGATTACATTTTAGGAAATTGACAATGGCACCGGATGAAAAATGGGTTACAATATCGTGGGATGAAAATGCAAATATAAAAACAAAATTGCGGTTACGAACTCAATACCCCGGTATGCCTTACACACAACCACGGTATTGCGGTTATAACACCCAGCCTTACATAGTGGTCAGATTGGCAAAATGCAAGCACTCGATTCCTAATGAACCTGGTCGATTTGACATCAAAACTGTGGGAAGAGTACCGTGTCAAAGTTTTGGGGTTGCTCTATAATAGTCACCCAAGTAGTATTTTACTATGCCCCTACGGACAACCACACTAATTATTAACTGTAAGGATTATGGTCCTTGGAGAAGAAGAAAAAAAGAGCAAAGGCCAATCAGTGTAATACTAATTCATGTAATATAAGGAATACAACCTCAATAAAGCATATCCATCTACTATATAAAGTAAAGTAATGCAACCTCACTCTACTACTGTATAAAAGTAGTAAAGGAGGCCTGGTGGTATTTTAACAGTTTAACAACTGTAGTTCAGAACCACTTAATGATTTCTATCTCTGGTGGTATCCACCTTATCACTTGGCCCATGACACAAATTGTACTACCTCTTCATGTTGGAGGGGGTGGGGGACTCTGTGTAACGCAGTAGAAAATAGATCAGGAAGTGAGACGCTTCTAAATAACAAAGAACAAGTGGCTCTTCTAGATCTCCTTCTGTTCACCACATTGCACTCAATACACAGTGAGAGATTCAACACCTCTGTGCCAAAAATACACACTACAATAGAGGCCATGCATGAAATGAATGGCAAATCGAGTGGCAAAGTGAATTTAATGTCGTTTAACATCATTTAATGCAATCAGATAGGACTTTTCTGTTTGGATGTATGGGCTGTCAAGGACAGAAAGTATTTTTTCCCCTACTCAGTAGGCGTTCCCAGGTATGATGATGATGTCACGTGCATACCCTCTATAGAGGTCCTCCAGGTTATGATGACGTTAACAAAAGGTATTAACACACACACACACACACACACACACACACACACACACACACACAATGTGCTATGTGGTATTTGATGTTCTAAAAAGTTCAAATTCGAGATACAGTAGGGTTTCTCATGAAGGTAGCCTAGGTAATGTACAGTATTGTGTCCTAATGGCATGCCTTCTCTGTGAACGCCCGGAGTACGTTCTTCAGCTTCAATAATTGACACTGAAAGGAACAAAAACCTGTAGTAAGCAGCCACAGATGTCAAAACAAAGTTAACTGACAGGAAGTGTGCCTTGTTTTGTTTCCTGAGCTGAAAATGTGATTATGCAAGTGTGTCATTTGTCTTCTTGACAGCTGAAGGCCAAAGCCTAATTTATACAAAGTAATTGTTTAGTTTTTTTGCTGAAAACCTACATTTTCTTATAGATATGTTAGGCTCAACATACATACAGTATACAGATTATCACAATGTATTTTAGTCAATTGTGAACAATGATCAATAATATATTTTTTTTTTAACCTAAAATACAAAAATAGCATAATAATGAATTGCAATTCTTTTTTTTTATAGAGCTTTTCCAAGTGCTCAAAGCACTTTACAATGGTTCATTCATTCATCCATTGGGAGGTGAAGCGGCGAACAGTCGACGCCAGCGTCCTCACTTCCCACACCAATGGTGCTCACACCGACCAACTCATTGGAGGCAATGTAGGGTTCAGTGTCTTGCCCAAGGACACTTCGACATGTAGACAGGAGGAGCAGGGATTCGAACCGCCGACCCACGGATCATTGGACGACCTGCTCTACCTCCTGAGCCACAGCCTCCCTTCGTTTATATGATGTGATGTACAGGAATGCACATGCAGATTAGACACACCGACATGCGGAAACAACTGTCGGACATGCGGTCTAACATGCGTTGCTCCATGCTTGCGGTTAGGGTTAGGGTTTGAGGTAGGTTATCGGTCTAATGATCTCTGTTACACTAGACTAGATTATTGCAAAACACACCATGGCAGATTTAAAAAGCTATCCCATTTAAACCACCCCATCACTGCCCTCCTGTAGAACAACCCTCTAGTATTCTTGGTGTTTAATAATAACCCAGAAACAAGTCTGAGTTGATAAGACTGCACAAATAGTAGACTTAAGGCCTATTCTTAGTCCTGTTTTCGGTGAAGAGGTAGTTAGTAAAAACACACACAGAGAGATGTGTTGTGTGAGAAAGTGGTGACCACCGCGGCGTGATGTCATGTTGTAGTTTTTGCTGGTCAGCTCTTCACCGAAAACTGGACTATGATAGGCCTTTAGTGGAGCATCCCTGTCTGTTGATATGCAGTATCAATCGAGTTTCATATTTTAGTGACATTCAGGGTGTTCAGAATTCAATATTTTTCAAACATACAGGACCAAAAACAAAGAGGTGCACTGTAATAACTACATAGTGTGAATTTTGTTTAAATGTGACTTTTCAGAGATCTAATTTTGGTATGTCAATGCACCGAACATTTTTAGGTTTTTAGTAGTCTCACATAGCCAGACAACTATTCCACAATCTCTGAATGCTATATAGTCTGGAGCATGCTATATATGCTTAGATGATTTCTATTTAATATATTAGGATAAATTTGCACGACTGTAAAGACAAAACGGAAGTGGGGAGGAGTCTCCACTTCCGGTTTATATCCACGTCAGGTATATATTTTACTCATGATAGAGCTTCCTTTGCTCCAGACTGTATGAAGGAAGCATTTGAAAATTATGAGAGGCAACAGTCTGGAAACACGAGACTAGGTTTTTAGAAGTATCACAGGAAGTGGAATTCTATACTCAGACCAGGAGCTAGTGCATACTCCAGTAATAAAAAATGCCTTTGGCTTAGAAATAAATCCAAACTATTTGTTTAAGGAGAGACAGAAAGAATGCCAATTACATGTAGATGAGAGGGGTTTTTGTCCCAGAGAGTTTGCCTACAGGTTGCAACAGTTTAACATGTACTCTAGATTTTGTCCAATAGTCAACACTCAGTCAGACGAAAGGGGCAGGACAAACAGACAGGACAGAGCACCACAAGGTTCTATAGCAGGCTGTCAAAGCCCTGCCCACATAAAGAAGCTACATCACAAACAGGAAAATTGAATATTTATAAGACACCGATTAATAGGCGGATCCTCTGGTTATGTCAGAAACTAATTACACACATCCCCCCAACCTGTTAGGCATATGTCAGTGGAAGTGCAATGATCAAATTCAAGGTAAGTAAATGACGTAACAGCAACGGTCAAAGCCTCTATAGAGCGTTGCAGAACTTGCAGTCAGAACGACGAGGGCACAGGAAAGGAATTTCCCATTCATTTTTCCATAAACGTTTCAAAAACAATTTATTTAAAGACCCGCCCCTCAAAGGGGGCGGGACAGGCCAGAGAATATTGTGAAATTGATTACTATATAAATCAATACTTTTCAGCTTGTCATCTGCCCACGTGTCACCACACGTGGGCAGTAGGCACACATCTGGTTGAAGAACATGTAGCAATAATCATTTTATGACACATTTCCTCTTGTCATATCATATCCTGTGAGCCTGTGACTCACTGACTTTTTACAAGACAGCAATAGTTGAAATCTGCAATATCCAATATCTATATTTCATTATTCAGTGTTGGTTTTTATACATGTTTGAAATCTGAAATGAATATAAAGTAAAATGATCAGTGTTGCACGCATACGCAGGAACAGATGCAGGCCACATTGTGAACAGAACAGACATCAGATACATCAAAATAATGCAAGGATTCTGTCATTTTCATGTAGACTCTACACTTAGTTAACTTTATTACTCTGGGTTTAGATTAAATTAACAAAAATAATGACTTTAGAGATAGTCTTTAAGATCATTGTGTAACACAATACACAATGAATGCAGGCAGGCGTTAAAATGATGTTACAGTGTACATGGCAAGTTTTGACATGTCATACTGTGATTGCACTAGGGAAGCCATATATTTCTGTTGCGTTCTAAAGCCCTGGCAATGACAAGAATGCGCTGCAACATCCACTCTGTTGTAATTATTCCTCTGTTAAAATAACTTTAAGCATGTTTCTGGATATAATACAAATCTCACTTCTATGACTTGGTCACAAATTGGTCTCAGAATTAGTATTAGATTAGTATTCATATTCTATGTCATTTTAGAATACTGCAAATAAAGCAAAGGGTCATGGCAGTGACCTGGAAATAAAAACGTCTGGGTTTCCGAGGCTATGGCGGTGGAACATAAAGAAGAACATCCCTGAATCAGCTCCCGCCCCCAGAGCAATCACCTAGGTCTAGGAAACAGGTCTAGTTTCCACAGTCAGAACAGATTCAGTGACTCACCCACCCAGGCCTTGTCTTGAAGAGGGCTGAATCTCAATTCATAAACACAGAATCAGCCTTGAGAGAGGTTAGAGAAGTGAGTTTGAGAGTTTTTGTTGGAAAGATCAGTTTAGAGAAACCTTGTAGTTTAGCACTCTCTCCTCCTTTGCTTCACTTCACTTCATTACACTGACTGACCTCAGTGTGACAGACTCACACACAGCTATCTGTGAAAGCAACTACAAGGTATGAGACCACCCTGTCCCTGTCCTCCAAATATACGTATCCTTCCAATAACCTCCAGAAAAAAGAATGTCAGTCAACTGTTATCCAGGATAAAGACTTAAGAGGAATCAATGAGGTTATAAAATAAAGATCCATAAACCTTAGATAGACCATACATTTGAAAGATCACACAACAAGAAAGGTATCAGGAAACATGGCATCCCCCTCATGATTCAATACTGCATGAAACATTTCTATATTGTCCACTGTAATGTCAACATGAAATAAGATATAAGATGTTAATTATCAGCCTGGCCTACAGGTGTTGTTATGATGTACCAAAACGGCATTTAATAACTTGTAATACGTGGAGTATGAGTGGAATGTATGTTATCAAAGAGCAATGGCAGTGAAGCAGAGTAAATGCATTGCAACAGACGCCAATTTAATAAGTTGAAGCTTCTGTCCATTTCCCTAATAAGGGCCAACAGATAACTAGTATTATATGGTCAGTAATGTTAATAAGTAAGAAACATGTACTTTCGGAAATAAATACATAAATACATAAATAAAATAAATAGATGCAACAGATTCTTTACACCAAACCGGCCAGTTAGTTACCTAGCAACATCGCAGCATGGTAATCACAAATTGACGGCTTGCAACGTTCATCACGTACCTGGTCCTGCATGGGTGATACACCATGGACATATGGCGATACGGAACACTCCAGCATTCACCAAATCAAAGTTCATTGGTTGTTCTTTGTATTTTGTGCCATGGCACAGGCGACAACGGTTTCTTTACAACAGGCAGATGTGTTTCAAACAAATAGTACTTGGTGAATACGGGAAATTGTCCCATTTAGATTCTATTCTAGTATCGACTAACCTATCAATAACCAATTTCCTTTACGTCGCCACTTGACCATTCCTAAAAGGTATGGCTGCATGTAGAAAAAATGACGATGTGCAGAGAAACATCATCAGCCTTTTTTTGATGATCTGGATCACCATGTCCAGCCCAGGTCTGTTCTTGTTTACAAAATCTTGTTCACGACATCGTAGCACCGAGGACGAGGAGCCACAAACCGAAATTTCTCAATCGAAAGAAAAGGCCAAAGTAGCCTAGGTAAATGTCCTTGAATTTCCAAGCCACAGTCCACATGAGCTACTTGCGTTAACCGCCCGGAGAACAGCGTTGTGCTCTCAGGCAACGAGTTCCTGCAACCTTCTAAAATCCAGGATATAGCCAAAAATACGGATGAAGATGACTCGCCCTCCTGAGTTGTTGTCACTCCGAAGCGCAAGTAGCTTTTCAGTCCTCAGACACGATCCAGCGGATACGAGAAGTCACACAGCAGATTGTACTGCTCAGTGTAGGACGCCTCCTGTTGGTGCCCAATGGCATGACGCCTCCTGTTGGCTAAAACGTCTAGTCTTTTTGAGTGGTGCAACCACTCCAAAGAACAGCTTTGTCCCTATGGGACTATGTGACTATGAGTACCAATAGGGGATGCTGTTGCACCACTCGCTTCAGACTCGTCTGATTTTTTTAAATGACATGAGTGTAAGTACTGTACGTCTTACATTACATTATGAACTAAAACGGGTCGCCAAGTCAAGTCCAGTGCACACCGGTGGTTGCTTTCAAATCGCAGCTGCTAATGCTATCAGGTTTACCAACCGAAGTGGTGTTGTGGTCAGGTCATTCAATGGTGCTGCTGGCTACGAGTAGGTGACACCGGGCTCGTGTAACTACTTCTATGATTAATTTTAACTATACATGGATATATGACAGGTCAGAAATGGGGAAATGTTTACGTCACAACATTTCAACATCACGTTCACGAGTCAAAGCTCTCCGTCAGTAGGCCCATAGACATAAGTAGACCTACCTGTCACACTCACACCATTGCATCCTCTCTAAAAATCCACGCGATGGCAACAGTGTCTCAAAATAGTCGCAGGGTGCCACGACGAAGAAGACATTCCCGACAGTTCATTGGCTGAGCAGGCTGACTGATGAAAGAAAGGAAGAAGCACAAAAACAAACAGCGATCAAGCTTAGCCTCATGGAAGCGCATATATGCATAGGTTATATGTGTGAGAGGATTGATTTTTAGTAGTTATTCAGTTTCTCATCTTCACCAGTGCGTCATCCGAGCTTTACATAGTATTTTGGGACTTAACTCTTAATAATGCCCTCCTTTTTACCCTTCATCAAGTGTATCGTGACCAGGACAGTTCCACGGAGAACTCCCACTCCCAGTGTATTTGCTCTCTTCAGACTGCAGCCCGTAATCGCCGGGACGCCATATATTTTTGCAGCCGGTAAAAAGGACCTCATTGACCTTCCAGTACTGAATGAAGATGAACTTGACGAGATGTTTGTGAGAGGTTCCGGCCCTGGTGGTCAGGCTACCAATAAAACCAGCAACTGTGTGGTGCTTAAACATATCCCTACTGGAACTGTAGTGAAGGTTAATTGTTTCATAATTTCACCATTGTGCATTTATCCAGGCCTAAAATCACCAATATAATGCAACCATTTTGAGAACACTGCATGAATGTCAAATACACTTCTATTCATATTAATTTTGTCATTTGTATTGCTTTCCCTTCAGTGTCATCAAACGAGATCAGTGGATATAAACCGAAAACGTGCACGGCATATTATGAGAGAAAAACTTGAAATTGTATATAAAGGAGAAGAAAGTGAAATTCTCAAAAGGAAAAATGAGTCTGTGCAGAGAAAAGACCAGAAGAGGAAGACTGTAAATGAAAATTTGGAGAGGAAAAGACTGTTTAAAGAAGCACTGGCATCGGATTCTAAACCAGAATGACATGGATTGATTATATAAAAGAAATAAAAATGTAATTTTTAATGTTGACTTTATAGTAGCCTATTGTATTTTTGCATTTGCAAACTTTGTTTTCAATTAATGTCAAATTCCATTGAGTATAGGCTATACAAAAACTGTTGGATTGATCATGTTTTTGTTTTATTAGCACAAAGTCGTGTTTGGTGAGTAGTCGGTGTCAATCTAATGTATGAGTGAGTGAACAAAAGTAACCCACCTCTAAAGATAGGGAATGGGGAAGACAGAGGGCAAAATTCAGCATGCGTGTGTGATATATATATATATAATGTGTGATATATATATATATATATATATATCACACACACCAAATATCTAAGTCTGCCCTGGGATCTTTTGGTTAAGAAAAGTGTACCCTGGCAAAAGGTTGGTAAACACTGACTTGTATGAACTTTGAACAATGTCTGAGATTGCAAAGGTGCATGTGTAAAATCAGTTTAGCAGCAAGGCGCAGTTGTGCCATATCAGCTGCCCTCCCAGCTCTTCTGGGAAAAACAGGAAGACCAGGAGGCAGAGAGATAGTTGTTGGAGGGCTGTCAACTATTGTGAGAATATAAAACATTACGCCTCAATATTCCCATAAAGTGAAAACGAAAAATCCATAAAATTAATATAACTAAATAGAGTTTCAAATAGGTTTTATTTGTCACTAACAAACTAAAGTTACTTTCATGCATCTGAGCTTGTCCCTGTGATTCAATTATGGTAGAAATTGTATAACACCAAGTTGATCAAGCTTCCCAGACTATACTCACACAAATGCTGTTTGTCTCGCTGACATCAGACAGAAGAGCACAGCATCACACATTTTTTTAAATAAATTTCAGCACCAGATTAATTTATTCTCTCCTAACAAATCAGAAATAAATAGGCCACTAGATGTCTCATAAAATAATTGGAATTCATGTATGCCTATAAGGATAACATGATTTAGATACCAGAATAGGCTAGGCTATAAGTCAATTCCTGTCATGAGTGAATTCCCATTTGTCAGCCTGCCAGGACCAGGTACTGAAATACTGAAAATACACAAAGTATATGGCAATGTAGGCTATAGGTAAAGGAAAGGTACTATGTTTACCCAGGGTAACTGGACTAAGCTCAAGAATTTGTTTATAGCCAGGCCCTGCTCATGGTAGAGGTTCAATGGCACTTCAACAGTGTTAATTCTAACGTGCCGGTCCGGGGATACGAACTAGCGACCTTCCGATATCAAGACCGCTCCGCAAACCGTTCGGCCACCGCTGCGTTACTAATAGTAGTTAAAGTATGCCTATGTATCGCTAGATGTCAGCACTGTCTCAGCAATTAATCGTTCAGTGAGATCTGTACTGAGATAGTTGATTAATTCAATGGCAGTGTGGGGATGAGAAGCTTAGCAACCACACCAGGACTTGATGCAATTAAACCTGGGGCTGCTACAGTCTATGGTTGTGAATGATACAATGTTTATACCAAAAAGGTTTTTACCCTGTTTGCCTAGTAGAGTATCTTACCGGTAAGTCTGAAATGAGGAAACGTTTGTCTCTCCAGAAACCATGTTTATAGAATAGAACTAGCCTAAGATTGACTCTCGTAGATGTATTTACATTTTCAAATGGCAGTGCCACAGCAGCAGTACTGAAACGACCATAGAGCTTCCACCGTCCATGCGTACCGAAAGATAACACCCTATGCCCCCCACCCCCACAAATGAAATGAGTGCAACAATAGAATGATTGCAAGAGTTAGCATTGTTGCTAAGTGAGAAGCGGGGGCCAATGAGAGAGCTGCTGTCAGGTCTCCACGCTCCTTGTTTGGTCAAACAGCCAATCAGAGATACAGTAAGTTTTTTAAATCCACCGACGCTACTATCCAGAAGCACCAGGCAGCTGAGCAGCAGCAGCCACAACAGACATTACACACATAGAGGAACAGTGTTATGGTTGTCAAGTAAACAGTTAACTTTACATACCTAAACCCTCCGGAGTAGACACCAAAAGCGACCCCTCGTCCTTTTTGGCGTGTATTTGGAAACTGAGATGGCCAAAGGTAAGGTTGCTAGCTTAATGCTAGCGTTAAAGCATTTAAGTTTGAGTTGCATGCACGGACTATGTTTGCTAATGTGACGCTAGCTCACACGTTAGCCTTTGACATATGTTTTCAATTATTTAATTATGGTCCTGCTTGCTAACACTGTTTTTTTCAATTGTCCAATTATAGTCCTGCTAACTCTGGTCTGTATTTGTGCAGGGGAGAAAAAAACCTGCAGTAAACTCGAGAAGACTGTTGTTCAACACAAAGGCAGCTCAAAGGAGACAAAGGAAAACAACCCCGAAATGAGCCAGGTAAATGTTTAATAATAACGCCATTTTAACATTGAGTATTAAAACGTAGCATTACAGATACAGTAAGAAGCCCCAAGTAACATTAGCATTTTATAATTTACCAGTTGCTGTTTTATCTAAGCTCCCTGTCCCTGACAAGTATAACAACTTGTACGTTCAACTTAGAGGTTCAAGTAATTAGTGTATGTTAGCTCTGGAACTGTCCTCATCTAGTCAAACTCATGCACTTGTACGTTGTGCACATCAAACTGTGTGTGTGGCACTTAAGACACGTCATGTTACTAGTTACTAATGTTTCAAAATATATTAAATTGCATTAAGGTAATTATTCATTGGTTATGATTAATTTAATGTATACATTACTGAATTAACTGTTTCTATTGTAGGATTTCGGGAAAGCACCACCTACTATCCAGAGTCTATTGAGTCCAAACAAATCTAGATCCCCTCTGAGTAACCATTCAAGTGTGCTGATACAGGAAGGCAATGGGTCTGATAAATGCCATATTGACACTTCAAATCTCAAGAAAGGTATGGACTTGCACTTTAAGGTTTAATCTGGCAGATTTTATTTCCCCCCCTTCTGTTTACCATTTTTCTCAAATTGATTGCATTTCCTGACTGCATGACTATGGCTGTTTACCTCTGAGTTCGTGGACAGTCAGCAGATCCAGTTTAGTTTACATGACCCCAGAAAAATGTACTGTGTTGAATGGTGGTAGTGTTCGCTCACTGTTCAGACTTGCCATCTTATGACATATCCATAACCTTACAGAATTGTTTATTGAAGGATCCCCTTTCTCTTCCTCAACCCCAATGTGTAAGCCAACATGTTAAATTCTTCCTCAATGTAGGCAGACCTAATGAAGTCAACTGTGAGAGCCGTGATTCCAAAGAGCAGAATTCGAGAAAGACATGTCCAGTTCCAGGTTCCAGTGAACGCATCTTTGAACGACAGGAGAAGGATTCAATTTCACAAATAAACCCTGGACCTGCACCAGACAATGTTTCAGTGTCCAAAACTGGGAGGGGAACACGTCATAAAATTAGAGAGAAAAAGTATGTGTTAATCTTATTCCAGAGAAGCTGACCAGCTGTGTGACAGAAATAATTTCTAAAAAAACTATTTAACCACTTTTCAGAACGGAGAATAAGGCTTCCCAAAACAGAAAGGTCACAGACTATTTCCCCATAAGACGGAGTTCCAGAAAAACTAAGGCTGAGCTCATGGTTGGTATACATATGATGGGATAATCAAATGCATAGCTTATAAGAGGGAAAAAAAGTACTGTCAAAACGTTAATAGTAATGCAAAGAAATACTTGATTACCGGTATGCATATTCTCACAAGTAGCACCTGATTTGTTATCTGCTGCGCAATACCAATTAACTTGGGATTCAGGGAAAGTGTAGACCTAAATGAGTTGTATTTCTTTCCTCATTGTCAATAGATTGAAGAACACGAACACCTTGATGACCTTATTAAGAATGGAGTTGAAGAAGGTTTGCAGGCGAGTTGATTTAAATTTTTTTACAATGTGTTGCCATGGAAAGCACCATTGTCCTAATCAACCTAATGTATGTCTTGTAAGTTAGTTGTAGTAATGTTTCATGTGACACTTGAACCAGCTACTGTATGTCCTATGTAACTAGTGCTGCTCAGAGCACTTTATTGCCATCCTACTGCTGGCATTAAAGTGCTCTGAGCAGCACTACAGTTACCCCTGATGGATCTGTTGAGATGCATGTTTTGATTAAGCTGAAAATGCAAAAGTATTCCATAGCCGGGGAGCCAGTCACCCTAAATGTGAGGACCTGTGATGTCATGACATACTTTTTGTGTTTTTTTTTGCCTATTCATTTGGTCATTAAAGGTCCACAGAATAAGGTCTGCTATGCCGGAAACATCGCTAAAAATAAGTTATGGCCATTTTTGTACACCACACCATAGACAACCTATATAAGGCAAACATTTCCAAATCATGCTTTAAGTAATAATAATACATTTTATTTATAAGGCGCCTTTCAGGGCACTCAAGGTCGCCGTACAGGATAAAAACAGTGCAACACAGTTAAAAGCAGAAAAATAAACTAGGGCACAGCTTGCAGCAGAGGACACAGAGGTCACACAGAGTCATAGGCTTGCCTAAACAGGTGGGTTTTGAGGTGAGTTTGAAATATGGTGATAGAGTCCATGTTTCTGATGTCAGGGGGGAGGGAGTTCCAGAGGTGAGGGGCAGAGCGGCTGAAGGCTCTTGAGCCCATGGTGGAGAGACGGGCTGGGAGGACTTTCAGGGTGAGGGATGAGGCAGACCTGAGAGACCGGGTAGCATGTGACATGTCAAACTAGGGGGCTTTCATGATTCTGAATCCATTCCAAGCATTAGTTTTGCACGAAAAACACTCCTTGGCCTAAAAACGTCCATAGCCGTCATCACAAATGTGATAAGGTCAGCACATTTGTGGATATGACCGAATGGAATCAGAATCGAACCCCCTAGGTTGACATTTCACATGCTACTTAAAGTATGACATTTTGCCTTGTATTGGTTGTCTATGGTGTAGTTAGTATACAAAAATGGCCATAACTTTTTTATTTTTTCGCAGTTTCAGGCAGAGCAGACACCTCTCTGGACCTTAATGCCCAAGTGAATGGAGAGTCATGAAAAACTACTTTTAAACTCATCTAAATGTTTTACCTTGTTTGCCGTTAACAGATCCAAAACATAGAAGGAAAAGGGAGAGGAGTGTTTGCCCAAAGGAGGTTCAAAAAGGGAGATTTTGTAGTTGAGTATCATGGAGACTTATTGGAATTGGCGGACGCTAAGGAGAGAGAGGCCCAGTATGCCCTGGATCCTAACGCGGGATGTTATATGTACTACTTCCAGTACCACTGCAAAACCTTCTGGTAAGTCAGTGTTCACCACTCGGTTTCATAATATATATATATATATATATATATATATATATATATATATCTCAAAAAAGAGAACTTCCAAGGAAGGGACTGCACACTCCAGGGAACAGAGACGGACAACTCAAACTTATTTATTAGCACTAGTAAGTGTGCAGTCCCTTCCTTGGAAGGTTTTTTTTTCTCTTTTTTGATGTCTATGCCTGCTAACTAGACTTGCACCTCCTACGGGTCTTTTTGGATGTGCAGGAGTCCCTTTTTTGTCTATATATATATATATATATTAAAAAAAAATCTTCTTTCGTTTCAAGTGTGGATGCTACCAAGGAAACCACCCGCCTGGGACGACTAATCAACCACAGTAAAATTGGTAATTGCCAGACAAAGCTTCATGGCATTGACGGAAGCCCTCATTTGATACTGGTGGCCTCCAGGGACATTGAGGCAGAAGAGGAGCTGCTGTATGACTATGGTGATCGGAGTAAAGCTTCCATCTCCGCTCACCCCTGGCTCAAATACTGAACTGTTGGTATCTTACAGAAGTATCAATCCTTTATGCTTTTTCCAATGCTTTACGTGCGGTATGTAGATAGGAGCAATCATCAAAATACAGTCCAAATGTTTGTTTTATATAGTATCAATTGTTTTTATAGATATTTAGGATAGAGCTTCCACTCATGAAATTTGTATTTTGCATCTGTAGTGTTTTTATAATGCTTTTATACATACGGTTTAGCTAAATGTAATAGGTTGGGTGTCAACCGTAATTAGGAATTTCTCTTTGAAGTAAATTCTGCAACGTCAATTTCAATATTGTGAATAAGCTGCAACTGAAGAATAAATTGGCTGAGTTCTTCAAACTGCTACATGACCAATGTTTAGGGAAGTCATCTGGTTAAATGGCAAGAGCTGAGAGTGAATGTTCATACTGTCAACTGTGCTGAAATGACATTTGAGTATAAGTAGTTGGTACACTTTGACCAATATACTTAAATGCCTGTACGTGTACAGCTTGGTTTTTGTCGCAAATGCCTTTGATACTATCCAGGCAGTAAATATTGCATACACGGTCCTAAAACATCTGTAGCAGATGAATGAGTCTTAAGTACACCAATGCTTGCTCCCTAGGTGCAATTCTCCAATGAGATTTGATGGCATCTGATTAGTTAGCTGAAATGTACATTTAAACAAGTGGGTACACAAGTTAATGCTGTACACTGATTACAGGCATAGAATATGAAAATATGGCAGTTTCTTCACTGTTAGGTCCTGGTGTGCATTGTTGGGAAACTGTCTAGTCTGGCCCACCACACAACGCATAGAGGAAACTGTGAACCTTTACACAAAAAAAGCTAGGATGCTAGATGGCAAAATAAGCTAGACCCTTGTTTGTCTTGGGATCAACCCTTTGTTAGTTTATCTTCTTTACTCACCAGACAAGAGCAAAATAATTAAGAGGGCACCATAAGTGCACAGCAGAAATGGATATCAAACTGAAATCCTTTTCCCACTGCAAAAAACCCCTATTCTACAGTACAAATGTTGCCAATCCATGGCTCATTCTTTGCATCTCCCATTATATTAGAACAAATTCAATTGAGTTACATGAGTGGACGTTTTCATATGAACCAGTTAATTGAAATATTTAATTACAATTAGTAAGCATGCTTACATTGTTTAAGTTAATAAAAAATATGACATCTTCAATGAGGTTGCTGTATATAAAAATTATAATACAGAGACATAACATCAGTGCACACTTAAATACAAATAAGATAATACTCTCCTTTGGTTTGTTTATCACAACTTTCATGTAAATATACTATTTATACTGTGGTAATACACCATAATTACAAAATGGTGCTGTTACATTGTACCAAAAAAAATGCTATAAAAGTGCTCAGATTATTTGAAAAAAATATCTGCATACAAATCCTGTTTGATTTGACCAGTTCTTGTCACAGGTTATTCTTTATTTCCGCCTGAATGAAAACCTAGAAAGAGAATAATTGAGAATTAGCTAGACAAATGCATCCCTTCTGTGTTCTTTATTACCCACAGTTCTCAAGCCTACAAGTAAATGGTGTCTGTAGAAGCAAGGGGCTGCAGACATGATCACAGCACTAGTCAGATATAGGGCAGGTTTAAGTTTGCTCATTCAAGCATTCACAATGATTGTCAGCATTTGCACAAATACTGCTAGTCACAAGTTAACCATTATGAGACCAGTGATGGGTGGTGAGAAGAATCTCCCTGCTGGTTTAACATCACATCATGTGATTATGGCTGAGAATTTCCCTGAATACTTGCCATTTAGGGTGCACACAAATGTTGCTATGGCCAAATGCCCTGGTCCTCAATCTGCCTATCCAGTCACAACTTGTATCATTATTGTGAGTGACCACTAAGATGGAGCCCTTTCTGACCTGTCACAGTTCTAGTGTTTTGTTTTAATTATTTCCATCCAATAAAGCAGTGAACCATATTACTCACAGTTTACCGATGGGTGTTTTCTCCTCTTTTGGATCCTCCTTTAAATCATTTGTTGTGGCAGTAATGGAGTCTGTGGAGGGTGGTGAATTCAGGTCTACTTCCACCATGACTGATTCAGCCTTTGGCAGAATCCCACTGCATACAGCCAAATGATAAAGACAGCACATAAGTGTGTAGGCTCGGGGGTACAGCTGAACATGGTTTTAACATAGTTACTAGCCTACAATGTCGGAACAACCTGGATCTTAACCACTAATAATAATAATAATTTATATAAATCAATATTGGTCAGTGTAACACCACCAGGTTTTCTCAAGATTGTATCAAGAGAGATTATGTTTTCGGGGAGGACAATTTGTTCAGTTGCTAAAAGTTAATATTGCAAGATTTATTCTAGTGATTTGCACAAATTGAGGTCAAACAGACAAAGTTAACACATGCAGTGGTATCAACATAGTTTCTACTTTATGTACGTGTATAGAAAAAATATTTTTTTTTACTGTATCTTGGAGTGGATTTGTTTTCACCTCTTGTATAGCTGAAGCTCCTCTTGAGCTAACATAAGCTGAGCCTTTAGCTGGTTCCGTTCTTGGAGAACTTCCTTAAGTTCCTGCATTGTAAAGCGTGGTCTGTTGGGATCTTTCAAGTCTATCACCAATTGGTTTGGTCCAGCCGTTTGCTGTAAGGAGAGTAAATACATTTCATCCTAAACATTATAGGCTTATAGAGCTATAAAGAAAATGCATGCGCAAGACGCAAGTTATGTACAGTAACAGTGGTTCTCAGGGTGTGTGTGTGTGGGGGGGCACTGTTAATTGGGGTCCCCAGCTTCTCTTTATTTTGGGGGTCTCTCCACTCCTATATTCAGCTAGTCTATTAGTGTAGATTATCGTTTTACACAAACATTAAATTCCCATTCACAATGAATGGAGAATCTTACTCAGTGTCTGAGCAGTGTCTATGTAACAGTATGTTACGTCATGATTATGTACGACGATAAGAGCGCCCCTCACTTGACACGAGTGTGATTTATTTTAAATTAAAATCAGCTTAACAACTTTAACCCCCATCTACATTGTCATGAAAACGTTTGAGAATCCATACTATATGTAACGTTGTAAAAGTTATAAAAAAGTATAAAAGTATTAAGTCTGGCAAACGTGGCAAGTTCACTCACCGTGCCCTGCCCAGAGGAACTTTCTTTTACGATTCTGTCCAATTCGCTCTTGAAGTTATCTCGCTCCATTTTCAGCTCTTCTATTGACAAGTTGTACTTATTGACTAAAGTCTCAAACATTTCCAAAACCCTGACAATTCTGAATTGCAGGTCCGAAACCTCCTCACCCGTGTTGCTTATTTTCAGTAAATCTCTGCCGATTACGTAGGAAATGTCATAAACATCTTGGACTGTGAGCTGAAACGCGTCCTTCTCGAAAGCCAAAGCAGGAGAGTACTCTTCACGTAACTCCATTGTCATAGACTTTCGGAGTGCCTCAAAATCGGAGTACTTTACTACACCGTTCACTTGCCTACAATGTTACTTTGTAAGAGTTGTTTATATCCTACTTTTACTCTTGGATGAGTACTGTACAAGTTCCACCACTAAAGCGTCTATCGTTTCCTCATTACCAACCCTCACTTCCCCCTAGGGCATCAACCAATGGCGTGCCTGGTGCACAGTGGAGGAGGGCGAAGTATCCCTGGCGACAGGTGAAAACAATGCGAACAATGAAAAATCAGGTGACAGAGCACGTGATGTGGTTATCATCAAGATTCATTTCTCTGATTCTTTCTGGCAGAGAGAGAGAGAGAGATGCCAATGCCAATACAAATGCTTGACAAGAACATGGCAAAGTAAAGATGAGAATGTATTAGAATTTATGATCAAACATTAAAGGACCACTTCACCAATTTTCAACCTATATTCATATAATAGGTCCTCACTAATAATCATGATAAAATGGCACAATGTTTTTTCCACTCAGTCTGTGTCTCATAGGAGGGCTGTGGGCAGTTCAGAAACCCGTCCACCAGTGACATCGATGGGGAATCCAAGCTAACAAAAACTGCAAGCTTTCTAATCCTGAAAAGTTGCAATGTGAAAGTGGTAGCCATCGTGGACGGGTTTCTGAACTGACCTCCTCATATGAGACACAGACTGAGTAGAAAAGTGGTCCTTTAACGAAATATTGTCACAATAGATATTACCAGTACATTTGTACATATGCCTAGTCTAAGGCACTCTTTGAGAGGAGGTATCAGAGAGATCTCAGTTAGGTTTTGCAATATTCAGTCATTGGAGAACGAAAAGAAAAAAGCACATTTAGTAAGGAGTCCAGGGATTTGTTCTACATCAACATATCACACACCTTCTATTGAGATCAGATCCGACACTAATTGATTGTTGGAGGCTTGGTTGGAGCACATCTTCAAGAGTCCAGTGTTATTAATGGATGAAGATGTCTCATGGATGTTGTTCTATCAACTTTAGTTATCAACAAGTGTGAGTCTGCTCAACTTACCTATGATACTTTCTTGGCATGTTGTGAATGAAAGACCATTATAACAAAATGTGGCTTTTCACGGTGTAAGTAGAAGTTTTCAGGAAAACATGCTAAAACTTAATGTACATGAAACAGAACTCAATTGTAAAATTCATCATCAACAACACATTTCCAACCTATAGAGAAGACCATTAAGATTTCAGTTTGTGTAACACTGAAATGATTCAAGATTCAATACTTTATTGCCATGTCAACAGATTCATTGGAATTTATTTCAGTGACATTCATTGCAGTAACGGGGGATAGAAACAACAATTAGAACTACACAGCTGCAGCCATATTTCGGCGCTGCCCTCAGCTTTCTTGCATCTCGATAGGAGGGGGGGGGGCATATAAAAAGCACTGCAGTCCAAGCCATCCCAGCAGTTGGCAGGAATGGCGTGGAGAGAGGAAAAAAAGATAGCCAGAGGGGGAGGAGGTGGGAGGTGGATGGGGATTGAGACAGCGAGCGGCTCCGGTGAGTGCAAGAAGAGAATAGTACCAGGTACCACGCTCGTGCCATGCTCATGTGCTCTGAGACTAATATGCAGGAACATACTGTATACAGTATGTGACACTGACACATGTCATTGACTGGCAGTGAGCACATTTAAAGTTATTACACAGGCTGACATTACTGATGACCCTGTAAAACCCATGTAACAGCTAGACCAATATAACTGATTTTTGATTGACATTTTCAGTGACAGTACATATAAAAAATATTATTAATAAATAAATACATTCATACCATTTCCATTTGACTCGTCAAAAAAAAAAACATGGGTCACTATAAATGGAACCTCCTGCAACTCAACTGTCAATGGCACAAAACTGTAATCAGTAAACACTAAAACTTGTATATTTAGACATTTTATTTTGATGAGAATCTAATATTAGAATGGTTTCTAGCTTAGCCCTGCCTTCCATGTATATCAAGCTGTACTGTTACATTTAAAATGTAGGCGCTGTCAAATAAAATTGTATGATATAAACAGTTAGCAGTGTGACAGAAAAAGTATTGCTATCCTTAACTAAATACATTCTTAGTTGATCGGTTGATTAGTTGATATAATAGTTATTGGAAGTCAAGTCGATTATTATCGTTTATTTTCATTGACAAATCTGTACATTTCAGTGCTGACTAAAACTGTCATCTCACAATGTGCATTGTGTAGAGCCAGGCCAGGGAAGCATGCATTTATTTTCATTCACAAACACATTTTAATTTTATATATTGATTTAAATAAATAGCAACTAATATATTAGTTATAAGCATATTATTTCCCTGGACACCCCTTGTCCCCTTGCCCACCACTGCAAGATCCATGGCACAATTCTGAGGTCTTTCTTTGATTCCTTTGCCCAAAAAACATAGTGATGATTAACAAATACAGTTTCTAGAAGCCAAGATAGTGTAAATAATGTATTTTCTGGTGGCCATTTTAAACATCCAAAATTGCAGCCTCGTTTAGCTAATGTTCAAATGTTTTTCAAAAATGTTGACAAACAAAACAAAACAATATTTTTTAACATAGTGAACCAGACTATAATCAATAACACAAGACACCAAATTAAATTCAATGTCATACAAAGGAAATTGGCAACAGTGTGGGATCATCTCCAATCAAACCTGCTGCTACCAGTGGCATTATGGCTGTGAAAATCCTGTCCAGAGAAGCAAAGAAAGTAAGGGATGAGTGTTCAATCATAGTACTAAATTATGGCTAGTAGAGATGAAGAAAAGCAAGGGCTCGCAACTCACTTTGTAATGCTCCAAGTATTTATTCACAGGCAGGACATACAACATTTCGACCGGTATTGGTCTTTCTCAAGTATGTCCTGCCTGCTGTGATTGTGAATAAAAAGTGAGTTGCGAGCCCTTGCTTTTCTTCATGATATCTGTTAGTTTAACAGTTTGGCTCAGCACCAAGATCGGAGGACGTGCGCTGTTTTATTTTATTCTGGCTAGTAAAGTAAACATGGTAAAAGAAACAAAAGTAGAAGTCTAAGAATTAAACTAATAGTGTTTACTTATAGCCTAGGTATAGTAGCAGGGATGGTACAACAGTTTTGTGTTCAGGCTGTGGCACCAGACTAACAAGAGAATAGTTGTGATTTGTTGTGATGTGATGTGTTCTGTGACAGCAAGGCTGGGTTACTTAATGTCAGTCTCATTACTTACAAGCGTTTGATTCCAGAGTCAGGCTGATCAAGAGGAGCAGGGTACAGTAGAGGAGAGGGAATATGAGGGACCAAGCTACCTTCATCCTTCAGTTCTTCCTCCTCACTATGTGATGTAAAAAAGAGGATAGTTAGTTAACTTTTAAACAACTGTTATTTGAATTTCTTGCACATGCTAAAATTCAATGAATAAAGAAGTGACCTTTTGTAATATGCTAGCTCCTCCTGTAGCATGAAAACTTCAGACTTGAGTTCATTCCTCTCCTGTAGGACATCACGCAACTCCTGGAGGGTAAAGCAGGGTTTTTCAGACTCCTTCTGCTCCAGGCTGTTTGTCACCTCTTCTGTTTCCCCTCCATACTCTTCCTGGTGTAAAAAACAAAATAAATGAACAACCACGTTTGTAGTTATCTTCTTCAGGACAGAATGGCAGGTAAGGGGCAGACAGTATCTTTTCACCCCTGCCTGTGCTTAAGAGTGTCTTTCTTTCTGTTCTCATCTTGGGCCCGATTCACTAAGCTGTTTACACCCTTATTTTGGGTGCACCCAAAATATGGGTGTAAACCCTAATCTTGCAAACTAATACACGGATGAGGGTCATATACAGTATCTTGGCATGCTGCCAGGAGGCCAACTCAACCTACAAATATTTTTTATAACAGTCTTGAACCGTAGTCATAAGCCCTATTCGCACGGGATTAGTATTATATAGGGACCCCAGGTCATTTGTAATAATCACGGAGGACGTATGTTTTTTTTAAATCCTGTGCGAATCGACCATGTCGGTGATTTGGTCTGTAATAATGACAGGCCAAATGACCTACCATATTTCAGCAAACACGGACATCCTATGATAATAGTAATCCTGTGCGAATCGACATCTCAGTGAAAGTGAGAATGAGAGAGAGAGATAGAAAGAGAGAGAGAGAGAGAGAGAGAGAAAGAGAGAGAAGCGCCCGTCCGAATCTAGCCTTCTCAACTGCGGGACCAGGGAGCAGCGGGAGCAGTCTCGAAAATAACTTTTTTGTCCCACAAATGAACTGAGAGAGAGAGCTAGAGAGAGAGGGGGGGGGGTGCGCACGCTAATGCGAGTCATCGTGCCTGTCCTGTATCCAACATAGTATTTGCTACATGCTAGTGCCACTGACTGTCTCCTTGGCTGCTGCTGTGGCTTCCTCTCACAGCAGCAGACATACAAACCGTTGCATCAAAAATAGCAGACCTACAAGCTCGTAGTGCGCCACTCGGTGGCGCGCTATGAGCTTGTAGATCTGCTATTTTTCAATAGCTAAAGCATAACATGATGCTAACACCAAAATGGGTTCCCGTTCAGAATGGATTAATTAGCATTCTTTATCGCAACCAAGGGTGCACACTTGTTTTTACCAGCTGCTGTTATAAGCACAGCTGGTCAATGTTCTCTCTGCGGTGCTTTCACGTGCACTTGCTGTAGTTGAGACCTATGTTTCTCATTGGCTGTACTGACCTATCGTCCTGATTGTCTGCCTCGTCTCTAGGCAACAACACACTTTTTGCCTCTAGCCGACCTCTCTGCCATGGGATATAAGGCAGCAGCTGGTAATTAATTAATGTCATCAATTCTTGTTTTACATAGTTTTACAAATAATATGCAACTCGACTTCATCCCTGGAAGAACCATGTGATAATTACCCGGGGGGTCCCTATATAATACTAATGCTGCGCGAATAGGGCTATAATAAAAAGTGTCATGACGCAACTCCCAATATATAGGCCCTGTCCATCCCTATTTGCCTAGATTTTCTAGAATTTAGGTACGCTACCCAGTACCCGGCCTGACAGAGATATGTCCTCTTCTGAGCACCCCTTTCTCATTAATTTTGTTTTCCTTCACGCACAGCATTGGTTATGTCATTAACAATTATCTTGCTCCACAGTTTTTCTAATGAGTATAAACAGAATGCATTCCAGAGTGAGCCTACTGCTTGCGTAACATACTGTATTCATCCTGGGTATTTACTGAAATTGAGTTTACTTTAAACCAGATGAGAACTTTGAAAAACAGGACTTAAAATCTTTAGTCGTAAATGTTCAAAAATCAACCCAAAATATGCCTCATATGAGGCAGGGAAGAAAGTAATGCACACTGTTTTCTGTAAACATTTGACACTGGGCTTCAGTTATACCACAACAAAATAGTCTACAGGGGTAAGTTTAAGCAGGTATTACCAATAACAACGCTGTTGCTCCCACATCTTCATCTTCATGACAGTCATCCTCCCCATTCTCATTTGCTGAGCTTGGGAGGAGGGATGGGCCCTCCCTTGACTCAAAGCAGTCAGCCAGGAATCCAGGGTCCCCTCCGCATTCCACCCAAACTGAATTTTGCTTGATTGAGTCAGCTGTTTCTGCTACCAAGGACTATATATGGGACACATCAAAGCCACTTAAGGAAAAAAGAAAAAACTATAAACAAAACACATTTCCAGATTATATTGATTCTATTGCCAGGACTTATATGGGTGTGTGTACCTTTAATGCTCGGGACGGGTTACCATAGTTATAACAAGAAGTGACGTAGTGACGTTATGTGACTCAGCCCGCGAAAGAGTCAAGGAATGTACAAGCCCTCTGTCCTAAAGTCACGTTTAAGTCGAAACTATTTTGAGTATTACCTCCGTTTGTTATCGCCTGAAGTCTGAACTAAGTTCCACTTCCAGTATATTTTTCACAAGCTTTATGAGTCAATGACGAAAGTAAGTGCATGCAAATGTTGATGTTGTTGTGTTTTATGCCATGTAATGAGTGATTCACGTCGTGTAAGAGATGCAAGAGATGCAAGGAGACGACATGCTCATGGTATAATGCTCATAATACGTGCCTGGTCTCTGGAGTTCCTGTGGTGGTTTGTGAACTATTTAGTTGAGTGAAATATGGTGTATGACGGTTCTCTGGCACCAGTAAAGTGACCAATGCAGGTTCAGGTTCAGGTTCAGGTTCAGGTTCATTTATTAGTTTGTCCCCGTGGGGCGATTTGGTTTACAGCAAGGCATAACACAGGCAGGTAACATGGTAACACATAACATGCATAGCGTTCATTCCAGGCAGGTTGTATTCGGTCATTTCTGTCTATGATTCTGTCCCATTTATCTGGCCACCAGGGGTCATCCTTTCAATTATACCAGTCAGTTCGTTCCAGACTTGAAGGACGATGACATTTTGTGGATGTTTATTATTATAAACTTGTGCATGGGAAAGTGTGGAAAGAAACACTGCTATCTACAGAATTGTGTAAAAGTACCAGTACAGATTTATTCTGTTTGTTACTACAGAACTGCTGAATATAAAGATTGTGGAATACTGGAAGTCAAGTCTGGGTCCATTATTGCATCCTGACAGATGCACCATCTTGGGTATTGCAATGCTGACAGACATATAAGAGCCAGTACTCAGCCTCATACTATTTTACAGTTTCAATTTTTTTTTTTTGTGATACTATGGTTCATGTGCTATCATGAGGTTATTGTTTGACTTACGGTTCTCTGTGCTGATGTTGGTGGAGACATCCTTGCCTTTGTGGGGAAAGGTTCAACGTTCTTCACAATCTCTCTCTGTAGCTCCCACTCAAGACGCTCTTCCCTCAGCCGAGCAACCTCGAGCCGCAGAGCCCCCAGTTCCTGATGCCGTGCCTGGGCTGCAGCCTCCAGTTCAGCCTTCTGCTGGATCAAAGCCTTGCCCCGGGCCTCCACCACACCGGTCCTGTGACGAAGGTCCTGGTTGATCTTCATAAGTCGGTGCTGCTGCATCTGAAGCTGTATGTGGAGGGAATACGTTTCAGTGTCTCTCATCTGGTTCTGGTTAATGCGATTAAGCTCTTTCATGAAATCTATCCCACAGGCCAATTAAACAGTCTCTCACCGCCTCAATATCCTCATTCCTCTGTGTCAATTCGTGGTCTTTAGCCCGGATCACATCTCTCTGCTTGTCCACCATGTCCTTTAGCTTGTTCATCATCTGTCGTTCTTTTTCTGACATACCTGTGGTTGTTATGTATTAAAGGACAAAAACTGACAACACAAGTATTGGATGTACACTAACAATCTAACAAGCGGTAATAAACCACAAAAGTTTGTAATATCTCATCATTTCAGGCACAAAAGAATGTGCATGTATGTACTCCACAAAGAAGTGGGAGACAAAGAGAGAATAGAAGTATTGCAAGTAATGATTCTTATTTATTATAGTCTTAAATACCAGTGTCTTAACTGTTATTTATTCCTAAGGCCAGGAAGAATTCACACTTGAAACACGTTACTAACTTGTCTGTATGTACATATAGCTGTTTTTATTGTGTAAAAAAAAACCCCAATCAGAACACTTTAAAAGGGGCCTATTTAAAACTATTCGTAAATATGTAATTTTTGGGGGGCATTACACGGTCAGTTCCCTTCTCTTTTTTCATTTAAGGGCAAAGTCATTCTTAACAGTACTTTTACCTGGTTTACAGGTATTCTGCATATCTTGAATGCATACAGTATATTACCAAATTAATAATTAATATTTGAATAATGCCCATTCCACAAAATAACAAATGGAGGTTTGGCTTTGTATATTTGACCAATGAGAGTAGTCTCCCACAAGGGCTAGCCTATATTTTTGTCCAGTACAAAAATAGTCCTTTACAAGATGTCACCTGATGCTGCTACCGACACCCCCCCCCCTTCTTATGTCAACATCTAAGTGTGCAACATATACAATTGCACGTGAGTGCATAGGAGGATGCATGTCAGATGAATCACAAGTGCAAAATAAATCTATAACGTGTATAAGCTAGTCAATCAAACAAACTTGTGTCCCTGTCTCTCCACTCCATGCGCCTTAACTGAGACAGAACAAATCAATGCAGAGAAACAAAGGATCAGTCACTAGCACAACTTGCATGCAAGTGTTCCACTCAAAAGTTCATATAGTGTGTGTGTGTCATCAATTTAGTTAAAGCTGCAATCCACACGTTTAATGTCCTACTCTGGATTCAAACTGTGTGAGTGCAGAAATGTCTACTTTTGAGCTATAAGAGACAGCTTTTTTTTAGCAGAGGCTAAATTGTGGATTGTGGAAACTGTATAAATTACAGTATTTCCACCTCTGCAGTTGTGTTAGTTACTTTATATTGTATTACTCTACCATACAGATTGATCAAAAATAAATAATGTTTTATTTACACAGCAATAAATTATGGATTGCAGCTTTAAGCACAAACAAATAAAATAATTATACTACGTGTATCTGGAATCTTTTATACTGTGAGATGGCTGAACCAGTGTTATTCCTGAGTAATACACTGAGCACACAGTGTATACCAAGGTCTTACAAAATCCAACAAGACAAGCAATGAATAGTGGTAAAACAGCCTGACCGGTCTTGTGGCTAGAGTGGGGAAAAATAATTCAGTGCTCAATAATATTGGATATGTAGTTTGAGAATATGAATCATTATACATTTATAGCATGTAAAAGGTTGATTTGCTGCAGTGTGAATTTTAAGACTGTAATGACTATTAATATCATATTACTGTCCAACTTACAGAAGCACAGTAACTGCTAAAGTAAGCAGACTATGTGTAATTCAGTATCTCAAGTGGAAATTGAGTTTACAGGACTTGTGAAGGACAGCCAAAGTCTCTTCTCAATCTCAAAGCCAGATTTATATTTTGTTGAGTGACACGGGCATACGACTAAAGTATAAATCACCCTTTAGTATAAATCCCATATAAAGAACAGAGAACATTCTGTTGATTCCACAACACTACTGTACAGTATGTAGTGATTTAGCGTAACATTTTATGATTCATGTACTGATTGAGATGAGCGCATCTTTGGTGCCTCTGTGTTATTTCTCAACAACCACCGGCATGGCATATACAGTATTATCCCTTGCATAAGTGTCAGTTCATATGGTAATTCTCTTGGGACAGGGCAGCCCACACAGCACGTGTTCAAATATGAATAAGTCCTCAGAATGTTGCTTTAAAGTCCGATGCCATAAGTTTAATTTCATGATAGCATTTCATGGTGCATAAGTTTACTAGGTTCTAAAAACCGAGATTTCACATGGTTAAGTGACGCAGAGAGACTTTTTGAACATAAGATATTCGCACTTGCAGAAAATTTAGAGAAAGGCAGAAAGCACAAACGGACAAAGAAAAGATATGTATAATTATTTTTGGGTATTAACCATTTAATATTTACCTGTGCAGTTTCTGTTTCCAGGAAGTGAATGTGATATTGTTTATGTTTTTGGTGTCTTATAATCCCATAAGGGATGGATCTTTAGAAGGATCCCTGGCTAATAAGACTAATATGCCTTAAAACATTATACTTGCCCTCTACAACTAAAATAAAAACACCTTAAATATTTTTATTTCTTTCATAAATACAGAATCTTTCACTCAATAGGAACTGCCCCTGTCGCAAGTTGATGATACCATTATGTCCTTATGGTCTAGCCCTATGGAATGTATGGAATGCATATGCTAATAAAAAACAACTTAATACTTCCTAAGGATAATATGAGCATCAAAGCAATATTTAAATACTTTTTATTAGCACGTGCATTCCATTATATTCCATAGGGCTGGTTGGACCACACATGGACATATGACATCAGCGACAGGAGCAGTTCCTATTGAGTGAGATATTCTCTATTTATGAAAGAAATAAAATATTTAAGGTATTTTTAAATTTTAGTTATAGAGGGCAAGTATAATGTTTTAAGGCATATTTGTCTCATTAGCCAGGGATCATTTTAACACGGGACAAAGAATAAAGAGCTATCAAAGACATGTGGATATTTTAAATGATCTGTAAGAATTAATGATTTTTTGTTTTGTTTTTCATTCATTCATTCTTCATACAGATGATGTAAAATGTCCACATGTCTCGTTATTCTGTTATTATTATACCTACCCTCATGTTGCTGTAGTTCTTCTGTTGTGATGGGTGTGTTTTTGAGGGAGAGGTTAATCAATAGCCTCTTGTTCTCTGCCTGAAGCCGAGTGATTTGGAGGACCAGGTCCTGGGCCTCTCCTCTCCACACATCTTCCACGGACTCCAGCTCCTGAAGGATGGATATTCATTATTGGCGATAATGGCCAAGGGACACTCACACAAACATAATCATCGAATACATTTCTAATACTATTGTTACCTCACACACACACACACACACACACACACACACACACACACACACACACGTACGGCACCATTGCCGCACCAACAACAACAATAAAGCGATAATAAAGTAGCACAAAGTACAGTACGGAGCTTAATTTCTTAAATCCCCGTTGTGACACATTTTAGAGAATGTTTATAGATGTGATTTTTGTTTTCAACTGATTACAGCATAAGTAGGCCTACTTCGGCAGGGCTTAGATCAAGACTATGATAGGATAGGAAGGATGTATTTGATGGAGTCTGACTTTTACTTTAGTAGGCTATATGTCAAAATCGATAAAATACATATATGGTCCAACCGTCCATGTATTTGTATTTGATCGATGTATTTTAGACTTGCCTATGCTAATGCTTCCACATGCCTTTTGGTGTTGTTTTTCCTTTTCCTGTCTGTCATCTCGCTCCTGTTGTAACCTGTCCAACTCTCGCCGCAGTGCCTCGGTCTCTGGGTTGACGGCGGTGCTGCGACTGACGAGCACCTCCAGAACTTCAAGGATCCGCACCACTTTGGGCATCAGCCGCAACAATGATTCGCAGCCAAACTGATCAATTATCCGCTCAAACTCCTGCCCCACGATCGCGGCAATATCATACACGTCCATCACGGTCAAGTCCGTCGCATTTGTGTCCAGGGCAGATACACAGCCTTCCATTTCTGTTTTCTGCATTGCGAGCGATTGCGAGCATTAACACTTAAAAAACAAAATCAGCACGTGTTCCTCATGTATTAGATTTGTACATTAACATGTATTATAATCACAGCTGCCTGCACAGATGCCTGACGCATTATTGTCGTACTATAAATACGTCTTACTCTTAATGTCCACATTGTTGACAGTCTAAACTTCGTCTCCTCCTGCAAGCGACTCGATCCTGCATTGCAAAAATCTCCCCCGCCTGCAACTGCAACTTGCGTTAAACTGAAGAGTTAAAACGCAACTGCGCATGTCATATTCTATATGGGTTCACTGACTGTCCAGACCAGACTCCAGTCCACTCACTGACCCCACACGCACAACAGAAATTGTGCCCGTGGCCACTGGGATTTAATACAATTAAATCAAATGACATCACATCAATTATAATATTGCCTTACGATAGCCTATTCACAAATGGTAATGGTGCATTTATATAGCGCCTTTATTCAAGGCAATGGCATAGATTGTAAATGCACATTCACACAGATTCATACACTGATGGTGGCGGAAACCATGCAAGGCACCAACCAGCACATCAGGCGCAATTAGGGGTTCAGTGTCTTGCTCAAGGACACTTGGCCGAATAAAAGTCGGTTCGGCTCTGTAGAGCCTACAATGCGACTTAATTTGAGGTTCGGGGAGGCCGCAGGCGGGTACCGTGACCGTCCTAAAGTCGGCTCTTCGGTGCTACTGAAAATTTCTGAGGAGCCGAAATCATTTCGGCACTACAGCGGTAAAATAGAAGTATGAATCGGCCCCAACTCTGGGGGAGCCCGCGGGTTCGAACTAGCTTGCAGTTACCATCCAGCCACTCTACCCTTGAGCCACTGCCGCCACAATGGCAACAGGTTTACAATCACGAAATACAATGGCAATAGGCTATAGCCTGTAATGTATACAGACTAATTTAATGCAGAGATCCAATATAGCTACATTGCAAATAACGTTTTTTAAGCTAATAAATGTATTATGCCTATAGAAAACTCATGAGGTCTATTGCTGTAATCAGTGAGATACACAAACAGAATTAAAAGACTGAACCATTAAATGTTTATTTTTCATTGTGTTTATTTGACATTAATTAAGTTCTTACAAGGAGAAACCACCATAACCTTTACTAAAATATATTAATAGATCTGAGAGTATAAAGACATGTTTCATACAGGAAAGGATAGAACATAAAAAGATGCATTTATGACCCTTTAAGAAAAGCTCCCAAATGCAAAGGAGTTCACCACCTTCATAATGTGGTGTACAGTTCATAGACTAACCCCGCTTTTTATTTTCAGCCTACGAGATAACTTGTATGCCTTCATTATAACTCTACCCATACATGCTTACATAATCCTGTTTTTCCTTCATTCAGAGGACCTGACTATTCCTTTTTTATAAAGTGACTTTATATAAATTACAGTATAACTTATGTGTGGACACCTTCATTGACTGTGCTTCCTTACATATAAAGATATTAAGCTATGAGTACAGCTGAGAATGAAAGCAATATTTGTACATGTGCGTAGAGGAATGTCATCTTTCATGTAGGCAAAACCAGAGGTATCTAAAACTATTGCGACAACCTGGGCTTGCATGGCATGCTTCCATAGTTTTCTTCTCCACACACCATAACATAAACAGCATACATGTGCATTGAGAACATGTGACATGTGAGGCCTTCACATAGTGTCAAAAATGTTGTATTTCAATATTTGATATTTAACGCTGCCATTGTAAATGTACTGTATAATCAATATCCTCATTCTAAAAGCAGTAACAGTAGCACTAGCAGTCTAATACCACAGTGATAAACTGGTACTGTAAGAAACAATGTGCATCTTCTTTATGCAATAAACTAAAATAAGTGGGGACTGCCTTGGTGGAACAAATTACAGCATAATTAAAAAAACAAACAAACAAACAACAACAGTACAAACATACAGCAGTTGCTCATAGGCATCAAGGGTCAAAAGTTAGGCGGAGTTCCATTTTGGCAAAACAGAAAACAAGGAGAAAGGTAAAGTAGAGACAGAGGATTGTCAGGGTGCAGCTTAAAGAGGACCTTGGGTTGACACAAAGGCGGTCCTTCTCAGTACAATCCAATTGTCCACCAGTGAAGATGTCTCCTCCTCTATTCAGGCTGTTACTTGAAATATACAGAGATGAGAACAATCAAAAACTTGACTCACAGCATATGAACAAATTAACTTGTGAAACAAATACTACAAAAAAAAAAAAAAAAAAACAATATAAACTCAGCAACAAAAGTTTGGAAACTTAACTTTGGTCCATTATTTTTCCAATCGGTATTGTATTTTATATCATTGTATTTGTTGATTAGTCACCTTTACAACGAGGTATAGATTGTAAGGATCGGGCGTTTGTGGAATGAGCAACACAGCTAAACGTGTGGGTAGCACCTCGAAATAAATTGCCAAAATCCCAAGTGGTTGGTATTCAACCCTACCAGTTCTAAAGTATATACATGATCATATTAATCTTTTTCAATTACTCCCCGAAAACAAATATAGAGCTCTGTCTTCATTGGCCTTACCAAGTTTTTGGGTGGTATAGAGGGTTTCTGGGCCAAGGCAGGTTTCCTCATGGTGGCAGGTCTACTGGATTTAGGTGAGGAATAGCCAGCATTAGCTGGTGAGGGAGTCAGGCCATTCCCTTCTGAGATCTCGACCATTGGAACACCTGCTATCTGATAATGTTTCTTCCTCAACTCTCCCAGACGTAGACGTTCATTCCCCAAATGGCTTTCCAATTCCAACACCTTAACCTGTGGAGCAAATACACAAAGTGACAGGAAATTAATGAAATGAACTGCTTTACTGTGTTTGTGTTAAATACATGTTGTGCCTACTGTACCCTTTTGCATATCACTGAATATAATTTGACACATCAAGTAGATTGTGGCACAGTAGAACGCTATACTGTAGAAACCACCCTCTATTATACATCTTTATCCAAATTAATCAAATATTTTACTACAGAATCTGCATAATACTGCATTTCGTGAATGGAGACTAAAGTCTGTGAAGATCTAATATAACCCTCTCAAACAGTACTTGCCTGTGACTCCATCTCCTCTTTCTTCAACTTGATCAGAGACATGCCAGAAAAGTCCATCGTCTCTGCAGATGAAAATAATATACATAAATAAGTTGCATAGCCTATATATTTTTTTTTTAAGATATTTTTTTGCGGCTTACGCCTTTATTGATTTTTTAAGGGATAGAAAGTAGGCTGACAGGAAACGGGAGAGAGATGGGGGGGATGACATGCGGTAAAGGCCGTGTCGGGTCCGGGAGTCGAACCCGCGGCACACCGCGACTGGATCACCAGTCCGGTGCCCAGACCGTTACGCTACGGCCTGGGCCATGCATAGCCTATATTAGCAATTTACAGCAAGCCAACATACAACGGCCAACTTGTTGGCCATGGTCTTCCACACAGATCTAGTCAAACTCACCCTTTTCCTCTAGGTGGTCCTGGCCTGTCCTGGTGGAGGCCACTACATTGGCTGCCATCTCATTCACACGGCGAGAACACTGCTGGAGCATGCTCAGCTTCTTACTGTCGCGGCCTGCCTTTACCTACAGACAGATTAGAGGGCAGATACTATGACGAGTGACACATGTAATTCAGATGCAGAAAAGGGCAAAAAGAAGCAAATCCACAGAAGAAGAAAACCTTGGAACACCACAGGTGTCTCCTCTGGATGGAGTGCTACCAACATCGTATATAAATATGCAGATGGCATTCACTGCATTTCCTCCAATGTTAAGTAGAGCCCATGCATTTACCTTAGAGGCAGCGACTAGTTGTGCTGTGCTGGCAGCTATCTCATGAGAGCAGACGATCAGCTCCTCATATTTTCCAGTGTGCAGCACCACCTTGTCAGCAGATTCCCTATGTGGGAGCAGGCAGAGAAATCATGTCACTTAAATCTTCTTCTCTGCGACAGTGACACCGTCGGCACCCGCCGCGGCCCCGCCCCGAGGGACGTGCACGCGGGGGCACCGCCAAACACGCGACTGCAAATTAGTGCACTGTGAAATATGTAGCAGAGTAGCCCACCAGAAGCCTAATGCTGCATTCACACGGGCAGATGCAAAGATACAGTCTACCATTCATTTTCAATGGAAGCCAGCGACATGAAGATACAAAGATACATCAGACATTTGTAGCTGCTGCAAAAGATACAAAACAATGAGCTGGTTTCAACTTCAGATGCAAAGCTACAATTATGCTCTGTAGCTTTGCCAGGGGGATTCCCCTTTGGGTGAATGGGATCTTGGTATGTTTGGTTTCCCTTGCAAAATACCAAGGTTCATAGCCAGGCGGTTATAAAATAAGTTATTTCTACACTCTGATTACTGAATATATTAATGGTTCAGAACTTACACCATCTGTGTGGCTCCCCATCCCACAGCCTTGGAGGCAGAGATGAGTCCCTCCGTCCAACGAGAATTCCTGGCGTAGAATTCTTTAATGGTGGCTGCCCCCTGGAGAGTGGTTACAAAAGTTAGTTCCTGTGGAACCTTATAGCATAGACGTCCAATATGAATTTGCCAAGAAGAAGAGATCTGATGTTGTAGTGTGAACTGCTGGCTTTGAAAACAATATTAGAACAGTGTGAACTCACCCTCCCACCCTCAACAATCTCCTTCTGCAGGTCTGTAGATGCCAGGACCAGCAAGTGGATGGCCTGAGGAACAAAGGATTGCAATATATTAGGGCAATATATTAAGAGCAAGGCATGTTCATTAAAGGGGAAATTCCTTTTATGCATACAGTAGGCCTATAACTGTATACTAAACAACCTACCTTCATCAGCTCCGTGCAACTGTTGAGGATTCTGTAACAGAGGAAAATGTAATGCAGTTTAAAAACAAACAATTATACTGTCAATATGCATTACAGAATAGTATATTGTGTGTAGAGAATAACCACACACAAATCTAGGAATGAACGATTCACTCAACTCACGATTCACAATATAATATTCTCATGATTGTCACCACCAGGCCGAATGCATGGGGAGAGTATGTTTTGCACTCTGTCCGTCCGTGTGTGTGTGTGTGTGTCCGTCCGTTTGTTAACAGGTAATCTCCGGCACCGCTAACCCGGTCGATGCAAAAATTTGCACACACTCTCTGGATGCCAACGAGGAACCTCTGCCCCAAATGTTCCAGAACGGCCTGTTATAGCGCCACCAGGAGGCCGACTTTTGATTATTATTCTTTTACTCAGTCTTACTCCTCCTGCCCAACACTCCCTGCTGACATGTGCCGCCTCAGCCCGCAGGAATACGTGCAGTGATGAATATCACCCTCCCTGCCTGTTTGTATAGATAGACGCGCTGCAAAGCCGAATGGACCATGGTGGATTCGAACCCACAAACTCTGCCGCAGTGGGCAGGCATTTTACCACCCATCCTACAATTATTACCCAAAAGGAAATGCCAGACACATGACTGAAAAAGGTTAGACTATTTCTCAGACAAAAACATGCCGCTCCACCAGATCAGAAACATCTCAAACAGTGGTAGTGCTGAGAACAAGGAGTGCAGGCGGTGAACGAGCAAACTCAAAACGTACATAATCAATCAACAATCAAAAGGAGTATTGCGATCCATTTTTCAATTCACCCATTTGAATTCTCACACATTTGCATTGATAATGAACTGTTACATCCCTAAAAGGGATGTAACAGTTCATTGATAATGAACTGTTACATCCCTATTGAAAAGTGTCACACTGAATGGCTTGATTGAATGCCAATGTAGATCTATAAAGAACCGACCTCTCATTGACCTCCAGTTTAATCCCCGACGTGTCCTTTCGTGCCTGATTCATCATTTCCTGGACAAAGAACCACACAGGAAGCATCAGATTCACTGGATATATCATATAAGTTAACATTATAGGAATTGGTACTTTACATTGCTCGTTATAACACTTACATCAATTCTACGGACTGCTTCCGCAATAGCTGCTGATGTTGCCGACATCTCATTATCCACCATGTCTCCTAGCTCATCCTGTCGCACATCCATGCCCTTTGGCCGCAGTTCCTAGATAATAGAATTTTTAAAAGAGATGAGCGAATTCAAAAATCAAGAAATGTATATATAACCTTATTCCTGGGGAGAGAAAACTGAAAGCAGAGTGAACCCAAATGTTGACATTTATAGTCAATTCTGTTGCAGGTAAGATTGCTTCCTCGCCCCCAGTCTCTTACCTGGCCCAAGTGAAGGATCTTGTGGACAATTATGCGAATGGAGGCTGGGTCTGCACTCTGGATTGTGGCCTTTGATTTTAGGTCTTTTAAGAACTCCAGAGTCTGAGTGGCACATCCTCTGCAGTTCTCAGTCAGTCCTGCAGGGGGTATAGATGAACAATTATCAGCTAGCCATTATCACTATCAGCCTACATAATATGAACACAACCTTTGCTCTACCATGCCATTTGGAATACATTTGAAATGAAAACATTTTCCCATCCATATTCCAATATATACATTACAGGTATACAGTACACTACAGTATAAACATGCGTGTGTGTGTGTGTGTGTGTGTGTGTGTGTGTGTGTTCAGTTATCCATTGGCATCACTAATTGAAAGCTGTGTTATTCCTTACGGTCTGCATGATCAGTTGGCGCCATGTGTGCAGTGGCACTGCCATTGATTATTGTATCAGCAGCTAGGTGGGAGAACTGGGTCAGACCCCTAAGCAGTCCTCCAGCATCTGGTGGCAAGAACACAGAGAGGGAATGTGTCACAATCACAACCATAGACAACTGCAATTTGGTCAGTAATATAAGCTATATAAGGATACACTTACCCCCCATGTTTTGAAGAAAGTCTGCATGTCCCTTTTGCACTTTGTCAATGGAGCCCAATGTGGCCTCTGCCCGACTAATGAGGTAATCTGTGAAAAACAAAACAATACGATGTATTTAGTACAAAAATGCAATTTCTACAATATCCTGCCCTACAGTATTATGAATTCCAAAGTTTAGGATGAACACCAATGCCATCCAAACCTCTTGGCTTTAGAACAACAAGTTTAGATAATAAAATAATGTCATTATGTTAATGTATTTGTTTACTCTATATTTAATATAATTGTCCACATCCAGTCTCATTCTATATGCCATTTTCATCTCCACCAGGTCGGACAGCCACAGGCCAGAGATTACGTTTCTGCCCTTGTCCGTCTGATCATCTGTGAACTAATCTCTGCGTGAAACTTTGCACACAAGGCCAGCAGGCCATAGAACTTCTGCCACAAATGTATGGCCTCATGGTGGCAATATAACTTCAACCACTTCACAAGATTTCCAGGCAGAAGATCTGCGCTCTACTGTATTCAAAATGTTTAATCAATTTTTATCTACACAACCCTCCTGTGCCAGAACGTGAAACGTTTATTAAAATTGCAAAAAACAAATCTCAATCTCTTTAATCTTTCTTTTGTTGCATTTATTATTATTATTTAATCTGATCTCTGGCACCTGCACAACACTCTGTCCACCAGGTGGCACGCATTGTGGTAATTACCAGTAAAAAAAGAAATTTGTTTGTTCATAATCATTAGAAAGTGCTTACAGAGCAATATAATAAACAGAGTTAATGGTAGAGCAATTGTTAAGGGTCCAACCTGGGGAGCTGGTACAGCGTATATGGAGGGGGTCGTCTAGCTTGGCCACAGCATCTTGGATGATGTTCTCAGCCTCTGTAATTGTACCCTGTAACAAAGCAAACTGTTCCTCCAGCAGCTTCTGCTTCAGCTGCTCTTCACGACTCATCTATACAGACAGACAAATGGAATCATGGAAATTAGACTTCCTGTAGCAGACTTCTGCAGTGGCAGATACATTATATATTAAGAAAAGCAGTATGAAGATCTTTTTGTTCCGTATAAGCTTTTTCCTCACAAATGGTTTATTAGAAAAGCATATTTATTGCCATATGGAAGCGTGAGAGATGACATACAGTACTGCTCTGCAGGCCTAACGGATTGACAAAATATTGAGCAATCCTTTAGCTCCACCAACTGTTACCGACATCGATTTTATTGTCTCCACCAGCCGAAGGCATGGGGAGAGAGTGTTTTGCACTCAGTCCGTGTGTGTGTTGAGTCCGTGTGTGAGTGTCTGTCCGTCCGTCCGTCCGTCCGTCCGTCCGTCCGTCCGTGTGTGTGTGTGTGTGTGTGTGTGTACAGCTAATGTCCGGCACCGTTAACCCGGTCGATGCCACATTTTTCACACACACTCCCTAGATGCCAACGATAAACCTCTGCCCCAAATCTTCCAGAACGGCCTGTTATAGCGCCACCAGGAGGCCGTCTTTTTCCCCTCAGAAATAATTCATGCGCATAATGTTACACAAAAAAGGGATTTTCTTTTCTATGGGCCAATAAGCAGTTCTACTGGCACAGTTTGTGTGTGTGTGTAACAAACTGCACCAGTAGTGGTGCCCCTCACCTCAAAGCTAATATTAACCCATTCTGACGGGGCACCCATTTTGGTGTCAGCATCATGTTATGCTTTAGCTATTTAAAAATAGCAGATCTACAAGCTCATATCGCGCCACCGAGTGGCGCGATACGAGCTTGTAGGTCTGCTATTTTTGAAAAATCGAAGAGCGATTGACATTTTTAGAATCTGATCTCAGGTCAGAATGGGTTCATCAGACCAGTGTGTGTCCGGCGGAAACCTCGTATGAATCTGATCTCAGGTCAGAATGGGTTAAATAAGTAATCTACTGATATATGCTTGAAGAGTAGAGATATAAACCTAAGAGTGTTTCTGTGACTGTAGACGACAGAGGTGAAGTACTGCTGAAGTCAACTCAGAAAAGTGTAGTGGATGGAACACATGACTGTGGTTCACAATACCCAGCTGTTCCGTTTTGTCCTGACTGACCTTCTCCTGCAGTTTGCCACTCAGCTCTCCCAGCTCCTTGCTGCTCCTTTCTCTCTCTTGCTGAAGTGATGACTGCTGCAATTGTGCAGCCTGACGCAGGGACGACAGCTCTGCCTCCTTCTCGCTCACAGAGCGCATCAGACGCTCCTTCTCGGCCTGCAGAGCAGTCACTGAACCGGTCATCTGCTCCCCGCTCTGAGACAAAAGGGCAGATGAGGTATGAGAAATACAAGAAAGCCAGACGAGAAGGCTGACCAGGAGATTTGTTAAGCCTCTTGAAGAAGCAAAAAGGTGTTAAAGGCCTCAAAGTCCCGAACCACAGAATGGCACTCCTGCAATTTGAAATATTACATTAATTCACACATATGTAAACACACACCTTCTCAGTGCTCTGCAGAGTTGCCTTGATGTGCATCACTTCTGCCATTCTCTCCTGTAGCTCCCGCCTCAGTTTCTCCATCTCAAACTTCTGCTCCTCCAGCTATCATGAAGACACAAACAAGGCAGTGTCATCCGGAGACCACACATTTTCAAGCCATCGGGTTGGGAGGCAAATGCAAAATCACACACGACCAACCTTCATGTCAGCTTCCTGTTTGATCCGATCCACCTCAAAGGACAGCTGCAGCTTGGTCCTCTCCACCTCTTCATGGGTCTGCTGTGTCGCTGACAGCATCTTTACAGTGTCTGCACTCTGTCAGAACATTAACGCACTCAACCATTACCCCCCACACACACATTACACAGAGGTGTTGACATCTGAATTAATTCATGGGTCTGGATTGATTAGTTGTCTGTACCTTCCTGAGTAATTCTGCATGACTGGACACCAGCTCTGTGTGTTTCTCCTTCAGCTTATTGTAACGCTGCTCAGTGGCCTGGGCTCTTTCTGCAGAGGAGAGATGCCAATGTTAGCGTTTGGAACATCCTGTGTGTGAGGGAGTGTGTGTGACTGTTAAGTGGCTGTCTCACTGTCTGCCTCGCTGAAAGTGGTCTGCAGGCTCTCGTGTTCTGCGTTGCGGCGACGCGTAGCCTCCAGTTCCATGCGGAGCTGCTCGTTTTCCACCAAGGCACGCTGTTTCTGCGCCCGCTGTTCTTCTAGCTCCGCCTCCAGGCTGTTAATCTGAGATTTGAGCTGGGTGATGTAGCGCTGAGCCTGAAGATGAGATGAGGGAACTCATTAGCCCACCAAAGGTAACCTGCAGTACATTGTGATTATCCAATCTATGCCATTTTAATATGGTTTGTATTGCTATTTTCCTGACACCCTCAAGTTCCCTCTTATTACTGGATAGACATTGGTCCCCCTTTTTCTTTGAAAGATTATTTATTCTAGAGTTTTGAATGCCTACCTACGTTCAGTACGTTGATACAACACCGTCATAGCATATAGAAATATAGAAACAAAAGACTGCTGGAATCACATTCAATATGTGGGACATGGTTACACTAAGGCGTCCTCGTCATTTCCCATTTTAAGACTACTTGCTACATTCCACATGTCAAAGCCACTATTTGCATCCTCCCATCATATAACCAAAATATCCTTAAACACTTGCACATTAATAATGTCCTCCGTTGTCATAATTCTGTGACAAAGACAACAATCCTGAACTAGTCTAAAACAACAGACATGAGTTATTAGGACATCAGTCTCTGATGCGACATACTAAACTCTACATGGCTTGTGCTTATAACCACGCGTCGCTATTGTAGCCAATGTGGAAGTGCCTCTCGCCTACAGCAACTGCGGACAGTTTTTTGTCCGATAAAGTACAGTTTTAGACCGCAACTGAGGTGCACCGTCTCATGCCAAACGTTGCAAAGTTCGATTGATCCGACTCAGCGGTGTTTGAGTTGCGACCCGATAGGCACAGAATAGTAAATCATGTTCTGGCGAGAGCGTTTGCCCCGACTGCCACTAAAAGTGGCTACTGGCCAATCACTGCGCAGGTGTCACAGAAGCAGGGGTGTGGTATGGCACATGCTGTGTAGGGTTTTGAATGACGTGTCTCTGATATGGCTGCATACCTCTGCTCTGACCCTCTCCAGTTCTGATCTCAACATCTCCATGTCCCGCTTGAGATTTTCAATCTGTAGATCCCTGTAGAACCATTTGAAAGATCAGGACATAGGTACCAACCGCTAGCTCTCAATTCAACTTTATTGTCACATCACAATTTTACATGGAGTGGGTGAAATAATTTGTGCTAGCTTCCTGCAAATTGCAGTTACGGAATAGAAAAATGAATAAATCATAAAGTATAATCTATAAAGGTAAATATTCAAGGCACAAGAATATATAATATACTGTACATAAAGTGTGTCCTGAAAGGTATAGTTACAAAAAGTGGTTCCCGTCCTTAATGGGATAATAAAATAAAGAAAATCAACAATTGCCGTCCAAAAGTAAAAAAGGCAACTAAAATGGCTGTAGGCCATATGAAGCCCAGAGGCAAAGAGAAAATTCTCAACATTATATAAAGCTTAAGCAGGCACTGCACCGGATTGATACTAGATGCTTTCGGACATTGCCACCTTTTTTGTAGTTTGTAACTTTTATGTCGGAGAGAGAGGTATGTCCAAAGTTCAAACTGTAGCATATTTCTGAAGCAAATGTTATATTTAATAATCACTCACAAGATACCATGGACAGCAAATTCTCTCACCTATCATCAAAGCCTCCATTGGGGGGTCCAACGCCAAAGGTCTGATCAAAGATGTCAAAAGTCTGCTAGGAGAGCAAAACAAATAAAAATAAAGCACACAGAAATGCAACTACATGCAATCACTTTGTGTGTGTGTGTGTGTGTGTGTGTGTGTGCGGCCACACGCGTACCTGGGGTTGCACCTGCACGCTGGACACGCTGGACACGCTGGATGTGGTGACATCGCTGACCTCGATCAGAGGCTCAGGTTCATCATCATCGTCATCCTGCTGTTCGGGTTCGTCTTCATCAGGGATGACCACCACAGGCCTGGCATGCTTGGCCAGCGAGGCCGCATGCAAGAAGTTAGGAGGGGACTGGGAGGACAGATGCAAAAGAACATATCGATCAATTTAACTGCTATGAAGTTTGTTTAGAAATACCAAAAGCCATTCTGTCAATTATTCATGTGCTGGCGTTTTGGATATACAAGGTTTATAATCTACCAGCTGTGATACAGAGGTTATGGTAAGAATTTGGGAATCTAAGACAAAGGCTGTGTTCCTGTATTGGGTCATGCTACACCTTTCCCATCACTTACATCAGGCAGCTTTGGGATCTGGATCATCCTCTTGAAGAACAGCATGTCTCTAGCTTTATTGAAGAAGCTCTTAAGGCTGTGGGATCATGAGAAAAAGCAATGACTATTATACAATACAGATATTATATGTTGATATCATTGTCATTTTCATAGATAGACCCAATATACTTTGTAGACCAGGACCCCCAAGGAGTTTATACTAGGTCTCCTCCTTTTTCTCCACTATATTGAATATCTTTGACGGAAATAGCCAATCTACAAGCTCACAGCGTGTCACGATGCGTAGTGAGCTTGTAGATATATTTTCGCCAAATGTCTCCATATTATGACTAGCCCAGAATATGGACGTAATGGTAAATGTTGTTATAGTAACATTACATAATATAAACTTAGCGTGATATGACATGTCACTATACTTTTATTCAATTGTACTCATTCTTAGCCAATGTTAATTGTTTGGCATAGATCAGCAGTATACATTCTCATGATTTACACATACAAGGATGAGTGTTTATTGGTTTTCCATATAAATATTAAATGGTTCTTTATACTGTGTATATTGTATAATTTTAGCCTTAATCTCTCACCCGGGATGGATGGATTTACTGATTAAGTTGTACAATCACATACAGTATATATTATTTTTAAAGAAAAAAAAACTATTTGAACTAATAAAATATAAATTTTACAGTGGAGATCTACAGTAAAACATTTAATAAAGAACACTAGTACACACTACTATTTCTGCAGTCACGTCTTTGGATATGGATTTATTGCAAGTTGTCACTGACTACTATCTGCAGACTCCTCTCTCTGCTTACCAGTTGAGAAATAATGTGACAATGATGCCCAATGACACTACAAACAGTGGGGGATGGGCAGCTGTAAATCGAGCATTTGCATTGGATTGGAGTGATGCAGTGACAGGGTGAGGCAGGATTATGTTGCAGCTTCCCCATGGTATAATGTCTCTCCCATTTGAGGTGCCTGCCCTCATTCCCTTGTAGCCTAAGGCCTTGGAAAATGTACCTGTGGAACTGGTCATGGAAACGATCACGGTGTCCTTGCAAAGTGTCGGCGGGGAGACCTAAATGCGAAACATGGCATTTAATTATCGGTTGACACTATGAGACACTAGAGGAATACATCTTCCGGATTATATGAATCTGTATACTGAATTACGCCATCAACACGCCTTTCTTACAAAAATGTATACAGTATAATTTCCATTCCACTATGCAATATCATCTAATTTCAGACTATATGGCACGCATGGCAGACTTTTGTACAGTAAGTAGAAGGTGGTCTTACAGGCATGCAGCTTAAACAGCAGCTTCACAGTGAAGTGATAGAGGTGGCTACAGTCCTGAATGACCTGGATTAGGGGGGCCAGGCGACACTGGCCTGATGAGAGGGTGGAGATGGCAATAGATGTGTTCAGCTGTCGGATCACTGTGAAAAACATAACACATACACATAAGTATCTACATAGTCAAGAATTTGCAAGATACTGTGTGCTTTGGTCAATGTCCCTCTGGACCAAAATGTTGGCAATGAATCACCCACTCCACCTGGATATAAAACAGCACTACTGTGCCACAAGGGTGTGCAATGAATCACCCACTCCAACTGGATATAAAACGGCACTACTGTGCCACAAGGGTGTGCATTATAAGTGGAGGAACAGCATGCACAGTCAGTAAAAAGGGCTGGCAGAAGTTGTTTATAGTTCAGTTGTAAGGTTTGTTTATGGCTGCTAAGAATGGGATCTTGTGCCTAAATCCTCTGGGGCAGGGAGGATCACTCCATTACTGACAAACCAAGGGAATCAACTTAATTCCCTCTAATTGCAGGCATTTCCTTTTTGTTGAAAACAAAAATCAAAATAAGAATATTGGTTAAAACTATACTGGTCATTCGAGTCTCTGGTCATTTATAAATGACGACTACTATATGTAAAAAATACTTCCTTCAGAAGGACAAGCAAAGGCTCACAATAAACCTTTCTTTGGCTGGCCCTTGGCTGGTACATAAATAGGTAATGTCAGGAGGCCACGTGGCTCAGATTACCCATCCTTGGATAGGTAGTGTGTGTGTGTGTGTGTGTGTGTGTGTGTGTGTGTGTGTGTGTGTGTGCAGGGCCTTTTTACCTGTCTCTGCCAGCTTTAGCTCTGTGTCCAGGTAATCAAATACCTCCACTGTGAGCTGGAACCTGCAGGAGAGAAGTTGATACCCTTGTTAGTCCGAGAAGCGCTCCACTCAAACACAATGGTGATGGGTGCTAGCTAAATGAGAACACTGGAGCTGATGGTCTTCTTTACTGTATTTTACAAACAGAACTTGGTAGTAAAATTCGTGGGATATAATAGCTGTGCTGCAATTGAGACTATTGCTGAATAAAAAAAATACATAGTGTTATTAATTTCTTTGTCATGATAATTTGAAGCAGGAAACCAAAAGTCGGAACACAATTCGATTTTATAAGAAACACTCACTACAGTAAATGATGGCTGGAATGGCGTTATTGTAAAACTATTGTTCAAAAGCATGTCAGGTGTTGGAGGGGGTTTCATGGGTAGAGAAAGACTCACACATTATTGATGTCACTCCCCGCAGTGCGCTCCAAGACCTCGTCTGTTGTCTCCAAGCTAGGTCGTATTTCTGGATGCTGCAATGAAATAGATTTTTTTTTCATCATATCAAGTTCATCATATCAAGTATTAGATGAATCTTGGTTACAAACCATGTAGGCCACCGACATGGCATGGGTGCACTTACCTTCGTATGGAATTCCATCTTCGTACAGAGGAGTTTAGTGGACAGAGAAACCAGCTGTCCATATTTGTCATGTTGGTTGCCCTGGAAACCAGATGAGACAACGAACATTCAATAAGTTGAGTTTTATCTCAACAGCAGGAAGAATCTCTTATATGTCTCTACCAATTTGATCGGTCCCAACTTATCTCTCTCAGACAAATTCTTTGCAAAGCAGGAAGCAAGTTAAAAAATAATAAAATATAAAGCAAATAAAAACAAAAAAGGAAAAAAGAAAGAAATCTAGAACACAGACTCACCCATGTTGCGCCGACCTCAACAAGAGTACTGTGATGTCTCATGCAGTCTTGTATACTCTGTTATGTTTTTTTTAAGAAGAAGATTGTGTCAATTTCATAATAGAACCTTTAGAATCCAATACAACTCAATAATTTCCTTAATTCCATCGGACTCATATATTGACAGAAGAATGTTGAGATTCAATCAAAACGATGTTGTGAGTACGTGGTACACTTTGGACCATAGAGAATCCCCCATGACTGAATCATCATTGACGCAGAGAAAGCTTGTATTTCTATATTTTTGAATCTTTGCATTTTTAATTTATTAATGCCTTTATACTCCTATGACAGTGTTACACAAAAGTAAGTAGTAGACGATCCACTATGTAAAACATTTTGAATGAAGAAGTTCAATACGCAGAATATTGTTCAACATTTTCACACATGACATGCCCATAAATCAGGTTGAGAGTGGTAAAGTTGGGTTTTGGACATAAAAGGTTTCCACCAGACCACAATATCATTGGCTGGAATAGTCAAAACCTGGTAGACAGAACGGGTTAGCCCATTTCGGGAGGGAACCCCTTTTGGCGTTAGCATTATGTTGTGCTTTAGCTATTGAAAAATAGCAGATCTACAAGCTCATAGCGCGCCACCGAGTGGCGCGCTACGAGCTTGTAGGTCTGCTATTTTTGAAAACTGTCAGGATTTAGAAGACATTTTTAGAATCTGATCTCAGGTCAAAATGCGTTAAAGAACCACCATTCTTCTGTGTGTTAGAATCTGATCTAAGGTCAGAACGGGTTAGAAGGTTCAGCACTTACGTTCTGGTGGCCATCCCGCAGGACTTTGTGCAACACATGGCAGAACTTCCAGCAGAGGATGGAACTGCTGTTCAAGGGAAGGCCTAAGGCGTAGGACCAGAAGGTGTACGCTCCCTTCTCCCGGTGTGTCCCCAGGATGATTCCTGTGGTCATTGTAAAGGAAAGGACAAGTGCCACACAGGACCGCTCACTCCGTTCTTATTCTAGAAACTAGATGGTTGCCTCAGATGAAAAATCAATAGTTGATGACATTTTGGAGTGCCCGAAAATGTCAGCTGGGTATACCAGCTGTCTCACTAAGAAGATGCCAGAGATGCATTGTATAATTACACTGGGATGGATAAACCAGGTACAACCTCAACTGCCCATTTCTACAGATAGCAAACTTTTATTTCATATCGAGTCTCAACTGATCCTCAAAATAAACACTTTTTGAAGTGGGCTGTGCAGACGCCTCAGATATACAGTCCCTAATGTACTTGGTTATTTAAAACTTTTACAGTTTTGTTGAAAAATAGCAGTTTTGCCGTTTAGTTCTGGTCCGTTTATGTTCGGTCACCGTCTTTAAAAAAGGAAAAGAAAAAAACAGTGATATATAAAAAATTAAATCATTGTTTATAAAATATTGAGCTAACAAGACAACCACTTAAATGCAAAAGGACAGTTTAAAACAAAGTTATTTTACTAACAGCACATGCAAAATGGACTAGCTGATGATTAGTTTAGGGTTTGTAGGCTTCCACAAAAGGATACGGCGTGCATGCTTCTCCTTCACAGGTGCCTCAGTAGCGTTGATGGCTTTGCTGATGCTGCTTAACTACAGTGGAAGAGAGAGGAGAAGGGAAGAAGCAAGTTAATTCATAGAAAAATGTACAAACTATACAAAATGTTTTGAGTCCAGATAAATGTATATGCCTCGTTACCTTATCCAGCAAAACAGAAAGCTCAAGTACCAGCGAGAAAAGGGCTACCATTATCAGCCTATTTAATTATTCTTCTCAAATCTGCACCTAATCTGGTGTTTATGTTTTTTGTTTTGTGGATTTTATTTAGAGGAGAGCGTAGAAACAGGAAACCGCAGAGAGACAGGAAACACAAGACAGAAGGAGAGGGGGTACATACAAGACAACTCATCTAATCCTTGCAACTCACATAGAGCAATGAGCATGTGGTCAGTGCCCCAATTGGTTGAGGCTGAGTGAGCTATCAGGCACCCTGTTTGTCACTCTCGACTTTTAAAAGGCAAAACCTGTTTGAGCCGCACGCTTGTGTACACTTAGTCTGATGACTCTACAGCAGGAGGGGCAGGGTGTTTTCCTCAAGCATGTGACACTTCTCCATCCTCCCATTATTATCAGCTGTAGTGCTTTGCAGTAGATATTGCAATCCCTGAGTTTGCTTTTAAGTTTGCATCACATTATGTACACAGAATTACAGGGGGAGACAGAGTACAGGCAAACATATATTTTTAGGTTATAGTAAAGACAGGAGTCAACTAACTAGACAATTTAAACAGCAAAGAACAAAATATGGCTAATGTACAGGAAACTGCTACAACTAACTGGTGGATATAATTATGTTCAACTGATATTCAGCCAACTCTTTATGGAGGACTTGTCTTGAACAGCAGGTAACCCATTCCACATAACTGCTGCAGAGTATAAAAACAACCATTCAGCTATTGAATCCACAAGTGTGAAGCTCCCTAACCATAGAAAATGTAATTGACTAGATATGTTGGTACCACCGCACCTTACAATACTGCCTGGACCATACATATTTTCATGTGATACTCTTTCCTCCAGTCTGACCCACACAAGGCTAATCAGTTAATAATATGAGCTAGCACAACATTCTTTCAGACTCAGTGCCATAAAGAGATGAGCCCTTGGCTCTCACCCTGTGATTAGTACACTTTTACATCAGTCAGTATATCGTAAGTAAGGTACGTAGGATGAGATTGCTGCTGGACTCCTGTTTGTTTGTTTGGGTGTGTCCCCCTATCTCTGAAGAGATGAGGCATGTTGTTAACAGCATTCCAAGCATAGCCTTGCCAAGACTACCATGTTCCAGACCCACAGGAACGCACCCAGGGTGCCGGCCCGATTCCGGCGAGCCGCCCGCGTCCGAAACGGTTGATAAATGACAAAGTCCCTCTACTATACCCTCCACTGTACTGTACTGTACTGTACTGTACTGGCACACCCGAAATCACCATATATACAGTTAATATGTGCGTGTGTTTGTTTGTGTGTTGCGCACAGGTGGTGAAAAACAACCAAGCTGTTTTCATGCTCAGACGAAGCCACCCAGCCACCCACACACAGTCACTTAAGGAAGTGGTTGCACCACTTAAAAAAGTATGTAGGTGTTGTTGTCAGTGACAGACAGGGTGAGAGTGAGCATTGATAGATTACATCCGTCAGCTTTATTCAGCCGATAAGGAAACTGAAAATGAAAAGAGACTCCATGTCAACAATACCATGGGACACAGCTCTACTGCTGGTCCCTCTGGCACCTGGTCCAGCAGGTAAAACAAGTGTAGCTTAATGGGAGGAGGAAGGGAGAAGATGACTGAGAGGCTGAATTACAAAACTAGTGGACACCACCACAGCACATGACCTGTAGATGAATAACAACAAGAAATATCTGATTCAACATCGGCCATGTCTGCTTATTACAGTCTGGTTGTCAAGGTCACCCCAATTCTATCAAACACCATACAAATGTGTAAATTGCTGATCACTGATCGGAGTGAATATTGGCCGATCACCGATCGGTGGCCGATTATCGGAGCATCTCTAGGTCCTACATAGGAATCTTGTTCTTTGGTTGACTTTTTGGATTACGTTGGTGGCCATTTTAGCACCGGAAAGATTTGCCTCCAGGATGGAGGAAGGTAATTTGATCGTTTCGTGTGATAATATTGTCACCACTATTGTCAACTGGATCAATATGCAAATCAATCATCATCATGCTTAGCCTGGTTAACCTGGAAGGTTAACCTGTAAGGTTAAACCGCACTGGTATTCATAAATAATAATACACTTTCAACTGAGGCGTGAGATGATCCGTTAGTTGTATGATGGGCCACAACATACGACGTGCACACAAATCTGTGTGTCGACTAGACATGTGGTCATGAAATCTGAAGTGAAAACGCGAAAACCTTTTTCATAAAGGTGACCAACATCGTTTTTATGACATCGCTCTGTAGGAAGTGAGAAATCAAGGAATGGGTCTGTGAGTAGTCTCTGTCTGTCTGTCTGTCTGTGGCTCGCAAACCGCTGCACTGATAAGCATCAAATGTCTTGTGCACGACTGCACACTGCCAGTGGGCTAAGGAAGTACCTCCTCCATGCATCTCTTTTTCTATGCTTTCTATTATCATTTTTTATTTTTTATATGCATTACGTAATCTACATTTTAGAATGTATGGCAACGGTGGTCGAATCGGGCTGAAATATTGCCCAAATATGGAGTCATGCAGCATAGATATGTCATAGATGATATTGTTAAACACAGTCTTGTGAATGATGGGCTGACAAGAGTATGCATTTCTGCCTGTGGCCAACATCAGTGTACGTCTGTCATCAGAGTACTTTCACCACCATGAGATAAGGATCTCGTGGGCACGTCCATCTGTCTATTGGCCATTCAATTTATCACACGATGATATCACAATGGACATAACAGTATAAAACGAGTAATGTAATGTGTTTAGCAAACATCGGCCTCATGGTGGCGCTATAATAGGGCGTTCTGAAGAATTTGGGGTAGAGGTTAGTCGTTCACATCCAGGGAGTGTGTGTGCACTAGTTTGGCATCGGCCAGGGCAACGGTGCCGAACATTAGCTATACATGGACGGACAGACCTTAGAGTATATATGAATAGAGATGGCATCCGAGTTCTCCTTCCATCCACTTGCATTAAGTTGCTCAAAAGCACATGAGGCGATTTCACTCCTCCTTCCGGGTAGGAACAGAGTGCATTCTGGGATGGATTGCAATAATATTGGGCCCAAACAGATGAACACTTCCGTTGAACGCACACGAGTGTGCGTCCGTCGTGAACGTGCACAATGATAGTCAACGGACCAGCGCGTTCATGTGTTTGGGCCCACGCTGCAATACCAAATTTGGCCACTATGTCCATTTCGCCTCAGGGTTTCCTCTGGGTGCCGTGACTGCCGTCTCTATTCATATATACTCTAAGGGGACAGACAGACGGACGGACACACAGACGGGCACACATGGACTGGCAGAGTGCAAAACAAACTCTCTCCCCATGCCTTCGGACTGGTGGAGACAAAAATAAGTGATATTGAGACATGTTCTGTAATACATTACATAGTACAATGCACAATAAAACCCCAAGAGAAAAAACCCCAACTTAGCCTATACACACAATAATTGCATACATGTCTCATATGGGCAAGTCTGTGGCCTGGTAAAAAAAAGGGTTTACCAGGTCACAGACTTTGTAGACTAGAGCTACTGTAATCATAGAACAACTTCTAACCACATGACAAGAGCATCAGGTAAAGTATAACACCATCATAAATGTCAAGCAATAACAAGAACGAAACTACAGGAAAGATACTGTAGCCTATTCTAGCTATTTAGAGGCACCTCCAATAATAATGAAGAAAGTAATGAATCATAACACAGCCATGGAATGGTAAACGGTGATGACCAACAAACTGAACATAGCAGATATTTTACATTTTCCATGCAAAGCTTTTTCAAATTAAAGTATTTATTTGTCTCAAAACCTGTGTGAAGTGAGGGGCACTCTACGTATAATAGACACTTGCTCAGACACTGACGTAAAATTCCCCATTCATTATCAATGGGAATTAAATGTTTGTGTAGGATGTTTGTGAACATACACCAAAAGTTGGATATAGGGTAAACTAGAAAAAGTGCCCTTCCGGGCACAGGTCTCCACCAGGTTATCCACAGATCCGTGCAGTTAGAGGTAAAAACACTTTTCGGCCAGTTATAGCGCCACCTTGAGGCTGAGTTGAAATTGTTCATGTGGCATTTCGTCCTCGGCCTAGTGGGAATGTGGGTGCACAATTTCACGGAAATCACGCGATGTGTTCATGATTTGCAGCATTTTGTTTGAAACTGAGCACTCCTGTGAACTTTGGAAGCCAATCTTAACCAATCAGGATGGAGTCTGATAAATCTGAAAGACCCGTTTCGTTGAATGGCTCTAGAGAGACTGTGTACCAATTTGCGTGATGTTTGGACAAAATCTGTAGGTGTACTGTGCAAAAACTTGTTTTGCACAAAGCGGCCTCCTGGTGGCGCTATAACAGGCCGTTCTGGAAAGTTTGGGGCAGAGGTTCATGGTTGGCATCCAGGGAGTGTGTGTGCAAAATATGGCATTGAAAAACTTGTTTTGCACAAAGCGGCCTCCTGGTGGCGCTATAACAGGCCGTTCTGGAAAGTTTGGGGCAGAGGTTCATGGTTGGCATCCAGGGAGTGTGTGTGCAAAATATGGCATCGACCGGGTTAACGGTGGCCGAGATTAGCTGTTCACGGACACACGGACACACGGACGGACACACGGACGGACACGCGGACGGACGGAGTGCAAAACATACTCTCCCCACATGCCTTCGGCCTGGTGGAGACAACAATAAACAAACATGCCTTCTTAGAATGAAAGGCATGTCTGCAGAGAAGGATCAGACGCCTTTTAGGGTACAGACAGAGTTCACTACATTAATTAGGGAAAGAAATCAATAGATATATCAGTCTATGTGCCTTCCTGTTCTCAAACATATCTGAACGGGTCCTTACAGTTTACATACTGACAATTAATTTGATAATGCCTCATTCATATAGATTGATGCTTTTATTTGTGCAGAACATCTACCTTGTTTCAAAAAATAATTATGTCGCTCTGTCACCTCATTGCATTTGTGTACTGTGTGGACTCATGACACAGAGCAGCTATGTGAATTAATGGCACAAAAACAATGGTGTGGGACAACCAAGGAATGGATGCGTGTGTAATGACAACTAATAGCAGATTGATTCTTATGCTAATAAATAGCATAAGAACGAAGTAATATGCTTAATATGGGCTCCGCTCTAATATGAGGGGTGCTGGGGTTTGCTGTGGAAACTGGACAACAGGGGCAATTCTGCTAAATAGAACCCATGGCAAGTCATTTGGGATAAATATAAGTAGGAAGATATACACTATTATGCCAATGTTATTTAGTCTGGAGTTGTGCTTTAAGTTGAAAGTTCCATACCTTTGTATATTTCCCAGTCTATGTGCAAACAGTGCCCACCTGAAACCTACACCCTAAAATCTTGAGTGTTCATCATTTATTTCTGACAGTGAACAAATGTACCATCAAGAAAAACTTGAAATATATTAGTGCTGTATTCCTGTACTGTATGTTCTGCTACCATGATCCACAATTTAATTTGAGATCGTCACTGTATAACCAAGTAATCGATGATACACAGTGACTAAAAGAAACCATAACAGAACAGCATATGCATTTTTGCAGCAGATCCTCTTATTCTACATCAGGCTCTCTCCTTTGCCTCCGTTCCTACAACATGATTTCCAATCTGTATAAAAATAGTTTACACATTACAGTTTTTAATATGTTCAAACATCATCAATCAAGCCACCAAACTCTGGACTCAGAAAGAACTTTCATCTACCCATAAACATAGGCTGGTTATGCCCCGTCTCTGTGTGTGTACTGTAGCCAAATACCCAATCAGATATTCAGGAGCACATGCCCCGAATCCAGAAAAACCCATAAAGGCCTCATTTACAAGTAACATGAAAGTCACCACAGACCACAAGTTGACAACCCCTCCTCAGTCCTCGTCCTCCTCACCAGCAGCACACCAAAACACACACACAGTAAGAAAACAAAGCACAGAAGGGCTCCTGTGGGCCAAAACCAACTGGCATAGAGCGAGAGTGACAAAGGAGAGTAGACTGGCCGCCCCTCCTGAGGCAAATTAACTGCTAGTCTCTGGTTTACACAGGGCAAGTACAACGGAATAGGATGGAGGGTTATATGACAAATTTGACAATGAGGGGTTTGTTGGGGGAGGAAGGCCGACAGCTGGAGTAGAAGATTGGGTTGGATGGGGCCCACGCTTTGGCACACAGAGACTGGCACTGAGGCCTTAGCAGATGGCCATTGAGCAGCATGGCCACAGGGAAACTCTCATAATATATTCAGAATGGCTGTCACTCAGGATGGCAAGGAAGAGGACTATAAGATTGGTCCAGGAAAATAGTACATGTGGGGGAATCATGAGGGTGATCAACACTACTACATTAAGTGTAGTACATTTTCGATCCCACGCTTTCATTCCTAGTCCCCCATGTAAAGCAGGCCACTAAAACGGTCTTCTTCCACCTCAAGAACATTGCCCGTCTCCGGCGTCCTCTGTCATTCTCTACAGCTGAAACACTCATCCATGCTTTCATCAGTATCCTCCATGGCACCGCCTCCAAAGTGGCAAAGTCCTCAATAAACTAGTTCCAGAGATTACATTACACCAGTCCTCCACGACCTTCACTGGCTACCGGGCAAACAAATAATCCACTTCAGCCTCCATTCGTAGTACCGTATGTGAGGCGACATAGCTTTTGCCGCCCCAACCCTGTGGAATGCACTTCCCCAATACTCTCAGAGAAGCCCTCACCCTCTAAAGTCCAAACCTTCAAAACCACTCTCAAAACCCTCCTCTTCAATATGGCTTTCTGCAGCCAACTCTTGCACAATAACACCAGAAACGCTGGGCAAGCTGAAAGTGCCATGTCTGCTTGTGTACAGTATTTTACTATTTTTGTTATGTATTTTTGAGGGGCGCTAGCCCCTCCTATAGTACACAGGTATAATGTTTGTCTTGTAAACGCCATTGACAATGAAGGAAAAATTTACATCATAATGTGTCATTTACGTCATATTGTCTCTTTATTGTTAACCCATGTTCAATGATAAACTGTTTACCGCTCACAAAGAAAGGCTTGGCGCACGTAATCCAAAGAGGTCTCCGTGGTTTTGACCAGATGGATATATTAAGCTCTTCATTTCTGACTTCAACATGCCTCTCGTTCAAAATATGAAGCGAGGGATTATTTAGCGTTTTATCGAAATGACAGCGACGCGACGTAAGCAAGCAAAAATATGTCTCCCGTTTTCTTCCAGAACGGAAGGGGGGGGGGGGGGGGGGGGGCTTACAGAGTAAAAGCAGCCATATGCCCATATCTTCCCGGCACCCCAAGCTTCTATTTTGAAAGAAATCCCGGTGCTGATTTTAATGGCGTTTAATGTTTGTGTTTTCATTTGTTTTACATCACCATTACCTCAAATCAACATCACCTAATCAACATGAGTTATACTTAGGGTGTGATATTTTTTCATGTAAACATCATTTAACAGTTGGAAGTAGATTATAACTGATTCCCAGTCTATTGGTATGAAAGTAGCTGCTACAGTAGGCCTATATTACAATTTACGCACATTATAGAAATTATACGCATCGTATGTATAAAACAAGTGGACTCATTGTTGAGACCATGTTGAAAATATATTGTAAAAATCACACCCATGTGAAGTGAATCTTACAACATTGAGGATGATGTAATGAATGATGATTCAAAACAAACTGTGTCAAAACAAGCATTAAATTCTCTTTACTGTTAATGGCATTTAATGTTTGTGTTAAGGACAAGATGATGTAAATGTTCCCTTCATTGTCAATGGCGTTTTAAAAACAAACATTAAACCTGTATATTGGCCTAATCCAACTTCATATCAATCCCTGAACAGATCATACATAAAGATATCATAACCACACTCAGGCCAAGAAAGCTAGATCAGAGATGAAAGCCATACATTAAGAAACTTGCTTCAGACATTCTAGAGTCTCTAGACCAAATGATCAACTGTCAACTGTGTCGCTGGCTGGCTGCCCAACAAGTTATGGTAGGTTTGCGTCCAATGCAGTAGTACTTTCACTCCCCTGACACAGAAATGAGTGAGATAGGGAAAGCCAGCCTTAATCCCCGACGCCTGCCATAAGGCCTAGTACCAGGCCAGCCATAAGGCCTAGTACCAGGCCAGCCATAAGGCCTAGTACCAGGCCAGCCATAAGGCCTAGTACCAGGCCAGCCATAAGGCCTAGTACCAGGCCAGCCATAAGGCCTAGTACCAGGCCAGCCATCGTTTTACTGTGCAGACAGACACTACACAAACAAATATCACAGTCCCTCCATCCGTGAAGCATCTCTTCCCTTACCTTCATGTCATCTTTGCTTTTCAGCAGCGTGTCAATGTGCTTGGACATCCTTAGTAGGAATCGGTTTGTGCAGCTGACAAAGTCAAGAAGTTCTACATCTGTACTTCTTCACACTGGTCATACTGTAATGCTCATTGCTCTCTACAGCAAGAGCACTTATTGTAGGCCCTTATCAGCTTAATTAAACAGACTGCCTGTAAATCACTCGCTGACAAGGTCACACCACAGACTACATTACCTATATGATTCACTGGTAATGAGGTTAATAATCTTACATTTCAGTTACCGTACTTTACTTTCACTAGCATCCCTAGCAGCAGCTAAATCATCCAGAATGTGTCATGGCAGTATAAAGTGCAGCAGGCAAAACAAAAACATGTTGGTAGGTTTAACAGCTCTTTAACTTGGACAATAATGAAAACTTGGGAAAAAAAGGGAAAATTAGCTAAATGTGTGGCAAATCTGCAAAAAAATGCTTACCACTAGCTTTCTTCACAAATGTGTTCATAAAGGTGTCTACTATGTACTATCACATATACATTTTTTCCAACTCCCTTGGGAAACTTGGTGACAGCTGCTGAAAGTTGGGGTACCATTATCAACGAATATAAGGCAAATACATCCTAATTTCATTATACTTTAAGCAACATGTGACATGTCAAACTAAGGGGTTTCCATGATGCTGAATCCATTGCAAGCATTAGTTTTGCACAAAAAACTATCCTTTGTCTAAAAATGCCATCATCACAAATGTGATGAGGTCAGCACATTTGGGCACATTTGGGCAAGTGGCTATGGCCAAATTTAGCTGAAAGAGTATTTTCGTGCAAAACTAGTGATTGGAGTGGATTCAGCATCACGAAAACCCCCTAGTTTGACATGTCACATGCTACTTAAAGCATAATGATTTTTTTATTTTATTTTGCCTCATATTGGTTGATAATGGTACCCCAACTTCCAGCAGCTGTCACAAAGTTTCCCAAGGGAGTTGGGTTGGAACAAATGTATGTTATAGTAGACACCTTTATGAACACATTTGTGAAGAAAGCTAGTGGTAAGCATTTTTTTTTGCAGATTTGCCACACATTTCTCTTTTCTCTAACTATATCTGAAAATCCCCAACAATCTGGGAGCTCAATGACATGGCTTTTCTTATGTAAACCTTAAGGCAATAATCCTAACATAACAAATGTCAGGTTTGCCCCTTTGCTTAAAAATACTAGCCTACATGCTGCTAATACAAAACAGACAGATTATAGTGGATCGAAACATCCTCTCTAAGCCGAAACCAAACATCTGATATTAGGAGGGCATTCAGCATGTCTGAGACTCTGTGTTGACTACTCTCTATAGAGAGACCCTTATGAATTGCCAAGTCATCGCACTCTCCCCAGCTCCCAATTTGTGAACACTCAATTGGCATGACAGTTTGTGTTCCTTACTCTCAAAACAGTCTCAGCAGTGTGTTCTTTGTCTATTAATAAGGTGAACCATTCCATCACCAAGTCCCCTTGGTGATTCCTTACTGTATGCCTGGTCATTGCTTAGTGACTATGGGGACAACCCTTGGGATTTGGAAAGGTTATATACATTAACTTAGCCCGCTAAGCATCTAATTCACGCCAGAATTTTTCCCATTTGAGCTCTTATTTTGAAAAGCCACATTTCCAGTCTACCAGTAGTAGTATTATCCTAGGGAAGCCTGGACAGGCCAAAAATGCCACCTGGGACAAGGAATAGGAGATTGAAAGAAACAGATATAATGGATTATTATGGCAACGACGATCTAAGATGCTGTGACAACAACATAGCCAGCTAACGTAAGTATGGCTCGATAGATCGAATGCACTATAAAATCGCAATTGCCATTAATCAACGGCAATGGCGGTAAGCGTAGTATCAAAAAATAGGCTTCAATTGACCTACATCTACGGCAATGGCGCTGAAATAATTAAGTATGCTTCTAGAATTGCTGTGGAGGATTTTTTTTTAAACATAGGAATATTGAATGCCATGCCATGAGATGAAACCCCTTATAAATAGTAGTATGAATGCATATGTGAACTTGAACACTAGTAGCTGTCCTTGCAGTTACCATCTCCCATGTACAAAAGTAAGACAATTTGAATTTTACCATCTCATCTGTGAATCACTATGAAATAGTAGATTTGTGCATAGAAAATACAGTCTATACTGTAATCTCTAGATTGTACCCTGTAATATTTTAGCTGCTTATAATTGCTAGACAAAACGTTAAAAATAATTACAGTTAGGATATAATCCGAAAATGATGACTTGCCTACTGAAGGTGAGGAAGAATTAGAAATAGTCGTGATTGGGAGAATTGTTGAATATTAGAACGCTGGCTACATAATATTTGAGTTGCCTACAGCTGATATCAGAATTACAGGAGCACTTTTGTTACAGATTATGATTTGTGAGGTGATCACACTTCATTCTGGTGGTGTCACTCGCCGTTTTAAAAGCTAACAATGCATCTTCTTTCTTGATGCGTTATTAGTTCCCTTTAAAATCTGTTCATTTCAGCGAGCGACACCAAACAAAATATCTATTAGACTCAAGTCTGTTAATACAGTGTGTTCTGCTACTCAGTGCTCCCATCCCCCTTCCTCTCATGGGTGCGTGCACTCACTCACTCAGGCAACGGCGAGTCTGGAATGAGGGAAAGCAAACACACCACACACATACAGAGTGTAAACACCAGGCACTGTGTGGGACATTTGACCTTGGTATGGAGGTCAAAACAGGGAGGGAGGAGGACAGGGAGGGAGGGAGGAAGAGAGGGGCCGAAAGAGAAAGAGCGTGAAAGAAACGTCATGCTCAAATAATTTGATTCAGCATTATTCTGTAAGTCAGTGAAAAGAAGACATGAGATCAATCTAACTGAAGAATACCTCCTCTCATGTGTTGCATTATTTATTACCCCATAATTTACTGGTTATTCCGATTAAGTCCTCCCCACACAAATTAGTTGCTACTACTGTTGTTGTTCCCTACTGGCTCACCTGCCAATGAGGAGCCCCCACAACCGTGAGAACATAGTCCTACTCCTCCCATTCAACACCCCATGCTGACTGTTGCCGCTAGCCCTGAGGAGAATGTGCAGTGACAACTGACAAAGATCACCCTCCACCTTCCATTCGCGCTGTGGTGGACAGGTACTTTACTCCTACACCACCTGAGCGCCCTTTATTATTATGCAATATTAATATCTAATATTGGTTCGACACAACTTCATCAGTGTGTCACATCACACCCTTTTTCAATTCAGCCCAGTCCAAAGCATGAGAATACAATGGCATTGAGTTCAAGCAAGCAGCAGAACAAATCTGTTTAATTTTGCAGCACAAAAGCCTGCTTCATTCTGTTGATATAACAAACAACCCCAGAAATGGATTCTACCTGTCTTTATATAAATAAAGAAACAAATATGCAGACACACGATGCACCAGCACCAACTAACAACTCAGTAGCACCATCTATGGACAGAAGCCGGTGCCTGAAGGCCTCTCCAGACAGCCCAGTCTTGTTTCAACATTTCTCCTGTCTAAAGATAAGATCAGCCATAATAAACTGGCTACTCAGGTACGCACATTTTTTAAATAATGGGGTCTTATGACTAGGCTAGAATTGACCTTTATTAAAATGTGATCAGGTAAATGGATTGAATGCCTGATAGGACAGTTTCTTCAAGATGTGGCATGACATTGCACTGTAAGAAGAATTTCAAACCATCAATCACCACTTTTAAGGAGGCTGTCGTGTCTGTCAAGAGAATCTTTAATATCTCTACAAAGCTGGACATTATAGCTCTAAATTTAAACTTTTGTCCCCAATGATATAAACAGACCCACTGCCAGCATACGTCTCAGTCAGCTACCAAGGCAAATTGGTGTGTTTTCTCTTGCCTGTTTCTGGAGATAACGTCAGTTTTTACTTTGACTAAGCTGACCAAAGTTGCCAAAAGGCTGAAAAGTTGTTGTATGAGTAATGAGACACACCCATTCCTACAGTGGACAACCATTACAACAATAGAACATGACTTCTATTGTCTGTCTCTGTAATGTCTATATCCTACCTAAGCAGTTACATGGAGGACTCACCAAAGAGGTGGCTAAGGCTAATGGAGGAAGGGTTGTCAAACAGGAAGGGCAACATGAAAGTAAGCTATGATGAGTAGCCTACTCAATAAACAAAAAAAAAGGCTAAATGGATTGTCTTTGCTGCTGAAAACCATGACTTGAACTTGAACAATCACCATCCGTATGGCCAACAACCACTAACGAAATTGTCAGTGAGAAGAAACTCATACAATGCTCACTACTTGATTTCATGTCTTACTTAACAGTGGCTTCTCAAAAGTCACCGCCTTTCAGTTCATTATGTAATAATGGCAGTTGAAAAGTAGAAAACATTGTCAAATAATGATTATCTATTCTATATAGCATGCCTAGTCGCCGAGATTAAAGCCACAATGCTGACAATAATGCAGTTTAGTACAGCCCATTTTACTCGGCTAATGGTTCCTGTCAATTTTGAAATAGTCTACGGAGCTTGGTTAAATGCGTTTGTTAGCCTTGGATCAAGAAATACTATCTTCAAGGCTATATGTTTGTATAAATATTCATAATGTTATGTTTGTAGGCTATGAAAGGAGCCTAATAGGCCTATATTAAATATACGTACTGGGATGTATCATGTGTACTGTTAACATTACACATGTACACAGTCTCAAAATAGGCCAAAATATCCCGACGAGTTTACCTGCCATGATAAAGCAAGGTTTTGCTTCCAAATCATCACCACGTCTGCCTACAAAGCAAACAGTGTTAGCATTAATTTACCTGCTGTTTATCAAAATGCTCCCTCTCCGCACCTAAATGGGTCTCCGTCCTCTTGCTTTTCACCCTCGAAGGCACCTGTCTTATGGTATTCATGCTCAATTGGTTATCGCAAGGATAGCGACGGATTTAGAAATTAAAATGTTGAAAATCCAAACGTATTATTCGACGTGCGATATGTATCTTATCTCCTGTAGCAGCGAGATGTGCGCAAACAATGCAGTCGTCCAGTCATTTGGAAGCCGAGTCTGGATTCATTGTAGATGATGCATCGCGGTAAGGTAAGGTTGAAGCCTTGAAGGAAGAAAAACGATATGTGACTGTGAGCGAGACAAACGTGTTTGCATTTGCATTACGTGGACGGATCCTCCCCCAAATCGTGGAAGGTGCCTGCCCAACTCACAACTACAGATAGAGGCAGATAGGCGGGCTACACTAATACAAATGCGAACATTCTATCCGACCCCACCAACATGCATCACTTTGATCTTTCAAATGAGTCAGCATTTGACCCATAGGGTAGACATGAGTGTAGAGTAGGCCTAGACTGTGTTAAGAAGATGACTTTATTAGGCTGTCAAAATCAACTTTACATTTTCACTAAATAGGCTATGGATCACCCCCTTTTTGACAGCCAAGAACCATGAAAACCACATTTGAATCATGGGTAGAGGGTCCCAGGGGGAATTGCGTGCTTGGAGTAAATACAATGTTTGTTTGTAACATTTTAGCCATGTTATAGTGATATTGTCTTAATAAAAAAGTGAGGGGCGCTCTTATCATTTTACCAGATTAGGTGATGTAATGATGATGTAAAACCAACGGTGCCAACACAAACATTAAATTATCTTTAGTGTTAATGGGATTTAATGTTTGTGTTAGGGACAAGATTATGTAAATTATCCCTTCATTGTCAATGGCGTTTTTAAATCAAACATTGAACTAAAAACAAACGTGTTTGTGTGTAGTGACAATTTGATGGAGTTAAGAGTCCTTCAAAATAAGGTTTAATGGACATAAAAAGCATTGATTATTGGTTAGGGTTTCATGTCCTTCATAAGCCCTGCCCAGATCATCTTATCCATCCAGCTTGCTATTGCTAGACTGGATTTTCACGTTCACTGCCAGTTGGAGCAGTCACCCTGTCATTCTGTTCCAATTAAGGTATGCAGGTGAAGGAAGCAGAAGGGCTGATGATGGGACAACAGGAAAACAGAACAAAGGGATGTTCTTTGCACCACTGACCAAACTGGCTCTCTCACATTCTTCCCCATGCATGCTGCATGGCCGAACATTGACAGACCACATTGACAGCATATCTTTAACCAATGAACCTATTCCCTATTCTGGGAATGTCATAGAGGAACATTAAAAAACAAAAAAATCAGCCAAACATTTGGCCAAAAAATAGCAGATCTACAAGATCATAATTTGTCAGAACATGCTGAGTTGTGAGCTTGTAGATCATCTATTGTCAGGGAAGTCATTTCATGTACTGTAAAGTGTAAAGGAAGGGAAATGGAGGGCAGGAACTAGGTAGCCTTCAGACCCCTAGGGGATCTTGGTCAACAAAGCATAGTTTATTAAGTGGTTAAACCGGTATGGCCCAAATCACAGCCCTGGTTAAGTGACAGAATAATATAGCATCTTTGCCTATTAGTCCAGGCAATCTAGCCCATTTTAGACCCAAAAATCAGACTAATTAAAATAGTTTTTTTTTCAACAGATATAATTTCTATGAGGTGTCTAGAATAACATACTAAAAGTCCTAAGAAATCCTAGATGCGGAAATATGTTTAATTCTCATCAATTCAAGATGTGTGCTAATACCTCGAGAAAACTAAACACCCTAATGGGCTTTTTTTTTTCTTTTGTCCTATCACAATGAAACTTTCCACAATGAATCTTAACATGAAAACTAAACTTTTCTGTATTACAAGTTTCTCTGAAAATTAATTTGAATATGCAAATTAGCTTAATATATATTGAATATGCCCACATTTGCATATCACGAAAATTACTTTTCCCCAAAATGTATAATATTTACATTGTTGTTTGTTAATGATATCAAACACACTGATCAGACTTTCATGAACCATTTCATCGAAATATTGTGACTTCATAGAATAACACCATTCATATGTATGACAAATGCATAAATCCGTCAAATCTTCCTCCAACCATCCTACTGATAATGGTTGATGGCAATGCTGCTTTTGGACTGGCCTCTAACCTGAAACCTGCCGGGCTTGGTTGTACCTACCGGGGGCATAACCCCCACCGGTATAGTCCTCAGGGTCACAGAGGCACACAAGCCTCCCCACCACGACAAGGTAGCAACAACAGGGGAGGTTCCCCTGCTAACGTGGCCCAGGAAAGAGAAGTCTGGAACTCTCTGCAACCCAACTTCGGATGAGCGGATGAAGATGAATGGATGGATGAATTTGCAACACATTAAAGGGATTGTGACATTAAAAATAAATGAATTAATGTCACATGTGAAACCTTTAAGGAGTAGGAAACACACAACATAATTGTAGCGACAGAGCTGTGTGATGGAGTCTACCTGGAGGAGACAGAGCTGTGTGATGGAGTCTACCTGGAGGTGACAGAGCTGTGTGATGGAGTCTACCTGGAGGTGACAGAGCTGTGTGATGGAGTCTACCTGGAGGTGGGAGAGGTGTGATGGAGTCTACCTGGAGGTGGGAGAGCTGTGTGATGGAGTCTACCTGGAGGAGACAGAGCTGTGTGATGGAGTCTACCTGGAGGTGGGAGATGTGTGATGGAGTCTACCTGGAGGAGACAGAGCTGTGTGATGGAGTCTACCTGGAGGTGACAGAGCTGTGTGATGGAGTCTACCTGGAGGTGACAGAGCTGTGTGATGGAGTCTACCTTGAGGTGACAGAGCTGTGTGATGGAGTCTACCTGGAGGAGACAGAGCTGTGTGATGGAGTCTACCTGGAGGTGGGAGATGTGTGATGGAGTCTACCTGGAGGTGGGAGAGCTGTGTGATGGAGTCTACCTGGAGGAGACAGAGCTGTGTGATGGAGTCTACCTGGAGGTGACAGAGTTGTGTGATGGAGTCTACCTGGAGGTGGGATAGCTGTGTGATGGAGTCTACCTGGAGGTGACAGAGCTGTGTGATCGAGTCTACCTGGACCTGGAGGTGACAGAGCTGTGTGATGAAGTCTACCTGGAGGTGGGAGAGCTGTGTGATGGAGTCTACCTGGAGGTGGGAGAGCTGTGTGATGGAGTCTACCTGGAGGTGGGAGAGCTGTGTGATGGAGTCTACCTGGAGGTGACAGAGCTGTGTGATGGAGTCTACCTGGAGGTGACAGAGCTGTGTGATGGAGTCTACCTGGAGGTGACAGAGCTATGTGATGGAGTCTACCTGGAGGTGGGATAGCTGTGTGATGGAGTCTACCTGGACCTGGAGGTGACAGAGCTGTGTGATGAAGTCTACCTGGAGGTGGGAGAGCTGTGTGATGGAGTCTACCTGGAGGTGACAGAGCTGTGTGATGGAGTCTACCTGGAGGAGACAGAGCTGTGTGATGGAGTCTACCTGGAGGAGACAGAGCTGTGTGATGGAGTCTACCTGGAGGTGACAGAGCTGTGTGATGGAGTCTACCTGGAGGTGGGAGAGCTGTGTGATGGAGTCTACCTGGAGGAGACAGAGCTGTGTGATGGAGTCTACCTGGATGTGACAGAGCTGTGTGATGGAGTCTACCTGGAGGTGACAGAGCTGTGTGATGGAGTCTACCTGGAGGTGACAGAGCTGTGTGATGGAGTCTACCTGGAGGTGGGAGAGCTGTGTGATGGAGTCTACCTGGAGGTGGGAGAGCTGTGTGATGGAGTCTACCTGGAGGTGACAGAGCTGTGTGATGGAGTCTACCTGGAGGTGACAGAGCTGTGTGATGGAGTCTACCTGGAGGTGACAGAGCTATGTGATGGAGTCTACCTGGAGGTGGGATAGCTGTGTGATGGAGTCTACCTGGACCTGGAGGTGACAGAGCTGTGTGATGAAGTCTACCTGGAGGTGGGAGAGCTGTGTGATGGAGTCTACCTGGAGGTGACAGAGCTGTGTGATGGAGTCTACCTGGAGGAGACAGAGCTGTGTGATGGAGTCTACCTGGAGGAGACAGAGCTGTGTGATGGAGTCTACCTGGAGGTGACAGAGCTGTGTGATGGAGTCTACCTGGAGGTGGGAGAGCTGTGTGATGGAGTCTACCTGGAGGAGACAGAGCTGTGTGATGGAGTCTACCTGGATGTGACAGAGCTGTGTGATGGAGTCTACCTGGAGGTGACAGAGCTGTGTGATGGAGTCTACCTGGAGGTGACAGAGCTGTGTGATGGAGTCTACCTGGAGGTGGGATAGCTGTGTGATGGAGTCTACCTGGAGGTGACAGAGCTGTGTGATCGAGTCTACCTGGACCTGGAGGTGACAGAGCTGTGTGATGAAGTCTACCTGGAGGTGGGAGAGCTGTGTGATGGAGTCTACCTGGAGATGACAGAGCTGTGTGATGGAGTCTACCTGGAGGTGGGAGAGCTGTGTGATGGAGTCTACCTGGAGGAGACAGAGCTGTGTGATGGAGTCTACCTGGATGTGACAGAGCTGTGTGATGGAGTCTACCTGGAGGTGACAGAGCTGTGTGATGGAGTCTACCTGGAGGTGACAGAGCTGTGTGATGGAGTCTACCTGGAGGTGGGATAGCTGTGTGATGGAGTCTACCTGGAGGTGACAGCTGTGTGATCGAGTCTACCTGGACCTGGAGGTGACAGAGCTGTGTGATGAAGTCTACCTGGAGGTGGGAGAGCTGTGTGATGGAGTCTACCTGGAGGTAGCCTCGATAGCCAGGCTTTCATTTCGTCTGCGCGAAAGATGAAAGCCTGGAAAAAGCCGTGGGCTGAACCAGTCTAAAAGTGGGAGTCAACCCTTCCGGGTGGGCGTCGCTCTAAATGATGTGACGTAGCGCTGCACTAGGGGGGAGAGGAGGGGCCGGGGGTGACGGACAGATCGATGAGATCCAATCAGGGTGCGCGCATTTCTGAGGCGCGACCCGCCCCTCTAGACGAGAAATGTCTCGCTCTGGGTCAGGCTAACCTGGAGGTGACAGAGCTGTGTGATGGAGTCTACCTGGAGGTGACAGAGCTGTGTGATGGAGTCTACCTGGAGGTGGGAGAGCTGTGTAATGGAGTCTACCTGGAGGTGGGAGATGTGTGATGGAGTCTACCTGGAGGTGGGAGATGTGTGATGGAGTCTACCTGGAGGAGACAGAGCTGTGTGATGGAGTCTACCTGGAGGTGACAGAGTTGTGTGATGGAGTCTACCTGGAGGTGGGATAGCTGTGTGATGGAGTCTACCTGGAGGTGACAGAGCTGTGTGATCGAGTCTACCTGGACCTGGAGGTGACAGAGCTGTGTGATGAAGTCTACCTGGAGGTGGGAGAGCTGTGTGATGGAGTCTACCTGGAGGTGGGAGAGCTGTGTGATGGAGTCTACCTGGAGGTGGGAGAGCTGTGTGATGGAGTCTACCTGGAGGTGACAGAGCTGTGTGATGGAGTCTACCTGGAGGTGACAGAGCTGTGTGATGGAGTCTACCTGGAGGTGACAGAGCTATGTGATGGAGTCTACCTGGAGGTGGGATAGCTGTGTGATGGAGTCTACCTGGACCTGGAGGTGACAGAGCTGTGTGATGAAGTCTACCTGGAGGTGGGAGAGCTGTGTGATGGAGTCTACCTGGAGGTGACAGAGCTGTGTGATGGAGTCTACCTGGAGGAGACAGAGCTGTGTGATGGAGTCTACCTGGAGGAGACAGAGCTGTGTGATGGAGTCTACCTGGAGGTGACAGAGCTGTGTGATGGAGTCTACCTGGAGGTGGGAGAGCTGTGTGATGGAGTCTACCTGGAGGAGACAGAGCTGTGTGATGGAGTCTACCTGGATGTGACAGAGCTGTGTGATGGAGTCTACCTGGAGGTGACAGAGCTGTGTGATGGAGTCTACCTGGAGGTGACAGAGCTGTGTGATGGAGTCTACCTGGAGGTGGGATAGCTGTGTGATGGAGTCTACCTGGAGGTGACAGAGCTGTGTGATCGAGTCTACCTGGACCTGGAGGTGACAGAGCTGTGTGATGAAGTCTACCTGGAGGTGGGAGAGCTGTGTGATGGAGTCTACCTGGAGATGACAGAGCTGTGTGATGGAGTCTACCTGGAGGTGGGAGAGCTGTGTGATGGAGTCTACCTGGAGGAGACAGAGCTGTGTGATGGAGTCTACCTGGATGTGACAGAGCTGTGTGATGGAGTCTACCTGGAGGTGACAGAGCTGTGTGATGGAGTCTACCTGGAGGTGACAGAGCTGTGTGATGGAGTCTACCTGGAGGTGGGATAGCTGTGTGATGGAGTCTACCTGGAGGTGACAGAGCTGTGTGATCGAGTCTACCTGGACCTGGAGGTGACAGAGCTGTGTGATGAAGTCTACCTGGAGGTGGGAGAGCTGTGTGATGGAGTCTACCTGGAGGTAGCCTCGATAGCCAGGCTTTCATTTCGTCTGCGCGAAAGATGAAAGCCTGGAAAAAGCCGTGGGCTGAACCAGTCTAAAAGTGGGAGTCAACCCTTCCGGGTGGGCGTCGCTCTAAATGATGTGACGTAGCGCTGCACTAGGGGGGAGAGGAGGGGCCGGGGGTGACGGACAGATCGATGAGATCCAATCAGGGTGCGCGCATTTCTGAGGCGCGACCCGCCCCTCTAGACGAGAAATGTCTCGCTCTGGGTCAGGCTAACCTGGAGGTGACAGAGCTGTGTGATGGAGTCTACCTGGAGGTGACAGAGCTGTGTGATGGAGTCTACCTGGAGGTGGGAGAGCTGTGTAATGGAGTCTACCTGGAGGTGGGAGATGTGTGATGGAGTCTACCTGGAGGTGGGAGATGTGTGATGGAGTCTACCTGGAGGTGGGAGATGGCCTGCAACAGCTTCAGGCGCGTCTGCAGAGTGCAGGAACAAGAAGACTGGGATGGACTGAGACACTGCTGCAGCCAGGGGATGTCCTCACAGAGGTAGGTCACCTGGCCTCTGTGACCCTGAGGACTATACCGGTGGGGGTTATGCCCCCGGTAGGTACAACCAAGCCCGGCAGGTTTCAGGTTAGAGGCCAGTCCAAAAGCAGCATTGCCATCAACCATTAGCAGTAGGATGGTTGGAGGAAGATTTGACGGATTTATGCATTTGTCATACATAAATTTGTCATACATATGAATGGTGTTTTTGATGTTATTCTATGAAGTCACAATATTTCGATGAAATGGTTCATGAAAGTCTGATCAGTGTGTTTGATATCATTAACAAACAACAATGTAAATATTATACATTTTGGGGAAAAGTAATTTTCGTGATATGCAAATGTAGGCATATTCAATATATATTAAGCTAATTTGCATATTCAAATTAAGTTTCAGAGAAACTTGTAATACAAAAAAGTTTAGTTTTCATGTTAAGATTCATTGTGGAAAGTTTCATTGTGATAGGACAAAAGAAAAAAGAATGCCCATTAGGGTGTTTAGTTTTCTCGAGGTATTAGCACACATCTTGAATTGATGAGAATTAAACATATTTCCGCATCTAGGATTTCTTAGGACTTTTAGTATGTTATTCTAGACACCTCATAGAGATGATCTATGGTGAAAAAAATTCTATTTTAATTAGTCTGTCTGGAAATGCTACTTTGCCTGGACTATATGGTATATATTTTTCTACTTTTAAAAGTGAGACAAACTATCATTGCAGGTAATATGCTGTATATCCTGAGCAAAGGAATAAATATCCAAACATGCAACCAAGGATTAAAGATTGAAGCTTTATTTGTCACTCAATCATACACATATGTGCAGTGAAATATTGGTGACAGCCACAGACTGTGTTAATATATAAAATTAAACAAGATATAGGCTAATAAAGCAAGGTATAATAATACTAGCAAAACCCTATAGCAGCAATAGAAATAATTAAACTATATTTGTCACTCAATCATACAAATATGTGCAGTGAAATGTTGGTGACATCCACAGACTGTAAATATATAAAATGAAACAAGATATAGGCTAATAAAGGAAGGTATAATAATACTAGCAAAAACCTATAGCAGCAATAGTAATAATTATAAACTATGAAGTGAAGATAAATTACAATAGGCTATAACACATGTGTAAAATAAATAAAATTAAATAAACCATATCGATATACAAATCACATGGAATTGCTTGATCCCAGGGTTACTGAGGTAGAATAACCACCTTTTTGGATGTGATTAATCATAGTCTACACCGGTTTGCTTGGCACCATTTTGATTCATTGATAACAGTTTGCAAAGACACACTCAGGAAAGTAAAGTATAATACAAGGTTTGCTAAGAGGATTTAAACCCAAGAAAGCCTTAGCCAGCATATAAAGCTAATTCTCCAAGAAGCATGGTTCATACTGTAGCTTCAAATGTGAATCACTAGAGAGCAGTAGAGATTTGCAGCCTCCCATGAGTATGTGGTCTATATATTCTATGTTATAGGTAGTTTCCAGTTGCATACCTTAAGTTTCAAACATAAGTTTGTCCCATATGGAAAATATTTATTTCATAAATGTAAGGGCAACCGTAGCCTAAGTGGTTTTATGCAACTGACACTGGAACAGTTTCAACCTCTAGTCTACTTGCAACTGCTGGATTACAATTACCATAATGCTTTGCTGCACTCATCCCACCTTGTGGAGAGGGAGAGGACTGTCGTACTGAGACAACATGTAGCCCAGGAAGGAAGTGCGACCAGTGCCCATGACATCACAGACACTTTGAAATATCCTATTGGCTGGCCTTTACACGGCTATTACTTGTTTGCAGCATGCCAGACGCCTCTGGGGCGCATGTCAAAATGGAAGGCACAATTAGTAACTCTGTCTTAGTGACAGTTACAGTGTTGCAGCTTTCCGTACACACACACACACACACACGCCAAATTCCAATAGCCTAAATCTCGGCCACTTGCTCCCTCACACTCGGTCACTCCAGCATGGTGGTGTTACGGTGAAATTGGTGACCTGCTGAAATATGTCACAAACTTGTTGACATCACATAATGTCAGTGTCCGAATGTTGCAGTTTGTTCATTAACAGAGTTCAACCTATAGCGCCGTAGCTGTATTTAGGCCACGTATTTAAAGCTAGACTTCCATGTAAGTTGTGTGAAGTCCACAAGATGGTCACATTTCGGCAGGTCACCAATTTCGTAACAGAGTGGAGGCTCCGCTCAAAAATAGATGCCTCATTGGCCGCTGCAGTTCTTTGGAGGTAGAGGGGAGGAACAATTTACACCAGGCCCGGTGCCACGCTGGTGCCAGAGGGGGCCTGCAAATTCTGCCCCCTCATGTACATATTGTGGCGGAAGTGTGGAAGGCACGCTACGTTACGCTGCCACTCAAGTGATTACTGGCCATCACAGCGCATCTTTTCCGGGACTTATCAGACCCAAATGTGCGCACTCTGACTTTTTGGGCCTGTTGAGAACTCTAGTTCTTGCCGGCTGCCGGGCGTGACTGCACTAACGAGAAATGCACTCTGTCGAGCTGACTCTTGTTAACTTACCGTCCATCCCTCTTTAAAATATAACAAATAAAGACGAAACCCATAAACAAACATTTAAAATAAAATAATCCCTGATTGGATTGGCCGATCAGTGACGCCACTAAAAATATACAATACCCGATTGGCCAAGGGGACCACCAAAAATGTCACAATTCCTGATTGGCCAAGGTAGTCACTGACATACAGTACTTGCGCAAGTAATAACTTTGGGGCAGGTCCATCTAGAGTTTAAATGGACAGGTATCAGTCAAAAGGGAGACATCGAAGAGGAAGGATGGATGGGGAACGATCAACATGGAATGTCAGAACAGGTCAGCTCCATATATGGAGATCTAAGGGTTTGAGGTGAGATGTACAAGGTTCAAGGTTTCTTTATTTTGTCTCCCAAGGGAGAAATTTGTCTTGGACCCCAAGGACCCGCCCTGCAGCATACAGATACAATACAATACAAGACAACAAAGGCACACAGTGACCCATACAACATTAAAAAACCACACACCAACATACCTAGTGCAATTTCTTTTTTTTTTTTGCTGGCCAATATTGATGACATCAGGGATCTCCATATATGGGTTTAATATATTAATATTGACATCACATGATGTCACAAACATGAGTCATGACCATATATGGGGTGTGACCAACTGACGGGAAATGCACAATTTCATAGTTAACTGCGACCTGCGGTTGCAAAAAGAGGAAAAGGGAAAACATGCGATTACAAATGTACAAATTAACTCTGTTCTCAATATGTACCATTGTCATTGTTGACAGTGGCTTTCATAATTGGCTGATGGACTTGGAACCGTTTCTCGAGTCTTATCCGCTGCGTCTGCAGTGTCCTCTGCTTGACGTACTCCAATAGCTTTCTTGAATATTTTCTGGAATGCAGGGCTGGAGAGGTAGTAAACAATAGGATCCAACATGCTGTTGAGATAGGTCAGGGTGATGGTAATGTAAAATGCTGTGTCCAGAACCTCCATCTGATGACAATCTTTAGATTCTCTCTTCTTAATCCAGGCCAGTAGCTCTGTAATGTTACTTGGGAGGAAGCAGATAATGAAGACGACCACCACAACAGTTATGAACCACAGAGCCTTTTTGATCTTGGCATTTTGACCCAGCTGTCTCCTTCTCAGATGACCAATGATTTGGAATGTGCAGTAGAGTATTACAGCCAGTGGAATCCAGAAGGAAAGTAAAAACTCGGTTCTATGCCACATCAGCATAGGATTGGACTCTTGCAATTTACCCTCAACCGTAAAGCTCTCACAGCGAGTTGTGTTGTTTCTTGGTATAGCCAGGAGATGAGCAGTCATTGAGATCGTGACCACCCACAGCCCAAATGCACAGCATACTGCTTTGTGGATACTTAAAGAATTGATGGAATGGTGGGGATGCACCACGCGCACATACCTGTCCACAGCAACAGCCATTAAAAACATGATACTTCCAGTGCGGTTCATTGCCAACAGGAAGAGAGAAATGTTGCAGAAAGTATCTCCAAACATCCACTTCATCCTAGAAACATAGTAGCTTGCACGGAAAGGCAGAACTACAATGAGCAGAAAGTCAGCCAGTGCCAGGTTGAATATAATGACAGTGCTGCTTTTCCAGGGTTTCAGATGGAAACAGAAGATCCAAAGAGCCAGGCCATTACCGATGACACCCAGAATAAACTCTGTGATAAGTACTGGAGGTAGCAGTTGGATGAGCAAAGTTCCATTAAAAAGGCAGTGCATTTTTTCACGTACAGTAGCTCGGTTTGTTGGATACAGGACAGGTCCACTAAATAAGCTAATTCTTATTGCATGCTTATAAGAGGTGCAGAGAAGCATTGTGGTTTGAAGGATGACGCTTTTAATCTGTCACAGGAAACCCACCAATGATTAGACCCACCCCTTAGTACATGGCAATGAGAAAAGCACTATAAATGCAGTTCATTTACCATTGACATGTTTTATTTGTTCAATTTAATTACTGGAGGCCCCACCCACCACCATGTTCACGTATCCCTCCAGCATAGGCCTATGACTGGACCTTGTATGGGCAAAGTTATAAATTGTGGGTTGACAGATCAATCAATGGGTGTGTCTATGAATGTTAATTCCTGAAAATGAAATGTTCATGTGCAATTTTCTGTAGTGGTCCCAGTCAACGAACGCAAAAGGGGATTCACGTGAAAGAGGATGTGTGCCTACAGCCTACTCAAAGCTAGCAGATGCTGAACAGTTTCATGATGAGCGATGATCCAGACTGGATATATTCTATCCACTAGACTCTAGTCTACCTGTGTCCTTTTTATGCCCATATAGGCCCATGGCGCTCTGCTAATATTGATCTGACATTTGCGCAACTTGACTGGCATTATGTACACTTGTACAGTAATCAGTTATTTACAAGCACCTGCTACAATAGTAGCCTATTTGAAGAGACTTTCATAGTCTTTGTTTGTGCTCAGTTTTGGATATTAATTAATACAAAAACATTCGCACAGGGCCTCGAATTTGTCCCCGGCGTGTGTGTGTGTGTGTGTGTGTGCGCTTGTTGGTTATATTAATAGATGGATCTCTTATCGTCATTGCTGGTTCGTTTTGTGTCCCGTTCTGTGGCAAAAGTCGGGCACACAATACTAGACAGTAGGCTATACAATGTCCACCGTAGTTCTACATGAGAACCACAATGGGAACGAATCAATACAGAACAAACGTTAATGGTCTGGGTCTGGTGGAGCTGTGCTCTGCTGCATGGGAGTTTGCAGTCAGTATACTGCAGTGATGGAACAGGTCAGTCTTCAGACAAGAAAAATAAAAGATATCGGTGACAATGGCGAAATAATTTTCTATTAGGCATACCTATTATTAGTAGGCCTAGTTAATTTCATGAGTGAATCGTTTAATGTATCGTCTATATTTTGGATATTATTAGGATATTTTGCATAATAAGCTATAGCCTATATCTTATTATGAACACATGTAAGCAAACCAACTTGGGTGTGCAGGTGCAGCGGAACAGCTGCCCGCAGGCATTGATTGATTTGCAGAACAGTGCATTTCCAAAGAAACTTGGACTAGTGTAATGAGTCTGTAATCGGACCCCCGTCCAATTACACTATATTTTCGCGACAGTGTCCCCCGGCGAGAATATGTCGGGGAATGTAACAAATGTGTGACCATGCAGTCTCTGACATTGAGAGAAATTAAGATTATCAGATTATTATTATTTTTTTAAACAAAAACACAGTTTATCAACTAACCGGTTAAAGGACCACTTCACCACTTTTCAACCTATCTTCATATAATAGCTCCTCACTAATAATCATGATAAAATGGCTAAATCCTCAATACATCTCATCTTTCATGAAATGGGACTCTGAACCCTACCACACCCGGTCAAGTAATTAAATTAAAATTGACCACACTGGTACCCTTGAGCCGTTTTAAAACCTTGGTGAGCGCACAGAGAGAAATTCGAGAATAAATAAAACTTGAATGAATGAATAAAAGTCAGTCAGTCCCGCATACAGTATGCACATGACCATATACTGCATGTGAAATTGTGCACAGCGGTCGGATATGCAGCTCTGAACAACCAGATATCCATATGCCTATATGTTGTTGCTCTGGAGAGGGAAGGCCTGGATTTGTCTATTTTCTGTCAAGAAATTCCAGTGCAGGTGACTGTCAGAGTTTGGAAGCGCTCGTTTTCAATAACTCAACGTCCTGCTGCCTCCTCCATTAAGTGCAATTTAGAAACAGTTAGTGCAGCACCGTTGGGTGATTTCCAACGAGCACTTCCAAACTTCAATGCTTCAATGTTTTGCCACTCAGTCTCGATGAGGGGGGGCGTGTCTCGGTGGAAAGGTGCTGCATGTGCATACTCTCTTAGGCCCTCATTTATCAATCGAGTGTAAAATCTGCCACAGATTTGAGTGCAGGTTTCGTAGTACACCCACGTCGCCACGGCATTTATAAAGTGATCGCAAACAGCTGATCCTTCCTTAATTTCGTTCCGACGTTAATAAATGTGACGGCTGAAATCTATCTGGCACGCCCTATGAAATCAAGCCTCGCCCTCGTTTTTGCGACAGGAACAACGGTAATACGATTTTGAAACCATGGTTACATGAAGAAAATAAAATCCCTCGCTTGCCTTTCTGCCCCCTTTCTCATACACACACAGACGCACGCACGCAAACGCAACTTGCAACTCTTTGCATCTTAAATAAATAAACCTGCATGAATTAAATAAAGCTGTCTGTTTCTCCTCTCGCTTCGCTTCCCTTGCTGCCTCCCTTGCTCCTCACCCCCCGCACGCACGCACCACATATCGTAATTTGCAAGCAACTTTCACTGTGTGTTGTTAGTTGTATATAAAATTATTAAAATGTTTATTCATTTAATATACAACAAGCTGTTTTGAAACTCTGCATCTCCTCCTCCGCTCCTGTTCCGTCTGTCTCTGTAACTGTCGTGACCTGCATGCACGTTTATGACATTACTGTATATTAGGCTGCATGCCTCGCAGCCTAAACCTTATGTGGTACTGGTGGTAGGCTGTAGTGGTGGAGGTCCGTGAATTAAGTTGGCACCCCGTGATTTCCATATGACGAAAAAAAAAAGATGCGGTCCCCACTTTGCTGCCTCTGCACTGTCGGCATGTCACATTTTGTGGCATTCGAGTGCGTCAGGTTTACCCTTAATTAAAAGGACGAGACGTGAGAAAGACATGGCTGTAGACTTACTTATCTGCGAAAAGAAAAGCTAAAGCTGCAGCACTGCAAATGCCTCTCGATATGTCATGGGGGGGGGGGGGGGGGGGGGCTACCGGTATGCGCTCATGCAAAACACTGTTTAAATGGCTTAAGCATGACTTGCATTGTTTTTAATTGCGCGATTTTAATAAGCTTGCACACTTGGAAATATGATAATATCCTACCAATTTCATATGACATGCTTTTACAAAATATATTTTTTTCACATGTAGGCCATTATTAGTTTTATACATTTTAGGAGTGAAAACATGTTTAGATGCCTGTGACAGCCTCTCAGCTGGTCAAACAATGCTGCTCTGCTGTTCTACGACAGAAAAACAGGTGAGGACAAAACGTACGACAGCTCCCGACCAGACGTGAGTTTTGAACTTTGTCAAGTTCAATTTCAAGCTTTGGCGGAAATGTTAAATGCCGAAAATGTCGGTAATTTCGGCGTGCACCCATATTTTGGCGTACGCACGGTTGATAAATGAGGGCCATACTCTCTAGACGCCTCAACCTCAACAAGAACACCACCTCTCATAAGATGCAATGGAAAAGTTCTAGCTGCACTCATGTGTATCAAACGTGTATCAAACTTTAAGATGCTGTTTTTCTCCACTCTTATACGATATGTGATGGTAGCGTGTCCGAGTCATGGGCATGGCAGTGTTGGCAGATGGCAACGGTTGCAAGCTAAGATTGGACAATCGCTATTGGGGGGTGGGTCTATTAAATTTGTCTATCAAATTCTAGTTCAAAGAGACAAATGTAGGCTATATTAAATATAGGTAACAGTTAAAGGACCACTTCACCACTTTTCAACTTATCTTCATATAATATAATCATGATAAAATGGCACAATGTTTTTCTACTCAGTCTGTGCCTCATAGGAGGGCTGTGGGCAGTTTAGAAACAGTCTTCTAGTGACATCATCATTAGGCAGATTTTTTTAAACAAGATTTCTTTACAAGTTGCAATTTTCGCATTGCAACTTTTCAGGACTAGAAAGTCTGCAGTTTCTATTGGCTTGTATTCCCCATCGATGATTTAAATAAGAGCTAAATAAACGTAATAACAATTCTCAGTATGATTCACGTTTTTATTATCACAAACAATTTAAAGTAAAGTAGCAAAGTAGTTCATCATCAGTGTAAAAACAGTGAAGGTTTTTACTGTAGTACAAACATACTGCCCCAGTCCTACTTGAAGTACTTTGTCTTCAGCACCTTATGCTGCTGCCCATTTTGGTTGATGAATGTCAACACTGTGTCCTTGATCTGGGGAGGTACAGTAGCAATGCACATAATACAGGTATTGATCAGAAAAATAGTGTAACAAATTTGTTTCAAACAAAATGGTAAAATTAACCTAAGTTGGTAAAAACGCATTGTAATTGTATTAGGAAGTATATGCTTTTGAAAAAAATAAAATAAAGATGTCAGTGTGAGATGAAATGAATCCACAAAGTCTCAATTTGATACACATGGGTTTTAGTTGGAAGAACAGACATTCAGTAGTATGATCTGGATAATGGCTCTGCTACCCTAAACGTACTGTACTAACACTGGTCAGACACAACATTCTGCACGGTCCAGTGCCAGAGTCTTTCCCCACACTATGACATGTTATTCTTTTATTTTCTAATCTGCTGTGTTCTCTTATAAGGCGTTCCGTCTTTATGACTGCTGTAATTTTCATGGACACTGAATATCTCCTCATTGGATCAATAAAGGTCTTTCTATCTATACATCTCTAATTGCTCAGCACAACAGTATTGATGCTATTAATTGTATTTAACAAGAGTAATATAACTACCGTAGGTCATTTAGAAACAATCTTTCTAACACCATCTCAATGCATGATTCTGAAAGAGAAAACTAATACAGGGGATAATAATGTAAGATGCAAAGACAGTAACTAACCTGTAATGGAATGCCAGCCAAGTCCCCACTGTTCATAAGCTCTTCTACTTGCTCCAGTATGGTCACATGGTTAGAGCGAGAAAGGAAACCCTGCAAACAGTAAAAATAAATTGTGTAAATCAAATATTTCCTTTGTGAGAGAATAAATGCCCTTTAGTATATATATTTTGATACAACAATAATGAAAAGATTGCTTCAAATAGGCACTGAGGCGTCACCACAGGTTTTGACTCTAATATTGATACAGTATTTTAGCTAAGCAGTTCTCAGTCCCAATACTATGCAGGTGCCCTCCCATGAGCCTTGTTTACTTTCTCTGCTAAGGCACTTCATTCAGATTTCAGACATAATGATAACAAGTGAACTATTTCGGATAAAACTCATAGCAGATGAATAATTAATGAATAAATCAATAACAGGAATATACAATCACAGTCAATATATGATTTGACTTGGCAGCTACTGAGGAAAAATGCTGTTGGTGTGTACACAATATACCCAAATTATACACATGTACATTTGATGATGCTCCATTTTATTCCCTTTTTGCACTCTCATTTCTTTTAAAAGTTTATAATTTCTTAGAATAATTATTCTAATCTATGCTGCTGCTTTGTCTGAAGGAAACTAAACCAAATCAAGTTTTACTTTTGACTTTTTGGAAAAATGTCAAGTAGCATTTCTTCGTCAGCCTAGTGGGAATATGTGTGCGGTTTCACTGCAATCGGACGCTGTGTTTTGTACAAAACGGGCCACTCCTGAAAACTTTGGAAGGCAATCTTAGCCATTTAGGATGGAAAATGAGAAATCAAACAGACCCGTCTTCATCACATAACTATAGAGATTATGTGTACCGATTTGCGTGAGATCTGGATAAAATCTGAAGGAGTAAATTCAAAAGGTGGCGCTATTAAGAGCACATGTGAAAAATGTTTCGTGGCCTCTAGGGAGTGTGCCTACAAAGTTTTACACAGATCGGTCCAGTTATAGGTAAAAACACGAATGGGCCAGTAAGAGCGCCCTCGGCTTAGTTGGAATGTGCATGTAAAACTTCACTCACATTGCACTCTGCGTTCATGATTTGAGGCATTTTGTTCAAAACGGACCAATCCTGCAAACTTTGGAAGGCAATAGCCAATAGGGATGCAATATGGGGAAGCAGACGGGTCTGTGTTGATCAAATAACTATAGAGATGGTGTATACCAATTTGTGTGATGTATGTATGGTGTTACGGACTGCCGTCCTGATTATAATTGTTATTGTATTTGGTTAATTAAGTTGGAAATGTTGGCAGCCCATGTTATATTGTTTCCCTTTGGTGTTCTCTATATTAAGGTCATGAATGGAGGTGAATGGAGAATGTGTGGTGTATAGAGTAAAAAAACTAGACGACGGCTTACTTCTGCAGCAGACTCCATCCCTCTTGTCCTCCACCCATGTTGCCTTTTCTTTTGTTTGCTTTGGTATTTTGTTTCTTTAGTTAGTTTGACTTCAGTCCTTTGAGTAAGTTAGATTTTGTTATCACAGTTTCATGTTCAGTTATTTATTGTACTTTTGTATTTCCCTATGTAATGTGAAACCCTGCTTTACCATCCCGTAGGGGTGTTTGATCCTATTTATTGTATCTTTATTAGTGTAGTGAGGTTAGTAATTGTATTTTTGTTTCCAATAAGTAATTTTTATTTTCTTAAGATAGCAAGTTTTTCACAAAGAACTGACACGTTTTTGTCTCTGTCAAAAGAAAAAAGGAGATAACTAGAAAAAGTGCCCTTCCGGGCACAGGTCTCCACCAGGTTATCCACAGATCCGTGCAGTTAGAGGTAAAAACACTTTTCGGCCAGTTATAGCGCCACCTTGAGGCTGAGTTGAAATTGTTCATGTGGCATTTCGTCCTCGGCCTAGTGGGAATGTGGGTGCACAATTTCACAGAAATCACGCGATGTGTTCATGATTTGCAGCATTTTGTTTGAAACTGAGCACTCCTGTGAACTTTGGAAGCCAATCTTAACCAATCAGGATGGAGTCTGATAAATCTGAAAGAGCCGTTTCGTTGAATGGCTCTAGAGAGACTGTGTACCAATTTGCGTGATGTTTGGACAAAATCTGTAGGTGTACTGTGCAAAAACTTGTTTTGCACAAAGCGGCCTCCTGGTGGCGCTATAACAGGCCGTTCTGGAAAGTTTGGGGCAGAGGTTCATGGTTGGCATCCAGGGAGTGTGTGTGCAAAATATGGCATCGACCGGGTTAACGGTGGCCGAGATTAGCTGTTCACGGACACACGGACGGACACACGGACGGACACACGGACGGACGGACGGACACGCGGACGGACGGAGTGCAAAACATACTCTCCCCACATGCCTTCGGCCTGGTGGAGACAATAAACAAATCTTTTGTAAAAGCTATCTCCTCATTATTATGTCATCTCCCCCTACCCTAGACAGGGGGTCGTAACATATGGATAAAATGTGTACGTAATATAAAGAAATGTGTTTTGCAAAAACCAGCCTCATGGTGGCGCTATAACAAGCAATTGTGGAAAAAGTGGGACAGAGGCAACGATCGGTGCCGGAGATTAGCTGTACACGGACGAAGTGCGAAACATGCTCTCCCCATGCCTTCGGCCTGGTGGAGACAAAGTACAACCTTGACCAAATCATCTGTTAATCAGTCACCTGGATCTGCTGTTCCTTTTTCCTGGAACAGGGGATGAGGAGGAGAGATCCGAGTGCAAGGGCTGACAGACCAAACTGGGCAAAGCGGTTGGCAATTCCTATCAGGTCCAGATTCAATAGGAACGGACACCTGTTGAAACAAAGGCCAAGACAGACAACATTAACCAATGATTCAGGTCACTGCTGTCCCATGAACCCATTCATTTATCAAGTCACGTGGCCACCATCTCTGGAATAAACCGGCAACAAGAAAAGTTTCAACAGCGCTTACTTGAGAAGAAGAGCAAAAGTCCTGTGGAGGGTGGCCTGTTGATCGGGACTCAATGGAACAGATGCTGTGACAATCAAAGCAATCAACGGCAGTTATTTTCACATATTATACATTTAAAGATCAAACTGTAAAAGCACCTGGCAACCACTATGATGCGATACCTGAGACAAAGGGTGCCAGTATCATGCTCCTCCAGGTCCGAGAAAAACAGGAGATCTGTGTGGACAATGAAACGTCACAAGAGATTATTCAATATTTTAACCAATTCACTTAGTTATAAAATGCTGTAAACTAACTGGGTTTATTTTCTCGCTCCATGTGTGTGAATAAAAATAATGTGAATACCGGTACATTTTAATTTGGAGAAGGACTGACTGATTCTGTATACAGACAATACCTCACCACCTTGGCACTGGCAGGTTTGCATCAGCTGAATGTAATTCCATCCAAAATTAAGAATACAATGCTTATAGCTGCTAGTTCGTTTGTAAAGCAGTTAGTTACAAAATGCACCATTATGAGTAGGTGCATCGACGGTTTCATCATTGCAAAGTCATTGTGTAATCTGTCCACACGCTACCTATAGTTCCTCCAAGAGAAGTTTATCACTACAGTGTACCCCGCTCCCTGATTATAACTTGCGCAGTTGTAATAAAGATGTGGATTAAAGGACCCAATGACGGAGTGTAATTGGTTTTAGATGGTGACGTAATGACGATATGTTTTAGTGTTGGGAGGATTAAAGGTAATGCTCCTATGTATACATGTATGTAATCTGGCACCACTGCTGTATCAGGCACAAGTAGTCATTACGTGATTTGCTGGGACGGTGCATACGCATCGAATATGCTGGGACGGTGCATACGCATGAAAAGTGGCGCAAAGTAATTTTTTACATGCATAAAGTAGGTAGGTAGCAAATAGTTAAACCAAACAATTCAACATTTCAAACGTTCCTTCACAGAGAAACTGAGATTTGACTAGTAGGCCTGGCCATTTATGGCCTACTAGTATGCACTCGACAGAGTGCAGTTCTAGTTGATGACTGTGCCTGTCAATTACTCTCAAAATAGGCATAATAAATGTGATTATTTGATTTGAAATGTTCCAGAAATCCATATGGACTATATACTGTATATACCTGCTGGTGCTCTACTATATTAGGGTTACCCTAACCCTAACCCAAGCCCCCCCCAGTAAACACAACTTAGCCTTAGTACTTAGGCGGAAAATGTTCTTGGCATGGTGGTAGTGCACCACTGCTCAGTCAAGAAAGAAGAAACGCATCACTTTAGTTTGTTGAGAACTAAATCTAAATTACCTGCCACAGAGAGGGAACAGCAGCTAATGCCTCCAGCACCTTCTGGAGGTGGCTGATCTGTTGAAAAACAAAAAAGACAATTCATGTTAACAGTAGGGACCTGAAGCCGATTCTGCAAATCCCTTCTAAATCAGTAGTTCTCACACATTTAAGATTTTTCAAAAATGTTAAAAAATATATCTGATGTACAAGATTATTATGTAGTAGTGTTCTTATAGTAGAAAAAGTTCTAAAAAGATTTTATTCTAGTGCCAGTACTAGTGAATGTCTTGACAGAGGTCGGGTGACTGAAACATTGACACATTTAAGCAGTGTCTGTAGCTAAATGGATCCAGGATGTAAGGGTCCATTTGACCCCAGCACAACCAGAAGAATTTTTGGAAGTGTGCATGTTTCCTCTTCCAAGTTTGATTCTATGACTTGCAGTTTCATTATTTTCATTTGCCATGAAAATAATTGTGTAAGTGTTGTTGCTGTGATTGTAGCTGTTTTTTACTGTTGAGACCGAAGACAAATTTCCACACGTGGACAATAAATTAAACTAACTAACTTGTCTTTAACCATCTGCAGACAGGTTACTTACTACTAAACATAGTATTACTAGTAGTACTACTAGTGCCCCGCCCCATGAAGAGATTATTCTTTAATTCAGTTCAAACTTCATCTTCTCACCATGTTGAAGCTTAGCAGCTTCTGCAGTAAACCATTCCACAGTTGGGGATCAAACACTTGATACTCCAGACAAAGATCTGCCACCAAACGCACAGCCTGCAGAGAAACTACTCCCATTAATGTCTATACACGGCCACATACATCTCATACATACTCTCAATGAAGAGGAACAATTCAATCTAAATTAACTAAATGGGCTTATATTTTCAGTGGTACAGCACCTGTGGTTCGTGACTGTGGTTCTTCCACAACCCCTTAATCATGCCTTCTTTGGGACTGTTGAGGAATGATTCCACAGTGTAAGGAATGTTTAAAGCCTCCAGGTTGGAGACATAGATGTAACACTTCAGGTAGTACCTGCATGGGATGTAAAATACAACATCAGTGAATAAGACCAACACCCCTGATGAAGGCCAACTGTGGCAGAAATGTCGTGTACCATGTATACAAAGAGAAAAAAGAAGCGCTGCAGGGATCAGTCAGTGGCTCAACAAATAGATAGGTACTCTTTGGTGATACAGGTAGGAACATACCGATAACGGTATGTACAAAAAGGTTTTTCAATAAAAGAAAATCCGTGGAATTCTTCTTTGCAAGTCTGCACCTTTGGGAATTGAGCAGTACCTTTGTGTTTTGAGCCAACTAACATACGGTTGGGGAATTCCAGCTGATGTATACTATTTGTTTGGTTGGATATACTAGGGCAACAAGAAATGCCTGGGTGGGAATCTGTACATTCTCAGAACTTATTTGCCCTGGCCTGGACAATGGAATGATAGGACCAGAAAGTGATCAGCTTGAGTTGATTGGTCAGCTGATGCATCTTACCTAGGCATTATATTATACAATCGTAGCACAATCCAAAAGTTAACTTAAATTGATGATTCAATGCTAGTAGAAAAGCGGCCTTCGGGTGTGTGAACAATTTCTGTGTGGTTAGCAGTGTTTTGTTATTGGGGCAAAAGTATCCATAAGTATGCATATCAAACTTCCAAATTCCCATTGAATACATGATTTGATCTTTGACCAGAGAAGAACTTACTTAATCTTTGTAGAGGGTATCTTGAGCTCTGCCTCCAGAGTGGCAGCATCGGCCAGGTGGATGAGACAAAGCAAGGCTCGACTCCGGTGGCAGGTCGTCAGACGAGGTCCAGAACTGCCATGGGGCTGAACAAGGAATGAACCCATTAAAACCGATAAAGTCTGTTAATCTGTGGTCATTTTAGATTTTAGCTATACATTGCACATTGGTTGCCTATTCAAAAATACAGATATAATAATAAAATCATGAAGATGTTTGCAAATCTTTGTATATCTTTTTCGAAGCGAACATTTTAAACTCAAATCTTTGCTTCCAGGGGTTCCTGGGACAAAATGTTTTCAGATGGGGGTCTGCTGCCAAATCAATTTAAGTTATGTTTAAGTCTTTTTTTCTTCAGAAAACTGATTTAGAAGACATTTGGTAGAATCGACCCCAAGCCTGTCAATCAGGAACACTTAAAATGTTATACGATTTCATGATAATTCAGGTGCAAACTTGATTCATCCCACATAATTACTCACCCATGTTTCCACAGACAATAAAGGGCTCAGCAGGCAGACAGTGTCCATGGGATATGCCTGCAGTAGATGCACCACCCTGAAGAACATAGTTGAGCACAGCACATATGTAATTAATATTTACTTTTCCCTTTCTGCATGATCACCTATGAGAAAAAAAGAGACTGCATAGCTGCCACATTTAAAAGGCACAGCCATTGCACTTTTACTGGCTCAGTGGAACACGTCCAGAAGTTGAGCACAGTTTTGAGAAAGACCAATAACTGCAAACTCTTTTTTTTTTTTTTTTAAGATATTTTTTTGCGGCTTACGCCTTTATTGATTTTTTAAGGGATAGAAAGTAGGCTGACAGGAAACGGGAGAGAGATGGGGGGATGACATGCGGTAAAGGCCGTGTCGGGTCCGGGAGTCGAACCCGCGGCACACCGCGACTGGATCACCAGTCCGGTGCCCAGACCGTTACGCTACGGCCTGGGCCAATAACTGCAAACTCAAACCTTATCATGAATGATAAGGTTTGAGTGCAGTTCATATCGATAATTAGAGGCAAATATAAGTAGTTGCCTTTAGTAGACAGATAAATGATATCCCTATACGCAAAGTATTTTAAACATTTTAATAGCATTATGAAGATGCAAATAGTGTGACTTCACGTTCTTGTGGGGATTTTCAATTGCTTCGCCAATATGGAACCGATTACAAAATTGACAGTTCAAAACTACTACACACTATAAAAATGCCTGTACCTCATTAAATCTGGGTCTTCCTCAATGTTGCTGGCACATTCTTGATTGTTGATGTCCTTCATGAAAAATAAATAGTAACCCTTAGTCAGTGACTCAACATAAGCAGAATAAAAAGGAGACCATTGCAGTTAGCTGATCATTTGAAATATAAGCAATGCAAGCCTGAAAAGACAAATACAGATTTGTCAAACCTGGGCCATGGCTGAGCCAGTTTTACAGATCCACTTCTCCAACAGCATATTTCGGATCTTCAGAAGATCCACCTTGCAGATGGTGGCTATTTCCTTACATACAGCATGAATGTCTGTTCAGAAACAAATCGTCTTCATATAAACATATTGTAATGTAGTAGTACACAATTTTAATTATGTCCACCTAGCACTCACACTAGTATGAATCACTGTAGTTTAAAATAGTTTCAACAAAAGGGTGTAGATGTGCAGTCTCACATCGTTTACACTGCCAAGTTAGACTGCAAAAAGCCACAGATACAACACATGGTTGTACTGGCCAGCTCCCAGGTTTTAATGTGTGCGTGTGTGTGTCCGCGTGCACGCACGCGTGTGTGTCTGTCTGTTTCTATGTACAGGGCGTTGCTGAAAATTAGCACCTGTGCTCAGCTACTTCCCTGGGTAAACAAAGGATACAAAAGAAAATGTCTGGATAGGAACTCTAATGTGGGATTGTTTTCACAAAAGGGTCAGTCGAAGTCCAAAGTATTGAAGACTTTCTAAAAACAAAATGAGCATGTTGGTGATCTGTGGCCAGTGGAAAACAAGTCTTTGGTTTACTGGTGAGAAACTTAGCGTTTGCCTCATTAGTTGTACAGTACACCACGTAGCGTTTGCCTCATTAGTTGTATACCAGTATACCAAGGCAAAACCTTTACACCGGGCGCAGACACATACTGTAGCTTCTCCCATTTTGTGTCATCTACTGTATAGAGCATCTATATACACACAACACACCCCCACGGCAAGAGTTCAAATAATAATTATGATGTAGCATTGTGGTTACAGTATTGGCCAAGGCGGTGGTACTTGCCAGGATAGGCTTGACCCATTGAATTCTTGTAGCGCTGCTCCACGCTGATGTGCTCATAGAGAGCGGCTATGAGTTTGCCTGGCAGCCCAGTCAGTTTAAGAAGCTCTGGGCTGTTGAGTTGGCTGGCCATCATAATGTTCTCTGTGGCTGAACGCTGGAACTGCAACTTCAGCTTGGACAAAAAGGACTCGACCTTGGCCCGTGCAGTCTCCTGCTCAGGATAAGACAAGCAAAAATATTAAAACCCCAACAGATATACAATCAAACATAACATACGACTGTGAAGACTGACCTCAATGTTTGGGTCCTTAAGCCATATATCAGCAAGAGATAAGCAGAATCTTAGTGACTGAGTCTTCTCAAGGCCTATGAATAAATGAATAAATACAAGTGAGAAAATATAATGCATGTGTATAAACAGACAAAGCAATGTTATGTCAAGTGTCTGTTATGAACAGGCCGATCAGACCTGGGGGCAGTTCCTGAGCAATCCTATGGGCTGTGGCTGTAGCCCACTCTAGGTTCTTTATGCAGTGGATATACTCCATCATCGTCTTTGCCACTTTGAAAGTCTCCTTTTTCTGTAAAACATGTCTCTGGCCCTTCTTGCTCTGCTCCAACAGCAGAGGCTTCATTCTCTTGTCGAAGCAGTGGTTCACAGCAGACATGTACAGCTTGTCAAGACACACCTTGAAGGAAACAAGACAACATTATGATGGATGTACAGTTAAGGTGCTTTTTATTGAGGTTGTATACATTTGAATTATCTACCTTCATAAGCTTGCTAATCAGGAGAAGAGTAGGGAAGGTCTCCTCACTGAGCTCAGGAGCTAAATAGGAAATATTTTAATGTTTAATTGATTCATTCTAATCATAACGAAACTAACGAGGATCACTGTGCCGTGCACTGGAACACAATACAAAAATTACTTTACAGTGTTAATGTCAGACATGTATTAAAATAAGACAAAAGGGGATAAAAAAAAGGATGATGTTCTAAAATAGCAGGCGACCAGTGCAGAAAAGCTAAAGCAGCAGTCTTTGGGGTAACTAGTGTACTCACAGATGATCTTCCAGAAATGATTGGTCTGCATAAGCAGGTGGACAGGCAATCTGCTTTTGGACAGAGGAGTAGACTCCAAGCCGTTATCCAAAAGATAGGTGCTCTCTATGTCTGAAGGAGGCGAGATGCGCTTGTAGGACTTCAGGTGTTGAACGAGGCCCATTGCCTGCAGATGGTTAAGACACCAATTGCTTATGAATTGTTTTTGTAAAGACATCAAGTGATTAAGTGTACTAATTTCTGAGAAAAAAAAATCCACACCTGACTAACTGAGAAGCTGGGGACATTCTCACCAGTTGTCTGTATGATCTTGAGCACAACCTCAATCCTCTCATAGTTATAGGGACTGAGCTGCAGAAGCAAGGCATTTTTCATAATGGAAAATAATAAATACAGTCATTATCCAAAAGCATCACATAAGCATGCAACAGGGCTTGATCAAAAAATATATATATATATATATATATTTGACAAGCACCATCTACAAAAAAGGCTGACATAAATCTAGATCAATAGTCTAATGAAGGCTAAATGAACTAATTCAGTTAATAAGAAGAACAAGCAAACACATTAGCAGTAGAATAATCTCCCAGCGACAGACCTTGAGCATGGCAGCACTGAGGCTCTCGGTGAGGTTGGTGGTGCTCTGCAGCATGGGAATGATCTGCAGGACCCGTTCCAGGGCCTCCGCATGGCTCAGAGACGGCACCTCTTCCAGGCCTAACCCAGGATCACCAGCTGCTCCAGTGTCTTCGTCCTCCTCCTGTAGCAGCAACAGGGTTGTGATGTAGCGGTTGATCACGCTATCTCGATCCAGACCAAAGGTGCTGTTGGAAGCAAAGAAGAACGTGTCAATCTAATCTACTGTAAGTACTTGATGCATGCAGCAACTCCCAGTGATCATTTTAGTCAACAGCATCAACTGTCATGCCCACAGCTCTGTTACAAGACGCAGGGATAACATGATGGAAATACACATATTTTCTACAATAGACCACCCCCTCTATGGAGCTTTGGTACACATTCTCTCAGCACACTCACTTCCACAACCATTGTTAAGTACTCTGACAAGGTTTTAGACTTATGATCCCTCCGTCTACGTCTTCGCCTACTGTACAGTTAATATTTAAAAAAAATCATTCCGGCACATTACAGCTACCACTTTTGCGCCACAGACCACAGACAGAACGTCATCAACACCGCGCCGCGCTTCTGATCGTGGCATATTTCACCAGGTCACCAATTTACCCGTAACACCGCCATGTTGGAGTGGCTGCGCAACTCGCACACCTTCCCCACACAATATGCCTGCGCTTTGGACCGCGACACAGACAGGGACTGTCGTCCACAGCAACAGGTTTTGTAGTGAGTTGTGCTTTCATTCCAATTTAAATGTTCCCATTCTGCATAGTGCAGACTGCAAAAAAATACTTTAATCAATCCGTCCCTCACGCAAACAGGTAGACTATCTTTGCTGCCAGATTTCAGCGCTGAGCCAGAAACAAGCAATCACGTCTATGCTTTAATTCCCCACTGTCTTCAGAGTGGTTCAGCCACTCCAACAGCAATGTGTGTCCCTATGTATGTATGTATGTATGCATGTATGTAGAAAAAGTGAGGACGCCAATTGTGATTGGCCGGAATATGATGCATGATAAGAGTGCCCCTCACTTCACACAGGTCTGATTTTTAAATATTGTTGCTGTTGCCCAATATTTAGCCGACCTCACACACTTGGCATTTGCTGCTACTACCTGGATGCATGGCGAAAACCAACACCTTCCTTGCTCACTACAATTTGCTGTGCAATATGGCATAGGTGACAACGCTGCAAGGGAGCCAATGACGCGTGGAACTAGAATCGAGTTTCTAGTCCAATACAGTTGTGAAGAAGACCAATGAACAAACTGTGTTGGCCAGCAGACCTGCAGTACTGGAGGATGATGTCAGGTGTGATGCTCATGTTCTTCACCAGAACTGGGATCAGAGCACTTTTCATCTCTGGGCGCTGGCGGAAAACAGACTGAATGGATATCTATAAAACAGGAAAAGACATGTGGTTAAAGGAAGGGCAACAGTCAAAAACTTCTGATATTTATGCTATGTCCATATCTCAACAATAATATCAGTTGCTTTTTGCCTATATACAGCTTTTCGTCCAAACACATGTCACATTTACCATCGACAAATAATTTACGTCAAATGTGGACAAGCAAATCGACTTTTCTAAATACAGTGCAACCGTTTTAACTCAGCTCGGGGCTTATATACTGTGTGTGTATATATACATACACACACAGTATATATATACACAGTATGTATGTGTATATATATATATATATATATATATAAATAAAATACATTGAATATTTCTTTAACATTGTATCATGGTTAAAAGATAACATAAGTTGACAAATTAATTCATGAGGAAGTATATTAATCTTTTGTATTGGATGATGTATAAGAGCGCCCCTCATTTCACACAGGTGTGATTTATTTTAATATAATTACATGGAAATTACTTAATGACTTAACTGATGATACTTAACGTAATGTTCTGAAATCTATATCTACATGTACATAGGGCAAATATGTTGCCCTGTCTTTAAGTTTGAGAAAGACAGCTTGCGGCTGGGTCCAACAGTGCAGCCAGTTTATGTTAAATTACTGCATATGAAATAAGCACGTTGTAATCGAGATCGCTCTATGTTTGTAGAGAAGATCGTCAGTAGAGGTTAGTCCTGTTTGTGGACCTTGTAGTCCTATTCGTGGACCCTATGGGATCTGTACCTTTCCTTAGGTGCTAGGTGTAGGGAAGTGTATGAACTAGTCAGTAAGCTTGAGCCCAGTGTTAGCTAGGTGCCTCCTTCTTATATGATTCCAAATACTTACTTGTAGTATGAGATACTATATAGAGGGTATGCGTGTGACATCATCATACCCAACGTCTACAGAGTGGAAAAACACTATTTTCTGGCCTTAACAGCCCATACATCCAAACAGAAAGGTCCTATTTAAACGACATTAAACTCACTTTTCCACTCGATTTCCCATTCACTTTATGCATGTGCATACCCTCTATTATACAGTATGAAATACGTACTTGTAGTATTATTATTGCTGAATTATTTTTTTTATGCGCCATACTTTATAGTGATGTAACGCCATACTGTCAACCGTTTCCGTGACAACAAGTGAATATTAAACTGAATTTCATCCACAATACAAACCCCTAATTTGCCCAGCTTGATGCCCCACTCTGCATCTGTGATGACTGACTGAAACTTCTCTTGTTCCTCTTCCTCTCCATACAAGTGGCAGAGATGCGCTCCAACCATGGCCACAGCCTGACATTAGAAAATGAAAAGTGGATTACATAAAAAATGAAATAGGATGTGTATTCCATTTGTTCCCACTAGAAAATGCTAACAAACGTCCAATTTGACATTTCTAAGTGTGCAGACTGGAGTGAGAATGGAGTGAGATGTGCAATATCAAATCTAAAATGTAACTATCCCTTTATTATATTAACAGTCTATGGAACTATAGTGAACTGGAAAAAAATAATTGACGTCTAAAAAAATTCTATTAAAACAGACAGAATTCAGGACAATCTATTGAATATGGACTTTTACAAGAGGATGTACACAAATAGCCACTGGCTCTGCTGCCTTTTTCAGGGGCTGTGCCTTTGAAGAAGGCAGCAGAGCAAGAATTTCTTTTCCGTTTGATCATCTTGAAAATGTAAAAGAACATACTTGAACAAACTTAATATTGCACTCCACTGTTTATAGATTTGAGGATTTCAACAATAAAACGACAAAAATAGGCTACAGAAGCGTTATTTTGTAATTTAATGTGTGGTGTGATTATTTTTACTATGTTGTATGTGTTAGCATGTGACCTTGATCTATGACATTTCATTTCCTTTGTGGATGAAAAAACATGTAACCATTTCATCATACCAAGATTTTGCTGTAGTTTTGCCAGGTGCTGTCAATAATCTTCCAAAGTATTTTGAAGACTTCGGCCTTGGATAGAAGAGTGCAGAGTCCAATAGCCAAGTCACAATCCACCACTCTCCAGTTCAATACCTTCAAACAAAGGAATATATAGAAAGATAAAATAAAGTGACAAATTCTAATGAAAGCTTTTCACAAGATCACAGGTGAACTCACCTTGTTCAAGAGGCCCACAGCAACCACATTGAGAGAGGATAATGTTGTTTTCTGTAGATCTTGCACGCAAGTATAGTACTGGAAAAGTTTGTCCTCGCCATAAAGCTGAAAGAAGAAGGACATAATTCAATACCCATAGATATTTGTCCAGATGCCACAACATGTATGACCACAACTGTGATACTGCTGCATGTTATACCCGTGTGCTGAACTTAGGGTCCATTATGTTGGAAGTAACATGCTGCAAGCAGATGCCATAGGAGTTGACCAGTACTCTAAGGGCCAGCTCCAACTGACTGCACTCCTGCAGCATCTGCAGCATGTTAGACAGGGGACCCAGGAGAGGCCTCAGGAAGTTTGAACCTATAGGAGGGACAGGTATGATCCAACATCAAAACTAAGGCTCACGTTTGCCAAGCAAATATGAATCCCGCTAAGAGTCTTTAAAAAATACGGTAAGTCATTTTAAGTAGTTACCATCTGCAAAAGAACACTGCGACAGACAAGAGCAGTCCAACGGATAGAGCTTGTTATCTGCAATAAATAAATAAATAATGGAACTCAACTGCATACCATCTCAATAAACCAGTTAACAATGTCACAAATCCAGGCACTAAAATGCAAAAAGATATTTTGTTTACCTGGTGACACAGGCACCAAGCTGTTGGTGATCTCATACTGCACTGGTAGTACAGATACTGGGTCCAGAACAATGCAATCCTCTTTAAAAAGATCCTGGAAACTGGAATAAGCAACATTTTCTGCTTCCAATGTTGCATCCTTTGAACAAATGTACAATTTATTAAAAACAGACTTTAGTTTTTATTTAGAATTTGTTATGTGTAGATTTGAGCATGTAAAATGGATTGAACTTTGCAAGTACTACACACTCAAAAGTGTATAGTTCTTTGAGTTTGTTTTGGGGGGTAGGCTTCATATTTGTGTTGCGATAAAATAGAGGTATCGCCTTTAAAGATGTGGTGCCGTGATTTGTTTCCACCCTAAAACATGATCATCAGGTAGTATTATTATATAAGGAAGAAGAACTGTTAAAAACGAAATTTTAACTAATACTGTACTTTTTTTAATGTGGACACGCCCCCCCGTTAAAGGAACACTTCACCACTTTTCAACCTATCTTCATATAATAGGTCCTCACTAACAATCATGATAAAATGGCACTTTTATTTCCTACTCGGTCTGTGTCTCATAGCAGGGCTGTGGGCAGTTCAGAAACCCGTCCACCAGTGACATCATCAATGAGGAATCCAAGCCAATAGAAACTTCAGGCTTTCTTGTTCTGATAAGTTGCAATGCGAAAATGGAAGCCATCGTTTTCATGATAATTAAAATCTTAACATTTTTGTAAAAAATTGTTAAAAAAAAAATCTGCCTAACGATGATGTCACTGGTGGACGGGTTTAAGAACTGCCCACAGCCCTCCTATGAGACACAGACACAGTAGAAAGAAATTGTGCCATTTTATCATGAATATTAGTGAGGACCTGTTATATGAAGATAGGTTGAAAAGTGGTCCTTTAAGTATGCCTGGTGGGTGGTGATCCACCTGAACTGAAGTCGCCCCCACAGCTGTGGTTGTATGATAAAGGGGGAGGGGAGGCGATGATATTGGGATGTCACCATCACCGTGTGTGTGAGGGGTGTTAAAACCTATAACATGGATGCACAGATGAACGATGAATCAGTCTCGCCTGGACCTCCCGGTCCCTAGTGAAGGACGGGGAGTCCATTAAACATTAGCAGTGAACACCACTTAAAGATCATGCAAAGGGCCAGGCCATCATTTGGACACAGTGTTGTAAGAAATTGGAGGCTGAGATACAGACCTTGGGTATGAAACCATAGTTGTCTGATAACTGACACTGATTGTAGACATCCACCGCTGTCCGTGTGCACTTACACAGCTCCAAACAATCCAGCAGGAGGTCTGAAACCATTTTCACATTTTCCTTTCAGGCATTATGTTTGTTGAAAAATGCTTAATAATTTGAGCACTAGGCATTTTCTGTAACCATGTACAGGTTTATGTCATGTACACATCTGTGTCTTTTTACCGGTTGCTTGAGAACAATATATTTATATCCAACAAAAGTTTGGAATTCAATTGTTCAGGTTCAGCTTCATTGATCATAATGTTGTGGGGTGTCACTAGGCAACCAGCCGCCAGGTGAGCATAGTAGTAGCCCAGACAGCCAGTGGGGAGGAGGCAGAACACGCCTACTTGGCCTCGTCATTGAGCAGACGTACTACCCCGCCTACCTATTGGCTCAAGGCCAAGTGCACACACCTACGTCACCTTCCAGGGAAGGTTAAAAGGGAAGGACTGACTGCTTCTGCGCCCATTCCCCATTGACTACTGACAGGGACAGTTTGGGCATGCTCGGCGGTAAGCGATAGCACACCCATCCTCACACCAGGCATATCCACATTAATACTGAATGTGAAGGTAGCCTACTGGGGGAAGGCTTATACTGTGTGTATAGGCTCAATATGTCAGTTTGTCACATTCAATAGATCCTGTGATCTTTTGTGGCCAGATGTAATTTCCTGGCGTTTATTAGGACTATAGTAAACCATAAAAAAATTAATCACCATAAAATTGTTAAAAAATACATATTAAGCCCCATGCTCGAATGCCCCCGCCCCCCTGTCAAAAACTGCTAAAATCCCTAAAACGAAAGAAAGCAGCAAATGAAAGAAAATTAACACTCACCTTTTAGTTTCTCTAATAACAAACTAAAACATGAACCTTGGTTGAAAAAAACTAAAGTTGTCCTTTAAGACTTTTCTTTTTAACAAGGCATTTGGCTAGTTGGACTTTTAGATGCCCGGTGTGCTTTTAACCTTTTAGCAGTATACTTGACCACAAACTTTTACCTGAGTGGCACACAGTTACAGCCTGACAGGCCAGGTTGTGGGTGACAGCTGGCAAGTCCAGGTCATCAGAGATCACCATGGGCGCATCATCATTTAACATCTGACACAGCCTCTGGGCAGCAGTGAACAGTACCTTTCCTGTACTGGGATTACAGTGGTGCTCATACAGCTCACTGTTAGGGTAGAATACAACAGACAAGACATGAGCCATTTCATTCAAAAAAAGAAATCATTAATAGTGAAGTCTATCACTAATCCACATTTCGCTCCCCGCCTGAAAAGGCCTTAAAAGAAAGCCTTATGTCAACTTCCCGTTGATCTTACTATTTGTAAACTTGCTTGTTTCACACTAGTAGGCCAAATTTACTAGTGTGAAACAAGCAAGTAGGCAAGTAGGCACTTGCAAAAAAAAGTATATATATATATATATATATATATATATAAGCAGAGCGCGCAAGTACCGTCGACCGCTACAAACTGTCAAATCTCAGCTTCTCTGTGAAGGAACGTTTGAAATGTTGAATTATTAGGTTTAGCTATTTGCTACCTACCTACTTTATGCATGTAAAAAAGTAGTATTATGAAGTATGGTACAAGTTTCTATCTATAAAAGAAATACAGTTTTATCTTTAGAATTATTCTGGATCCCTTTTTAGTTAAATCAAATCATCGATATCCGATGAAAAGAAAAGGTATATAAACTGAAATATGTTATCACGTACACAGTATAATTATTTAATTCTTTATTTTAAATTGTCAATTGCTTTAAAAGTCACTTAATCTTGGACTATAGTGATATTAATACTAAATGCCTCTGTGTATATGTATAATGTAATTTGTAAATTGATTAGCGGTATTCTGTGGTTACTTTGCGCCACTTTTGATGCGTATGCACCGTCCCAGCATATGACGTCAGGGTATAACTAGCTCTCAATAATGACGTAATAAAGATGTGGATTAAAGGACCCAATGCCTTCGATGGTGACGTATATGTCGATCAGTGTCGGGTCGATTAAAGGAAATGCCTCTATGTATATGTAATTTGTAAGTTGATTAGCGGTATACTGTGGTTACTTTGCGCCACTTTTGATGCGTATGCACCGTCCCAGCATATGACATCAGGGTATAACTGGTATAACTATGATGACGTAATATGATGTGGATTTAAGGACCCAATGCCAGAGTGTAATTGGTTTTTGATGGTGACGTAATGACGATATGTTTTAGTGTCGGGAGGATTAAAGGTAATGCTCCTATGTAATCTGGCACCACTGCCGTATCAGGCACAAGTAGTCATTATGTCATTTGCTGGGGCGGTGCAACGAAAATCGTCCTGGGCGAAACTAGTACTTACTAGGACTAGCTTCTTTCTCTTGATTCCTAACCACCCACACATGATTTTCTGACCTGAGGATCTTAAGGGCCTTATCCACCTTGCCCACCCCCAGGGCACGTAGGGCCAGGTCAGACCACAGCTCCGATTCTGTGCGCTGCAGTTGCCTTCCCAGACGACGCAGACCAGCTTCAGTTGAGATGGTCTTGGTCTTGCCATCAGGATCGTTGGCCACCACTGTGGTGGCCGTGACCTTCCCCTTGGATAGACGACTATTGCGTGTGGTTTCGTAGGCAGTGATGTGATGCTCCTGGATCTGCTTTCGGACTTTGGGATCAGCATAGTTGGTGGGAGTGAAGAAGATATCAAAGTCCTCCTGGAATGTGTAGAAATGAATTTGTAATATGACAAATTTCATACACAAGGGCTCCTAGATGCAAACGGTTATGCAATGGTTACATTTAGATACAGGAACACTGAGGATTTTACTGCTGCATGTTGTGTGTGTGTGTGTGTGTGTGTGTGTGTGTGTGTGAGAGAGGTGGTATGAGCTTGTAGATCTGCCACTTTTGAAAAATCTTGAAAATCTGTGCACATCTTTGAAAATCTGTGCACATCTTTGAATATTTTTAACAGAAATCTTCTTTTCTGGGGGTCCCTAGCACAAAACCTTTTCATATGGGGGTCTGCAGCCAAATACATATATAAATGTGGTACTGGGTATCCTTGACCTGAAAGAGTTTGAGAAACATTAGACTTGGACTAGATATTTCCTTCACTGTAGGTCAGGTGTATTCAACTAGATTAGTCCAGGGGGCACAACTGTAGAATGATTGTGGGGGGTGTTGTAATACAGCATGCTGTGTACTGATAGGTGGTACTTTAAGAGCTGTGTTAGGGCACGCTGAAGGCCGCGTGCTGGCAGGCAGTGATTGTGATGTCTAGTCAGTGACGTCAGTAGGACATGAAGTATCCAAGCTATATTATGATCCTGTATGTGTAATAAAACCTTGTGAATGAATTAATGTGACCAAGTCTCCGTGTCATGTTAATCTCGTTCTCCCGGAGCAGGCCTGCCCGTATGTCCGAACCATGGAAATGTCAACCGCGTAGTCACACACCAGAACCAGACGAGGGTCCAATACTTAGAACAGAGTTTTATAACAGGGGGGGGGGTGCACTGCTTTGTGCGCACACAGACAATTTGTGGGTTCTCAAAATGCATTTTGTGCTCAAACACGAAGATTTATGTATATAATATACATTTGTGTACAGTAATACAGTCTATACAGCCGTCTGGCCTGGCAGAGACTCAAATATTATGTTCGATTAAAAGAAGCTTACAATACCTGTAAGTTGGCGATCGCCTTAAACATGATTAGATTGTTCTCACACTCCAGGCTTTTAAGTGTATCAGCTGCAGGGAATATGAAAATGTAGGGTCAATGCACACAGTACAGAATAGCATTTACATTCATTTAATTATATAATTTTGAAGTAAAAAGAATCACACCGTGTGAAATGAGGGTCGCTCTTGTCATCGTACATCAATTTATGTTAGTGGACATTTGACATTGCTACATAAGGTGGTCCCTTATTGGCTATCACTCCCACAAACATGTGATTGGTTAGCCGATTTGCTCGTTTACATACGACGTAAGTTACCCCTTCAATGTCAATGGCGTTAAATGTTTTGATGTTTAATTTACGTCATATTTAGTGGAATTCTGACGTAATTTCTCTGTTCATTGTCAATGGCAAATATTGAGGGGACAAGATTTAGCGAACATTTGACCTGAATTCCCCTTTCATTGTCAATGGCAAATCTTGAGACGTGTGGGGACAAAATCTGTTTATAGAAGGCGCGCCCCTTAAAAATGGCGTTATATAAAGGTAGACTACTGTACTTACATATGTGGTTGATCTGCATGTATTTTAATGCTTCCAACATCACTTGGGCAATAACCATTTGATGCTTCTTGTGCTGTTGAAGAGACATTTAAGTTGTATGAATGATTTCACACAGTATTGGCTCCCTGCTCACTATTTACAGACCCTATGTTTTCTGTCCAACTGATTGTTGGTGGTGAAAATCAACCAGCTAAATAATAAATGTTCTACATGCGTTTTCCTTAAACAAAATGTATCTATTTTTTTCTGGAATGCAAAAACAAATGCTGATTTGCAGCATTAATGTTACTGATGTTTTTTTATCTTAAAAAAGGACAGAAAATACACCAAAAACAGCATTAAATAAACAAGTCATAGAATCTACATGCAGGCAATGACATCTGCCCACCTCATGGGATATATGATCTTTGTCCTCCAGCTGGAGTCTAGCCCAGGTTGTAAGGCGATCTATCACAATCTCCAACTCTGCAGAGGACAGCTTCTTCAGGAGAGTCATGCATGCCTCATTCTGCAAACACACCCTTTTCTATTAGATACTAGCCAACCTTGCATCACCAGGCTCTCCACACAGCTTAAATCCTGGTTTTCGTTCCAAATTGACTGCGAACAATGTTATGATTCATCCCATATACAGCTAAGTAAGTCTGTGTACTGAACTTGAGATACAGTGTACTTCATAGGTTACAGTGCAGCTTGCATTGTGCTTAGGGATGTGCCGATGAGACATTTTGACCGATAGATATAATTATAATTAATTTCTGTTATGGCCGATAACCAATATTAACGATGTCGATATGATCTCATTCTGTATTGAAAATGTATACTTATTTTGTTCATTCTGAAAAATACATGCAACAGGGTATCTGCACTGCAGGCTTAGGCAATTCAGATTGAACTTAAATACCTTTATATTAATATTGTGAGCTTGTAGATCTGTTCAAGCAGTTACTTTGGGCTTGTTTATTTGTAAAGACAGACCGATGAATCGGACCGATTAATTCATCGGTCTGATTGATTAATCAAACCAATGCCGATTAATCTAAAGACAACTAAAATCGGCCGATACCGATGTGTTTGCCGATTAATCTCCCATCAAATTGTGCTTGATAGCGAGATGTTTCTCTGTCTGCATTGTACTGTCTTGATATGTGACGCATCCTGTTAGGTGGCACCCATAAGGTCTGCCTGGTATGCCGACATATTAATATCCATATCTGGTTGGGAACAACAATGTTACCTCCTGGAGGAATGCCCAATTACCGGTAGTAGCACAGTTTAGCCAGTTGCTATGAATGACTGTTTGAATAAAACAGACATACCAATCAAAATATACCTGCTAAAGAATTTAAAGAAACGGATTCTTAAGATTTCAGACGATTATATGGCTCTACCACAATGTTGCCCCTGGTTTCCAAGTGAATTCGTTTTGGGAGCACAGGCTTCTCATTAGACAAAATCAGAAAACTGTACAACAACTTGATCACAGTCAGGCTACAACTTCTGATAAAAACAAAAAAAGATTAATAATGATTAACATACCTTGCCTTGGCCAATCAGCTGGATGAGATACAAATAATGTATCTGGGAAGTTGTAAGTTTGTACGCTTCAGCCAACTTAATGGAGTCATCTAAAGACGATGGTAGATCTTGCTTTATTATGTATTGAATCAATGTCTAGGGAAATACAAATCAGTCATTTTATGGATTCAAGTGGCTGTCATCGTACCAGAGTAACTTGCGTTAATTTAATGGGTAACTGGATGAATAAATAATGGAATGGCTAAGTCACTAAATTGACATGTAAATTAATCATACCATAATTTGAGAGTTGGAGGAGAGGTTGTAGTTACGAATCCCATAGCCTCGGAGTAGTTTCCTGATCTCCATCAGACCGTAACTCTCCTTCAGAAGCTCTTGTCTGGATAGTAGTAAAAAGAAAAAAAGAAAAAAAAAATCAAACCAACCTTTATTTATATAGCACAACCAGAGTTGACCAAAGTGCTTCACAACAAAAGATAAAAACAGAATACATCAAGCATAATAAGAAAAACAGAATATAGAAACCAGCGAGAGACATGGATAGTACTGTACAGGAGTGCCTAAATAGGTTAAAATCAGTTCACATTGAAAGCCAGGGAAAAAAGGTGGGTTTTAAGAAGATTTGAAAATGTCAATGGTTTGGGCAGCTTTAATATAGGGGAGGAGGTTGTTCCAGAGCTCAGGGGCTGCCACCGCAAAGGTACGGTCGGTCACCCCTTGTTCTGAGGGTTCGGGTTGTTGGAACGGTCATCAGTGACTGGTCCGCAGACCTCAGAGCTCTGGTGGGGTTGTGGCACTGTATGAGTTCAGCCATATATGGGGGGGGGGGGCAGGCCGTTGAGAGATTTAAACTTGGTGAATAAAATAATCTTAAAATCAATTCTCTGTTTGATGGGAAGCCAATGGAGTGAGATTAAGACGGGTGTGATATGGTCATACTTTTTGGTACCGGTCAGGAGGCAGGCAGCAGCATTTTGTACTAGTCGTCTGAGAGAGGATTGGGTGATACCATAGTACAGAGCATTACAATAGTCTAGTCTTGAGGAGATGAATGAATGGATGACTGTTTCGAATTGTTTGGGGGGAGGTAGGGTTTGATCTTGGCAAGTAGGCGTAGGTGGGGTGTTGGATGTAAGGGGCCCAGGTTGTTGACAGAAGGGATGGGGTGTTGGATGTAAGGGGGCCGAGGTTGTTGACAGAAGAGATGTGGAGATCCAGAAACAAGATTCCAGAAGAATAACCTGGCCCTCGACATCGATCAAACTTAAGCCAAGGAGAGAGCACCCCATCATCAACATGAAAGGTTCCATAATAGAGAGGTGCAGCGACTTCAAATTTCTAATTCCTATAAGTAAGTGGTGATGAAAGCACAGCAAAGCCTCCATTTTCTCAGGGGAGGTCCAACGGCCATTCTACAGAGGTACCACCTCTAAACCATCAGTTGGATTGTTGCAGAGGTTCATGCGAACAGGTACAAGGTGGCAAGTGGAAGGTACACAGGTAACTTAACAACTTTATACAGATATATATAATTATGTTAATATAGGTGCTATAAGTGCTTCTATTCTATCATTATTCACTTACTCTTTTCCTATAATTACCTTGTTCTCCTTTTAAAATCAATCCCGTCTGTTATTCTATACTATAATACACAGTAATTCAGTTTAATTTTGGAAGTGGGCTGGGGATGGATGGGCAGGAGCTTCTATTAGGTTAACATGGAAAAGGTTAGTTCAAAACTATGAACTCGGACCAGTTAATTATCTATTTTAAATTGTGTGAAGTTAACTTTGTGATAGCTCTTTTACTTGTGAACTTGAAAAGGTTTGGGACAGTAAACCATCCACCATCTAGTGGCTACTTGCACATTACTACAAATTACAAAATGACATGCAGAGTGCAGACCAAATAGTCTTCAGTGACATACTTGGGTCCCTCCATCTCGAGGTACTGCTGCACCAGCGTCTCCACCACTTCACTCCAAGGCACCACAGCCTTCTGCATGATCTCCAGTACAGCATCCACCATCAACTATACACAATACAGAAATTGTAACAACTTCAAATGATGGGAGATTGGGACTTAATTTAAAACTTTATCAACAGTTTTAATAATTGTCATGTCTTGTTGAGGCCAAAAAGATGTTTCCTGTTCATGTGTGGTAACAAGAACTCACGTCAGTGTCAGTCATGCATCCCAATACAGACACTGCTTTAGCCTCCCACTCTGTAAATAGGGTTGTGGTCTGTGAACTGCAGCGCTCCAGCAGATCCTAAAATCAGTTTCAAAGAGAGAAGCAAAATGTTATCTCTTCACTACAGCAAAATCATTTTAGCAATTTGGTGTGTGATGTTTTTTTCCTATGGTAGGTCAATACCTTGATATACTGTAGGAGCAACTCGTCAAAAGGAATCTGATGTTCTAAGCAATATGGCAGGATGCTGCTCTCCACTGCGGCGGGAATGAGCTCTGGAGCCGGCACCTTATCCAGCATGAAAAACACCACATTCCGAACACTTCCCTACCAGATTCACCGGGAAGATGAACAGAGATATTAGTAAACGATTCAAATTCAAGTCCCTGCTCTTTGTGGAACAGATGGCATGACTGCAAGTGAAATGTTTCATTTACACACACACCTTCTCAAAGACAGAGAGAGACAGTCGGCAGTTGTACATTCCATAAAGGTCCAACAGCTGGTGCAGGCTGGAGACCAAGGATTCCAGGCTCTCTATTTCTTCTGCTCCATAATAATCATCCTGAAAAAATTTAATATGACTATGTCATATGCTACTCTCTGTCAATATGTGCAGCATGTTACCATCCTGTCCACAAATATGATATGAAAGTTGTATTGTAAGCGGAACAGGGGACGAAGTAATCTTACACACTGCATCCACATCCATAAGGAGGGCAGTCCGAGCTCTGCCATGTCAAGTCCATTCTGTGGCCAGGCTCCCTAGAAGAACAGGATATATTGATGACTTAGTTGATTCAACATTTCACACCAACATTCATCGGAATATTATATTACAATAATGCTTGGCTGGACTCATAGGACTATGTGACAACCAGGTATAGTCTGGTGACCACCGTAGAGACGGGTGACAGCCGGAATGTCGACAGCACCCAGGTGAGCAGTATGGGTTAGCGCCCCAGCCTGTGTCCTCCGTGAGGAGGAAGCCCAACAAACCCTCGGTGAGGCCTTTAGGAGGGCCATTCAAGCAGCAAGCGGAGCCCTAGGCACCACCTTCTCGGTCAGGTGGAGTCTGCGGAAGAACCATTGCCCACCACTCGTGAATGAAGTGTCTGGTGCTGGGACTCTGGTGCAACGCACAGGTCCTGGGCCTGGTGAGACGTATAGTTAGGGAATTTTAGCAATATAGTTGGACCATCTGTGAAAAAATTTACCGCCAATAGCTTTCTTCACCAATGTGTTCTTATAGGTGTCTAGAATCACCTCTCAATTTTTTCAAACCCAATTCCTCGTGGAAAATTCTGGGGAGCCAATCAAAGTTGAGGAGTTAAGGAGGCTTGGGTGAAAAATATGAAAGTATAAAATTAACTTGTGAGGTGTCTAACTAGGGGTTTTCAGGGGTGCTGAATCCATTCCAACCATTATTTTTTAGTAAAAATGTCTCCCTGGCCATATATTGGTATATTGGTTATTAAGCTGTAATGTACAGCACACAGTGTATAATCAATGGTAGGGGATTGGGTTGTTGTTGAATTGATTCTATTCTGAAAATAAAAGAAAATATTGCTAAACACTTGATAAGAGTGTACACCTACTGTGCACATGCTCAGTGGATACACTGTCTGCATGTGGGGACTTAAGGAGCCCGGCTTGGGTCTAAAGATTACTTGTGACTAACTAGGGGGTTTCAGGGGTGCTGAATCTATTCCAACCATTATTTTTGAGTAAAAAAAAAAACTCATTTTCCATAAGAACATATTTTATTACATACTGCAAGAAAAATGTAAATCAGAAATGTGCAGTATTGATGAAACCTGGTGTCAACCGGGTGTTACTCAGCCAACTCCTCATCTTCCTCACTCCTTATCTCGTCTTCCTGGTTGATGTTCTTGCATCCTCCATTACACTTGCCACAAGCAGATATACACTTGACCCCCTGGTTTTTACAGCAGCACCTGCGTGTACTACAGTCTCCCTCACAGTTGCAGCTGATGAATTTCAGTATATAGTCTGGGGCAATGGGGTCTGTGGTAGGGACTGGTGCATAGCCTTCTCCTCCCAGTTTCCACCCGTAGTCAAGGACATCCAGTGATGGACTTTTAGCAGTAGCCAGTCTCTGGTTTGGAGATATGCCCGGAGAGAATGTTGTGCTGCAGCTGCAGTTTCTCTGGTATGATCTTCCCAGCAGCAGCATGCTTGCTGAAGGTCTCAAATCTCAAGTCCCCCAAGTCCTTTGGTGGTTTCCCGTGATACATGATTTTGAAGATTTCACAGCCGGCTGTGATGATGGCATCTTTCTGGGCTTGGATGTCAAGAAAAACGTCTATGTCTGTCTCGGCTTGGTCCGTCTTGCAGAGTTATATATAGATATGCTTCTTACAGGATTGGATAGCTTGGTTCTGCATTCCAAATGGTATCTTAATTTGGGGTCATCTCCGTTGTTCCAGTCCTCATGTAGTCTTTTGATTAATGCTGCATCATCCAGACTCTCAGAAAGAGACGCAATATGTGCATAGCCTTTATGGGTGACTTTTAAGAGCTTTTGAATATCAGGACCACCACAGATGAAGCACCTTAAGCCACAAGCTACAGAATCCTCTTCCATGTTGTTTTCCAGGATGCAACACTCCTGCTCCTTCCCCACATGCAGACAGTGTATCCCACTGAGCATGTGCACAGTAGGTGTACATTTCGCTAATCACTGAGGTTTTTCAGATGTGGTTTCACAAATGTCAACGAGGTCATCACGACCTCGTTGACATTTGTTGTTTGATGTTTGAAAATAGCATGTTTCACTCAAAAACACTTGGTAAAACAGAGGAAAACAGGGATTCTTTTCTCCGTTTATTATTTAACATTGAAGTGACTGGAGCAGTAAATCTTTGGATCGCATTATCTCCTGTTTTTTTGTGAATTTGAATTTATTTATGTATTTATCTTTTTTATTTTATTTGTTTAAAGAGACGTCAAAAGACGTCATTGGCGCTGTGGGCTTACTAAAAACAGTCGTCAAAAGACATCATTGGCAGGGAATGAGTTTTAACAAGCCCTCGGGGCTCCTTAAGCAGACAGTGTATCCACTGAGCATGTGCACAGTAGGTGTACACTCTTATCAAGTGTTTAGCAATATTTTCTTCTTTTATTTTCAGAATAGAATCAATTCAACAACACCCCAATCCCCTACCATTGATTATACACTGTGTGCTGTACATTACAGCTTAATAACCAATATACCAATATTATATGGCCAGGGAGACATTTTTACTAAAAAATAATGGTTGGAATGGATTCAGCACCCCTGAAAACCCCTAGTTAGACACCTCACAAGTTAATTTTAGACTTTCATATTTTTCACCCAAGCCTCCTTAACTCCTCAACTTTGATTGGCTCCCCAGAATTTTCCACGAGCAATTGGGTTTGAAAAAATTGAGAGGTGATTCTAGACACCTATAAGAACACATTGGTGAAGAAAGCTATTGGCGGTAAATTTTTTCACAGATGGTCCAACTATATTGCTAAAATTCCCTAACTAGTAGGAGGTGCCCGGACAGGAGTCAACCCACAGAGCCTAGTCTGTTTTGGTTTTATATTTGGCAATTTTGGCAGTGCCATTGATTGATAAGTTGCAGCATTTGATGTGTGTAGTTCTTTATAGATCAAATGATTGTTAGTTAACATTAAACAAAAAATAGTTTTTTGTGTCCCCTCAAAAATCGCAATTGCCCCCTCAGTCATTTCATCCTGGCGCCGGGCATGATGTTCGAGAGACCCGAAACCCCGATGACCTTGGGATACATCACTGAGGATACGTCCCAGGTGCATCCATGCAATGTTTTTTGTTATTGTATTCAAGGACTGAAATTCAATTCAATTTAATTTTTGCAAATTCATCCACAAATAATACATTATAGAGATGAGAAAATAATTCACCTTTTCTGTTAACTCCAGATTCCTTGCCCTCAGCTCAAGCCATCTTGCCAAGATTTTCTGCAAATATATTTTGGCAACACTTTAATGCCAACAATACTAACAATAAATGTTATACATCCACCACATACATCCATGTACCAGTTTGTTGTGTGTGGTTTCCATTAATAATTAGACTAAAATCATTATTTTTTCTTTCAAAATTTCAGGTGATACACACTTTAACTGGCAAATAAATATTAATGTTTGCCGTATGGCAATATAACTTTTTGTTTTTCATAAATCGATTTACAGACTTTTGTATAGACTTCGGAGCCTTCAACTGCATTGCATACATTAGATAGACGATAGTACATGCAGTACTTAACGCTTTGTGTGCCCTTTCAACATTTTCAAAAGTGACCCAGGGTGCCCAATGTTATTTTTGACATTTGCACAACATGCTAAAATACTTATGTGGTTCCTTTAAGACACTAACATCTCACCTGTCCTCTGGGAAGTACCCTCCTTACAAAAGGGACAATGACAGCTCTAAACCATGGACAGAGGTCTTGGGATGGTAAATCCTCAGGGATTGAAACAAGCAGAGTTTCAAGTCCACGCTCGTCGAACTTCTCTGAAATCTCTCCCTGTCCAGAGAACATTGTGTATAAATTACCATGATACTACTTACAGAGATCTTTTGTCATCTGCACTTCATGAAGAAGTAATAATAATTAAAACAATTATAATAAAACAATATTACAAAGTGCTTTAGATAAATAAAAAGTATCCCAACAGAATACAAACACAACAACGTGCAGTGACAAATTAAAGTAAAAACATCAAAAGATTTCACAATTTTGGAAAGGCCTTTCTATAAAACGTGATTTAAAAGAAGACACTGATAGAAAGCCTGGGTTCCTCGGGCAGGTCATTCCAGAGTCCTGACTAAACCTCAACTCAGGAACAAGTTTTCCTCTCAGGACCTCAGCATCTATGTATCTATCTCTGTACAATTTGGAGACTACCTCATGTCGGAGCCAAAGGTGCTGTGCACCCTGCAGATTGCCTTCTCTTAAGTGGGTCAGAATCTCTCCAAAGTTGTCTGTGCAGTTCAGAAACTCAATCCAGGCAATGCCACTGAAGGTAACAAACAAAACACATATTCACACACAAAGAATGTATATTCACCAAATTCATGGTTCGGTTCAATATTTTGGTGTCACTGGTTCGATACAAATTAAACAATTGAAGGAAATTTATTTTTTGTAATATATTAAAATTACATCTTTTTGTTTTAACTTTGAACAATACCCAAATTCGAGGGCACAGATCCCCATTGAACCTTTTCATTGCATTTCCTTACTTACTTGAACTTATCCGGACCATAAAGACTGCAGAATGTGGCCAATCTGGCCAAAGCCTCCTGAATATGCAGAGAGGCATATCGTGTGGCAGTGTGGTTCAGCATCTTCTCTGCTGTCTCAAAGGTGGGCCATGGCATCTTAAGGCAGTATTCCACCACATACTGCTCATCCTAAGAAAAACACAAAATAATCTTCCATCAGCAAAGCATGAACACTTTTAATTGCAGACCTTTAACTTTACACTAAACTAATTTCACTTCACTTTCAATGCAAAAATGATCGCTCCCCTCAAAATAGTGATGACATGCTCACCATGATTTTCATCAGGTTGGTGTTTGCCTCTTCCACGAGTTCACACAACACGTTGTCTCCATAACCCCCGACTGAAGCATCAGCCAGCTGCTCCAGCACAAAGTCCAGCTTCACCTTGTAAACAAGCTGAGCAAGAAGTAGCATTGTCAGTAGTAGTATAAACCCCCTAATCAAGGCATAACCAACTAGATTCTATATTAAAATTGGCTAAGGCAAAAGGTGGGCCGCCTGGATGGCGGGTTGATCACGTCCATGTCGATGATGTTAATGACATAATGGGAAATTATCTTATATTATGATTAAAATAAGTGTTAAATAGATATTATATATTCTTTAGTAAACAGAAATTGCATTTTCACAAAAGCAACAAAATGGAAATCTAACTTATTTGTTTTACTGCACCAATGGTCACATGAATTTAAATTCCATTTAGAAGAGAGACTGACCTCCAAATCCAGCTCGAATGCAATTGCAAACTTTTCAGCTTCTTCAAATTTGTGCCTGTAGAGAAGTCTGCTGAGTCTGTGAACAGTAAAATGTATCTTCTATTATTGACCTCATATATCTTGTTATTGAAAATCACATACAGTAATAGGCTGATCAAATGTATATTCCAACTATTTAGTGCAAGACAGCTATGTTACCTGTTCTCAGGCAAAGCCTCTGTGAAGCATCGCATGACAACACAAGATATAGGCTCCTCTGGGCTAATTGAAGATACAAAATAAACATCCATCACTCAGATATCACATCACAGTCAAATATTCATAATTTATAGTATGAATCAATGATGACAAATGTTAAAGAACACGCTTACAATTTAGGCATTTAGCAGACGCTCTTAATCCAGAGCGACTTACATTAAGCAAGAACAAAAGCATGGGAATACATCACATAAAAGCATTTATCATGAAACATGCGTAAGCTAAGAAAGTAACAGTGGAATATCTATATAATGAAACTATACATATATACTACTATGCTATACATATGTACTATGGCGTGCTATGACTATATACAATGCAATTATAGTGCTGTCTACATAACATGGCCTCTTTTCCACTATGGGGTGGAACAAGAACCAGAACTAGAACTTTCCAGATCCCAGAACTACCAGGAACCTGTGAAGTTCCAGAACCAAGTTCTGCTTCTGTTTCCATATAACCAGAACCCAGAACTTTCAAGAACCTGTTAAGTCTTGTACTTTTTTAAACCAATAATATGAACATATTTTTATATGCCAGGGTATGGCAGCACCCTGGGTCCTAAGGCCTTCAGGAGGCTGAAACCCTGTACTGGCATAAGCCAGTTGGATGGCCTCCTGCACAATACATCGGGAAAGCCATACTATTAGGGTTTCCTTTAGCTCTGGTACCCCATGTCACAAATACCCATACCCTTCCTGAAGGGAGATGTCTTGGTCATGTACAGTCTGAATATTTCATATCTTTTGTCAGGTGTGCGCTGTGAACAACAAGTGTGACTCAGCCTTTTTACACATTACCACATTTAACCAGACAAGGAAGGTAATATATATATACAAGGAACAAGGAACAAGGAACTGAAAAATTATACTCTGGGAAATCTAAACAATAAAGTTCCTTTAAGGACAGTTCCGTGAGTGCTGGTATTCTCTTGTTTAACAGTTTCTTCCCAGACTGCCTGCTTCCTTGATGCGTGGTGAGACGAGAAAAAAGGACGAGACGAGAAAAAAAATGCGATGAGAAATAAAAGACGAGATGAGAGAAAAAAGACGAGACGAAACGAGACGAGAAAAATAAGACGAGACGAGAAAAATGATGAGAAAAAAAGACGAGAGGAGCTGTTTTGGGGGGAAATAGTATACCATCTAATGGCAATTTCATTGGAAAAAAATGCTGTCTGTATTACTCTTATTACACTATTATACTTATTACACTAATATACTTATTACACGATTACATTTATTACACTTGCACTTATCGGATTGAGGGAACATAGGGCTGAGGGAACATAGGGTCTGTTTTGAAATGGGAGAACATACTAGGGCTGAGGGAACATAGGCATGACCCCGAATTTAATTCTTCCAATGTGTAGTATTGTGTACAGCACATTTCTAGTAGCCTAATGATATGCCTAATGCCTTGCCCTGAAAAAGAAAGAAAATTCTGTTCTGGCAATTTAGAATAGATCATATGGCGCTCTCGCGCGCGAGCACACACACGCAAACACATACACGCACGCAAACACATACAAACACGACACACGCACGCATACACACACACACACACACACACACACACCCCTATCTGCAGTTAGCCTAGCTGCTGTAGTGTAGAACAACAACTGCAAGCAAACAACTCGTCACGACAGCTTTATGGCTCTCTCTCTCTCCCTCACGCACACACAAGCTCTGTCTCTCCCTCTCTCGTGGCCATAGTGTTTCTGTGTGCTTTTCCAGGTTTTTTTTCTGTGTGTCCGCTGTCGCTGTGTCGCACTTAGGAGTTTAAAATGTGCGCTGTTGTGTTGTGTGCGCTTCTCCTCGCTCCGGTCTCCTCAGTGCTCAGGGTCCTGTCACCTCAGCTCGACCAATCGAGAGCAGCAGCGCTGCTGGCCCCGCCCATAGGTTCCCAGAACTCAGTGTTAGTACTACCTCAAAAGCAGGGCCGAAAAAAGGTTCTGAGAACCTGGTCTGAAACCGTGCCGTACCGCGCTGTGCGCTGTGGAAACAAACCCAGAACTAAAAAAATAGGTTCAGGTTCTGGAAAGTTCTGGTTCCACCTTGCTAGTGGAAAAGGGGCCTAAGTCAAATGCTATCTAAGCTTACCTTTCTGGGTTCTCAGATATCCCTTCAAGCAAATAAATTGTGTCCTGAAATAAAGGAAAGTTGACATGTTTAGCAGTGTACAGTATTGAGACCAACAAAGAAGTGGTTCAATTGCAATTACCAAGAATTGTAGATAATTACCATGCTCATTTTGGTCTGAACGAGGCAAGAGGTAGAGGAGACATCGAGAGAATAGAGAACAGCCATGGAGGGTAGAGAGCGCACGTGAAGTGTACTCATCTAAATTTAAAAAAATGTAAAAGAATAAAGAAAGAAAAGAAAACTTCATACTTTAACATTAAATGATCTTTCAAATTCCCTCTAAAGAAATATTATGTATACCTTGTGGTTGTCCTTCTTGGTCATTGTAATCATCTTCTTCATGCTGCCCTTTTCTTGGCTGAAATACAGATTGAGTTACATTTAAAAATATGAACTCAGTCTAACAAATCAATACATAAGTACATACTATCTCCAGTGGTGTCATGGTGTTTTTTTACTGATGTTTTAATGACGTCGCGTGCATGTGTGTGCATGGCAGCATGCACACAGAACAGCTGATATAGCCTAAGCCTATTGTTAAATAGTGTGTGAGAGTTTTAGAAACACAAACACAAAAGTAGACTTAAAATAGTCAGACAAACATCTTTACTGCACACTAGAGAAAGTAAAACGTTTGCGTTGACTAGGTGCGTCTTCTCTTGAAGGGGGGCGCGTTCTAGCATGCACGTACATGCACCGTTCCGTCCTTGCACGTGCATGTCAAAAAAGTACTGGTACCACGGTGTGGTACTGCGTTCTATGAGCATGACACCACTGACTATCTCACAAAATTGTGATACATACACCGCCATGGGGTCGCACTCTGTGATGAGTTGGAAGTCATGTATGGCAAGATCAGGCCAGCAGCAAATCATGACCAGACAATGTAGGTCCCACATACTCAGAACATCCTGAAACAAAAAGTGGGGGGGAAAACCTACATGTACTAATAGTAGACCCATTATGTGCATATAGTTGCATTGCAAGAGACAATGGGTCATATAGTAATAACCGGTAGCACCTAAATTGCCTGCTGCTAGTTTAGGATCCAATACTGCCAGTCTGGCACAGCTCTGTTTAAGTTATGTGCCTCCCTCCTATAGGCTATACGACACGCTGCTTTCATGTGGTCTGTTCAAATAAGTAAATACGATGTGGATTGACCATTCTTAAAAAACAAAGCAAAACTAAAAACTCTACATTTTACTTTGAATTATTTTGATAGAATACAGCATAAATATACACGACATATCAGGTAACTAACAGAAACCTTTGGACTTACCTCAGTGTCTAGAATATAGATGAGATTTTCCACCACCAGGATTTTCCTTACACCTTGCAAGTGAAGGTGAGAGAACCAACAGCTTAACAACAGTTAAAAAGAAATTACACTTTTCATAAGTGCAAATATCTGATATATAAAAACAACAATATCTTGACACTCATCCTCATAACTGCCACCCTACAACACATTTCTCCAACCAGGAAAGCAAGATGTTTTTCTACTATTTTTAAAGCTGCAATCCATTACTTTGTATTGTGTGAATAATCTCTAAGGGAGATGCCAGCCACCCGTCAAAGAAAAACTCATTTCGGCAGCTTGTATTTGGGACCTTATTCTTTCGGTCATGACACACACTTCATGACCATAGGTGAGCGTAGGAACGAAGATTGCTCAGAAGACAGAGAGCTTTACCTTCTGGCTCAACTCTCTTTTGTGCGGTGCGGTACAGTGACTGCAATACCACCCCTGCCGCTCTGATTCTCAGAAAAAGAGAAAAGAACGGCAGTGTACAACATTTTTGATTTAGTTTTTCCTTCTTACTAGGTAATTATTTGATCGGCCTAAAACATTGTGTTTATTGTCACGATTTATCATGAGCCAAGTTGGCTTTGTCCGCACCGTAAACGTCTTTAAATAAATCATTTTTTTCTTCCGGGGCTCTTGTCGTCATGAAAGGGGGCGGGACTGCGACGCTCTATAATAGAGCATGTTAATACAATGTAACGAACACAACTGCTGTGGTTATAGTTGGTCTACTGGCTCTTCTGTTGAGAAATGTATGTTCTGTGGTCAGGTAGGACCACTACTGATTGACAAGTGGTATAATTAAGCTCAAAAGCTTAATATACTGTATACAGTATATCAACCATATTTTCTGTATGAGCTCAACAGTAGAAATGTTGGGGCCTATGACGTGGAGGACCTGCGTAGGACAAGGTAGGACATACAAGTTACAGATTGCAGCTTTAAGAACAATTACTCATCTAGTGTAGAATGTATGGTAATGCAAAATATAATGCAAAATCTCGAAATTATAGTAATGATAATACATTAAATTACATGATGGAAGAAATCACCTGGGATTAAGCTAGAATCCAGAGACTGTGCAAGGCGCATAGTGGTCTGATATGGTTCCAATGTCCAGTGGGAGAGAACGTCCTCTCCCTTACCCTTTAGAAATCAATCAATTGAGAAGAATCTGTTTTATTTTTTTCATTAAAAACAATTACCATTACAGACAGCACCTTTTAATCTGACCCAGTACAAAATTCGGGGTGCATACTTAGTTTAGACCAGTCATTGGTTAGACATGGGTTAAGGTTAGGTTTAGGTGTGCTGCCCCGTGGGAGGTTAGGTTTAGGGTGAGGGTTTGAGATAGGTTGTAGTTGTAGGACTAATGACTGGTCTAACCAATGACTACCCGGTAGTCTAAACCAAAAACTGTCTAAACTAAGTACTGCACCCCAAAATTCATTCAAAAATCATGATGGCAGTCCCACCATTGTGATTTCAAGCAAATGTTTTAAGAGCATTTCCCCCTTAACCCATTTAGACCGTACGACGTGTGGGAAAGTCATAACTAATCCAACCGACGGCTAACGCATTTTCATTGATATCAACAGAGAGAAAAATATTCTGAAATTCTCTCTTTTTTTTAGCCTCTCCTTCTAATCTACACCATACTCCTTGCTCTTTCCCGCATGTGCGTTGTCGTTCACTTCCCCGTTTATCGTTCACAAAGAAAGGCTTGGTGTGCGTAATCTAGGCCTTCTAGGGAGCTCTCCATGGTTTTGACCAGATGGATACTAAACTCTTCATTTCATCAACATGCCTCTCATTCAAAATATGAAGTTTTATCGTAATCTTAGTGTCGTCCTTTCAATACACTGACTATTTAGAAGAATAAATCCATCTTCCATCAACTATTCTCTAGGATAATAAAGAGATTTTATGTATGTACCCCAATAATGAGATGAACTTCGTGGCTTAGATTGAACATCACTGCTGTACTGCATCCTTCCCCATGTGACTCATTGGTGGAACAGAAGTCGATCTTGATGAGAGACTGGAGCTGAAAGGAGGCAAAGTTTCATTAAACATCTATCCATTAGTGGTTCGTGGGTCGATCCGTCAACCCGGTCCGGCAGGCAGGACCGGGTTAATATTCAGACGCAATTACATCACTAATTTAAAGGTATATTCAGTGATTTCACTTAATTCAAATATCACTTATTTTTTTGTTTTGTTGTGATAATCCTCCCTACTATAGAGTGTGCTGGCCATATAAGGAGTTCCTCCCTGTCCCCAGTTAACCCCTGGGGGTCAAAAAACCTTAGGTTTCGTTTTTGACTCTTTTGACTCTATCCTGATTGGACGAAAGGCTGGGTCCCACAGCCAAAAACGAAACCTAAGGTTTTTTGAGTGAAATCACTGAATATACCTTTAATGCATTCTGGTACCTTCTCTCTCTCTCCTCCGTTCTCCAGGAATAATCTGAGCTTGTGTTAATTAGGCACAGCTGCATCTAATGATATCCCCTCACTGTACTCATTAACTTTATCATTGAATGTTCCTTAATTATAATATTGTAGGCCACTGCATCTATCTACTTTTCTACCCTAGGTTTAAGTTTACCGAACCTTTAGCCAATATTACCTGGTGGTGCTCAATATACATGATTTGGTTTCTTTTTTCTCACAGAATCAAAGGTTTTATGGTCATGACCAGGATCCTGGATGGCTTGATTCTAGGCTTACAATAATCAATATCAAATTTGGAAGTCTCGGAGGTCATGGCACAGTCGTTAGTGTCGCCTCACAGCTAGAAGGTCTAGGGTTCGATTCCCACGTCATCAGTGCCCATTCCCGAGGAAGGGTTGGCAAAAGGGCCTTTCTGTGTGGAGTTTGCATGTTCTCCACGTGTGCCCTAGGGTAGGTACCCTCACAAAAACATGCAGTAATCCTGGTCTCTAAACTACCTCCCCCTGGCCAGCCGAGGCACCTGATGGAGGGGAAAGGAACTGGTCGGAATAATGTGTTCCTTCCACTCCCCCGTCAGGTGAAAAGAAGCAGCTTGGACTTCTCATGCATTGAAGGAAGCATGAGGTCAGTCCACTGCCCCCCCCAGGTTTGCAGAGGAAGGGTAGCGCCCAGGATTACATTAGATAATTGACACTGGGTGAAAAAATGAGTTACAAAATCATGGGATAAAAATTTATTGTTTTCTAAGTCTCTATGGGAAAAATGAATGTCGTCACTGTTATTGCCCCCCCCCCCCCCCCCCCACACACACACACACACACACACACACACACACACTTGAATTACCTCTTTCAAAGCTCCGACATCCGTTTTGTCAATGGCTAAAGAAAAAAGAAAAAACGAATAAACTCCAACAACAGAGATACAGTAAGTATTTTGCTTTATAAGTTACCACATACCAGTCTGGATCTTCACTAAAGCAAGGTTTGTGATGTGGAAAAATCCCTCGTTTATGAGGAGTAGGATGCGATATATTCCTGCAAGCATGAAACAATAAAATAGATCCAACAAGGCATTAAATCTAACATTCCATAACGTCATCCATTTCAATTACCGGTAGTCACAAAAAGATAAATTTATTCCCCTTCAAATCCAGATTATTATAACAGTCCATCTCCAAAGCTAGTTTCTAATAATCAGCTGGAAAGAGCTCACCTGATGAGTCCTTATCCTCCTCTATGACGAGATGCTGGTATGTTTTATCATTTCCTTTACATGGTTTCTCCACCAAAACCTGTAAGATATTCCTTTGTATTCATCAATCAAATCACATACCGGTTTCATTCCCATTAGAAAGCACACTGGATAGTTATACAGGCTTTCATTATGGCTGGGTCGATTGTCTCAAGCAGGGACACCGAAATATTGTGGATGACTTCAGACAAGTACTGCATACCAATACAAGTTAAAAGGACATTGCCGCAATATGTGGGTAGATGCACATTGTGTGACAGTCTATAAAAGTATGTATGGTACATTCTGTAACTGGCATCTACTATTTATCATTCTCTTCCCCCCTTTCCTTTTATGTCCGTTGACTGAATTACTCGATCAGATGTTGTCTTTCATGTTTACATTTCTTCACTTTATTATTATTAATATTATTATTGTCTCCACCAGGCCGAAGGCATGTGGGGAGAGTATGTTTTGCACTCCGTCCGTCCGTGTGTCCGTCCGTCCGTGTGTGTGTCCGTCCTTCCGTCCGTCCGTCCGTGTGTCCGTGAGCAGCTAATCTCGGCCACCGTTAATCCGGTCAATGCCAAATTTTGCACACACACTCCCTGGATGCCAACGATGAACCTCTGCCCCAAACTTTCCAGAACGGCCTGTTATAGCGCCACCAGGAGGCTGCTTTGTGCAAAAAAAGTTTTTGCACAGTACACCTACAGTTTTGTCCAAACATCACGCAAATTGGTACACAGTCTCTCTAGAGCCATTCAACGAAACGGGTCTTTCAGATTTCTCAGACTCCATCCTGATTGGTTAAGATTGGCTTCCAAAGTTCACAGGAGTGCTCACAAAATGCTGCAAATCATGAACACATCGCGTGATTTCCGTGAAATTGTGCACCCACATTCCCACTAGGCCGAGGACAAAATGCCACATGAACAATTACAACTCAGACTCAAGGTGGCGCTATAACTGGCCGAAAAGGGTTTTTACCTCTAACTGCACGGATCTGTGGATAACTTTGTATGCCAACTCCCTAGAGGCCAAGGAAAAACCTTTGCCTGGAATTTTTCACATCTGCTCTTTATAGCGCCACCAGGAGGCCGACATATGTAAAACACATTTTCTATTATTACTCCTTCAGATTTTATCCAAATTTCACGCAAATCGGTATACACTATCTCCATAGTCATGTGATCAACACGGAGCGGCACCATTTCCCATCTTCCATCCTGATTGGCTAAGATTGGCTTCCAAAGCTCACACGATTCGTCCATTTCGAAAAAAGCCCACAAATCACAAACACAGTGTGCAATTTCCCTTAAATTATACACGCACATTTTCACTAGGCCGAGGACGACATGCCACAATTTATTCCTCAAAATCAGCCTCACGGTGGCGCTATAACAGGCCAATTCCTGTTTTTAGCTATAACTGCATCAATCTGTATACAACTTATGTATGCACACATGGAAAAACATTGTACCTGCATCCCTCCAACACGAACCTCCGGCCCAAATCTTCCTCAACAGCCTGTTATAGCGCCACCATGAGGCCACAACCTGACCTGCCCTGGTGGAGACCTGTGCCGATTGGCACTTTGTCTAGTTTATGATTATTCTTTTTTCAAATGCGTTACTTTTAATGTTGCTGCTGTCTCTTTGAGGAGACAATGTGAATTTTGCATTGAGAACCTAATGCTGTGTAACCTATGCTGTGCTTGTGTATAAAATGTATCGTTTCCCCCGGCAATAAGTTGCAAAAAGAAAAGGACATTGCCACAATCCAATAAGGTGTAGGGGTCGATTCATACACCTATTTATTTAGTGCTATAAAAGTAAATTCATACTCCCTCACGGCTAGCGCCGAAGTCGCTTGTAAATATCGGAGGTCCTTGGCAAGAATGTGTTTGTGGCCGGGAAATGAGCCTTGCACAGCGGGTACAAAGCTTTATGCTTCAGCCCATTTTCGGCTAAAATATTCACCATGTTGACTAAACAATGTAAATTGCTTAACAACCATTTTGTTTTATTTTTTAAATGACCGAAATAAAGATTCAAACTCAATATCTGACTGGCCCTCACTGTGGCGGTGCGTCCTCCTTGACTTCCAGCCGGCTGGGTGTTGTGTTGTGTCACACAAACAGGCTGATTTGTGTGTGTGTGTGTGTGTGTGTGTGTGTGTGTGTGTGTGAGAGATATCAAACGCAGTTGGTTAAGAACGTGATGTGGGGGTACCGGCTGACCAAGTGCCCATAGGCTATGGGCCTGACAGCGCGTTGCGTGTTCGAGTCCCGTTCATGACGACCTTTTCTGCATGTCTCTCCCCTTCTCCCTCTTTCCTGTCTATCTTCACTTGATACTATCAATAAAAACAGAAAAGCCAAAAACAAATCTTAAAAAAAGAAAGCGATGCGTTGTGGGAAAACGGAGGTATCTTGTGTTTTTGTTTGTTATGTGAACATGTTGTTTATTTGTGTAGCCTAGTATCGGTTTGTAATAATCTTAGAGAGTATTTGTTTTATTGTTGAGAACGAGTGTGAGAAGAGTGGAAAGCAGAGCAGCTGGTCTGACAACAACACTGCAGCCAGATTGCATGGCCAGCGAGCGACAGCTCCTGCAGACTGCCCGCTCTGCAGAGCTCGCCTCCCAGCCTTTCTTGGCTTCAACGGTGACAAATTGAACTTGAAGCTGGGCTGAATTAATGAGGAAATACTGCCGAAATGATTTTGGGTCGTCACAACATTTCAGTGGCACCGAAGCGCCTACTTTAGTTCGGTTCCCGCCCTCCCAAACATCTGAATGACGTCACATTGTAGTCTCTACAGAGCCGAACCAACTTTTTTAGCACTAAATAGGACTATGAAAGGACACAAGACATACCCTGGTGAGGAGGATCCTCTTTTGTGGGACATAGATCAAATGGAGGTTTCCATTTCTTTCGCAGACCACCAAAAACTGTCCTTCCAGACACACATCCACTGCATCCACAGCAGTTTCTGGGGAAAAAAAGTTACACCACCCGGCCCTCATTACTGATTTGTTTAGGTAAAATTTATTAGACTACAGTACAGTAACACAGCTCTCTGCATAATAGTTTTATTAATTTGTTTGGGATACCCATCCATCATGTTTGGCACACAGATTTGAATATGTACCATGAAACAAACAAGTTAATAGACTGATTCTTCAATTCTAGAAGAACACAAACTAATTGATGCTGAAACAAGCAATATCAAAGAGACATTTACCAAAGTCAAGGTGCAGCAGGATGTTCTGATAATTGTGATCAAACAGAATAATGGTTCTGTCAGCAACAACAATGCTACTATTCGTATCACTAGAGGAATAGAGCTGCGGATTGGACTGCACCTGCAAAAAACAATAATTTTTACAAGATTTTTGGTCAATACAATATATACCGGTGTATCCGATTTGGATGAAATCAGATCAAAATGAAATGACGTTATCCGTCGCCGTGGAAACGGCAGATGTTCTAACGGCGACAGAATGCGTAGCTGTCCTCGCAAATGCCACTTTTTTTCTTTCACAATGCCAACACATACCCAATCCGTTATCCGATCCGATTCTTGGGCAGACGGACACTCACATTGCGATAGCGGCAGATCAGTATAAGCCTGGGACCGAGGCTACTCAGGCTAGCCGTATGTTTTGTTGTTATTAAAACAGGAAGACAACCCCGTCTTCCTGTGACTGTCTATCTCCAACAATACTATAGCCTGGCTACATTTTAGAAATGCACCTATCACCATTGTTGGAGTAGCCTATAGTATGCAGCCCATGTAATGCGTAAGCAGCGTAACAATAAACGCATCGATGAATGAATGAATAAATAAATAAACGTTTGTTTCTGACGGGGTTCGAACTTTCTCCTCCGTTTGTCGGCATAAAGTTCCCCAGTCATGGAGCGTATGCCTACTACATTGAGCCATTCTAGCCATGACATTTTGTAATCATAATCAAATCATAGGTTATAAAAGAAGCCATCACAACTCAAAACGAACTGGGAACTAGATCAACTTGAAATCTCTTTCGTCACACCGATTTCCAAAACGGCTGTTTAATAAGCCTACAGAATTGTTTTTAACATCACCATCTCACCATCATCACCTATATAAGTTCACCTTATGTTAATTAATGTTATACAGGCCACATAGAAGTAGTAAATATGATGCATGATAGGTTAAAGTAACAATTTCTTTATAACATGACCTAAATATGCCCAAAAGCTACACTGACGTGACTTGGTCAGTCAATGTGCTCCAAATTATCAAAGCGAATGGTGTTAATGTTTCAGTTTCACACATAATATTCTGCCCATTTAAAGCGTCAAAATAAACGCATCATGAACGGATGACTGAATAAATAAATAAATCAATAATTGTCAACATCTCACAGGATTCGAACTCCTCCCAATGTCAGCAGGAGCACACCAGTCTGAAGCATAGCCCAGTGTGCCATTATGTGCACTTCATCTCTGAACAGTAAATAACTCATAGAGTACAAATCCAGTTATCACAACTCAAAACAACAGACAACAGAATAGATTAACTTGAGATATCAACACCACTGAATGACTGAGGCCCCTGGCTCCTCTGTCTATAGGCCTACCTTTATTCCTTCTATCCCAATTTCTATTTGGTCTTTGGCATCGTTTTTGTTTTCAAAAAGCAAGATTCTGTAGGCTACCATGTTTTTTTAAATATTTTATTTGTTCTCACTTTCTGATTGATTGATTGATTGATTGAAATATTTATTTAACAGTTTGCAGAAACTCTGTCGTCGATCCTAAGCCATTCCAGCCTGTCAATGGGCAGGGGTGAGGTGGGTTCTGGGGGTGAGGCCAAGTAGGAGCCTGACCTGTTTTGGGAAGTCTGGAGCCTAGTTTGGCTGAATGTGTCATTTCCAACTCTATTGTCGGCGCATGGAAACTAAGGGCTACTAATATATACTATTCTCTGCCTATCGGGACGTAACTCGGACGGCGCTGAGTCGGGTCTGGTGGCCGTCGCAACGCTCGGCACGGCGACTCGCTCGGCTAGCGCCTCGCTCGGCGGTGCCTCACGTGGCTCAAGGCCACCAGACACGGCGCGCCTCCGTCATTGACATCAGTGACATTATCACATACTGAAACACTGAGTAGGCCTATGCCAGTATACCCATATTGGCCCTGTTGAGGTGCCGATAACAGATAGTGTGTATAGAATGGCGCACGTTGCTTCTGACTGGTGCACAGGTGCTGACAGTTCAAAACTTCGAATCCCATGATGAGAGCCTTTTATTTATATTCATCCATCCGTTGATGCGTTTATTTTGACGCTTTAAATGGGCAGAATATTGTGTGTGAAACTGAAACATTAGCACCATTCGCTTTGATAATTTGGAGCACATTGACTGACCAAGTCACGTCAGTGTAATGTGGCTTTTGGGCATATTTAGGTCATGTTATAAAGAAATTGTTACTTTAACCTATCATGCATCATATTTACTATTTCTATGTGGCCTGTATAACATTAATTACCATAAGGTGAACTTATATAGGTGATGATGGTGAGATGGTGATGTTAAAAACAATCTGTAGGCTTATTAAACAGTTTTGGAAATCGGTGTGAATCTGCTGAGATTTCAAGTTGATCCAATTCCCAGTTCGTTTTGAGTTGTGATGGCTGCTTTTATAACCTATGATTTGATTACGATTACAAATTGTCATGGCTAGAATGGCTCACTGTAGTAGGCATATGCTCCATGACTGGGGAACTTTATGCCGACAAACGGAGGACCAAGTTCGAACCCCGTCAGAAAAAAACATTCATTTATTTACGGTATGTATTTATTCTTTCATCGATGCGTTTATATTGACGCATTACATGGGCTGCATAGTTAATGTATGTGACACATATGTTTACTCATAGTTGCATTTATAAAACGAATTGTTGTACATAGACAGTCACAGGAAGAAGAGTGTCTTCCTGTTTCTCAACAACAATCACAACAACAAAACACAGGGCTAAAGGGTGTGCAACCACAACGCAATGTGAGTGTCCGTCCGTCTCCCCGACGCTTCTTAATCCAAACCAGAATCAGATCGGTATGTTTTGATAAGTTGGCATTGACGAGGACAGCTACGCAGTGTAGGGTCCGTGTAGGACCACAATGGAACATCAGCCGTTACTAGGACGACGGAGACGCCATTTCAAGTTGATCTGGTTTCACGTTAATCTTTGTCACCGGTAGTAGGTAGAGTAGAGCAAATGCAAGGTACTTTTTGTGTTGTGAGGACACTCAGGACAGCATATACTGTATGAATCGAAAAAAACCTCTACAAGAATCTAAATGTTTGGGCTAAGTAGGCATATAGCCTACTGTTTGGCCTAAGTAGGCATATAGCCTACTTAGGCCAAACATTTAGATTCTCGTAGAGGTTTTTTTCGATTCTGACGAATCTCTCTAGAGAGTCTAAAAGATAACCCCGCCCCTAACGTCGAAAAGGAACGTTTGTGCCTCAAAATCACTCTTACCTTGTACAAATGCAAAATCTAAGCTGCTTTAAATGTTGCCCCACTTGTTTGTGAGGTGATCGCAATCAGATTAAACACCGCACATGCTATTTTTCAAGAAAAAAGGTATTTTAATCCACTCTGTTTCTGAATCCTCCATTGTAAATGCGGTAAACGGCGCAACAGAATATTGCCCGCGCCCCTAGCGGCCAGGGTTCTCTTGCGCATTTACAATGGAGAGAAAAGCAAGATGGCCGCCAGATTCCGAGACAGAGTTGATTAAAATACCTTTTTTATTGAATAATAAGCATGTGTGGTGTTTAATCTGATTGCGAACACCTCACAAACAAGTGGGGCAACATTTAAAGCAGCTTAGATTTTGCATTTGTACAAGGTAAGAGTGATTTTGAGGCACAAACGTTCCTTTTCGACGTTAGGGGCGGGGTTATCTTTTAGAGAGATTCGCCAGAATCGAAAAAAAACCTCGAGAATCTAAATGTTTGGGCTATTAGGCTATAGCCTACTTTATGGTGTCTGTCCAAAAAAGTGTCCATGATCACATGAATATTTTAACCATAGCTTACCTTTTCACCAGTGGAAATTTTGACCAATGTATCCACTTGATACAAGCCACTATTTTCATCTGAAACATTGCGAAGCCGAAGACTGTTGGTGTCCTCGTTAGTCAGAAGTTCAATGTCGTTCCACATTGTAGTTCTTAGACAAAAGGATTAAGATCACTCACTCATTTAACGTCCATGTTTGTGTTAACAGTTAATCTCATTGACATATTAAGGCACACAAGCGCATAACTATTACCTATTGTTGGCCTCTTATTGGGAAACAGGCAAATTGTTACTATCAAGAATCCACACATTGGGTCGCGCTAGGCTAATAGTATCGGTATATTTTTTATATCTAAAGTCACATACAACTAGTCGCAACTAAAGTATACAACTGCTGGTCAAACCGTAAAGAAGAATACATGTCGCGTTGGAGTTTGAAGCGTCAACACGTTTTAGCAGATCAAACAACACTGACAGTGACAGAAGATAAACGTAAACAGAAAACTTCAGAAATTGGCGGGCTGTAGATACCATCCGGGTCACAAGGAGGAGCTTGAGATTATTCTTCCGACAGACTGTACACTACACTGTAGTGCCGAAATGATTTCGGCTCGTCAGAAATTTTCAGTAGCACCGAAGAGCAGATAAGTTAGCCTGGGGCCGAGGCTAACCGAAGAGCCGACTTTAGGACGGTACCCGCCCACCCCCCCCCCCCCCGAACCTCAAATGACGTCAAATTGTAGGCTCTACAGCGACGAACCGACTTTTATTCGGCTCTATGGCCCTTCACTCGTGCAATGCTGCCATGGAATGCTGCCCTCCACAGTCTTGGAGGGCAGTCTTCTTCTGTTTATGTTGGACGCCATTTCCCAGCGGCCTTTGCGGGCAAAATAATAATAATAATAAAAAAAAATATATATATATATATATATATATATAGTACATAAAAAATATATAAAAAAATAAATAATAATAATAATAATGTAAATATGATAAATAAATAAAAAGATAGTCATGACACTCGCACCGTGATATATTTACAACGATAAAGTCGACAAAGGTTCAGATTTTAAAGTTTTTTTTTAAGTTCTCACCCTCAGAGCCAAGGATGTTATGATCCTCTTCGGGTAGGGTGACTAGTTAATTTCTTAAAATGTGTCATCCAATTCACCAATCCAATGCGTGAAAATGTAAATATCAAAAACTCCTGTGGAAGGGTCATCATACGGTACAGTTTAAACTACCGGTATATTAACCCATTTAGGCCTGATGTCGAAATTAAAAAAATTTCTTCTATGGCTTTGCCTACTCATTTGGTAATCTCAGCTCAAAAACTCCTGGGAACCCAGATTAGGTAATCATAGCCCACATTTGGAGCTCTGGCTCATGGACTTCTGACTTAACACCTGAATGCAGCCTGACCACTGACCTGACCAGTAATGTAAACCAACCAGAATCTCAACTGAGAATACAGGTTCTGTTTCAACCTCCGTCTATAAAGAGACACAATTTGGCCATGCAGTTCAAACCTGTCACTGAGCCACTATAGACCTCATAGACAGCAGCTACAGAACAACAGGAAAGCCCTCGATGCCCTTTTAGTGACCAGAATCAGATCCAGACTGATGTCTCACATTTTGTTTTAAATGCAAATTTTAGTCATGGGTGGTGGCCGACTTGGTACCATAGCCTAGGGGATATTTCTCATGTTATTTAACACATCATAATAATATGGCCTGTAAGGCCTGGGCTATTGAACTGCACTGCACTATACCTCCAGCGTCTTGCCTTAAGGATAGAGCGGCCTCTTTTAAAGACTTAACTCTTTAGTTGCTTGTATTGACTTGCCATGTTGTGCAGTAATATAGAAGTGTGATGCATCGTAGAATCGAATCATTAGCTGGTAAATCGTAATTGAATTGAATCATGAGGGCAGTGCCAATGCGCACCTCTATACCAGGGGTTCTCAACGTTTTTTGGCTTTTTTCACGATTTTCATACAAAACAGTATCGTCAGTATAGCATTTACCCTGTTGCACCATTGCCTTCCGCCCATTGCACGGTGCCTTTTCATACACATACACAACACCAAGACATTGTCATCAGCGATGATAATGTCCAAATACCTGGTATACACATATATATACTGTTTGCATGTGTGCTGCTCTACTGTACCCATACAGTACTACTTTGAATTTGGTGGTGGTGGTGGCGCCGGGGCCCGGTGGTGAACTCCAGAATTGTGTCAGCATGGTCATCATTCACACAAATGATTGAGCCAAAACTTCAATCTGACAAAACAAATCCAACTTTATTATTAAGCATTACCCCTCAACAAAATAGGGAGAAAAATCATGATGATTAATACTATAACCCCTTGGTAATAAAACCATATTGGTGCAATACCTTTACACCACTGGAAATAAGAGGGAGATGAGATTTTGCTCAGTGCAGACTCATATAAATACAAAAATATGTCATACAACCTCATGTTATCATTGGTGTCTAATACAATATGTTGCTCAAATTCATACATAACATTATGCTATGATTTCATATATTTTATGGAGTAGTACTCATGGTGTTGCATATTTTACATCAAAGTCACAGTATAGAACTCAACATCAGAATAAAAATGTACGGTTAGACTTTCCATGCTAATTGCTTACCTGATGACAGATGTGTGTAGCATGCCAAAAGGCCTTGTTTTTATAACATCAAGATTATCATTCACAGTATCATTACTGTAAATATTGTAAACATGATTTATTTATTTTTTGAGAAAAAAAAATGTAAACAGCATGCAAATACATTTTATAACATTTGAAGCACACCCCTGAGGTTTGAAGTTTGTTTGTGTCACTCACATGCAGCCAGGTGTGGTTCACTGTTAACCACATCATATGACTGAATATAATGGTTATTCCCTGGTGCATAATCCCTTGAAGCTAAAATGGCTACCAATGACTTTTACATTAATACAATATTTGGATATTGTACAATTATTGTGTAAAATATATAATTAACATTATAAATTATAAATACAATTTCCACAACACTGGGAGAACACACATGCTGTGTTCAGTGAAGAGCCACCCTGTCAAGTCTGTGGTGCTTCCTTTTTATTTGAAGGAATAGACTTCATCATCATATTCCAACTCGATTTCCTCATCTTCATCCAGGAGTCCGTACTTGAACTTACGATACACCGTGCCGTCCTGTCCCATATACACAATATCGTCGTCATCATTCTCCTCATCATCATCCTCGCAATCAATGATGCGGTCACTGTACTCCCCAAATGATGAGGTGGTGTTTTGTGTGGTGCTGCCGCCATTGCTGTCAAGTTTCTCATAGCCTCCAGCTTTGTTTTTAAGAGTGCTGACAATAGGATGTTTTTTGGAGCGAGCTTGGAGGAAGACAAAAACTCCTCCACCCACCACAATGATGAGTAGCACACAGGCAGTGACAAAGATTTTGGCACTGCTTCCTCGGCCCTCCAGTTCAAGTTCCTTAGCTCCCCTGAACACAAAGTTGACACTCATGATGCACTCCGCTAAGAAACAGAAGACAAGACAAGACAGAGGGTTAGATCAGATAAATTAGGTAAACTGTTTCTTCTTCATCAACTGTTTTTGATTGGCACACACATGACCTGAGTTCTTGTAGTGAGCCTGCAGGTCCAAGGAGAAATACCACCTCAGGTCCCACACCGAATTTCTCCGATATGAGATTATTATTGGGGGTATGTTAGAAGATGGAGAACAGCTTTGCTATTGTCACATAGTACTGTATGTGTCTATGTTCCTAGCAAGGCACTTCACTAACTTTTGGGGACTTCTTCCCCAGAGTTACTGTGCCTTCCTGTTTTACAGGCTTCAATCATCATGGACTATATTCAAGGGTGTGTTTGCGGACCAAGGCTTTCCATGGAATATGTCTGGGGAGTCGGGACTGTTATATCATACTACAATTATATCTCCTATTATTATTGATCTTTAGTGGTTTTGTTTGTTGTTTGACTCTCTCTTCTCTCTCCAAAGTCTTTCTCCAGTGTTGTATGCTCTACATTTAATTTGGAAAAATACTTTGTTGACAACTTTCACTGTTTACCTCTTGAGGCCTGGCAGTCGCAGCAGTCCATGGGTATGGGTGCACCATCCCTACGGGATTCATTCCCACAGCAGGACATGCAGCGGCCATCATCTGAAAGGATTTGGAGTGCATGACATTCTGTGCAGTTCCTCTTGCTGGCACCCCGACAGTCCAGGCAGGACGGATCACATGCCACACAATCTGGCTTTGAACCCACGGAGGCGAGGCCCTGGAGCCATGTGTAAATATTTGAATCATAATCAGTTTACTGGCAAATAAACATCATATAGAGTACAAATAATTTGACTTGGTAGGTTTGGCTATGTTCTAATCAACATGTTATAGCACAAACAAAATAGGAAATGGCAAATAAAAAAGCCTTGTAGATTTAAAAAATATATGGAAATTCTAACTAGACAGCATGAAAATAATCCAAAATACAGTACGACACGCGTGTGTGCTCACATGTGTGCTCACATGTGTGTCTCAACATACATGTTGAGACATGTGAGCACACACACGCGCGCGCGCGCGTGCGCACGCATGCACGCACGCACGCACACCAGACACAGGGACAGAGAGAGGGAAAAAGACGCAGTTTGATGTTACTGCCAAGATTTGCGAAACACGGAGTGTCTCTTTCTTGTTAACCCAGTGCTAACCTTCATTAGCAGGTGTGGGATCTGTACCCAGCAAGCCAAATGACGTCATGATGACGATATGATGACGTCCTCCGATGACTCCGGTGACGTTCAGGACTAGGCCAGATTTACATGGCTCTACTGCAACTTTATTATACAGTATATACAGCCAGAGTTTGCCTTGGGCATATTTCTGGACTTTTGATATATAAAGTATATCAAAATTGACTGTATCAAAGGCCTCTTCGATACAGTCAATTTTGATATACTTTTAAAGAAATTGAAACACTATGGGTTTCAAGGACAGATTCTTAAATGGCTGCAGAGTTGTATGTGTTTGAGTTCCTCAGGGGTCGATTTTGGGTCCTTTAGTATTTCTTATATAATAATGATTTACCTTCTGTTTGCTCCAGGATGTTTCCCATACTTTTTGCTGATGACACCAGCTTATAGTTATAACACACACTGACTTTCATTCCCTCATAGCTGAGGCCAATGAAGGTTTGGAACAAATATCCACATGGTTCCAAGCAAATAAGTTATCCTTAAATGTAACAAAATCAAATTTTATTGCATTTAGTGGAAAAAACTAAAAATACTGTAAAGACATTTGTAAAATTATCATAAATGATAATGAGATATCATCAAGTATCCTCTACTAAATTCTTAGGAGTCGTAGTAGACGAGAAACAGTTTCCGTTAATCATACTGTAAATAACTAAGACTTGTGTTTTGTTCTAGACTTCTGTATGCAATCATGTTTTCTGTTAATAATAGTATATTGCACTGAAAACATGTTTTTTAATGTTTGGTTATTGTACACAGGTTGAGGCCTCGTATAAGCCCCTTGGGCTTCTTGCCTCCTCCTATCACTTTCCTTTATTATAATTTTTTCTACGTATTTCCCATTGTTGTATTGTTTTATACTGTGCTAAATAAATCAATCAAATCAAACAGCCCATATGATGATGATCTTTACGTCATTTCCGGGACGTCTTCTCCAGTTGAAATAATATAGATTATTCTGGGCCAGATCTGACTAGTTATGATATGACTTAAGTTGATCTGACCTCGATCGGACTCTCTCTGATTCATCCAGGGATATCTGTCTTAGTGGGCAGAATTTGTGTTGGTTGAAATCAGGTGATATTCTGAGCCAGATCTAGATCTGACTAGTCTTGGTTTGAACGTGATCTGGCCCCAATCGAGACGTCACTAATTCGTCCAGGTCCTGAACGTGCTTGCTGGGTATGATCGCACACACGCACGCGCACACATGCACGCACGCACGCACGCACGCACGCACGCACGCACGCACGCACACACGCACACACACACACACACACACACACACACACACACACACACACACACACACACACACACACACACACACACACACACGTGCATGCACACACATAATCTTTACCTGCAAGACAGGAAAGTAGCCTAGGAGACACGGGGAGTCACAAATTCCTGCAAATAGTCTATATCCTTCATAACAGGACTGACAGGATAGAGCACCTTCAGCTGAAGGAGACAAAGAAAGAAGATACAATTAATGGCAATACAATGGTTCTGACTCTGATAAAAACTGGTCAGGCTACTACTTGGCCTCACTCCCCGAATCCACTTCACCCCTGCCCACTTTGACAGGCTAGAATGGCTTAGGGTTGACGACAGAGTACAGCATCTTGCAATGAGTCTGGTCCACAAGATTCGCTACACCACCAAGATACCCATGTACCTGTCTAAATACTTCCTTAATGTCAACGAAGTCCACACCCACAACACCAGAGGAAGTTCAACAAACCATGTGCAACCCAGATTCGGCACAAACAAGGAACTAAATTAATTTCGCTCCTACTGTACATGCCACCAAAATGTGGAACGCCGTACCAACAGTCATTAAGACATGCGAATCCCTAGACTCCTTCAAAACTGCTCTCAAAGGGCACCTACGGACGGCTACAATTCGGAACTGGCCCCCGTAAAATCTGAATCCCCCACCCACCCCTTTCCCCCCTCACTGTATATGTTTCTTTACCCTTTACCCTTTTTACCTCCTCTATGACGATGTCCTGTTTTGACTATATAGTTGTGTATATTCGTACGTCTCTAAATGTTTTGATGAATTGAAAATGGTGGGCCGTATTGTAAACAAGTGTAATGCTTTATGGTGTCGTCCACTCACAGTTAACAGTTTTTGTATTGAGTTGTACTTGAAATGTACTGTAATTCTGCAAACTGTTAATAAATCAATCAATCAATAAAAAAAAACACATTGCATGGCAATGCTAGAATGGCCAAACCATGACCGAGTCAGCAAAGACCTATACATTTACAGTATATAATATATAAATGTTTTTGCTGACTCATTTCTGGTTTGGCAAATATAATTGTCCTGAGGTCAACTAATGTCCTCCAATTCTGGAATGATCCCGTACCTCTACAGGTCTTGCAGGTTGGGTGGCATTTGTGGCAGGCCTTCGACCAGGTGTCCTGGTAGTAGTAGACAGGGCAGCTCTGCAAACATTGTCCCCACTGCCTCAGGTACAAGTAGCCCTCCCGACAGCTCAGACAGTCGCTCCTACTACGACCCCAACACTGGCCACACGAGGGGTCACAGCGCTCACATAGCCCAGAGGACATGTTGCCATAGTGACTGATGGGGGCAGACAAGACAAATTAATGTTCTTTGCTGAAACACGTAAAATCATTGTGTGTGTGTGTGTGTGTGTGTGTGTGTGTGTGTGTGTGTCATGCCTTTCTAACCTCTCTGAGCAGGTCTCTACACAACTGCGACCCTCTCTGAGGAGTCCAGGTTTACAAGTGACACACTGCACGCTGTGATGTCCCTCACATGACGCACAGCTAAAGTGACAACGCTCACATGCACGTTCATCCTCGTCGGCATAGTAACCCACGGGACACTCCTCCACGCAGTTGTTGTCTGATGGGCACAAATATTATATTTACAAAGTTGGACGTCTCTGGAAAGAGAACAACAATCTACTGCTAAATTGCAGCTATGGAATAATAGTGAAAATCAACAGCAATTATGGTCATATAGATCCTATTTTCGTATTTTTTTTAAATTGGTCCCGATGATGACATTATTGGCACATGATAAAAAGATTTGACACAAGAAGGTTGCTTTGCAGGATTATGATGATGAAATTGATTGGCTTGACAATGGATTGACTGCAGTACTGGCCAAAGGTCAAACAACCTCCATAACTCACTGAGCAGGAAGTGTGGGTTGTTGCAGCTAAGGCAGTGTTCTTTGCCAGGCCCAGAGCAGCGATGGCAGAGTGGGTGGCATAGCGGGCACTCCCCATTGTCATCCCTGTACGAGTGCATAGAACACTGGCTGTACCACACACAGTGTCCACTGCTATCTTTACGCATGTTGGATTCACAGGTGAGGCAGGAGGCAGGTTCAGAGCCCGAACAGGTCAGGCACGACCTATCACAGTCTGGGGATAATTGAGTGCAGTGAGATAGTGAGTGAGACACAGACCATAAGACAAGACTATGAGAAGGTTGTACGCCGTACGGTGTGTGTGTGTGTGTGTGTGTGTGTGTGGTTATGACCGTGTGTTAGCCCATCCTTACCCCTGCATTCAGCAGTGTCTTGATCATGGTATGTATTTGTGGGACACTGAGGCAGACATTCTCCATTGTAGCGGACGGCCTTTGGGTTCCGACACACGTCGCAGTCGTCTGCATCCGGCCCATCACATGAATGGCAATCAGCATGACAACTCACACACTCCTGCTGCTCCACGCTGACAAAGTAGCCAGTGGGGCAATCGTCCACACACTTGTCATTATGGAGGTAGTAGAACTCTGCACATTCTGGGAGTAAATGGAAGAAAATAGTTGGTGAAATCTAAGCAATGATTCAAATGTTATCCATGCAGGAATTTCCAAAACAAAAGCATTTCAGAGCTTACTCTCGATTTACTCAAACACAAACCATCTGTGCATTTTTACTCATCATGGCAGGCAGTGTCATGATGGCATGTCCATGAAGACACATGCAGCCATTGTTACACATCTCTGCTGTCTGGAAGAAACCACCTAACTCCAAAATGTTACTTTTTTAGGAAATGAAGAATACCTTTTTAATTTTTAAAACAATGCAATACTGCCTCAACAAAGTTAGTATTGTTATTTTCATGAGAGGGGGAGTTAGCTGCTTTAGCAGACAGTTTGAGGGTCCAATGGAGTTAAGAGGTTTCGTCCGCTTTTTTATACTTTTCATTGGTTGAATATTTTTTAACCAATACAAAGACGTAAAGGGTGTACAATAGCAATGATTATACTTTACACATTGTTTTGGGCTTTACCATTCGTGTAAACACCACAGTAACTTTTACGTGTATTACCTCGTCACTTACTCACTTCTACCCTAAACTCGTTCTCAGATGTATTTCTCACAAGGAAATAAAGCCTGGAAAAGAACTACTGCCATCTCTAACCACGTAACCAGAAGAACAGGAAGTAAAGGGCTAAATATGTCCAGATGACCGGAACTTCCTGGTATTTCCAGTTCCAATTTTGGCAGTAGTTCTCATAGACTATGGTAGTTCTTGTCAATGTCCAGCCTACTTTTATCCTGACTTAAAACTTCAGTTTGGGTGGAACTGAACTAAAGATAGCACAACATATTTGATATTTAATTTGTTATTCATAATCATACTGTATATTAAAATGATAAATTTATTGTTCTAATTGCACTTACAAATACAATGACGAGAAATGTATTGATTTCAGTTTTTCTTATAATATGAGCAGTGTTTTTGAGAAATTGCAACTTTTTATGGCAGTCAAACCAAGTTTAGATTTTATTTTATTTTTTTAATCACAATGAATCGCAGAATCACATACACTGTATTATGATAGAATGGATTGGTGAGGTCCCTGGTGATCCCAGATCTAGGCTACACAGTTCACCAGCGGTACAGAAAGCCAGGAACCTTTTCCGATTTCCTCTATTCAAGTGGTTTTCAAACCTTTCTTACCCTGACACAGGCCATCATGGTTGCACACCTTACAGTCAGGCGGGCATCGCAAACACTCTGTCTCTGTGGCATAGTGTCCTTCAGGGCAGTGGCCCTGGCAGGAATGGTCCACTAAAAGGTATTGTATGGCACAGCTCAGACAGTGAGTGGCATTGCCCTCGCATGACGCACAATTTGGGGCGCAAGACACACACACAACGCCTTGAGGAAACCCCCTGAGAAAAGAGAGAGAGAGAGAGAGAGAGAGAGAGAGAGAGAGAGAGAGAGAGAGAGAGAGAGAGAGAGGGATGGATAAAGGTGAGGAACTGATTCTCAAAACCTAGCTACAAGATGCTGAGACGTTATGGTATTATAATACACATAATATCGTGTGTGTGTGTGTGTGTGTGTGTGTGTGTGTGTGTGTGTGTGTGTGTGTGTGTGTGTGTGTGTGTGTGTGTGAGTGTGAGTGTGTGTGTGTGTGTAAGCAACATACAGACAGAGTGATAGATATTATAGATAGAAGAAAAAAACTAATTACACAGACAGTCACCTCTTACACTCCACCACACACACACCGTCCTGCAGGTAAAGGTGTGTGTATCCAGTGCTGCGGCATCGTTGGCAACGCTTGCTGTCCTGGCAGACGGCACACCCCTGTAGACATTCTTCACATTGGCCTGATGTCCCGTTAGCAAATGTACCAGATGGACAGCGGGACACACAGGACTGTTGGGCAGTCAGAAAATGCCCTGGAGGACAGAGATAAAACTAACTAAACACACTGCTAATAAAATCAAATGAATCATGTGTAAGGCAAGGCAACATTTATTTGTATAAAACATTTAAACAACAACGTCATTCAATGTGCTTTACATAAAACATTAAGCAAAGGAAACAGTGCAACAGACTTTACCTAAGTCACAAGTGTTGCAGTCTCCATTTCCTGGACCAGAGCAAGTCTTACAGGAAGGATGGCAATGCTCGCAGTCACCATCACCTGGTGACATAAAAACAACAAACTTAGGACATAAATAATTGACTGTCATGACAGTAGAGTAAAACGTAACCTTACATTTTAGGGTAATGGTGGAGAAATTCAAAGGCGTTAAATGGGCTGCGTGGTGGCTTAGCCATATACACAGACCTTTATGCTCCTATAGAGCATGAGAACCTGCGATCGAATCCTAGAGAGCTTAATAAGACCATGGGATCTAATCTGATCCCTGTCTTGTTTCCTCTCTAAAACAAAAGGCAGGGCAGGGCCTAGATACTGATGAGTCATGATAAAGTGTCAAACATAATTCATATAGCCTATTATTCAAGTATATATATTCAAAAATATTTTTTGAACAAGATGTTTCAGAATCAGAACAAATACCATTGCTGTTGAATTACAAATCCATATTTATCATATTTATCTAGTCTAGTCTAGTCTAGTCCTAGTGAACAGTATTTAGCTGGTGACGGGTACTGATGACGTACTGTTCCTGAAGTGCTTGTCAGGGCAGGAGGCCAACCTCCGGTTATCCAAACACTCCCCATTCTCCAGTGTGAAGCCGTCCTCGCAGGAGTCACAGTCATTGTATTTTAGCCCACCACAGGTTATGCAAGCACGATGGCAAGGCTCACAGTCCTCACTCTCTTCGTCCACAAAATAGCCATCGCTACAATGATCAACGCAATCTCCATCTGGGGAGGAGACACAAACAAACATAAAGCATGACCATTTATACACAGTAAAATCCTCAATGTTACTTTGAGTGTACAAATATGTTTTTATATGACAGTGGGGGGGTTACTATTGTGGTCTCACTTAAAGGGACATTTCACCGCTGGAAGAAACTCCAGTCACTCAATGTTAATAGTATCTATTTGTAGTAGATAACAGTAGCACAATTTGAATTTAGCACACTATGGCCAGAAAAATAATAAGTCTGTGTGTTTGACTATAGGGTTTGACTAGATTGATGGATTACTACAATGACCATTATGCTTTGGTGCACTACCCCACCTTGTGGAGAGGGGAGGTCCGTTATACTAAGACAACATGTAGTCCAGGAAGGAAGTGAGACCAGTGCCTATTGACATCACATTCACATGGCCCTTTGAAATACTAAAATATCTAAAACCACATATTACACACATTAAAAACCTCAGGAAAGTGTCCACGAAATTAAATCGTTTGAGAATGACTGCTCCAGGAGTTACAAATGGATAAATGAACACAGAGAGGGTTTTACAGATTTCACAATTTGGGCCACATATGCATAACGCATCCTAAATTTAAATTTGTACCGAAAACATAGAATCCGTCTTCACACCAGTAGCACTGGTCCTGGTCACAGTTAGCACAGTGGGAGTCCACACATCCGGCACAGATCATTGAGTCGTTTAAACTGTACGTCCGATCTGGGCATGACCTATGGCAGTCTGTATTATACCTGAGAGAGGAAATGAAAGGAGAGGAGATAATGCTTTATGGTACATTTGTACACTTTCACAGTTAAATTAAGACTGAGGTTTTAGAATGTATTGTAGGCTATACCATATATAGAGATTGGTTTGATCTGAATGATCAAATTCAAATTCATACAAGTCTTTAAAGTCTTTTACACACAGGGTCAATCAAGGTATAATTTATTATACAATAATGACTACACAACTGAGGAAGGGAGGTGAGCCATAAACAGGGTCAAATATGTTAAATTATGTGTCAATAATTGTACAAAAAAATATATATATATAAAATGAAATGTACTTGTAGTAGCCTTCTTCACAGCTGAGGCACACAGTACCCTGTTGATGTACCCCGTCGTCCTCTGCAATGGAGAATAAGATTCAAAGTCACACACATGTTGCATTTATGACAACTTGCAACAGAGTCTATTGCATAACAATATAACTATATATAACTATATATATAACTATATTATAACTAGAGGACAGAGGAAACCATGCAAGGCACCAATCGGGAGCAATTAGGGGTTCATTGTCTTGCTGTAGGACACTACTACCCCTGAGCCACTGCTGCCCCCAGTAGGCCTATGTCAAACCATGTATGGCTATCCAGAGTTTGATGAAGGTCAGTGTTGTCATTGTTCTGGAAATTCCATTCTGGAAAGGTGTTCCATTCCTCCATTGTTACTGAAATTAGTTGTTGTTGTTGTACTATTCTGCTATGTCTGCCTAAAAGTACAGTACTTGAAATTCCATTCTGTAAAGGTGTTCCATTCCTCCATTACTGAAATTAGTTGTTTGTTTGTTGTCTATTGGTGTACTATTCTATGTCTGCCTAAAAGTACAGTACTTGTTAGAGTTAAAAAAATTAGCTGGGGACCTGGAGTCTGTGAAATATGTCACAAACTTACAGCGCCACCAACAGGTGGATTTTTGAAAATGACTCAAATCATGAAGGCAGTGTGCAATTTAAGTGGAATCTTTCACAGACTTTCATACTAGGCTGAGAAATATATCACACCCTTTTCACATTGGCCAGTTACAGCTAGCGCCACCAACAGTTCAGATCTGTTGTTCTTGTTGTAGTAACGACCCAGCACACTCAAACAAAAGAGGCTGAGTGATGACCCCTTGGGCCCCCTCAACTCTAACTATAACTAGACACTTTACCCCCCCCCCCCCCCCCCCCCTCTCTTTAAAAGTACAGGAAAAATATCAAAGTACAGGTAAAAATATAGTAAATATAGTATCTGGCTCGCCCCAAGCGCCGTGGATATCCACGGCTTGGGGCAAGCATGGATATCTCGCCCCATAGCGTGGATATCTCGCCCCAAACTAAGCATGGATATCTCGCCCCATGTTTATTTTACCTTATTTCTCATATTAGAACATTTAGAATCAATATGTTGTTTGTCAAAGGAGAACATTTAGAACCAGTTTTGTTGTTGTTGGTCAAATGAAAAGTATGCATGGCTCACCCCCGGTCGTTACCAGCAGAGGGCACTCTAACACCAGATAATAAAGTTACCCTGCTCAGTGCTCACCCTACTCTGCACACTAAAGTCAAACATCTGTTTGGATAAATGCAGGGACCCGTTTCACGAAACTTGGATTAGAGATTAAACCGGGATTGAACAGATATCCTGGTTTAATATATCCTGGATCAGCGATTAACCGGTTTCATGAAAACTGGTTAATCTCGCCAGTTTAAGTTTGCCAGTTAACCTGGATATGTTGAGGCTTGATTCAGTTTCATGAAAGCAATGCCACAAGTTACCATGGAAACTAACAGCCAGGTTTAACCGTCTTTACTGTTCATTAAGCAGTCAATCTGATCACAAACCAATGCTTTTTCAACACTTATTCAATTATTATGGGTTTATGTTGCCTTATACACTATATACAAAATCAAAGAACCAAAATATATAGGCTGCACAACCTCATCATAACAGCTTGTGGGAGCTTGTAGATCAGCTACTACTGGTGTATGTTCCCCAAGAATAGGTTTGCTGTGGTGCAAGCGGAATTATTATATTATTTTAAAAAATAGTAACATTTCACCCACTATTGAACCCATGACCCACGGTTCACCAGTCTGGCCCCTGTCTGGGCAACTGGCCCTTCCCCAAATGTAGCTCCCTCAGAGGTGCTACAATATCATTATGCTTACAATAATTCTGTTACATTTATTATGACGATTTCATTATGAAGTTTTAAGTTAAGAGTAGTGGTAAAATGTAGACTATATTTTTGGGGTAGTTAATCATTCAGTCTATCCACTATTGAGAGTATTTTCTCTCTTTAATTACAGTAGCAGTATTTCTTTTAGAAGCTTAAGTAAGTCTGGAATAGATTAGTAAAGATACTGAGATATACAGAAGGGGGCAGTAATGCAACTATTAAGGATACCAACTGCCATAATACCCCACGAAGAAGAAAGATCTGTAAATATGTGTTCCACCGAATGGGTCTACAGAGGAAAAGCCAGGCTCTGCATTCAGCCAGGCTTTATGATCCTGGCTCGATAACCCCATGGGCACATTTGAGCCGACAGCCGCGGACAGAAGAAGCTGTGTTTTACGTAATTTCCGAGTTTTTAGACAGCTGGTGGATGGAAAAGAAGCTCCACCCCCGCGGCTGACTGCCGCGTCGGACAGATTCCCGGAAACGCGCACCTCCGCGGCGGTCAGCCGCGGGGGTGGAGCGTTTCTTCCATCCACCAGCTGTCTAAAAAGCCGGGCGTCAGCTTCCTTTGGCCGCGCCTGTCGGCTCAAATGTACCCACGTGTATCCACCCATTCTAAGCCTCGCTTGGCTTTAGTGGAATGGAATAAACCAGGCTGTACAAACCAGGATTTAACAAGTCTGGTTTTGGCTTAAATCCTGGATTTGTTAATCCAAGTTTCGTGAAACAGGCCCCAAAACAAGCAAGCAAGCAAGGAATCATAAACTGACCACGAGTGGCCTAACAATAGCTGGCATGACAAAGAGCAAAGACAAACAAGTTACAACTTGCCAAATAGGCCTACTGCTCTGTTTCGGCTGTGGCAGTTTGTGTGGAGGAGAAGGTGCCACGTAGGTGCCCATGAACTGCCAACCCTGTTATATTTGTTTCCCTGTAAAATTAATTGTAATTTGCGGACTCAAATAAAGAACCAAAATATGTGTGTGTGTGTGTGTGTGTGTGTGTGTGTGTGTGTGTGTGTGTGTGTGTGTGTGTGTGTGTGTGCGTGCCGTGCGTGAGCGCCATGGTGCGGAATATAATTAAATCTTAATTAAATTAATGAATTCCTCCTGTCAATCAAAACCATCGGACTGGTAACCATGGTAACGCTATCCTCCTGTCATCCTGCAGCACCATACTGTCAGAACAACCCCCAAAGACATAGAGATCAAGGGAGCTACTGAGATAGCCTACAGGAAAAATACAACAATGGAGAAATACAGAGAGAGGTATACACACCAAGGTTAGTAAAGTTTTTCTTTTTTGAGTGGTGCAGCCACTCCAATGAACAGCAACTCTAGTCTAAACCAAAATCGGACAGAGCAACCTTTATTAACGTATAATTTATAAACACACAGAAACACAAACAGACAAACAAGCAAACAGAGGTGACTACAACATCTGTGCCTGGTGGAGATAATAAAAACTTAAATCTGTAGACACAGCCCCCTGGGACATTCTTACATCTTACTGTTGAGAGAAGCAACACCAGGCCAGCACCCACAACCTAACACACATTATAGGTTTGCACGTCAATACTGTAGACAAGCCACTACCTGTGAGAGTAATTACTCATGCAGAGAGAGACTGACAGCGGACAGGTGGGAGGGACAGAGGTAAGACAGAGCACTAGGAGACGGAAATCATGCCTTTTGGGTGATTGTTGTGACGAGATAAAATAGTGCCCACATAAATATGAATTGCACAAGATGATGGTGTATTTGATGTATTACCATGTTGTTCTTGCTTACTGTAAATCGCTCTGGATTAAGAGTGTCTGCTAAATGTCTAAATTGTAAAGTGTGGGGACACCCCTACTGACTTGACTTTATAGGTTTGCATGCACAATCTCTCACGCAAACTACTCATGTAAACATGTTTACATGCACGCATGCACGCACGCACGCACGCACGCACACACACACACACACACACACACACACACACACACACACACACACACACAGCATATAGTATAGCAAGTAGTAGTGAACAGTAGTGAATATAGCTCCTGATCGTGTGGCTCGGGAACTGTTGGTTCCCAAGGCCACTTACTTCTACTTTACAGTAACAGTGCAGTCTTTTGCACATGTGCACATGGGCGAGCCGAGCTCATGCCTGCACAGACATGCGCACGAGACAAGTTTATTCATGCATGCAGATACACACACAAACTGAGCATACATACACACTCCGGTTCACTGTCAGTCTACACAGTACAGTGAAGACAGCTGACACTAAACTCAAATATAAATTAGGCTTAAGTCTACAATGGAGCTATAATCACTTGGAATTAAGACGTGGTGTGATTTGCTCTTCATGTCACCACCTGGAGTGAAAACGATAGGGCAGAATGTATTTCTAACTAAAGGTGAGGAGAGAAGGATTACAGGGAGCAAAGAGAAAGACTGAAGGCACGTTTAGTAAGTAGGGCAAATTCTCTCAAATATCAATCCTCCAGCTTTTTAATTCTATTATAATTTAACCAACAAAACTGCTGACATTCTCACTCTTTTCTGGGAACCATTGAGCATGTTCACTACTGCATGTAAGCATACCGTTTAACCTGTGTACTCCAGCTCAGTGGGTAAAGCATGGCATTAACACTGCCACAGGGCATCCATTCCTACTGGGACCACCCAAGAATATCTACTCTCACGGTACCGTATGGGAAAAAAACCAACATCTACCGACTGGATGAAGTCACTCTGCTCCTTTCCCCAACCGAGCCCTCTCCAATCTATTTAAAACAATAGGAGAATGTTTTTCTTTTTTTCCATTTCATGGCAAACAACATGCCCATGCTCCATTCAACTGAATATAAATATGAATGCACAGGGATGGATAATAAGAAATGTTTCAGTCTGAGTTGACAGGGTGAGAGGTACAGTAGAGAGGCTTGCTAACAATTAGAAGATCACCTTTCTCCTGACCTTTCGAGAGCCATGTTGTATGGATTAGGTCACAGAGAATTGGAGACCCGTACCTTGCATTATTAGTGTGTCATGCGATATGTGATGAATATTAGAAACAATGCCGAGCTTCTCTCGTCTCTTAATGACCCCTGACCAATGTTTGCGCATTGCATTGCAACCACTGAGTTAAAGTACTCTACAATCAAACCAAATAAAAAAACAGTGAACTGACATGACACTTGCTCTCCCTACACAGACAGTGGAGTGGAGGATCCCACTCATAGTCTCAGTGCCATGCTCTAAAACTACAGAGCTACAGTACCAGTCCAGTTATCCTACGACTCCTCTGTGCCCTATAGTGTAGATGTAGCTAAGGATCTGAGAGATGAGAAGATGAGAGAGTGTAAAAACTGATGATAAGCAGAGAAGAAAAGTACAGAAATGATGTGATATGAGAGATGGGAATGGAATGGATAGGGGTTGCTTCTTATCACATACTATCAGGCGGGTATGCTCTGCAATGGGAGCTCACACGCACGCACGCACGCACGCACGCACGCACGCACGCACGCACGCACACACACACACACACACACACACACACACACACACACACACACTAAGGCTGTCCCCGAACATTCAGGGTTCGAATGTTCGCTCGTTAAGGTTGGCACTCGAATCTTAATTTATGGCCTTGAACCATTCGTTTTATTTATTTATTATTATATTTATTTATTATTATATATATATTCTTTTTTTACTCCGAAATATATCTCGGCGAGAATGCGATATGCATAATAAGAGTACTATGTTGTGTTTACAATAATTGGAAAGTCCTGCAGACGGCAGAAGAGACAAACACAGTGACACACACACATACACACACCACAAAATATAAACCAGGCCCTACACAGTGACAAACACGTACGTCCATGTCAACTGTAAGATCCGAATGAATCCAGATTCCAAACAGATAGAGATACTGACGCACATGTAAATTGTAATCATGCTGATTACTCCATTCATTCCACCTTACTTTAGCCTGTCACATTGCAAGGGCAACAAGTTTCCACCTAATCTGCTGACTGACTGGTTTACAGTGTCAGTCAGCTCCTTCAGTGATTGCTGAAGGAGAATGGGTGGTGGGCTGGCTGTGATGGCAGTGAGAGAGATGAGAGAAGAAAGGAGAATGGGTGGTGGGCTGGCTGTGATGGCAGTGAGAGAGATGAGAGAAGAAAGGAGAATGGGTGGTGGGCTGGCTGTGATGGCAGTGAGAGAGATGAGAGAAGAAAGGAGAATGGGTGGTGGGCTGGCTGTGATGGCAGTGAGAGAGATGAGAGAAGAAAGGAGAATGGGTGGTGGGCTGGCTGTGATGGCAGTGAGAGAGATGAGAGAAGAAAGGAGAATGGGTGGTGGGCTGGCTGTGATGGCAGTGAGAGAGATGAGAGAAGAGAGGAGAATGGGTGGTGGGCTGGCTGTGATGGCAGTGAGAGAGATGAGAGAAGAAAGGAGAATGGGTGGTGGGCTGGCTGTGATGGCAGTGAGAGAGATGAGAGAAGAAAGGAGAATGGGTGGTGGGCTGGCTGTGATGGCAGTGAGAGAGATGAGAGAAGAAAGGAGAATGGGTGGTGGGCTGGCTGTGATGGCAGTGAGAGAGATGAGAGAAGAAAGGAGAATGGGTGGTGGGCTGGCTGTGATGGCAGTGAGAGAGATGAGAGAAGAAAGGAGAATGGGTGGTGGGCTGGCTGTGATGGCAGTGAGAGAGATGAGAGAAGAGAGTTATTCCACCCAGAACACTGTGTCAGCCTGGCTCCTCCTCACCCCATGCAGCTCAACAACAACGACAGTGTTCTTTGGGATGTTGGTTATCATCACCTACAGAAGAAAGAAGGATTCACCCACTGATGACAGGCCGAGCTGTCTTGATTTGTTATTAGCACTAATGTTTTAGTTCCTCCGAGGTTACCACATTTAGGGAAGACTCAGAGATAGAAAATGTGGTGCACCAATATTATGTACAGATACATATTATTATTATTATCATCATTATTATTAGTAGTAGAGCAGCAGCAGTAGTAGTATATCTTTATGCTCTTTTTGTATGTTTCTCGCACATTGTTTTTCTATTTTGCAACTCTGCTTTAAAAAGTGCTTAAAGCAACAAAAAAAAAGATTGACATGCCATTGTACCATTGTATCCAGTGTACTGAATATATATATATATATATATATATATATATATATATATATATATATATATATATTTTTTTTTTAATCATAATAAAATATGAGATTAATCCCTTATATCTTTAAAAGATGTTTGTCCCATGAAAAAATCCCAGTATGTATGATATATTTTGTTTTTACAGTTCTGCAGGGAGAGCTAACTCTATGATGATTTACGGCAAGTAATTATAGCAAGGTGGTGATCAGCCAGGGCAGTGTGTGTGTGTGTGTGTGTGTGTGTGTGTGGGTGCAGGGCCTTTTTACCTGTCTCTGCCAGCTTTAGCTCTGTGTCCAGGTAATCAAATACCTCCACTGTGAGCGTGCACTGAGATAGTGTATACCGATTTGCGTGATGTATGGATAAAATCTTTAGGAGTAATATAAAGAAATGTGTTTAGCAAAACTTGGACCCATGATGGCACTATAACAGGCAGATGTGGAAAATGCAGGGCAAAGGTCTTTCTTTGGCCTCTGGGGAGTGCGCACTGCGCATACAAAGTTGTACACAGATCAGTGCAGTGGGAATGCATGTGCATAATTACACAGAAATTTTGTTCAAAACGGACCAAACATACTCTCTCCATGCCTTCGGCCTGGTGGAGACGATGAACCAGAGAGAGAGATAGAGGGAAAGAAAGAGACATGGGGAGGGTGCTTATAGTTAACTCACTTTGTTGGCATTTCTTACAGCCCTGCTCACAGGGGATACAGTCCTCATACTCTGGTTCAGCCACTTCACCTGATGGACAGAGAGGACAACAGTAAGGACACAAAGTGACAGAGACAGACTTTGCCCCATTACTAAATAGACAACAGAGGAGAATGTATAAATGCAATGTGATTTTAGGAAATAGGGGGAAAAAAAGAAAAGCATCATTCTGACAGTGGGTTTATTTTTTCCCTTGTCACACCAAAAAAGGACATTTGAACAACAGCACAGACAGACAGAGAGAATATACAGTGTCAGTGATATACAAAGTGGACATTAATGTACAAGTCCATCTCCCGTGCCAGCCATAGGTGCATGTGGATGTGGAGTGGATGTAGGTTCTTGTTGAAGGTGTCTGAATTTAAGGTCTCTGGTTCACAATGTGTTCAGACGTGTCTGCCACATGTGGTAAGAATTTCCCCTCTTCCTTCCCCTGCTTGACCTTACACACTCTAATCCTTCCTCCACACTCTGCCTGGCTTTTTCCTCAATACTCTCTCTCTCTATCTCTCTCACACACACACACACACACACACACACACACACACACACACACACACACACACACACACACACACACACACACACACACACACACACACACACACACACACACACACACACACACACACACACACACACACACACACACACACACACATCTGTCACACAATACTACTAAACAAAGTAGAAACTACTGTAGGCTACTATTCAGCGAATTACAAACTCGGTGGGTGGCGGGGGGGAATATATGTGTGGATTTGAGTACACCAGCATCTCTCACCATCACCACACACCAGTGGAACACAGAGCCCATCTCTGAGGTTGTGTGCTGGACTGCAGTGAAGGCATCGGTTGGCTGCAGTACAAACGGTACAGTTGGCGGAACATGGCTCACAATGTCTCCTCCATGAGTGAAAATGCCCCTCAGGGCAGGTGTCACGACACTCTCCCTCAAACAGATATCTGTCCACCCCAAACTTATCTAGATGGAGATGGAGAATGAATAGAGTGAGAGAAAGAGAGAGAGAACACAGGGAATTATCATCTGAGAACCATCTTTTGTACATGAAAACAAACTAAATGCAGACACAGAATACACACACTAATACAAAATCAGTTCTACACACAAATACAGAAATATACCTGTACATACATGTCTACTGAAAGTTTTTAATAGTGAATCTGTTGAAAATAGCTGTTCATAACAATACATCGTAGTTACTGCACATTGTTTTAGCATTTTCAACTCTCGTGCACACAATCATGTGAATGTGAAGAATTATAGCCAAGGCTGTGTCACTGCTCTGCTCATTTTGAAAAGTAAAAGTTATTTTGAATACTCTACTGTAAAGCAGCAGCACAGATCCGACCTAGAGAACACAATTAACTCATCTCTTTAACAGTTCGAGCAATTGTGTGTGTGTGTGTGTGTGTGTGTGTGTGTGTGTGTGTGTGTGTGTGTGTGTGTGTGTGTGTGTGTGTGTGTGTGCACGCGCACACGCATGCGCCCGTGCGTGTGTTTGTGCACACATCTTTGAGACTGTTTCTTCCCTGTTCCCTCCACACATCCACATCCCCCCTTGACTTTTATCCAACTCACTCTCAATCTCTTCCATTGTTCCTTCTTGAGAGAGCAACAGGAAAATCCAACCTTAACCTCAAAGTTTCTTATTCAACAGTCAGTGTCTAATTAAATAATGCTGGACGTCTACAAGTATTTGTACATCATGCATTCATGTGCATCTGCCTTTGAGTGTGTGCGGATGGAGGCAGCAAGCTTGCCTTGTACCCCGTATGACCGGCTGAGATAAGGGAGGTCCATTTCAGTGAGAAATGAATCAGACGCAGACACATGGAGGGTCTTTCTTGTCATGTTATTATTGTTATGTCTCATTGAGCTTCAGACAAACCCGCAGTTAAACGGAACCACATTTTCAAACACTGTCTGACAAACTAACTGGTTAATTGAGAGTGTCTGTACACACGTGAGAAAGTGTGTGAGGGGGAAATCTGGTACTAATCATCTCCTTGGCTGTCTGGTGTATAAGGGCGTGTGTGAGTGTGTAACCGTATCTCACTAGTGTAAATACACATTCTGAGAGCCATAATACTGCCTGTAAACACACACACACACACACACACACACACACACACACACACACACACACACACACACACACACACACACACACACACACACACACACACACACACACACACACACACACACACATTTTAATGTACTGTATTATTTATTTGGGGCATTATTTTTGCTTTTTGCTTTACTAATTTCCTTGCTAAGCCAGGACCTGCAACATAGCCTACATTGGGATTCCTTGTGTCCCGACGGGCCGACGGCCACAGCTCACAAGCCGGGCAACCACTTGCAATTTCACAAAATTGCAGCTTTCTAGTGACTTAAGGTGGTTGCACACTGGGCGCGTTTTTCGGAAAACCGATGGAGAAACGCCGCTAAAAATCAGAAAATCGCGCCCGGTGTGTAGGGACCTTTACTGTGTACATTATTATTTTCTACCTTTGTCACAGCTGGTGCACTTGTCAGGGCCCCCATCAATGCACTCTTGACAGGTATGATGACAGAGGTGACACTGCCTCTCCATGGCATAGCGACCCCTCCGGCAACGGATGTCACAGCGTCCGTCATCAAAGAACCTGTACGTTTGGGTTTGGTTGACATAAACATACAACAATAGTTTCAAATGCACAGTTAATCACAGATCCTATTATGTTTTATGATGCCATGAATATTTCTAATGTCACTACAACACTAAATAAAAACGTCTGGATTTCCGAACACGAATAGGCTGTTTTACAACAAATAGGCTATATATAAAGTATGTGGAAATCAAGACAATTTATCTCTCTCGCACAGAACAGTTTATGTAACAATACTTAAAGGTCAGCTTCAACCATTTTCTACCTATCTTCGTATAATTGGTCCTCACTAATATGGCATGATAATATGGCACCATTTTTGTCTACTCAGTCTATATCTCAGAGGAGGGCTGTGGACAGTTCTGAAACCTGCTTCCCAGTGACATCATCGATGGGAAATCCAAGCTAATAGAAACTGCAGGCTTTCTATTCCTGGAAAGTTAGCATGCTATAATGGAAGCCATTGTTCTCATTTTAATACAAAGATTAAATAAAATATATAACGATGATGTCACTGGTAGGTAGGCGGGTTTCTGAATTGTCCACAGTCCTCCTATGAGACACAGACCAAGTAGGATTGTTTTTTCTCCCATTTTATCATATTAGTATTAGTGATGAGTGATGACCAATTATACTGTATGAAGATCCATGTCCTTTCTATCACGATGCTTAGGGCCAAAATTGACTTACCGGGATGTATAACAGCACATTTTACTCTCTTTTGCGGTGTGACCTGATGATAACTGTGCCTCAAGACTGGTTAAATCATTGCTCAGTCTCACCGTGTGGGGGGACAGCTGGTGCAGTCCTCCGTCTCAGGACCCATGCACTGCCGACAGGCAGCATCACACAAGTGACATGTCCCATGTCGACTCATATACTGTCCTGTGGATCATGACAATGAACAGCAATTCACTATAAAAACATCTTATGATTTAACTCTGCTTTGAACGATTTAGCTCTGAAATGGTTGGTAAAGGTGATTTTCCTTTTTTCTTACTTGAAAGAATGAAAACCGCCCCCCACCCCACCCCCCCAAACTACAGTAAATACATGGTGCCTACAACCAGACCCATCTTTTTGCGGTTAGTAACAAAAACAAAAATGATCTACTCAAATAGTGTTTCATGTTTTTAAAACTGGCTAGATCCAAGTGCAATTGAGCCATAAATATAAACATATACCAAGCAAACAATGTTTCACTCGCAATACACACAGTCTGTACTGTCTGTCTGTACACCAGTAAGACGGCCTGAGGGTGAGAAGCGACCTCGCCCTGAAGGGAAAGGTTGCGTACACCATCCGCCTGGGTGACGGCCTACTGGGCGAGCGCTGGTGCTTTGGCATGGGGGGTCAAATCAGATGAATTCTGTACTGGCCATATATGGAGCGTGTCTTGAGTGTACAGGGTTTGATGAGGTCAGATCATCATATGGAATGTCAGAACAGGTCAACTCTATATATGGAGATCTAAGGGTGTATATAGGGTTTGATGAGGTCTGGCCATATATGGAGCATGTCTTGAGTGTACACTAGGGTTTCATGAGGTCAGATCAACATATGGAATGTCAGAACAGGTCAGCTCCATATATGGAGTTCTAAGGGTGGCAGCGGGGGCAGTGTCTTGAGTGTATACAGGATGTCATGAGGTCAGAACAACATATGGAATTAAATCTGTATTGGCCGTATATGGAGCGTGTCACGAAGCATGATGGACTGACTGACGAGGCGTGACAGACTGACAGGTTTCGCAGGTTTTCATAGTAAACTGCAACCTAAAATCGCAATCATCTTTTGCATTCCAAGTTTGAAGGTTAAGATGTATAAGCTCAAATGATCCAGCATTTTGAAAGTGCTCTTACAGGGAGGCATAAACAGTAAACACGGTCTCCCGCTGCCCTACAGTAGCTGCCACCTTTGTATCAAATGTAAAAGGTTTTAGTTCAGGGAGGGGGAAAGGTGGTATGATGTGTCTGTAACACTTCAAGGCAGCAGCAAGGATGTTGTCTCTGTCTCTTTATCTGTAAAACCGGATTGTTCTTTTCAAAACAAGAGCTTTTCTGTGTACAAACACAACAGACAGAAGCTTCCCATTCAGCATAGCTCGGCTGCAGCGACCCCTGAATATGCACCATCACACTCTCCCTTACACACATACTGTATATGTCTCCCTCCCTGTACGTACACGCACGCACACGCACACGCACACACACACACACACACACACACACACACAAACTGAGGGAGCCATCTCCTTCAGGGACAGCAAGAAGTGTTGCTGTACACAGCAAAAACTGATATTTCTGACTCCACAAGGAGAAGAATGGAGTGCATCCCTCAGGGATCTTTCTTCTGTTATGGAAAAAAGGACTGACCTTGTGATGTCAGGACATTATCTACTATCCATATACCTGAATCCCAATGAATGACCTCCCCCATCCCAGATACTGTACTTCTAGGTACAGTACTTGACAAAAAACAAATGGATATTAAGGTCTAGGTCTTACTTTTCTCATACCTTTCATGTGGGATAGTCACACATTGGACTGACTATGCATGCTTTTAGCTAAATAAACAGCAGAGCTCTAAGGATGGCAATGCCTCTTCATCCATCCATCCATCCATCCAACCCCTTCATTCCTGTGCGATTAGGCCCAGAGTATTACCGCATACCCTCTAGCAATAGCAAAATGGATGTACATACAAGAAAGGACAAAATTACCTACCTAGCCTTCCTGTGTTAAAATGGCTACCAATGTAATCAAAAAAGGTCAACCAAAGAACAGGATCTGTACAGGATCTCCTCACTGGTCAGAAAAAATGCTTTGAAGACCCTAATAAGCTTTCTTCGACGTATGCATGCACCTCATGGTACCACAGCACCTCAAAGGCCCTTAAAACAAGGCTCCAGAGACATCCCAAAACAAACGGGTCAGGCTACTATTTGGCCTAACTCCCAGAACTCACCTCACCCCCACTCATTTTGATAGGTTGGAATGGCTTAGGCTTGACAACAGAGTACAGCAACTTGCAATGGGCCTGGGGCCTGTTTCACGAAACTTGGATTAACTAATCCAGGATTTAGGCCAAAACCAGGCTTTTTCAATCCTGGTCTTTACAGCCTGGTTTATTCCGTTCCATTAAAGCCAAGCGAGGCTCAGAATTGGCGGATTTGGCGAGCCGGGATCAGCAACCATGGCTTAATAGACAGTCTGGCTTTTTGTCTCTAGACCCATTATGTGGATCACAGATTTACTGATCCTTCTTCTTCATTGGGTATTAAGGCAGTTTGCATCCTTAATAGTTGCATTACAGCCCCCTTCTGTATATCTCATTATCTTTACTAATCGATTCAAGACTTACTGATACAAGGACTTAAGCTTCTAAAATAAATACTGCTGCTGTAATTAAAGAGAGAACATACTCTCAATAGTGGATAGACTGAATGATTAACTACCCCAAAAATATAGTTTACATTTTACCACTACTATTAACTTAAAACAGAATTCTTAATATTGTAAGCATAATGATATTGTCGCATTGTGATATTTGGCCATAACTCCCTCCTCTGAGGGAGCTACCTTTGGGGAAGGGGGTTGTTGTCCAGACAGGGGCCAGACTGGTGAGGGTCATGGGTTCATGTAGCATGCCAAAGTTTGTGCTATTGCCATTGAGAATGCATTGGGCGTTTAAGTTAAATAACTCAGAAACTACAAAACATTTCAAAGTAAAAAGTTCCAGCATGTGTCTCCACAGTAAGCAGAATTTTAGTGTGAATGGAGTTTCTAGGTGAAAATGATTTTTTGAAGTGCCACTATCTGCCTATAAATGTCACAAATTTTAAAGCACTATATTTCTAAAACTATGAAACATTTCAAAGATTCCTTTTCAGGCACACATGTCCACCGTAGGATGAACCTAAATAGGTTTGAATGGGGTTTCTAGGTGTAAGTATGTAGGACTAGTAGTGGCTGAAACGTTACAATGGTAATATGTTGTAAAACAATGAGTAATGGTAATATTTAGTGGTTTTCACTTTTACAAAAAAAATTAATAATAATATAATATAATTATTCTTAACCGTGCACTTGCACGACAGCAAACAATTCACCAACATTCACCAAAAGCATTCACCAAAAGCAGCTGATCTACAAGCTCACAAGCTGTCATGTTGTGCAGCCTATATATTTTGGTTATTTGATTTTATATAGTGCTTAAATTTGTCCTTTAATGCAGACCGATACAAATAAGGCAACATAAACCCATAATAATTGAATAAATCTGGAAAACATCATTGGTTTGTGATCAGTTTGACTGCTTAATGAACAGTAAAGACATCAGGATTAGGTTAAACCTGGCTGTTAGCCTGGTCCAGAGCAGGCTAAATCCAAAGCATTAGTTTCCATGGTAACTAATGTAGCATCACTTTCATGAAACCGAATCAAGCCTCAACATATCCAGGTTAACTGGTTAAATTAATCTGGCAAGATTAACCAGCTTTCATGAAACCGGTTAATCACTGATCCAGGATATATTAAGCCAGGATATGTGTTAAATCCCGGCTTAATCTCTAATCCAAGTTTCGTGAAACAGGCCCCTGGTCTTCAAGATTCGCTACACGACTAAGATACCCATGTACCTGTCATAATACTTCCTTAATGTCAACGAAGTCCATGATCACAACACCATAGGGATTTCCACAAACCTCAGGCTCAAACAAGGGGTTAAACTAATTTCGCCCTTGGAACGCCCTACCAACAGCCGTTAAGAAATGTGAATCCCATTCCAAGACTCCTTCAAAACCGCTCTCAAAGATGGGCGGCTGCAATTCAAAATTGGAACCTATAAATAAAAAGTAAAGTCCCCCCCCCACCCCAACTGTGTATATGATTTATTTTGCATAAAAGTGTATATAGTGTATATGTGTTTAATTGTTCTGATGAATTGAAAATGGAGGACCCTTATGAATTGTTAATACAATTTTCAATCAATCAATACTACAGTAACTATAGCATTTACTGTAGATATATGCAACTATTTGGTACTTTTGTTCATTGGAAAAAAGTGTTTCACTACTATATAATGAATGAGAATTATAATAAAGAAAAAAGCATGAACAGATTAAACATTTTAATAAGAACATTTAAGTAAAAAAAAAAAAAAAATGATTTTCAAAACTAGGCCTTTGAGTAACATTAATAATGCATTGTCAGGTATATCACAGGTACACAATAAAACAGTTTTCATAGGAGGGGTGTATGCGTGTTTACTACCACACAATCTAAATTAAAATTTAGTCATCTTAAACAATGACCAAAAATACGTTTTTGTTAACCAAAAAAGGGATTCATCAATTTTTATTACAAATCATCAAGAACCATAACAGTCGACAGTACAACAATTCATCTAATACTGTAATTGCTCAAGCTGCAGGAGTGAAAACCCACACAAATAGAATAAGAATCTTAAACATTATGTTGTTCTTTATTGGAATCCCGTACCAGTCAAATAACCTTGGAGTTCCATTCAGACAGACAGACAGACAGACAGATCCAAAGCCACACATCTGAAGGTTGTTTTGTTGTTTGTGGGGGGCTGCAACACCACAGTTTTCACCCCAAAAAAAATGCATGGGCGAGAGCAATTTGAAGTGCCTTTGTACAATAAAGGCTCAATGTTTGACATTTCAGAAAGAAAACATGAATATGCTACCTGAACATACCCCTGTAGTGCTTAAATCCCTTTTCCTGCTTCTGATGCTGAAACATTTACACCAGGGTGACCATTCACTCACGATCGAACTCTATATTTTATTGATAAGGCATTCATTTTTTTATTATGTCTTATTATTATGACTACTCTTCCTGTGAAGCAAGTTTAAATATTGGAACTTTTAATCTACTTCCTGAACAAACTGAGATGAAAGTGAAACCCCCGCCCCATCCGTCTACCTGTCGCCCAACTGTGTGTCACACGTAAAAGAAATAACAGATCTACAATCTCACAATGCGTCACGGATATGACGTGTTGTGCATTTGTATATCAGCTATTTTTGCCATGTGACCCCATCCTACCTACGACAAAGTATAAATCAGGCTTCAGAGATCACCATCAGCAAATGAAACGCACTTAAAATTAAAAACATTTTTTGTGATCGCTGAGCAATACTTCAGTTGGTATACGCCTCCATTACAATAAAATAATCTTATTCCTAAAACGTTTGGTTTGAAAATAGTGATGCACCAATACTAGCTGGCTGAAAAAGGTGTTGCGGAACTTCTGCCAACTGCCACGTGACAGATTTTTCACACATACAAGGATCTTCAATTTTCTCTAATGGAGGGATATGGATTGGAACAATTGCAAACTAATCCTCCAAGTGTGGATTGTTCATCAGCGGTAATTGTTTGGATCATTAGTTTGGATGTGGTTAAATAATGTTTAACCACATGAAGCTTCAGGGATCCCCAGGGGTCCCCCGCAAAATGAGGAATAGAATAAGAACACTTATGCCCTATTTCAGTTTTCAGCTACTCTTGACAAATCTTCTCTTGTGTGGGTCCCCGACACAAAGTATTTCCAAATGGGGGTCAGTGACCAAATACAAATCAATTTAGGGTTCCTTGACATGAACACATTAGAGAACCACTGGGTTAAGTGGTTAAACCTATTAGTAGTGTGCATCATTATTGTCAGTAAAACATTTTTTTATTGGTGCATCCATATTAACGGAATCATTTCCACTCACTGCCAAGTTTATTACTCCATGCAGAAAGATCCGGAAGGAATGACTATTGATGTGCTTAATTGTACCACAGTAATGAATCAATGCGCTCTGGTCTTACATCAAGGATCGTTGGCCTTCCCCTCCCCACACCGAGAGACACACACACACACACACACACACACACACACACACACACACACACACACACACACACACACACACACACACACACACACACACACACACACACACACACACACACACACAGTTTGTAATTGTATATGGTGCCGCAGTAAATCCTAATTTATGTGTGTGTAAGTACGTATATGCATGTTTATCTGCACAAGGTGTGTAATGACCTGCATGTATGAATTCTTTATTTGCACACAGACACACTGGGGCCTTTCCTACTGTACATGAATCGATTGCCATCGTTGATATTCGCTAGCAGAGGAGGAAGAATGAGGAGCCAAAATGAAAATGCAAAGACGCAAGATTCACAGGCTGAATGGCTCCTGCTTAGCTACACACTCTACACTGGCAACAAACAAAAAAAAAGAAGGTACAATTATTTTGGCATCAATGCTTTGGTCACAGAATGCCGACACTTTTGCTCGTTTGTGTGTTCTGTTTCACTTTTGTTTTTGTTTGCTTGTTTGTTCTTGAAGTATGTCCCAGTCATTTTACACCCTGACCGCGTGCGCATGTCCCACTACAGGAAAAAAAAGGTAGGTTTGTTGTAGTCCTGTCATCGCACCTCCGATGCAGTCCCTTAAAGAGGCACAGATTCTTTTTATAAATTATGTGACTATGAATGTGTGGGCTGAGAGGTTTGAGGAAGAGGGGTGCCCCTTGTTCCCCTGCATCCGGTTACGCCCCCTCACGTATGCCCGCCAAGAATGTTCTGTCACCCCTTTTGCGAACACGTTCTGCAGCACAGCTGCTGCAGCACTTTCCTCTGGCAGAGATTGTTCTTTTTTACAAGCACACAGAAACTGCCTTCCGCCCAAGATTCTTCATTTGCTTTCCATAGAGCAGAAATAAGAGATAAAGGGGAGTGGCACGAGGAGGGAGGAAAACAAAAAACAATAACAGCGTGCATACACACAGTGTAGAACCATCATAGGTTGGTCAGGATCAAAAGGTAGAGCCATGTGATTGGTCAGGAGAGGGGTCAGGTGACAGGAAGAGTTTTGAGGATCCAATCACAGGTGTGATGTTCGTCGAGGTGGGGAAAAACGATCGTAGTCCCGCAGAAATGATTGGATCCATGTCAGGAAAAAGGGAAAACAGATTTGGGAGGGGAAAAAAGAGAAACAGTAAGAAGACAAACGTCACAACAGATGTTTGATTTAAAAAAGTCAAAAGGTAGTTTTGCATAGCTGAAAACATTTGAAGTGGACCACCAGTCTCCCAGCTCTTCTATTGAGATATGTATAACCTGTTTCTGGTTTAACCACTACTGGATGACAAGTGGTACTGCCTGAAGGTCCAAATTCAATTCATCACATGAGCAGGCATGCAGGCTCCATTAGCTCAGTGATGAAAATGTTAACACTTGGGTGGGGGACTCGGTTTCAAATCCACAGTAGAATATTAAAGTTACAGAGTGTAGCTTGAAATGATCAGTGTGCAGCTATTTCTTCCTATTATTATCCTTTTGTCCTGCACCTATTAGGTTGGATATTGGCACTGTTGGGTAGAAACTTTCCAATGGATCCAATGTAGTCATCTACAGTATAAGATCACAACATGTGACAATGCAACCATATAGTGCATTCATTAATGAGAAAATAAATATAAATGTATATATGGACACAAGGTTTCTGCTCAACAGTGACAATATATACACACTCCAGCTCACATTACTGGAGGGTGCACTTTGAGCTTTGACAAAGGGCGCGTTCGGAAATGGCGCACTGAGCGCACTGCACAATGCAAACTAATAGGCGAGTGCGCTCCAGTGCAGAATTTCCGAACGTGCCCCAAGTAAAGATCTCCATCATCATGGAAAGGAGATATATTTTGAAATGTATCACAGACCGGTAAGGTTTATGGGCGTTTTAGTGAAAAGCCAGCCATAGAAAAGAGCAAACCCAGCAATTATGAACTGTGTTAGTTGTTAGCCACATAACCAGATCACCTTGGCCAGTCTTTAATGTAAAGAAAATAGAAAATGTACTGCATTAAAATAGCCTTTCCTAATTGCCAACACATGCACAATTTAAACAAGACTGGAGCAATAGAGCATACAGCAATGAAAATAGAGTTAGTGCAGTAGAGTGTAAAATAAAGAAGACAAGCCAGAGTTGAGAAGATAAGACTAAGCACAAGGAAGCAGTTGAAAAGCAGATTATCAAAATGTCTTAAATAACATGAGAAATATGTTGGCGCATGCCGGTGTGAATGTGTCAGCCTCTGTGTCAAAACCAATTATACCATTTCATGAGATAGATAGATAGATAGATAGATAGATAGATAGATAGATAGATAGATAGATAGATAGATAGATAGATAGATAGATAGATAGATAGATAGATAGATAGATAGATAGATAGATAGATAGATAGATAGATAGATAGATAGAGAGAGAGGGGGGGGAATGGATGGATGGATGGATGGATGGATGGATGGATAGATAAAGGTTGGACAGAGAGACGGGACTGAGACACTGTGCAGAGCAGATCAGTGAGCAGTTTGTTGTGATGGGTTACTGGGTTATTAAAAAGCTGAAAATGAAAGAGAAACCAGACCAGTGTGTTCTCTGCTGTTATTTTATACCGTGGCTCCCTTTTGGCAGCAACTGTGCCTCTGCTCTAGTGACAATTCAATTAGGAATGCAAAATGGCACGCATTTAAGCAACGCATTCTCAAACTTAGGCCTATTGCACAATTGATCTACACAGTAAAATCTTCAGTGTTTGATAAATTAACCAATCTTAACCATCTATAAGCTAACAACACATTGGCTATTTTTTTAATACATTTGGTGCCCTGGGGCACCCCAGGCAACAAAGTATATATACACACAGTAGTGTTTAACTGAGTATTTTACTCTGCACAAACACTTTGTGCCACACATTTCACTGCTTGTACCTTTATGAGTAAGTGACAATAAACCCTTCTAGATTCTTGATTGCTTGATTGACCAGAACAGTAGATTAGATATGCCTCAACATATACTGTACTTTCATTTTATAATTTGGCAACATAGTACTTCAAGAATTCATTCTTGTGAGAAAAAATTAATAAATAAAATGTAACATACATGTATCATGTATGTATGTTTATTTCTACAATTACATTGATATTCCTTACAATATGTACATTTGGATCCAAAACACAGTTGATCAAGGATTTCATTCCATTTCCATTATGCTAGTCAATATAGAAAGTTGATAACTCACCATCTTTGCAGATGGTGCTGACCACACAAGCTGTGGCCTCCAGGTTGTAGCCACTGACACAGCTGCTGCAGTTCATTTCACCAGGCCCTGTGCACTCATAGCAGCTATGGTCACACCTATGGGGACAGATTCGGTAGTGTCATCACTCTGAGAGATATAGTAATACAAAGGGCCATGGTTACATTATTAACACAGAAATAGGGTTGATATGGACAAAATCACAATATTTTTGAACAAATATTTTGATATATATATGGTCCGGACGGCTGGTGTAGAACTAGGGTGTACAATACAAAACAGATATAGAGGGTGTGGAAGCACATTCATTTTGATACAGTTTACTTTCCCAGCTAGGGTTATATGTAAGCTCTTCCACCTTTCCAGGTCCAATTTTGTAAAAGTAAAAGTGTGTAATTGGGATTTTGTACCGTTCGTGTTCACTGATGCCTTAGTAGGTGATGAGCAGGTTTGAGGCGTAATGCTAATATTTTAGCTAAAAGTTTATAGTCTGCATTCAAAAGGGAGATAGGACGGTACGAACTTACATTCACGTACATTCTGAGTTGTCTTTACCTTGCTTAGGCAATAATATAATTGAAGCTTCAGTGAAGGTTTGAGGTAATGATCCCTGGTCCATAGAGTCATTGAACATTCTTAACAAAAGGGGAGCTAGTTTATCAATGCATATTTTATAGAACTCTATAGGATAACCATCTGGACCGGAGGCCTTCCCACTGTATTTGTTTAATTGAATCTACAAGATCTACAAGAACTGTTATCCTATATCTGTAGTGACTTGAATAGTCGAATTGCAGATTTGAAAGATTATGTTGATATATATCATATACCCACAATGCCAGTATTGGACAACAGTTGTAAATAAATTAACATGGGCAAACCTTCATTGAATTCTTGAAATATTCAAAATGCTGTGAGTGTGCTTAACGGAAGGCTAAATCCAGAAAACCAAATCTTCACGTCTATTTCTACACGTGGTAAAGCTGTGGAAGACTATATTGTGACCCCACAAAACTTGCCATGAATGTAGTGTTCACACACACCCTCTGAGCTTGTAGACAGAGTTGATATGAAGCTGCTAAATTGTTGAATCAGCACAGCAGACTGCCTGAACATTAAGTGATGCTTTGAAGGTGACACAGAAAGCTGACTGACAAGGCAGAGATGTGAAATGATTAGACTGTAGAACTGCCTTACTGCCAGAAGAGAGGCTTAATAAAAGTAAATTGGAGCAGAACACATAATCCCATGGATAAGAAGGGTTTCCTCAATTTTCATACTCTCTGATCTATTAAATATATATTTTATGAATATCCTACAGTGTAATATAAATATGGATAACAGAAATTATTAATGTTACATCAGGAGCAATTTAGGGCAGACATTTTGAAACAAGAATTACTCAGTCATAATTGCCAGCTGCAGCAAGCTCTCGTTTATGAACATCTATAATCAGTTTGTGTGCCGCAGCCTCAGCTCACGGCTTCACATTGCGGCGTTCAGAGTATGCAGCCAATACGGCTTCACGTTGCGGCGTTCAGAGTATGCAGCCAATACGGCTTCACGTTGCGGCGTTCAGACTTCAGAGTATGGTTTTTATGCCGTTCAGACTAGCCTCCCATTGGCTTAGAGGCAGCCAATGACACTACTACGGTCTCTAGTAGAGGTAGGCGAATATGTTGTCCAGCAGCTTTTCAAGCAGCTGGCAAAAATGCAAACTTAACAAATGATGCTCAAAGGTCTCTCTGTGCTCAACTAGGATCTGGTGCCCTACCTCTGGCAGTTGAGGATGGTAGACAAAAGGCAATCCTGAGGAACAGTGATTGTGTGTTCTTAGTGACCTGGGAGTTTGAACAAATATTTTGATATATATATATGGTCCGGACGGCTGGTGTAGAACTAGGGCACCTAGTTCTACACTCTGTATGTATGTATGTATGTATGTATTTATGTATGTAATACAATTCTGTACGAGACATGGCCAAAGCATTTCCGTGGGTCCCCAGCCAAAAACGTTGAGAACCCCTGCCTTAGCTTAAGGCCTGATCTTTGCCACAGAGAAAACGCTGCATCAAATCTGTGTGGAGGAAAAAGGTGGTTGTTATGAATAGGACTATGGGTCTCAAAGGTCTCTCTGTGCTCAACTAGGATCTGGTGCCCTACCTCTGGCAGTTGAGGATGGTAGACAAAAGGCAATCCTGAGGAACAGTGATTGTGTGTTCTTACTAGTGACCTGGTAGTTGTGGAGGATGAGTTTAACTTTGTGTTCCACTGTCCACTGTACCATGATGTAAGAATAAATGCACATAAGACACAGAAGAAGATTCCTAGAGGCATGGTAGTTGCGTTGGAGTACCCGTAACTCACAGCTTGGACAATTCATGTCACTATTTTATTTGTGGATGTCTTGGTGTATGTACAGTACAGTATGTGAAGCATGTACAGTAAGTGTCTTGTGTGCCTGTGGGGCTGGGCATCTTGCGGTAGAGGACACTAATAAAAAGATCAATCAATCAATCAGGTACTGTAGGATGACTTACTTTGAGCATGACCTTAGCGCCTGTCCACTATCTGAGGTCTTCTCTGCCAGGTAGTAGCCAGCACTGCATGTTGTCACACACCTCCATTCCTCTAGCAGGTATCCCTCTGCACACTTGGTACATGCCTCTATCCCTGTACCTGTGACAAGATGCAAACAAGCGTACCATGTCATCAGTGCAACTTAATTGATTTAATTGATTAATAAAAAATATATATCAAATGTTTTATAGGAAATAAGTCACAGGTTGGTTTCAATAGTGAAAGTAGCTGATCTACAAGCTCGCATCACGTCATGCGGCACGTTGTGAGCTTGAAGATCAGCTATGTTATGCACAACACCATTGTGCGACAAATTATATAAGTAAGTAATGCACAGAAAAGAAACGGCTAAGAAAATAATGAATAGTTGCAACCCCCTACAACACTGAGTAGTACAGAGGAGAAAAGCAGGTGGGAGAATTATTCTGATGAATGCACATTTGAAGAAGTTCTGTATACCTGCACAGGTGGCACACGCCCGATGGCAGGGCTCACAGGTCCTTCTATGCCCATTGTAATAAGTTCCTGGGTCACATGTCATCTGACACTTGTTTCCTTGGAGACTGGACACAAACAATGCCATGCATACGGTTATGAGCCTTTCACACAGGACATTGTAACAATGATGCTCTATGAAGAGCGATGCATCCTCTGGTGTGGCAGATCTACAAGCTCACAATGCAGTGCAATGTGAGCTTGTAGATTGGCTATTTTCAGCAAATAGATTTGGTGTAGAGGGAAAAAGGAGGGTGGCAAGTATAGAGGGTATGGACATGACATCATCATCAAACCCGGAAGTTATGTAGGAACACCTACTGAGTGACAAAAAACTACTTTCTGGCCTTGACAGCCCAAACATCCGAACAGAAAACTTGAATTTGACTGCATTAAACGACGATAAACGCCATTAAACTCACTTTGTGAGTGAGAATTTTGCCACTCGATTTGCCATTCACTTTATGCATGTGTAATATGTATACCCTCTATAGAGCCCAGGGGAATCACAGTCAATGAAATACATAGGGTTTACTCTGTAAGTGTAACTGTTGTCTCCGAATGAGGATTATTTTTTCAGCCCTTACAACTCCAGTGAAATAAAAAGCCAGAAATGCAAGGTAGAAAATCACACCATTGTGAAGTGAGCGGTGCCTTTGGAGTGAAGCACAGTTGTTGACTTACGAGAATTTTCGACCTCTAGGTGTAACGGGGAGGGAAAAAAAGAACAAAAAATATATATATATTATTATGAATTATATTTGTATTATTATTTATTTATCTTTTAAGAAAAAATAATAATAATAAGACAATCACACCCATGTGAACTGAGTGGTGCAACCCTGTGTGGGGGTCCCCGGAACTTCCAGACCCACAGGTGGGAATGGACTTGAATTAATGAAAGAACTGAAAAGAAAAAAGGAACCTGACAAATGACACTTTTTTTTCTCAGTTATTTACAGTAAATCTGGAAATTCCGGCCAAGTACAAGTTAATCACTAAGCTTTGAGATAACGCTTGTAGAAAAACAACCCAACTCTAGCACCAATGATACTTACTTTTTGTGGGTGGTCAGGACACTGACTGGCCTTTCACTTGGTATTCAGGAATGTGACCATCCGGTGGTTTAATTTAAGGTATCTATGTTCTTATGCACTTAAAGTGCATTTATTTTAACTCATACACATTACAATCCTTGGTGTACCATCCATCCATTTGTAAATTTGAGGGTGGACAAATGTAACCAAATGTAACTAAATGAAGCCTTAGGGGTCCATTTAGTTACCTTTGTACACTCTTAAATAAACACTCGTTTTTTACAATGGCAAGCGGAGGGGCAAAAGTCCATTAGTGAGCAACGTTGGAGGTTATAAACCCAGTTCTAAGAAGTCAAAGTGAGGACAGGTTGGTCCTGACTCTGTGCTGAGTTGAAAACCAGCTGGGCTGTGTTAGCTAATGTTTCCCAGAAAGGGTCTGGTTTGGTCCACACTTCCTCCTCTCCTCCCCACCAACCATAAATGGTGTACTGAATTGGAGAGGGGAGACATTGTGTCTGAGTGCATGTGTGTATGTGCATCTGTCTTATTGTGGTCTTGTCGGCACTACTATTCACATGTCTATGTCCCCCAGCTCCGTCTCTTGACTACGTGCTGGGTTCAGGACCAAAATGTTTCCAAATTTTCACAAGTGCTTCCTTCATGACCTATCAGGAATCCCGGCACTCTGGAACACTCTATCCCGTATCAGGTCAAGTGCGGTCACTGTGGTTTAAAGAGGTTTGCGTGGAAGTGGCCAGAAAATGATGTCAGTATAGATAACTGACTGGTTCAGATCAGGGGCTCTTAAAATACAGGTCAGAACTTCTTACAAGGCTAACCCAAACTTTTAGTCTAGGACCTGACTAAGACATATCTTAGTCAGGTACTACATTGAATTCCTACTGCTTTGACTGGCCTTTTGGGGCTATAGAGTAATACCATGTCAGGATTTTCCTATATCCTTGATTCTGTTGCATTTGTTTTGATAGATAAGGCTCAAAATAATGCTCTCAGGTTAAGCCAAAACACATTGTGGTGGAAACCATACATTGTATCATTACAACTATATTTCAGCAACAGCTATTAGAAGGATGTTATACATTCATAGGTCAGCTGTCTGCCATGCATAGTGAATGGCAGTAAATGTTAAGTGCATGGATATCGATTGAATTCTACCTGCATTTTATTCATGTATTTGATGTAAATACCATGTTTTGTTCTTGATTACTGTAAATCACTCTGGATTAATTCTGCTAAATGCCTAAATTGTACATGTTTATATGCGTCTGGAAATGGGATAATGGGTAGCTCATGCCAGTGGTTCTGGGACCCCCAAACTGATACCTATAATGCAGTAGACTGCTTTGTGCCCGACACCCCCAGAATACAAGAGATATATGATGACATGCCCAAAATAGTGATGCCAGGTCAAAAGTATTCAAGTTACCTCATCCCTGGTTTACATTCTGTGCAGACACTGGAGGTGGTGCACCTCCTGCAGTTCTCAGGGCATCTCCTGCACATGTTGGAATCTGGAAGACGGAAGGTCAGTCAGTCATACACAGTGACTAATACGAACCAGACGTCTGGTCACTTTCAAAATGAAAGGGGATGAAGGGAGCAGGGGAAAGGCGAGGGTAAAGGTGAAGGAGGAGGGAGAGAGAGGCGATGTGTGGCGGAGGAGATGAACAGGAGGCAGGGGAGGGGATGGGCAGAGCTGAGGTGGTCATTGATGTATTATACTGTAGAAAAGGGTATGTGTGAACATTTCAAAGGGTAGACTTGATACACCTTTGAGGCATTGCACATGGACCAGTGTTGTGTTCAGCAGGGCCATGAATTACAAAAGGTTTTACCAACATAGTGAACCTATTTTCTTTATAGGCTAAAAGTCAACTCAGATCTTCACTATTTAGCATACGACAAAGGATATAGGGCTTAATTTGTTAAATCTATATGGATAGCAGTTTTACTTTTACGGTCACAGAACACACCAAGCATTTCCTCTTCTGTACAACATTCCATAAAAATGGTTTCCATGAATCATGACATACTGTATGTTGCATCAGCAAAGTCAGATCATGTTTCTACGAATTAGGGGGAAGGAGGGAGTCAAAAGATCTGTGACGAGATGAAACCGTTTTAAACATGGTTTATACTTCATCCTACAACTGTGTCGCAAGCCGAAAATAAGCTCACAAAATGTTGCATCCGTGACACGTTGTGAGCTTGTATGTCTGCTTTTTTTGTTGTGCGACAGCATCGTACAACAGAGCATACATTTTGGGAATTTAAACGTTTCAGAGAAAAAAATCTTAGTGCTCTAAAGATTACCCTTTAGACTGTGTGGGAGAGTTTGTGTTTTTTTTATTTTTGACATCCCAGAATCTGAAAATAGAGGATGCTTTCCACAAAGATATAGAAGGATCACACTCAACAAACAAGGTCTGTTTGTTTGTTTTGTTTGTCATGTTTATTTCGAATATGCCAATAAAAATAAATAAAAACTGAAACAATTCTTTGCATTTTCTAATTACAAGGAAGAACAATTAAAATAAATAACTTAAAGAAAACGATTATTTCTTTACACAGTTAATGGAGATATTTCTGTGAAAAGCATTGGCAGTGAAAGAAGCAGTGTTTTCAATTAAATATTCAAATAGATTTTTTTCATTGAGGAACTTTATTTGGGTAGAAAGAATTACAGATTTTATGGTTAAAATGTTCAGTAATTGGACAAAAATCGTTTACTTGAAAAAGAGTGCAGAGGATTGTTAATATGGCTGGCATTAAACTCTGCAACCCACCATGCTCCAAGAAGAACCCATCTGCACAGCTGGCAACGCAGGTGTTGGAACCCTCACTGAGGTGGTACCCCACCCTACAGGTGGTGCACTGGTCGCTGCGGCTACCAACACATGTCTCACATGACGACCAGCACTTCTTGCAGCGCTTCCTGTCGTCACGGAAAAACCCACTGGGACACTCAGACACACACATCCTAGAAAAGAGAAAGGAGGGAGGCACAGTAAGGAGGAGAGGAAAAAGTGGAATGAAAGAGTGTGTGACGGTGGACGGTGATGGCGAGGGAGAAAAGGAGTTTGACATTATGCTAGTAGTTCATATGGACTTGATGAACAGGGGAAACTGTAGGGGAAAAGTAATAAAGGCCCATTCAATTTTACTCTCAGGGGTAAATTCACAAAAGGATGGCACAGCTTTGATGTCAGTCAATCTGCAAAGCAAAAATAAACTGCATAAACTCAAAAGAAACCCCCCATGATCATCAGGTACTATGATTATACTAGGAGAACGATTTGTTTTCAAAAAAATTGTACAGAACGTGTTAAAATGATGTTTTTCTGTGGCCACACCCACCAGTTCATTAAGTATTCCTGGCTTTCAGGTGGGTGGTGATCCACCTGGACTGAAGCCACACCCATAGCTGTTGTATGATAAAGTGAGAAGGGTTAGGGTAGGGGATGATATTGTGACTATGTGACTATATCTGGTGTATTTTGATTGGGCCTTGGACTCAAAGGCTTCCAGCTTTCAGGAAGAAACTACAAATACACAAGGAAGATATTTCAATATACTAACCACACTTGGGGGTCTATTAGGGTAATTTTAACTCCATAGACACATGATAGATGATGTGAGCATCCACAGATTTTGGTAACATGTTGAACGTGAGTGATGCGTTGAATGAATGAATGTCCTGTACATTGGGATGGATAATGATTGGATATCAGTTTCTATTATTAATCAAAGCACACGGGTGAAATTCACACTTAACTGCACTGCCAATTAAATACCATCTCAGGGCTCCGGAACAATACCATTTTTCTTATTGAAAATTAATGGTCCGCAATGAATAAATAAATAAAAAGTCCAATTAAAAAACAAGTGAAAGTTATTAGCGTCTTCAGAGGGTTGGTGGTAACTGAAGCACATGTATATGGTCTGTCAAGCCCAGACTTTCATCATGATCATGGCAGCAGTATTTTATTTGTTCTTACACACACATACATTGTTGCGTTTACAGCAGCTTTCAGCGTCCAAGCATCAAATGGCCTTTCAACGCTGTGCGTTCTATGATGAAGCCAAGTGTGAAACCACTGAGTTGGATGAGTGTATTGGCTCAAATATAACTACATGTTTTTATTAGTACACTGGCATTGTCCATTTCCAGGCTTTTGTGAAGCTTACTTAATTCCTTGACACCAGTTCCACAAACTCCTAAGTGACAGTCAAAGATGCATCAGCATTCAGCACACAAATAAATAGTGCAGCGTAAAGCCACCATTTCGTTTTTTGCCACATAGATAATTGCAATCAGATGCAAAATGAGGGCAAATTGCACTCAGCTGCAAAATGTTATGGGTGTGTTCAGTGCTGCCATATCATTAGCGCAATGTCTTTTGTGAATTAGACTTTAAGATGGGGCAGACTCTTCATTGTACCTTTTTATTTACTGTCAAATGTTATTATATTTATTATATTATTTACCCCCCCCCCCCCCCCACTACAAAGTTTAATTTGTATCACTGTTTGCTTATCTTATCCTGTAAGCTGTGACAATCCTTGAATAAATAATATAAAGATAGTGGGTGCAAGTGGCCGGAATCCCAAAATAATTTAATTAATGTGCTGGATTTTTGCAGTGTATACTTGTGCTTACAGGGAGAGAAAGTGTGCATGCCTGTAATTGTCTGTCTTATATGGGGAACAGGTGTCACATCTGTTGGATAACTTCACAGCCCTGCACTCATTAACACTTTTTCACACATTACAATGTTTCCACATATGGCATGCATGCAGCACATTAAGTCTACTTAGTTGCACACTGTTGGAAAAAAGCACCGACAAGAGCAGATCTACAAGCTCACAACAACGCGTTGCAGCACGTGTTGTGAGCTTGTAGATCGACTTTTTTCAATGTGCGACACCCACGGCACGTACAGATAAGCACCAACTGTTCTTGACTCCCATTCCCTCCAGTTAGTCAAGGCCATCAAAGACATAAGGAGGGATGTAATTACCTGAACATTAAACAGCACTTCTGCTTCTCTAGCCCAACCCCTCCCAGCGTCATTCATCAATTGCTCCCAATGGAAGTGTTAAAGTGCAGCGCATGCATCTCTAAAGAGGACTAATGATAAGGCAGTGCCTGAGTTTCCCAGATTGCCTTAATGCACCTGCACAGCTCGTCTTTTATTAGACACACAACACAAAGGCAATTACAAGACTTTGATACACACACACACACACACACACACACACACAATGGGCCCGTTATCCTCAAAAAAAGAGGACTACAATTCCATGCTCAAAGCATTGAGAACATTGAAATCTGACCTGGTATTGTTCTTGAACTTGAGGAAATAATGGAGGCAGTTGATGCAGTGATGGGGTCCAGGACCCTCGCAGCCATTTTCATTGCACTCCGAGTCACATGGGCCTAGAGATACGGAGACGATGATGAATCAACACAGGTAAAGTATAATCAAGAAAGTATGTGCCATGGATTATATGTCATGTTTCTGTAAAATGACAACATGCCATCTGAAACATCATAATGCCATAGCTAAGTTGAGTTAAGTAGACAAAAGACACACAGATGCCAGATCCATAGACAGCCAGGTGCTACAGCAAATAGCTTTTGGCGTTAGCACCTGTTTGTCTGGTCTCAAGTCCTCACCATTGTATTCCTCTGTGAACTCGTCAGTGGGTGCCAGCAGGTCTGTGGAGCGGGGCTTGTCACTCACAGAGTATGGATGCACAGACGTACCGTAAAGCACCAGTGACCACTCCTTCAGCTTCCCTTTACACAAAAAAGGCATGAGGAAAATGCTGTTTGTTTGTTTGGTGGATGCTGTTCCATATCCGAATAATCGCTAAGAAAGTAATCGATAGTTGCAGCACTATTAATAGCCATTCCGTAGAATCCATACCAGGTACTTTCTGGCTGCGGAGCTGAGATGGTGAGTCATGGATCTCTAGGATCCAGTCTCCGGCAGCCTTCTCTCCCCAGCAGTGGGTGGTCATGAACTCCCAGTTCTTAAAGCCTTCCATGGAATGGTCAAATAACCTAGACAACAGAACAAGCACGCAGACCAAATGGAAAACATGCCCACGCAAAGTATGCCACTCAGGAGTCAAGTACTGAAAACTGTTACAATCAAAACCAAGCAAGCACGTGCAAATTAATGTCAGTAACCTGGTTGCAGAAACAGAAAGTTGCAACAGGAGTTATTTAAGCCTATTTTCCTTCACAGCACACACTCCATATCTGATATGATCAATTGTAACATCCACAAAAAAAGATAACCAATCTTGGTCAAAAACGACATTTTTCATTATAATTTAAGAAAAGGCGTGAGACATCTAAGACCATAAAGTCTGAAGAAAAAACTAAACATTTAATAATTTCATGTTCATTTCAAATTAAGTCACTAATCTCATCACCACTGCCCTTCAATGTGGAAGGCAGTGTGGATTTAGACATTAAGAAGAATTGCATTCTCTGTTCATAATATATGCTGGACGTACAACAGTTTTGTAATATTGTTGTTGTCAGGGAGAAACCTTGTATCTCCATATTTAAACTTTAAAAGGTGATATAGACAAGTTTCCAGTTTGTACACAGAAGTGAGTGAGTGTTTCCAAACAGATTCAAATCTAGCTCAACCCCCCCCCCCCCCCCCCCCCCCCGTCAGTCTATTGACCGAGCCAGGTCACTTCAGGCTATGGGGTTGTTGTTGCTGCTGGGAGGGACGCAATGCATTTGCGCTCGTATGGCTAAATATGGCATTCAAAAAATATGAATTTCTATCGTACATCTTAGTTACAATGAAAATTAGTTGGCATGCTTTTTTGCATGTACTGTACCATAAGCGCAATATCACACGAGTCCCGTGGCGTGGTCGCAAATGAGGATGTGGCGCCGGAGGCAGAGGCTCACTCTCAACATATTAATTCTCTTTTATTTGTCAGTGGCGGTGCATATAAAATATATATTGCCCCTCAAATGCCCCAGCCACCACAGCATTCATGTGAACTACTTTGTCCACGGTTATTCATTGTAATGATCAAAATCGCTGATTCGCTATGAGGCTCAAGACAGCCGCGCCGACGGAGCCACGGTGATCCGGTGGTGGTGACTGGTGATTCACTATAGCGACTTCCACCATTTCAACAAATAACCACATACAACCCACTTCACATGAACGATATTGATGTAACCAGGCGATTTGGTGGGGGTCTGATCATGCAACGTATGCAATCTCGGAGTTGGAATGACTCGGATCCCACTCCTCTCCTCCTGCCTGGCCGCTGCTCGGCGAGCGTGGTCAGTGCCAAAACCACGCTCGCCGACCGGCATCAACCCGAGGAACATGCACCGTTGTGAGGCTGCTGCCTGCTGCTGCCACCAAGACAATGAAGCGGTACATAGCGATTCTCATAATTTCAATAAAAGAAAATCATGAACTATTATAACTACTATTTCATATGAAGAATGTAGGTAAAACTAAGGGGAAATATAAATTGCATTGCGTAATTTGCGTATTCATTATAAAACTGTGCTGGGGAGTGGGACTGGGGCTTTGTAGACACCCTCGCTGTGATAATTGGCTACAACTCCGCCTCACCCCCCCACTAACCCCTCCTCCCCCTCACACCCCGACGTCCCTTAGCTATAAACACCTAGAAATCAAAACATCCCAGAGGCTGCCAACGGTAGTGTCTGCCTGCAGGAAAACACCACAGCATCATCATACAGGGGATGCTAGAGGGAAAAACTATAGATATATATATATTTAAAATTGTGGCTTAAAACTTGTCTATATCACCTTTAATGTTTTTCTGTAAATTAATACCCTACTAGTTCTTCGTAAGGAAGTGATTTTTTTTATATGTTTTTAATAAATATTTAACCAATGAAAAGGTATCAACAACAGATTGTGACAAATTTAGTCACCATTGAATCCAATGTAGTTATTTAATAACTACATTGGATTCAATGGAACACAGATTATCGTTTCCATTTCCAGATAAAGTGACTGCTTTGGACAAACAAGCGATGATACAGCACAAGGAGATTAGGTCTCATGTTTTACCTGTTGGCAAGTAGCTGAGACTTGGTCCCTGAGGGGGAAGTGAGGTTTATAGACAGGTCCCCTCGACGGGGGTGTGTGATTGTAATGCGTACAACCACATGCTCCAGGTAGATCACGTGGTGGTTGGAGTTGTCAGTGCAGCCTGTCGCCTTGTACACAGTACGCACTACATGCTCCGGTCGGATAGTTCTGAAACATAAGATACCAACCAATACGTTGGCAAACGTCATTATTATACTTCCATTATAAAATCCAGTGTTACATTTTAGGATTTTACTTTGTCTAAGCGTACTTAAAAGTAAAAATCAATCCTAGCGTCCCTGTTCTGGGGGAAAAGTTTGACAAAAAGAATGCGTCGCATCACATTGTGAGCTTGTAGATGTGCTATTTTTGGCAAAGAGATTGTGCAGGTCCATATTAGACAATATTTCAAAGTATTCCTGACTGTTATTTTCAGTTGATGGAAAGAAAGCATCATCCAAGTCATCCAAGCTAATATTAGTGCCATTAATATGGATTTTTTTTAAAACATTTTTCAGAAGTGTGCATTGGAGAGTTTAAAGTTATTAAACTATTCTTCAAAATATTCTATAGAGCACAAAAACATCAGCATGTTAACATTGTATTGTGACAATGTCAGTATACAAAGGGGGGATCTCGACAAATTGTTCATCTGAACTCTATTCAGATGCTTAGTTCAGTTCAGCAGAAACACAAGCCGGATAAGAGGAACAGTGTTTTGTACAGTATGTAGGAACGGTATTTGTTCTGTCTGCTATACATACAACTAACAGCAGCACATGGTCCAATAGCCAATACAAATATCTGTTCTATGACACATGAATAACAGACTAAAACAGCTGTGGTATGATGTCATACACGAGCCATAGAATTACCAAACGAAACACCAACGGTCTGGTCCAGTACACAAAGCAGTGAATGTCATCGTGCCAGAATTGGGCTTAGGAGAATAGAAGAGTCATAAGTTATTATTCTACAGCAGTACAACATGAGGCTTGCCAGTGCCTGGGTCAAATCAACATGTCTACAACACTGGATCAGAGACAGGTTCTGTTGCTGGAAACTATAACCTAGCTGGCAGAAATGCACAAAGGAATCACTGTGAGTTAATTCCTCTGTCTCTGTGATAGTAATGTCTTGCCTTGTTTAGTCTTGTATTGGAAACCAGACTATTGGAATCACTGTCGTCAGGGTGGCATTGATATTTTTAACCTCTTAAACCCAATAGTGTATCATTTATTGTAGGTCAAGTAGCGACAATAGCCGGCCTACAATCTCACAACACGTCACGTTGCACGTGCAGCGTGTTTTGATCTGAAGCATGTTAACAAACTGAGAATAGGGACACTAGGGTTCATGTGGTTAAAAAAGAACTTAACTGATACAACACAGATGTAAATTAATATAATCCAATAAATCTATACAAGGAAAAAGAGGTTCATTTTCTCCTGAAGACATTTCTTGGAATGCATTTCTTAAACTTGGCTCAAGGATTAAATGTAATTAAGAGGGTCCTTTGACAGCTGAAACTTGTTACTTTCCATAAAAGTCATGACGGGTCTCTACACCCCAAAAGAGATTACAGAAATTACAAAATGTCTATATATATATGCACTCGAAATATTTTGCAGGATTTTATTGTCATATTGTTTTTTCTAGTTTAATGTGCCAACTTTTAACTTTAACCAAGCTGAAATGATGTCATCATCTTCCTGATTATTTATCAGTGAAATATGCCATTAATATAGTTAACCATTTACAGTATACTATAGCCCTACACAGTATATGCTTAGTATTAATATCGTTAACCATTTACAGTATACCCTACACAGCAAATACTTCGTTGACCAGGTCCCCCAGGGGTATATCCTTGGTTCCATCCTTTTTTCCTCTAAATCAAATCTCTACTCTGAAAATAGACGATCTACAAGCTCAAAGCGCATTGCATCGCGAGCTAGTAGACCGGTTGTTTTCACCAAATGTTCACCGAAAAATGTTAGGCTTCTTGCAGGCCTTTTATTTTTCTTCTGATAGCAACAATGTCATAGAAGGTTAAATCCCTGTTAAGATCTCTTTTTCCAAGGATAGAACAGGCTAGAGAAGCCATGAGCACATCGAATTACAGACAATGAGACAAAGCAATCCAAAAGGACCCTCCTTGTCCTTGCTCCAGGCTGGCCTGAATCCATCTCATCATCCAACAGTAGTCGATTACTGATTGGAAGGCTGTCAGTGATGAGGATAGCTGGGGATACCAAGGGCTGACTTCATGGCATTGGCACCTCTACACATACACAACAACAACAACAATGTCCAGAAGTAGTTATGCCAGAGAAGTAAGTATCTAGCACTAAACCCTATATGCTGTGTTGACCGGTGTCCCTCAGGGGTCTATTTGCTTACCTTTTTTCCCTCTACACCAAATCTCTTGACCGAAAACAAGCTCACAATGTGCCGCAAAGAGCTTGTAGATTCATAAAAACAGAGTAAAGAAAACACTGGTATTACCGAATACACGTTTACTGTGCAGTCTTTTCAGTTCAAGCATTGCTACAAGACTTCTTGTTTCCTGAGGTCCAATAATGCTAGAGGAGGGTAGCAAAGTCGTTCCCTTGTTTTCCTTAACATTAATTTACCAGATTAGCCCTCGTGAGATCTACTTTTCTTATCCAAACCACTCAGTTCATCTCCTTTCTTTGCGGTAGTTAATAATTGGCTCAAGAACCAATAGCAAATGTAAATATTTAATATTAAATCATTGAAAACAGAGAAACAGGCCATAGTGATATTTTACTCTTGCATAAGCCATGGAATGAAAAGAGAGCGAGAGAAAAGAAAGAAAAAAAAACTAAAAGAAACGCCTCTTCCAAAAGTAGTCTATTACTGATTGGATGGATGACAGCAGTAATGGTTGGGGAGAACAGGACTGACATCACATCTCTGGCTTCTCAACAACAACACAGATATGGAAACCAAACGCATAGAACTGACCAGAGCAGATGCAGGGCCAATTAGGACATGTCTGATCGCACACAGATCAGCCAGTTTTCCCCGCGTGTGCTCCAAGGGGAGTGAAGCGAACGATTGCAGACAGACATTACCAAACGCCCTCTGAGGGGCCAGCCAGAGGGTGTGTGGGAATGCGGCAAATCTGCGGCGGCTGTGGTTATGTAGCAAGCTAAAGGTGCAATAACAGAGGACACAGACATACGCACATGTACTGTACCGTAGGTTCACATATGCACACAGACACGTGCACAAGTCTTAGCTTCAAAAAATGAATTAAATAGCCGATCTACAAGCATCACAATGTGATGTGGAGTGAACTTGTAGATCTTCCATTTGAAGGATAATATTAATAGTACATTTTCACAAATGTTTCACCTTTTATGACATGCCGTAAATAGGGATGCCAGGTTGTAAGTGGTTAATCAACGGCAGACCAAAAACCTTTAAGGCTCATTTATGTCTTTGTCACTGGCAACCTCATGCACATAAGATACATGTACTCTACCACAGGTTCAATGTCAGAACAATTCACAGACTAAACCCTTGGGATAATTCATACTTTGATAGAGATGCTTTATTTTACAGCTTGGTTTGGGAAGATTAACATGGCCTTTTTGCAGTGTGAACTGGTTTACCTTGCTCTTGTTAATAAAATACAGTATCGTTTACAGTCGTCCACTTTACAAACAGCATAAAAATATCTGTCACATAAGGCACGATGCTTTGACCAAACCATGACACATAGCAAGTGAAGATATAAAATACACCCGTATGATTCTTTGACTATAAGACATAACCTCTACAACCCATCAGTAATCGATATTTATTCAATAATATATCACATTCTTATTTGCTGCCCACTGAAATCTGTTCACATGAATATTAAAATGACCATAAAACTGTTGCTTTGCTTTTTGTCACTGCAGCAGCTCAATAAATCTCTTAAAGGACAACTTTAGTTTTTTTCAACAGAGGTTGTTATTAGAGAAACTAAAAGATGAGTGTTAATTTTCTTTGCTGCTTTCTTTCGTTTTAGGGATTTTAACAGTTTTTGACAGGGGGGCTGAATATGTATTTCTTTACAATTTTTTATAGCGATTTCTTTTTTAAATTATTTACTATAGTCCTACTAGACCCCAAGAAATTACATCTGGCCACAAAAGATCACAGGATTTATTGAATGTGACCTTAAACCTTGTATTACTATAAACATGGTCATGAATACTTTCTGCTTCCAGTCACCAGTCAGTTTAAAGTCTCATTTCTCATGTCATAATATTCTTTTTGGAAAATTATGGTCCCATTTATTAAAAAAATGTTCTGAGGGGTGTGGCTACCGTTACAGTCTATGAACGGGAGCCACCCCCCCTTCAGTCAAAATAAAAACCAACGAAGAGTAAGGGGGGGGGAAGTCCCGCCTCGTTGTCTGGGCCAGCCAATGGCCAGCTGGGCCCAAACGGAGCCAGCCAATGGCCAGCTGGGCCCAAACGGATCTAGAAATATGGCGACTTACAGTGCAAGGAATTACAGGCTTCATTTTACGTCCATGTTAGACCCGGGGAACGCTTTGTCCATATTTTTTACAGTCTATGTTTAAGACCAAATAAACCTGGCGCTCTCTTGATTTTATTTGTGGCCTAAACTAAGTCTTCTGTGTTTTTACACACACAATAATCAATCAATGTGATTGTCAAAATCAATCTGAATCAATGTGATTGTCAAACCAATAGTGTGACACAAGTGCGTCAAGAAAAGGTGTGTGTGTGTGTGTGTGTGTGTGTGTGTGTGTGTGTGTGTCATGTGTGCATATGCGTGAGTCTACCTGATCTGTCGGTCTGCACTCTCCACACAAACATGCTGGGCAGGAACTTGCTTCCATTGCTCTGCCTCCCTCACCATTGCCTCGGCATCCATCAGGCCAAAGCCATACAGGTGGCTGACTATTAAACACATAGAGCTGTCAGTCACAAAGCATAGAGCTTTCCTCTGGAGTGCCGCCAACATTGGTAAAAAAACTAAACAAAAATCAGCATAGTGAAGAAATTGTTCAAGACTTTGCTCTTCTTGCTTCATATTCAAGATAAGAATTGTTTGCAGTGATTGCAGCATATCAGTAATCCCCAAAGAGACAGAGTATTTCTAACGACATAACCGAATAAAGAGCCCTTGATAAGACTTTCAGTTTTTATTTGTATTAATCAATGCAGTCAGGAGGTAAATGTGCACAATGGGAACATGTATCCCCAAATTGCTTATTAAACTCCAACACTATTCCAAAGTCATAACTTCCTACCCGAACGCAGAGGGTTATTTAATCCATTAAATCATAGCGCCCAGCGATTTATAGCGGAGCACATGTAGCGACGGACTGGATGCTATCCCGGATGTGGTAGCTCTCTCGATGCGTTTCATTCTAATGCGACTAGCGACAGGACGTCTAACACAATCTTTTCGTAGAATTGGACGGAATGATTTAGATCAAGAGTTATTCACGTTTTAAGATTTTCGATCTCGTCGGGGGGGGGGGGGGGGGGGGGGGGGGGACATTTACGATGATGTCCCACCGGAAAATAACATTGAGTGTTGCGCAACAGACGCTCCCAGCCTGTGGAGCGATGCGATTGGTTTCGATATCAATAATCTCCGTCCTTTTGATCAATCTCCGTCCTGAGCGCTGGGCGTTACTAATTGATTGAACAGAGAACTCCGCCCTTGACGCTCAGGGTGTTAATGTATGTAAAACAAGGGCAAATTTTTTGAGGGGCGCTAGCACCTCCTATGTCCAGCTTTGAGGCTTTGTGTAAACACAAACATTGTCTTAGGATCCCGAAATATTAGTACTATTGACGTGTGAGGACGTCCTAGCGACGTCCCAGCGACGCGGGGCGAGATAAGAATATTCAGAATTTTTCCTATTTTTTTTTTTGGCATTTCGCTTTTCGCTTGCTGTATGCTAACGCTCAGTGCAACTATTAGCTTGTCATTGACTCCCATGTTAGCGCGGCGGAAAGAATGACTCGTATCTCCTAATCCAGGGCGCTCTCCGTGGTGATGAATGGATCGATATGCTGGCGCTTCATTTCTGTTCCTCATCCGTCTCTCCCGCAAAATATGAACGCTTTTTGGAGCGTAAAACAATATATTAAGATGATCGGGGATGTGAGGTCCCTTTGTAAAGTCAACTTTTTTAGGCAAGTGTTTCCTGTTTCATGGCTTTCAAAGTAAAAGCGCTCAGACAACTCTGGCACTCTATAGCCTTTATTTTGAAGGCACTTCCTGTACTAAATGTGTTAACAAAAACATTGAAGACGAAAGTGAGGATGTAAATTGTGATTGGCCTGGAATGAGATGATACATGAGCTCCCCTCACTTCACACAGGAGTGATTTTTATTTTATATTTTTTACCGAATGGGTTCCCAGATTGAGAAACAAACCTCATCACATAGCTGGCAGCAAGTAATGAGCTAGATTATGTGATCTAGCCAGAAACATGGAGATATGATTGTACTGTAAACCAAAATGGGGGCTGTGGTAAAAGCACTATATACACAGCAAATCTTGAGTGTCAAATCAAGTCAAAAAACACTTACCATTGTAACCAGCCGCATTGGTCTTCCAGTCAGGGGCGTTGAGATGTCCTGCTCTTGAGGTCTTCACGATAATATGTTGCACATCCCTCCATGACAGCAGAGGACTGGTGGAAGTGAAAACAAAATAACAAACTGATATTATAATATTCCTAAGTCAGAGGAGTAAAAATAACAGAAAGTAAAATGTATGGTGCCAACAACTTTTACAAAATCATTTGGATATTCACACATTGATGTCATTGGAAGGGGGCGAAAGAAATGGAAGGCAGATGAGGAGATTTTAAAAGATTACTTACTAAATCAATGTAATATAGATGGATGATCAGTAAGACAGAAAATCACAGACAGGAATAGAAGGGTCACAGAGATGCCTAGCTACCAACCTCTTTCCCTCCCTACCTCCCTCCATCCATCCATGCATGCCCACTTTTTTCTCAGATCTCACGTGAGATCCATTACAAGATGGCAGCCATGTGTCTCAATCCCTTTGATGTCCAAACGCTACATTAAAAAAGAAAAACCATGAAGTGGGTCACCAAGTTTCCTGGGAATCCCTTCTATCTCATATGCCAACCAGATGCTCAGTTCCCTCCCCTCGTGGTGCTGCCTCGCCCTCCTAGAGGACCGAATTCCACGGTCTGAATTGACATTCTGAGTGTTTCTGTGTAGCTTGTAACTTTAATGTGCGTACACCATTGCAGCTGTTTTAACATTAAAACTTTACGCCACACAGCAGGATTTCACAATTTGTTAAAGGTTATTTGAAGGCCTGATTTGGTGGTGTACTAAACTGAAGAGATTAACAGGACAGAGCACACAGAGAGACAGAGATCGGGGGCACAGCACAGAATGTGATTTGAACACTCAACCAGCCACCAGGATGATGGGCCATCAAAAGAGGTTCTTTCTTGGCTTCCTTCCCTCCCGTATTTCATGAGAGAGGATAACATCTGACAGCAGTTAAGCTAACCGTGAATTATCACAGCACTAAGAGCTTGAATAAGAGCTCATCTTTTCACATTAAGCTGTCTATCAGTCCTTGACTTTGACAGAACACAGTCAAATGGATCAACAAACTGCCAATTATGCTTTTGGTGGTCATCAAGATTTAACCCGGGTGCTTTTTACTGATATCAGAAATGTGAGCATGACAAACAAAAATTATTCCCTTCCTCTGATGCCAGATATGTTACAGCTCACTTTGACTGAAACAGGTTGCTATGTGAGAGACAGAAATAAAAAGTCAACATAATTCAAACATTGTTATTTTATTACAAAATAGATGTAGAAGAAGAAGTACTATGAAAAGCAGGAATAATTAAGCATCAGATCAATATTAAATAGGCTTAGCGTTCCCCCAGTAATTATGGTTCCATAAATGTTTCATGGTCATTAATTAAAAGTGGCTTTGGCGTCATTATCTAGGCCACAACAGACTTTCTATAAACAAGCCAATGCTAATTAATGGATGTAAAAAAACATGTTGGGTAAAAAACCATAGTCAAACATATCTCAACATCTCATCTGTATTTTTTATTTCTGTGCTCCTCCCAAGTTTGAAAGTGGATGAAATGCACTACAGACAGATAGGAGGGGATGGGAAAAGAGGGAGGAGAAGGAAAAAAATAGGACAGAAGGGCAAAGACGCTGCACGGTAAAATCCTGAGTGTTCATTGAAACAGACAAAGAAAGAAAAACAGGTGTGTTTCCTCTGGAGACTGCCCTTGGTTGAGGCAGTGGGTGCTCAGCTTTGAAAATAACTTCACTCAGAAACAAACTACATAGAAAAGGCGGCACTCCAACATAAAAGATGCAAGGCTGGTTCAGATGCAATTTCTCATGTTTATTTGCGAACGCTGACGTGTTATTTTGGAGTGCCGCTTTTTCTATTTAGTTGGTTTATGAGTTATGTTCATTGAAGCACTGAGGATTTTACTGTGCGGGCCCAAGATCAGTGGTGGAAAAAGTACTCAATTTCTTCAAGTATCAATGCCGCAATATAGAAACAGTCTATTGCAAAAGTATTGGCATCAAAATGTACTTCAAGTAAAAGTACTCATTATGCAGAATAGAGCAGGCACTGGTCTACTTGGAACGATGCAAGTTGGAAATGCATGCCTCACCCAGATATTATGTCCCTTTTATGCCCATATATGGAGTTCTTTGTCAGGCATGGCTCTGGGCATGCCCAAATATGGAGTCTATACAGATATCAGAACAATCATTGTGGCGTCAGAACTCAGAACAGGCCAGCTCCATATATGGAGATATAGGGGTGATCAGGTCCAGAGCCCGGGCAGAGGCATTTGTGTTGGTTCTGGACAACCGGCTCTCCGACGGACTCGACACTGGGCAGGGCGCTCCCTGTGGGGTGTGGAAAGCGTGTTTCGAATTTGAAGTGTGGCGAACGGTTCTCGAGTTAGACATGGTGCATTTATAGATAGACTCCCTTGGCTCTTATATAGGCCGGATTATCTGAATTAATTTATTGTTTACCCCTTCTTTCATTATGCACCCTATCATTGACCTTCCCACCAGTTCTCCACTTCAAGGAGAAAGGGCAAATGAACAAAGAATATTTCGTAAGCTCTACAGCCGCACAACCATATCATCAGATGAGAGATGAAAACTGACAACTAAACCTGACATTAAACTCAAGTGCATGAGTTTAATTCACAAATAACTCAACTCATCAACATCTGTTAAAGTGTCAATATTCGATTCATCCATAATTACGACCTTGGGACAGCACTCTAGCCTCAGGGCACCCCCAAATTAGTTCATAGCACCTTATATTTACTGTATGTATATCATGTTGATATCAAATGTATTTACATACCCGTATATTAGCAAATAGTAGCCCGGGCTGCTAATATGCAAAATCGATTCGGCCCCCGAGCGTTTATAAGGAACCAGGCCGTTATTTGCAGTAGGCTGTTATTTATTTGCACTGGTCAGCACAGGGCCATTATTTGGTTACAGACAGTTACTGTCGAGCATGTTTTTATTTGCAAATTTAAAAGGTATATGATAAACATACATAGCAGGCAAAGTCTTTTATCTTTTTGATTTAATATTGAGAATTGGTGAGCTTATAGGCAGCTCCTGAGCTTAATTGATTTGACCCAGATTCCAATATACATTTTAAAAGGCTGTCATATAGCCTACTCTTTATATATTTTTTCAAATGTTCTTTCGAGGTTTGGCCTTATAGATTAAAAAGAAATTGGGCTTTACCCTACCATCTCCATATCATTTGATAAAGGCATATAAAAACATGGGTTGTACAGCCAATGAAAATATACACTTCAGAGTATTTACCACTTGGAATTATAACAATCGGTTGAGGATTGCAGTATAGAACAAGTTAAATCTCAACTTTTGTGTTTTGTGTGCACTGAGGACCTCGTGGTGACTGTGTTTTACCTATACTTGTGAGGAACTCTGCTTGAATTCATGGTGAGTGGCGCTGGCGCACGCCGTGCACAAGCTCATAACGCGCTGTCGATGCAACACTTGGAGCTTGTAGATACACGCATGACAAACATTTCACAGAATATATACCACTTTGAATTAAAACAATTAGTTGTGCATAGGCTGAGTATATGGCACTTATGAAACTATAGCTATAGATTTATTTTGGGGATGTGGAGGAGTGGGAGGACTTTGTTGTTGCGCTATTGTGAGGCCACGTGAGTGGCGTGCGGAGATCTGCAAACTCAGCACGCTGTATATATAATAATATAAATGAGGCTGACTAAGTTTGCAAATAACGGCCCATGGGCGGTTATATGGATGAGGGCGGTTATTTGGACGAGGCGGTTATTACGCAAAATGGTGTAAGAACCTTGGCCGTTATTAGGTAGTGGACGGCTATTTGAGTAAGGGCTGTTATTTGGAAATATACGGTACGTAAATAAGTAAATATTTCCCCCTAATTTTCTAATTGACAAATAACCACTTCCATATATGGGCATAAAAGGGACATAATAACTGGGTGAGGCATGCATTTCCAACTTGCATCGTTCCAAGTAGACCAGTGCCCAACGGGTAGATATCATCAGCACCGCTCAAAGAGTTCCTACTAACAGTTTTCCTGCAGTATAATGTGTGCCTGCATGTCTATTCAAACAAGAGACTGAGTGGAAGGATAAGAAAGAGAACATTTGCATGACAGGAAGAGAGAGAGAGAGAGAGAGAGAGAGAGAGAGAGAGACTAATATTGCAGCCAAGCAAGAAGCAGTTTGAGATAATCTTGTTGAGGAAACTGGCTTAGGTGGCCATGACTGCCAGGACACAGAGAATATTTTCTACGGAGTGGATTTAAATTGGATTATCCAGGTTAAATAAAATGACCTCAGCTGACGGCGTTTCTCAACTTGTGATAATAGGGAAAAGCCCAATTCAGAGTCTCTGCAGCTGCACTGACATTGTGATTCAAGAACCAGGTACATACAGTAGGGTTGATGGGTTCAAAGAGGGCCCGGGAAGGGGGGTTCAACATGCCATCGACCGGTAATTTCACTTATGTTGCCATTTCTATAAATGGGACAGAAACTAAGAACATCACCCAAAAATTCAAAGGTCACTTTCAATCTAACCCTCTCTCAACATTAGCTTGGGCTACTAAAATGGCACTGCACAGCACGTTTTGTTACAGAAAGTTTGAAATTCACTTAATCCGCAGTGCTTTTACCTTAGGATGTACCTGGGCATGATTTAAGTAAAGATATTGTCAATCAACTTTGTCGCTGCTTCTGTGCTCAACACGTTTTCCTCTTTCCATTCACTCTCACTACCTGGAAGAACTGTCTCAAAATCCCATTTCAGATTGATTGATTACTTTTGGGAGGTTGACCTCCCAAGGCGCTCCCATGCTCCAGAATAGTTATCTGGGATTGCGTCCTATAGCTGTAATCTGGAACGGTTCCCAGACGGGAAATCAGAGCCGGATCTACCGTTGGGCTAGGGTTGGCTGCAGCCCGGGGGCCCCCGACTGGGATGGGGGGCAATTCTTTTTAAATTATGAAATTGTAAAGTATTGCAATCCAATTCAAGTGAGATTTATGTTTAGTTATTGTATATTTAGTATTATGGGAAAAACATTGCGTTCAGACAGTACCTGCTGTGTTGTGGGGTAGCTGTGGAAAGTTACCAATGTTGGTGTAACAGGAGTGATGACAAGTAATGATAGGTGAAATGCTGTAGTTAAGAAAAAGGTAACAGTTCTCCATGCATTGAGGGTTAATGGAGAAAGTCAAAATATGACTTCTGGGCCCAGGCTTAATCCAGCCTGACAATGTGTCGCGGGTTCAACTCTCGATCCCGACAACCATTACTGCGTGTCACTTCCCATCCCCCGCCCCCATTTCCTGTCAGTACTGTACTCAGTACTGTACTCCTATCTAATAGGACAGTATTCACTTTTCTGGCCATTTCTTATGATTGTACGATGAAAGAACATAACCAACATCATAATATACAGGGTACATCTTAAACATCTCAATTAAACATCATAGAACCATGAGTGGTACATCTTTTTTTTGGGTTCATAAGGATGTAAAAACCATTTAGACAAACTCAATGTTGTACCCCAGCAGACAACTCAACTCAGGAAGACATGTAACACACACCTTTCTACCAGAAGCGTGGTACACAAAACCGCACACAGTTCGTGGACATAGACAAGCTATGCCTTGCTTTGGGAGAGTCTAGTTGTGCTCACGCATTTACAAGATGTGACATTGAGTGACTTTGCTGGTTGTGGAAAACTGAATGCATGGTTACTGAAGAAAACCCCTGATTTTCAGGAGACATTCAAACAACTTGACCAGACTTGGGATGTTTCAACAGAGCTCTTTGACCAACTGCAGCAGTTCACTTGTAGCTGCTACCTGTCTGGGACCACCTCCAGTGACATGAACAAGATCAACTACCAGTTTGTCTGTGCCAGGAGAGAAGCTGATTCCAGTCAACTCCCACCATGTAGAGAATGTCTATTTCTCCATGCCCTCTGTGCCAATTACCAGACTAGAATATGGAGATGCTCTCTGCAGACTCACCCATCTGCCCCATACAGAGTCGATGGACAACTGTTGATTGTGGACAGTTACCATTTCACTGGATGGGCACAGCCCCTGCACCGGATGTACAGTAGGTAGTCCTTGAATTTTAAGCTCGTAAATGTGCACGTCTATGCAAGCTTCCTAACTGCAGTTGTCTCAGCAATGGGTTGACATGTGCAGACCTCTGCAAACTCCAGAACTGTACAAACCAAGCAACTAAGCAAGATTCAATGCCTACAGTTGAACAGGACAGTTGTCACAGTTCTGATGAGGAAGACGTTGCGTAGTTCAATATTAACTCATTAACTGTTTCTCTAGAACAGTCTGCACACACTGCCAGCATTTTTACTAATATTTCCAAAAAAAATCACACCCGTGTGAACTGAGTGGTGCAACTCCCGTCTATTGGTTCTCTGTATCGTTCCAAGCACGTAGGAGTGGTTGCACCCAGGGCTCGACAGTGCGACTAGGTACTCGCATTTGCGACTAAAAATATCACCGTGCGACTTGTAAAATTAAATTTGTCGCACAGGTGCGACTACAGGATTTGACCATTGATAAAGACAAGTCTCTGTCTACAGCAAGTGCACATTCTATAGTCGCGGTTCTATACCTACATTTATATTTCTGAACGGCGGTGTCGTTCGCCAAAAAGAGAAGAGCTACAAGCTAACAACGTTTTTTATTGGACCCCGACACGGCGACACGTTATTTGCAAAGTCTGTTTGTAATGCTCAAAGTTCAAACGTAACTTACTTTTAACCAAACGCGGGTGAAACAGCGTGCAGCCGTGCACGCACGCGCGCACACACACACACACACACACACACACACACACACACACACACATGGAGTGGACGGATTGATTATCAAAAACAACCCTTACTTAGCGTTTGCTTACAAAAGCGTGTGCCCAGCATAAATGATAATGCGAATGACCGAACTGGCTGGATTACCGTATTAATATCAGTCAGTCAGTCAGTCAAAGCCAAGGAGAATGTTACAATACTAATTCACCATCGAGCAGCCTCTGCACTGTCTGAATGTCACACTAACATGATAGAAAACAGAAGGATAAAAACGGATAGTATTAGCATAAAACAAATTGATTATATAGATTATATGAAAACAAACATAACAATGATAATTATCATGATGAATATCACTATTTTGTGATAATTGCTGAAAAGATAGTGATATAATATTTTGACATATTATTTTCCACCCCTACCTCATAACACTTCATTAAAGAAAAATCACACCCATGTTAAGTGAGGGGCGCTCTTGTCATCATACATCATCAGATATCATCTCATACTGGCCAATCAGAATGCCTGTTGCCTGTGATTGGTTAGCTGATTTGCTCGTTTACATATGACATACATTTTCCCTTAAATGTCAATGGTGTTTAATTTTTGTCATATTTAGCAGAATTTTGATGTAATTTCTCTGTTGATTGTCAATGGCTCATTTTGAGATGTGTGGGGACAAAGGCTGTATATAGGAGGGGCTAGCGCCATCGTGCTCCTAAAATAATTTGTGTGCCACTAGATTTTTCAACTTAGGCGCACACGTGCTACTTGGAAAAATGCTAAGCGTCGAGCCCTGGTTGCACCACCGCGTTCATGCACGGCACTACACACACCAATTCCTTCTCTGTGTCGTTCCAATTTCACGCATGCGCACACCTCGTGCTCATGACTACACACAGGTACACAGGTACACGGACATTGCTGGTTGTAGGAGTGGTTGCACCACTCAATAAGGACCTGACTGAAAAGGCCTTAGCAAGGGGAGAAAAGATGGAAAAATACATTTTAAATTAGACTGATATTTGTGATTATCGTGCATAATAAAATAATAAAACTATTTTGCTACAAAATGTAATTTAATTTGCTACGTATTATTGAGGGCAAAGTAAACATAAAAGTTAAGGCCAAGATATGCCAGTTTTGTTAACATTTCGGATTGAAAATGACCTTGACATTGACATTCGACCTTTGACTGAACTTGAATTGCTTCAGTCATCTCATAAATCAACTCCATTAGTTGCCCAGTTATGCCATATGTACCAATTTTTATATCAGATATACTGTAAGAGCTGAAAACAAGTAATCAGATACTATTTTGAGTCAAAATTAAGTTACCACCATCAGTGTTCCATGTTCTAGCAGCAAGCAAATCATACCAGTTCTTATATTTCCCCAATGAAGGCAAGAATACTTATATATTGATCTGCAGAAGAAATTGTGTGCTGTCCGCTCATACTGCAGATCCATAGTGATCTCACCAAGACAAATCCCTCTTATTATATTTTAATTCATCTTGACTGCAATTCTAATTGTTGAACCTATTGATTGTAACAGATAGCTGCATGTCTTTGTTGCTGGAACTGGAGTGCTTCTTTGGCACTGATTTGACAATAAAATGCAAATAAAAGAACACTGTGTGCTCCCCTTAACACATTCCGTCCGTAGGACGTGTCCACACGTCCTAGGGATCCCAACCGACGACTCCTAGCGCATCCTCAATGATACCGGGCGAGAGAAGAATTATTCTGATAATTATTTCAGTTCACATATACTAGTGCTTAATTTCTGCTCCTCATCCGTCTCTCCCTCAAAATATAACGCTTTTTGGATCATATATCGTATCAATTAAAACTATGTAAGCTAGCAATGTAAAGCAAACCTTTTTTCCGTATCGTTTCCGGGTCGTGGGTTTCAGAGTAAAAGCGGCCATGTCTTTCTGGCACCCCAGAGCTCCTATTTTGAAGGAATCCCGGCACGGATTGTGTTTAAAGAGCAAGCAGGGGAAAGGAATGGAGGGTTTGAAGGAAACCAACAGTAAGGAGGAGAAGATCGAGTCAAAAGGTATAAAGATATGTGGATCTTACTTTGCCTCCAGGGCGAGTGCAATGATGGCAGCAGCCATGGGAGCTGAGGCCGAAGTGCCCGTGTGACTGTCTGTACACCGATGTCTCAGGTCTGTTGTGATCTGGAGAGAGAGGAGAAGAGTAAAGAGATAGGAGATGGAGAGCAATAGAGAGAGATCAGCGAAAGAGATGATGAGGGCGTAATGAGGTTGGCACAGTAGGAACAGAAGGAGAGAAAAGGGGGAGGTGAAAGAGAGCGTTAAGTCTTGAGGATCAGGAGGAGATTTAGACACACCTGAAACTCACATTCCAGCTTTGACACATAACCCTGCTTGAGATAACACAGACATACAAATACACTCACAAATAACTTAAAAATCACTTACACTCAAAAATAACTCTGGTTTTCTATGAGAAACAAATCCATTGACCAAAGAGCAAATAAGGACATGCGATGGAAGTAATACTAGATGGTGAAGTTTGTTTTTAAAACACGGTATATTCATTCCGACTGTATGGACCTCAGTCAGCCAGCTAGTCAGTCAGTCGCTTTGCCAAGAAAAGCTTGGCTAACTCCCAGTCTGAGCCCCCATCAAAGGACCTTTCCCTAACCAAAGGGCTTGAAGGATTATCTGAAGCCACACATATACACACATAGTTTGATACATTTAGCAAGATTTTCAGTTCCAGCAGTACAAAAGGTACTGTAGACACTAGACAGGACAGAGGAACTCAGGTAGAATACACCGAAGTATGCTCTTTAATGTGACTACAACATTTTTCTTAGAAAACTGCAAAGGAAACCATCATATGCCCTGAGCTATAGCATATGATGCCATGAATAAATGAACGCATGTTCATCATTTAACAAGTTGTTTAATTAGTGACTCCTAGGTGGGTTTATTTGTGCGTTTATTATTGTGGCCATAACATTTCAGTAAGTCCACTTTTGATCTCAATATGTACAAATAATGTTCAAATAAGTATTGCTTTTGATTCAATAAAAGGTTGTAGCTTAAATTAGTTTAACGTTTAGAGAACACGAGGTTCACACAAAGCTTGTCAATATTTTATCACTAAAATAACTTCTTTCTCTCACATACTCCCTATAGTCCCTCTGCGTACCACCATTTGAGAAACACTAGTGTTCTATTGAACTATTGTCACAATGGATGTCAGAAATGTAAGTTAAGACCTACTGTAAGTGTACTAGGCAAATGGTCTATGTGTGTGCCTGTGTATGTGAGGGGAAGAGCAGATAGAATCTAACTCTCTCAACGCCAAGGATAAAAAAGTGTGTGTGGCATTAGTGTGAGGAATGTAGCAAGCGATCTCCAGACAAGCTAGCACGCCGTGGCAAACTGTCACTGTCCATCCCTGTTGATCATGCGAGATAGAGGTATTCGGTCACACCAGGGCGCGCACACACACACACGCACACTTTGCGATTTTAACTCAGGCACTTTGGTAGTGGTACAACACTTTTGATGTTAGTAAGTCAAACTCAATAATATAACGCTCAACCACACAGAGCCATCCTTACAATCTTTCGGTCGTAATTCTCTCCGCTGCTGTAGGTAGTTGTCAGTGTGGAGGAGCACTCCTCCAAGTACCAGGGTTTGCGTCCACTCTCAGCTGTGCTGGAGATGGAGATGGTGTAGATTGAGTTGGTGTAGCCGTCACACGAGCAGTGGTCCCTGCTGCGCCCACCATTGCCCGACGCCCACACAAAGATGGAGCCACGCCCCTTCCTCCCCTGACAAGAAATGACACAATGTGTTACAGTAAGCAAAATTGTATTTAATCTGCATCTTTTTTCTACTTCACTTCCGCATTATGTAGGAGCAGACCTTCAATAAATCAATCAACTACAGCAGTGGTTTTAAACCTTTTTCATATCATGGTCCATGATTTTGGGGGGTGAATATGTGTGATCAATTGGCTAATAAAGGGCGAGGTCGTGCGGCATTGTGATGTCAGAACAGGCCAGCTCCATATATGGAGATCTAGTGGTGTGTCAAATTTGAAGTCGGTGGGGAAAACAGTTCTCGAGTTACGTGGAGTACAGACGTACACTCGTACATACACACGTACCCGAACAGAGATGTGGTTCATTTATTGATATACTAGAGTGGTGCCCATTGGGCACTGGCCTACTTGGAACGATACAAGTTGGAAATGCATGCCCTACCCAGTTGTCACTTGCGCAAGCAGAACGCGCAAGTAATAGTTTTCGCCCAGGGCGAATGTTTGATGCGTATGCGCCGTGCCAGCATATGACGTAATGACTACTTGTGCTTGATATGGCAGTGGTGTCAGATTACATAGGGCCATTACCTTTAATTCTCCCGACACTAAAACATATCGTCATTACGTCACCATCGAAAACCAATTACATCCTTTAATCCATATCTTTACGTCATCATTGAGAGCTAGTTATACCAGTTATACCCTGACGTCATATGCTGCTACGATACATACACATCAAACGGGGCATACGCAAAGTAACCACAGTATACCGCTAATCAACTTACAAATTACATATACATAGAGGCATTTCCTCTAATCCATCCTCTAATAATTGGATGAATTTGAAATGCTTAAATAGAATTACCTTCATGTTCCTTCATGTTCTTCAACAGTTCTTCAACAGAAGAACATGAAGGTATTTCATGTTCTTCTTTCACAGAGAAGCTGAGATTTGACAGTTTGTAGCGGTCGACAGTTCTTGCGCGCTCTGCTTGCGCACCAGTAGGCCATTTATGGCCTACTAGTGTGCAACAAGCAAGTAGGTACTCGACAGAGTGCAGTTCTAGTTATCTCTGTGTCCCTTTTATTCCCATATATGGAGTCATTGTGATGTCAGAACAGGCCAGCTCCATATAATGTCCCGCAGGGGCCCTGTCCAGAGCCCGGGCAGAGGCTTTTGTACAGGTTCTGATCTTTCTGGACAACCAGTGATCCGACAGACTTGACACCAGGCACTGCACTCCCTGTGGTGGTGTCAAATTTGAAGTTGGTGGGACGAACGGTTCTCGAGTTATGTGGATTACAGACGTACGTACACACAGAGACGTGGTGCATTTTAGGACTAGGCAGCAATCCCGGCTTACAGGTGCTGCCCCAGCCCGTAAGAATACATGCGATAATATCACATATCCCGCCCGGCTTCCCTCTCCCAAACACAGGCCAATTATGTTCGTATATAGATGCTCGAAAAGCCGGATGCAACGGGAGTCAGAGACACCCGACTGATCCAGAATTCCTTGACATCTCACTTTAGTTTATGTACAGTATATGACTGTATTGTATTCCCATACATATTTGATATCTGCTATTTGATCTCTTTAATTTGCCCAAAAGACAGAGGTAGTCTTTATTACACACTTGTAACATTTGGTATTTGTATTAATTCTTAATTAAAATATAAATGCAATTTGTGGGAAGCTTGCACAAAGTCCACTCAAATACCAGTGTAAACGTCTGATGTAACTGTAACTGATGAGTTGAGTCCCTACTCTTTTTTTGTCCTTCTGTGAGGGAATACCCAAAATGTAAAGTGATGGACAGCTGTCAGTGGTACTGCACATACAGCTCAGTTCTCTGTGTACCTTCAGACTATCACACACTTCTCCAACTTGTTTGCCATCTCCACTCACATATACAAGCGCTCTTATACTTGCTCACCTCTCAAGGCTGTGATATATATCACCCTCGCCATGCCTGTCGCAAGTCTGTCATGAGTCTGCAAGAACTCCAGCTGAGCACGCACGCACGCCACAAAATCGCACAAAGACAAACATGCACTGCACGTACAGTTGAAATACGACACATTCACCACCAGCCAGTCTCGACCCCATCACCTTCTGTCAGATGCCAAACCTTTTTTCAACCTGCTGCATGGTCTGTCAGCCAATGAGTCGAGACCTTTTGTAGCCTTTTTTAAAACAGCATGACAGCTCCGAGGTCCCTCATGTCTGACTTCCACTCTCTCCATCCACCCTATGTAGTCTCTCTTTTGCAAACATAAGTACACTGTGGGTTCATTTTTACACACACACACAGTAAAATGAACACTCAGGATTTGCAGTGTATATACACATGTGCTGAACTTGTAGACATGTCAGCCAGCCCTTATGATGGAACGAAAAGTGTGTTTGTGTCTCCCCTCCTCTTAACCTCCATCATAGCTTCTCTGCTCCATGCAGTCACCTAGCTAGATGTTATGCAAATGCTCAGAGGACTCTGTAAAGGATGTCATGAATATGCAAATAGATCAGGGACTCTGATCAAAATGATGGCTAGAGGTGCCTCACAGGCAGAGATTAACTGGATAAGACTCAAACACTGTTGTGTAGGCTTCAACACATGCATTTCCAGTGAGCGAGAGTGTGTGTGTGTGTGTGTGTGTGTGTGTGTGCGCGTGCGTGCGTGCGTGCGTGCGTACGTGTCTGTTGGAGGGTGCACCTCTTTCATGATTCATATCATGTGTCTGCATGTGAGCAGTGAGCCAGTAAGCTGGTTTCTGTGTCCATTTCTTTCTATTCCCATGTGCACTTAGGAAGAGAAAAATACCGGAACGCTCACCACAAAACACACTTGCCCCCATTTGCTTCTTGCAGTTCTTGTATTCTTTATAACCTCGTTTTACTGAGGTTAAGGTGAGGAATAAGTTTGATAATATTGTGCATCGTGATATTGCTTGAAAGAATATTGTGATATTATATTTTTCCATATCGCCCACCCCTAGGATTAAAGTTAGTTTTAGGAATAGTTTTACTGAGATTACGTTGGGGAACACCTGGTGGCGACCGTTCCGAAGTCACCAGATTAGACCCGGGGCGAATGTGTTTTGGGGCAAGCATCTGTATAGTGGTGATGGTGATGTGGACTAGCAGTACAAGAGGCTGTGTGTGTGTGTGTGTGTGTGTGTGTGTGTGTGTGTGTGTGTGTGTGTGTGTGTGTGCGCGCAAGCCTGTCTGTCACCTACCGAGCGGATCCCATTCTCAAAAGCCTGTCTGGCCAGGGAAGCTGGCCCGTCCACGGTCTTTCCATCATCATCTGGTCCCCAGCTGGCACTGTAGATGTCTATGTGCCGTGGCTGCAGGCTCAGAGACTTGGCCTCCACCATGTCTGTTACATCTCCATCCAGCATACGCACACCTAGGGGTCATCAAAACAACCACATCCAATATCTAACGTAAATGAAAAATAACCAAGACTGCATAAGAGCAAACATGCAACTCAGAATCAGCCGATTAATAATATAACTTATTCCATATAGAGAGAGGGGGGATATTTATCTCTGCTTAGCTGCAGGTATAGTCCTGCAATTTGAGCAGTACTTTTTATCCAAATCATGATTCTCAGGCTCTGTGATAATCACATTTAAAGAACATCTTGTTGGGATTCATGCATTAACCCATTCAGACTGTATGGCGTGTGGGAACGTCATAACTAAAGCTCATTTTCATTGATATCAAACAAGAGAAAAATATTCAGATTGATTTTTCCTTTCTTTTCTTTTTTTAGTTGGCCTCTCCTTCTGCACCATACTCCTTGCTCTTTGCGCATGCGTGTTGTCGTTCACTTCCCTGTTTACCACTCACAAAGAAAGGCTTGGCGTGCGTAATCTAAGGAGCTCTCCATGGTTTTGACCAGATGGATATACTAAGCTCTTCATTTCTGACTTAAACATGCCTATCGTTCAAAATATGAAGCGAGGGATTATTCAGCGATTTTATCGTAATGATAGCGAGGTAAGCAAGCAAAAATATGTCTCCCGGTTTTTGTCCTGGCACCCCAAGCTTCTATTTTGAAAGAAATCCCGGGGCTGATTGTGTAAAAAGGGGCAGTCTGTAGAGCACAAAACTCCATATCAGACAAGCAACTCACCTCCTATCCTGGCATTATATGCAATCCCCACAATGCAATGGGAGTTGTTCGCCGCTGCAGCAACTTCACCTGCACACCGTGTCCCGTGTCTGAGGAAAAAACAAGAATAGACAATATATTACAAGTCTAACACATACAAGCCATGTGTGAGTAAGAGAATGTCAGTGGCATGCTAAAGTAAATGTTCACACAAGAACGCTTGTACACACAATCCAAATATAAACAGCTTTTGAAGTGGAAGGCAGGCATCCTTGCAAGTAAACATAGATCTACACAGATAAATGTGTACATTCCTGTATTGGAATTCCTAAACATAACGGTACAGTCCAGAATTACAAATTGAAATACCCGCAATTCCTCCTCTCTACCTCATGGACCTAGAGAGGGAAGAACATTCATGTTGTCTAGTCAGGCTTTTATAATGTCCCTTCCCCGCATTAATGTGCAGTAATACAAAGACTGTTATTCCATCATTCCAGTGACGTGAACACATTACACAATTACAAGTGCATGTACACACACACATATTTCCAATGTGTGCAAGGGGGGGGGGGTCACGCGCACGCACACACACGTAACATTCCACCGTAACTGCAGTGGTGACAATCGGTCCAGGTCAGCAACCAGCGTCAACAAACACGAGCGTGTTTTGCATCCGCCGTCTCCTCCACAACACTGCTCGTTGGCTCAGCACCAGACACACACACACACACACCCCCTGCTGGGAACATCTGCACGACGACACCCCCCGGAAACGGCTCTGACCGCTGCCATGGAAACCCCGTATCTAGCCATCAAAGCTCCCAGGGGAGTGACGGAGAGATGGGGGCCAGGGAAGCACTCGCAGAGCACTTTAGAGTGAGTCCACTAGTTTCATGGTAAAGTTAATCGTATTGGCATTGTATATGGATATCAAACGGTATACATACACAATAAATAGAAGTCTATGCGTGTTGGAAAAGTGAAAAGGTCCTCCTACCTGTAAAGGCCAAAAGTCCTGCCCATATCTTGGGTCACTTCTAGTTAGCCTTTTCTGTGACTCTACAGGGCTTGAGGAAGACCTGCTGCGAGTCTGCGATGGATACTGGCTCATAGGGGACTGACCGTCACCACCACTAATTAGTTGGTCTCCATTTAAAAAACAATACTTCTAACTAGGGATGTCACGGTAACATTTTTTTGCTCCAAATCCAATCATTTGATTTTGAGTATCTGCCGATACGTGTTTATGCCATATCACAATAGTACAATATCCCAAACCACAGACAATTTCCAGTCTAATATCATGATATGGATATAATATTGATACTAGGGATGTCCCGGTCACGTTTTTTTGCTCCTGATCCGATCATTTGAAAATGACGTGATCGGTCTCCATTTCCGATCACCCTATCCGATCGGGACAACTTCTAACAGCCGAGCTACACCAGGCGTTTCAGCGAGCGTTTACACGTATACGCACAAACGCACACATACACACTTATAGATCTAGTCCTATTTTAAGTGCGTATGCGGGGCTCACATGTGCGCGTAAAAATGAGCTGAAAAGCCTGGTGTAGCTCGGCCGTAACACAGTTTTCAACTGATTGTGAACGAGGGACCACCACCACCCTGACTTAGAATCAACCCGGGGGTCACCGTTGGGTGGGGAATGGGTATGGGCTAAGATTAGTGCCTTGAGAACACTTGCTATGAATTGCGTGTGTATTAACCCACAGTTTCTCTACCAATTGTCCATTGACAACTAATAATTTCCTAATAATAATGACTCAACTCAACCAGACAATCCGGTGCACTTCCCCCTCTCGAGATTAGAACTCCCTTTTTCTGTTGAATTTCATGACCTCCGACTTGTCAGTAAACTACTACATGGACGGTCACCATAGATCACAAAGTCATTCAGTTCGCGGTTTCTCAACGTAGCTCAGTCGCATTTTGACCACAAGGTCATGAGTTCAATCCCGGGCACCGCCAACTCAGGCTTGGGAACAGCAAATCATGCGGTAAGTATTGGGAGCTGATGGTAGGTGTGGCACTCCACCTTCGCAATCCATCTATGGGTCTAGTGACAGATACCGACAATACGCCACTCCAACCTACTTGGAGTTAAGAGCATTCATTGATGCTTTAAGAGCTAATTAGTAATCAATGATCACTGATAATTCTTCCTAGACTACCCCAATAGTCTTCTCTCACTCAATTCCACAGGTCAACTTCCATAAACTGTGGCAATCTTTGATATGTATGGTATTTTTTATGCATCAATTTAGAATTTTCTGCCAACTTAGCCAGTGCTACCCAGGGTCTATTTGTGTTTTAACAAGATAATCATAATCAGGTACAACATGCACACACACGCACACATACATGCACTGCAGTTACCTCGGTTGCACTTCCATGGGGACAAAATGTCCGATCCTGTGTGTGTGGCACAGACGTGATCATTTCATGGCAGTCTAAGGCAGGGGTTTGACCCCCAGGTTGAGAACCCCTGGTCTAAGGAGCTATGCAAGGGGGAAGGTTTGAGTGACTGTTAAAAACAACCCAAAACAAAAGAAAAAAGCCCCTCTTTACACCTCTCATTAACAGTGGTGGGTGATTGGACTGAAATTGGACTAAAATTGTAGCTAAATAAAACAAAGATCCAAATGTATCAGGGGTTCATTATATTATTTTCATAAGACGCTGTGCATTTTCCAACTTCGTTGTCTCTCACCAGTAAACAGACTGTCTATTGATTTTAGTGATAAGCTAATTCACATCTGCTGTGCTGGTCTATTCTTGAACTACACAAATATTCTTTTCTAGTAGGCTAAAAGAAAAAAAGAGTAATATATCCTGCATGAGTGCTCAAACCTCAGAGACATTTACCACACAGAGAACATGGCATTAAAGACTGAACAACTTTCTTTTGACAAATAATATTGTGGTGGAGTATTAATTCAGTCTTAAGGGGTGATCCTGTCACTGAGCTGTATGTGTAAGCCTCATGTCTCTTTAAGACAATACATTACCAGCTGGGTCTGAGCCCTTGCCAAGGCATTTGGGCCACAGCAGCCAAACACATACACAGCAGACCCGCACGCATGCGCGCGCACGTGCACACACACGCACACACACACGCACACACACAGAGCACTTGGCCAAATTGGCACAGGATGTTGGGTTCCTAGGCAGGGTAGTAGTGTGGTGACACACACGCTCTCAGTTACGCACACACACCACAAGAAACCACAACCCACCCACGAGTCACCTTTAATATATTTAATCGTAGGCCACAACAAAACAGCCAAACATACTCAACCCCATTTCTGATATTTATCAAGAGGACAGATGCGCACGCGTGCGTACGTACATACATACTACATACACACACAAATCTGGTCCTCACAAAGATGCAGTATACCCGCTGCACTCATCTTAATTCTTACACATCCTGTACATGATTATGATGTAATCCTGGGTTAGCGTACTGGTCTCTTACTTGTTCTCATTGTTTGCATCATAGCGGGGCATGGGGTCCATATCATTGCCATTAACGTCAAAGCTGGCTTGTGGATCCTTAAGGAGACACAGAGGAGTAGGGTCAGTAGGGTTAGTAGTCACCTTCTAAAGGCTGTGTTATACTTGCAATACAATCGGCTGTGGCAATGTCACTTTTTTTCATTTGACAGTCTGTTATTTATGTTGTCCGTAAAACAACCTATAAGCATGCAGTAAATGTGAACGGGATGTGAAAAAAGACTGTTGTACAATTCCATAGAAAAGTATTTTAGTCAGTGAGTTCAAAGTCAAGAATATAAATCACCTTTTTTACACCATTAGTAGCCAAACAATTTACTTGTGCGAGTGTGTAAGAGAGAGGGAACGTGACATCTTAACAAATGCATGGAGCTTCCCAAACCTAATAAAGCATCACATCAGTGATTCACATCATTCTGTGAATCGAATGCAATCAGTGCTAACCCAATTTGGTGTATTGTGTGCCCAGGGCATAAACAAATCAAGGCATTAAAAGAAGCAAATAATCTCAATGTGGTGACTGTTAAGCAGGGTGTAAATCGGTGGTTCCCAAACTTTTCATGTCGAAACCCAAAATACAGATTAAATGTTTGCCGTTGCAAGCTTGTAGATATTATGTATGTGTGTGTAGGAAGAGACAATGGTTTTTTAATCTAGTTGTGACCCATACAAATGTATCCGTGACCCATAAATTGTTCCCAACCCACTGTTTGGGAAACAGTGGCGTAAATAAATTGATCTACTCATTTGACTGATGGGCTTACCTGCTGCCTGAAGCAAAGAATACTAGTCTCACGAGCCAAGGAGGTACAAGCCCTCTGAAATCCCTCACTAGTGACCGTGCACAAACACAAACTGTTTCAAGGAAAAGCAAAACCTCCTATAATAATAGCACACACTGCTTCTAATAGTTTCATTTATTTGCAAATGTACAATGACAACAAAACAATTGTCTAAATTATTACTTGCGCGATCGGCTGGGTATGTACGTATGTATGTATGTATGTATGTATGTATGCAGTGTTGTACCCGAACGCGTTCAAAGAACGATAGTTCACGAACGCGTTCTTATTTGGGCTGAATGTGAACTGAACGTACTGTATTTCTGCCTGATGAATGTCATTGTGAACGCGTTCATTTCTGGTGTGTGTGAACGTCACTTTTTCTCATTCAACTTCGTTCAAGAGTGAGTGGGGTGTTACAGACGTTCGTATCCTGCCACGACGTTATGCTGCTTTCACAGGGGCAGATGCAACAGATGCAAAGCTACACTATACCTAGTCACAAACAGTGTAGTCGTTAAGCAGCAGGAGCCTAGGATCCCAGCAGCAGCTGTCCGTGAACGTCCAACACATATACAATGAATTACTCACCTAATGCTGCATGCAGGTTCCATGTTTAATTCCAGCGTGTGTAACCTACATTGTCTAAGTGACAGTTTTCATATTGTAAATATATATATATATAATGTGGTTTAGCGATTAGTACTTTGACAGCTCATCCATTGTAGCTTGTTTACAAGTGAAACGGACTTCCTGTGCAGAAACTGCCTCATCAAAATAAGAGCCACTTGTATTGATTAGTCAACACTAGTTTTATTTCCACATCTACTTACAGGACGTTAACATCTCATCTGAGTGCCTGTCAGCATTCTAGTTCCTTTTTAAATTTCTGAACTGTGAACAGAACTAGTAGAACTTTCCCAACACTGTATGTATGTATGTATGTATGTCTGTGTTTACATTTGACATCACCATCAACAGCCAATAAGGGACCACCATTCTTTGTGACGTAACAAAGGTACGTTTCAAAGTTAGTATATGGTCAATAACGGGTCAACAGAACAACAGTTGTATTAGACATTAGTTAGTAGCACTCAAAGTAGAGATACAATACAAAGCGGTGAGCGCTCCTCATGGCGGCTCTGCTTGCGCACAGGTGCAAGGCGCAAGATGCCATCTCGACAGAGTGCATTTCTAGTTATTGGTTTAGGTTGTAATTAAACTTAATACTAGGGTTGTCCCGATCGGATCGGGTGATCGGAAATCGGGGCCGATCACGTCATTTTCAAATGATCGTAATCGGATCGGGAGCCAACAAACGTGATCGGGACAATAATATATAATATGTCTGTGATTTGGGATATTGTACTATTGTGATATGGCATAAACGTGTTCTATAAAATATAAATATCGGATCGGGAAAAATCAGTATCGGCAAATGCTCAAAATCTAATGATCGGAATTGGAAAAAACATGATCGGGACATGTAGGACAACTGTAGGACTTGTCCCATGGCAAGAGACCATTGTCAGAAGAGATCTACTGTCATACAGTAGTTGATTATTTTCGGTACAATGATGTTATCACGATTCTTTTTCATGTCCAGCATTGTATTGCTCTGCTCCACTTAAGGGATTTTATGAACTATACTGTATATGGATGATGTCTTTCTCTTCTACTCAGTATTGTAGTAGGCTCAAATCTGTTCATGCTTTCTAAGTGTCTGCTGCACTAAGCTCTGACACGTAGAAATTGCCTGCAGAGCATGGACTTCGACTGTTTCACTGCATTAGTACTTTATAATCAAGCTCCCTAGCTCTTGTCCTCTATGTCATCCCCTTGTCTCCAGTCCAAGCTCTAATTCTTGAACTAAGTCTCCTCCACTTCATGTCTTACTTAACCCTGAACAACTTTGCTAAAAAAAAGAAAAAGAAAAAGAAAACATAACGTAGTAATGAGTATGAGACTTTGAGTCTGTCTGTCTGTCTGTTAACAATGTTGCATGCCCTAACGCTAACCCTAAAAGTACCTGTCAAGACACGAATAGAAGACTCACATCATTTTAGGATTGTGGGGCGGAAGTCTACGGAGTTTAGGCGCAACCTACATGCCAATGTAACCTTGGCATGACATGGTAGCCAACTACATCCAAACATTTTGGCTTGCTCCAGTGATTTCTATGTATTGTTTTATCTTATCTATTTCTAGGTAATGTCTTTGCTGCTCTGTTTCTTATTTCATTGTTGGTTTATTTTTGATTGAGATGTTCTTGTTTTATTCCTTTTATTTTATTGTACAGCACCTTGTAACAACTGTTTTGAAAGGCGCTCTATAAATAAAATTACATTACATTACATGTCAAGTCACCTCTCTCTCACCCTCTCACCCCCTAGCCTGGAGGCTCTCAAGCCTACCTCATCCAACACCCAAGTCTGAAACATCAAATAGCTCGCAAAGTCGGTCAGTCAGCCACCACCATGTTTCACATCAGCAAAATCAGGATTAGCTTGATCTGATGCCATTGGAGTGGTGGGTGTATTACCAGAGCAAAATGTACTATTAAATTGGTATTTAATTGAAATAAATCAGTAGTTTGATAAAAATCTTCATTTATCCCCCCACATTTTCACATCCCAGAACACTGTATTCAATCAAGTAATGATTTGTGAACATAACATTTTCTCAAAGATTATTTCAATAAAAGATTTTTATTTTGATTCATCAAAACATATCTAACAAAATTAGTATAATCTGTGACCAACCTTAAAAAGTAATTGTGGATATCTCCCAATGCACAACCACAACGGTATGCAAATACAGAAAAGCATATTACAGTTCTTTTTTTTATCCATTATGATTTTATGCTAGTATTATGGATTTGGAAAATAAAATTAGAAATAAAAGATTCAATGTCACAGGTCTTTTTCCCCTATATTTAGAAAGCTGTAATTTAACACAACACAGCTCATTAAGAATTCCAGGTTGGAATTTTAGGGCCGCCCACTGGTAATCTCATGTCCATCTCTTTTTGCCAAATGAAAATAGTGATAATGAAAATAGTGATATTGTACACAACAGTAAACACAACCAGAAAACATACTAAAATCATTACACCAGGTCCAGTTACCATAGATGCAAACTAGCTATAGTATAGCCAGTTTGCAACTGTGCTAGCTATATAGTGTGTTTTCCTTATGTTGCGTTGTTGTTCTTCATATCCACTATGGAAATGGGAAAGATTAAAGCCCTGATACAACTTTAGTTTTTTTCAACCAAGGTTCATGTTTTAGGTTGTTATTAGAGAAAGTAAAAGATGAGTGTTCATTGCTTTTCATTTGCTGCTTTCTTTCGTTTTAGCAATTTTAGCAATTTTTTACCTGGGGCGGGGGCATTCGAACATGGTCCAAAATATGTATTATTTTTATAAAACAATATGGTGATTTTTTTATTTAATTTACTATTACTATCTCACTATTACTACTATTAGACCCCAATAAATTATATCTGGACATGAATGTGACGAACTGACATATTAAACCTACAACACACAGTATACCTTCACGTTCAGCATAGATCCTGTGATCTTTTTTGGCCAGATGTAATTTCCTGGGGTCTAGTAGGACTATAGTAAATATTAATAAAGAAATCGTCATCATTTTTTGTAAAAAAAAAAAGGACGCCCCATGTTCGAATGCCCCCTCCCCCCTGTCAAAAATAGCTAAAATCCCAAAAACGAAAGAAAGAAGCAAATGAAAAAAGATTAACACTCACCATTTACTTTGTCTAATAACAACCTAAAACTTGAACCTTGGTTGAAAAAAACTAAAGTTGTCCTTTAAAGATCTGGACATCTTGAATTGTCGGAATCTGGATCCTATCATGAATTGCTTTGAGATACCAAGACAAGATTTGGCTGGATTATCTGACCCTGGATTACAAAATATAGGAAAAATCTGATCCCTCAGGGATTAAACATTTTGAACTCCTGGGCCCAGGTGCAAACGTATAAACACACACAACCATAATCCACAAACATACAAGCTTGCTCACGCAACCACTCACTGAAAATAACACAAACACACATCAAGCAACCAAATGCTTCCATATAGTCTCACCAGTAGTTGCACACATAACCACAAAATACATTTAGCCTACACCCACCGACACAAACTCATGCCACACACACGTGCATACATACACACTCACGTAGTTCTGAATGAGGTCTGGGTGGTTTCTCTCGATGCCATCATCCAATATGGTCACCACTACGTCTTTACCAGTGTATCCCCTCTTCCACGCCCCCATGATGTTCATATCAGACTGGCAGTTAAAGACGTCATCACTACAATGCTAGGCATGGAGGTCAGAGAGAGAGGAGGAGAGGAATAGCAACAAAGATGGTAGAAGAGAGAAAATTCATTAGGTTTTCTACTCAATTAACCACTTAAACAATCAATCACTTCTCCCATTTTCAATCTATGTTCATATAATTGGCCCTTGTAGTTGTAGTTAAGGTTGTAATGGCCGGCACTGCAGGTTTCTGAACTGTCCATAGCCCACCAATGAGATGTAGAGTGAGTGAGTGAGTGAGTGAGTGATAAGTGAGCATTAGTGGGGTCCAATTATACAAAGGTAAAATATGTGAAGTGTTCCTTTAAGCCCCATTAAAAATAATAATAATAATAATAATAATGTTCAACAGTTTTTAGGAAGCTGGCCGATAATGATCTCACAGTTGATCAGCTATTTTAGAGAATGTGGTTAACACTGTACATGAGTTGGAGAGCATGCACATTGAAAAAATAAAAAGGTACTGAAAAAAGAACCTTTCATGACAGAATTTTTAAATACCCAATACTCAAAATGCTGTGATCTTATTGATGGGAAATGGACAGAATAAACAAAGTAATGAAAGAAAACGGACATCAAAGGGCAGGGAGATTAAATGTATTTGGCCTCACACAAACATGCAGGCAAAGGCACACATTCATGCAAGCACCATTTATTGACCCAACGTTCAGACAGTTCTGTGCAGGAACTAAGAAAATAATGTTTAGGACTTAAGGTCAAAGTATTAACAGTTATCTATACAAAGTTAATGGTTAACAGAGTCGAGGTCAAACACAGGGTGAAATATAGCGCAATGATCTCGTAATTTGTATTATCAAACAAGCCCACACATTATATTTACCATAATATAACCCAATTTTTATTATTATAGCGTCACGTGTCGACCTTAACCTAACCCCAAATAGTATTTTTATTGACAGATTACATTTCCTTAGTGGAGAGGCTTGTCCTTATCGCGCACGCCCCTGGCCCACAATCACTAGCAGAAAAGCACAAAATGGCATTGTATTTTACTACTTTTATATCCAGACCATACACATTGTACTTTACTACTTTTATATCCAGACCATACACGAGCCAATCAATAAAAGTGCTGCCACACAAGTACAGCTGCATGAGTCAGAGCAAGAGAACATCAATATCAATGTTTTATTATGGCATTAATACTCACAATATACCACATACTGCTCCACTTAAGGTCATTATAAAATATATTTTGGGAAGAGCTGGTCTGACTCTGGGCGGGACTTGACAGGGAAAGGGGCGGGGATGGCTTGTAATCTCTCTTGATCCTCCTCTTCACCACCTGCTGCTCGATCCACTCCACCTGAAATCAACAAAGGGTCATAGAAAATGGTGGGACTGTTAGCAGCTAGTTTGTGGCCACAATAATACAAGGCATATTTTAATCCCACCTGAAAGAGAGATTTCTATTAAGAGAGTGGGAAAGTTTAAGTCAGTAGAAAAGATACATAGTTTGGAAAACTAAAGCTAGAAAAATGATTTTCTTTTGTAAAAGTTTAATCGTATTTACTATTCAATCTGGACTCAACATGAAAATGTAGGTTTTGCCATGCATTTGTTCAAATGCAGCCATGGTGATTATTCCATAGGCAGAGAAGTGTAATGATGGCCGGTAGTAGGCTTATGGATGTACTGTCCGAATGGCATTGCCTGGGGCACTGCAAATTGTAGTTTGCAGTTCCAGGAGTTAACACCAAAAATAGCAACTTCTGAATGTGTTGAACTACTAGACAATTAGAGCAAAATGTAGTTGAACTCTGCCCAACTACTTCCCAACACAGAGAACAGTATGAACAGTACAGTTTGTAAATAGTAAAAACTATTCAGTTATGATTCAATTTTCAACAAAAAAGGGGAAAAGATAAGTAGGAGTACAGAAGGGGCAGGAAAAGCTGGGATCTCCATTAACTGTGTTGTACACGTCCTAGCGCATCCTCAATGATATCAGGCGAGGGGAGAATATTCTGATTTTTTTCCTTTTATATCTGCAACACAGAAACATCTTCATAATCGTGATATCTTAATTGCGGTAATTTTCTTCCGATTTCAAAATCGACATTGTTGGATCAGAGCGAGGCAGCTGGACCTGCTTGCTTGGCTGCAATGACCACTTTTTAAACCTCTGAAATCTTGTGTTTAGTCTACCAAAAGTCCTTAAATCTACAATCGGTCTTAAAAGGCTGTATGAAAACAGCCTTTTATGAAAACACAGCCCAGGCCTGTGTTTGGGTTCTAAGGACCATATTCAGGGTATTAGAGTGACAAAGACTGACATACTACTGTGCAGAGCTGACAAGGGAAGGGATAGGGTCAAAGGTCAAAGGATCTGCAGAGAGTAAGAGACATGTAGAACGGGGCACATTAGCTGTAATAACTATGTAGTAGAACTGTAGAATGATTTTTGATTTAATATAAAAATATTATCCTGCCACACTAATAGCCAGCGCAACACCCCATCCTTTGTCCGCCTTCTCCTACCAAACCACACCGTTTGCACACATCTCACCATGCACAACACCAACAGCATGCCTGTCCAGACATCAACCACTACTTTGCATCCATGCAACTGTCATATTTACAGTACAATACCCATTTTTATGAAAGAAAACATTATTGCGCAAGATCACCAGCCTACGTCAAAATCATCATCACTTTGCCGACTTACGCCAACTCCGTTCACTTCATGGGGCCAGTCCAATGGCGCATTGTAGTCTACGGCCTTCACAGTGACACACGTGTTACATGAACCACGCGACCGGGATGATTTCCAACCCCTCAATGTCCAACCTCGCTGCCTCTGCTCCACACCAGCTCATCCTAACTCAGCCCCCTCCCCCTCTGGCTGCTGTGCCGGACAGGCGAACACTCCACCTCACCATCGACACACACCACGTCGTGTTGACTACACTACACTAATAAGGACACATGACGGCCACCAGCAACAAACCGAAAAACACATCTCTCGCCTATCGCACGGCAAACGCCACACAACTACGCTTGGTTGAACGCAGCTAAAGCAGCTGCCGTACGGCTTCACAACTTCACAGTACACTGTGGAGGTTTTTTGTATCGCATCGTTCGGGTGTCGGATCACATTACTGGCGGTCCGCGAGTGTAGGATAGCGTTACCCCAGTGGCCGGGGGACTTCAATTGACAAGTGCGCGAGTGAGTGAGTGTCAGCGTGTGTGTGTGTGTGTGCAGTACACATACTATTTACCCAGGGTGTGCGTGTGTCTACGATGGCCAGCCAGCCACTCACACACACACACCACCTCTCATCGCCACAATCATCGGATGCCAAGTTATTCCGTGCAATATTTATTTCCCAGTCCCACCACGGATTCAAAGTAACCAGTGACTGTGAGTGTGAGTGTGTGTACCTCGCATCAGTGCCACGGGTTCACCTTCACAACAAGGATTTTTGTATCGCATCACGGTGCCGGGGGGACTTGAATTGACAAGTGAGTGAGTGAGTGAGTGAGTGAGTGTGTGTGTGTGTGTGTGCAACAACACATAATAACTAATAACCCATCCGTTACTACATGTGGAGTCTGTCAACTTCCGCAATTCCCTTCTTCCCATATTGCGCTGCAACGTAACTCTGGAATGAGCCGCCCGAAGGACGGAGAAATTCTAGTCATCATTATTATTATTACACCAATTATGCTAATGACGTTTATACACGTTTTTAGAATCAAAACCACTGACGACCAAAATGCAAAAGCAAGAAATAGATAAGAGGTAGACAGGAGTCTGAGATAACAAAGAAAGCAGTAGAGGAAGACACAAGAAAAGACTCAAGTTATCAATGCAAGGGTTTTTAGGATGTTTTGAACAAGAATGGTTTGGCAAATTAAAGTCTGCTACAAAACAGGTCATGATTATGTATTTTCAGAGCACAGAGATTTGTCTCAGACAGTAGTACCACTATGAGTTATAAACCGATCCGGCTACAGTCTACATCCAAAGCATATAAATTTATTCCCCTCAATATCTGAATTAATTGACCACAGTAAGACAGTATAGAAGCTGGCATAAAGGCAGGATGGAACAATCTCCCCTCCAGTGTTCACCAGGGCGATGGAGATTAATATTATTACTAGGACATCAACGTAAATTGAATTTGGGGTAAGGTGTCGGGCAGGGATTCTCCTCACATGCTTTAGGTTGCAATGTATCAACGATGACTTATAGATCAGCACCTTGTAGGCCACAAATTGAAGGTTATAAAATCGTATTGAGTCTGACAGTAAAAGAAGGCAGGCACTGTTCACCGTTGGCAGAGTTGTGGACCTATGCTCCACTATCATTTTCCACACTAATGCCCAGCTAAATTGCACAAGAGATAGTTAGATCAAATCCAGTGTATTTCAAAATGTGATATTCAAATTATACGGTGAGAATACAGCGACATTCTTTGCAGTTAACAATAACATCGCATTAACCTACATACATGACATATACATACAGTCATGACAGCTGACACAAACTACAATTACAGCATGTTACTTGTGCTGCATTAAGCTGCTTCCACAGTGTCTAATGTGAAGTTAAAGGAGAATTCCATACTAAAAGGCTTTCTTACCTTTCTTTGTAGTTGTTACGTCCCCACCAAAGAGGTCCAGGTGTTATTTTGTGCAAAAGCTCCATATTGGCTATTTCCCCTACCATAAGCCCTAAATGAATTGCATTGAATGGGAATTGAATGGGGCTATGTGGTGTTGTGATAATTCGCTTATTTCCATCGCTCAAAATTATAATTTCTTTGTATATATCCTCTCTTCATAATGTAAATAATATCCCAAGCGGCACACTTTACTACTTCTTTCGATGGAAATAAGCGAACTAGCATAACACCCCATAGCCCCATTCAATTCCCATTCAATGCAATGCAATTCATTGAGGGCTTATGGTAGGGAAAATAGCCAATAAGGAGTTTTTGCACAAAAAAACACCTGGACCTCTTTGGTGGGGACGTAACAACTACAAAGAAAGGTAAGAAGAAAAGCATTCTAGCATGGAATTCTCCTTTAATGCTCTCTATGGTCCATTCCACAGCTTCATGAACAATGTGAGACTAAAAAGGCGAAGCCAGTGCTTCACATCTATACGGCATCAATAGAAGGAGTAGCTTGGAGGAGGAGAGGAATTGAAGTGAATAGTCGACACATAATGACTCAAGAGTGATTATCTGGTCTCATGCACTAAAACAATCTGCCAGCCTCTCTGGAGAGGTGGAGAGTGAGGGAATGAGACCAGATAAGACAGGAAATGGAGAAATGATAAAGAACTGGAGAGAACAAGTACCAGGGGAGTCAATAAAAAGTACAGAAAAGGGCAGGGGGGGGGGGGGGTGTTAGAATAACAAACAAAAGGGATTGTATAAGTTACAAGGATTTTTCTATGAATTATAATAACCAGAGAATCTTTATAGCCAGGCATGAAGACCTGTTTGGAAGTGAGATCGGGGAAAGAAGAGAATGATAAAAGTAAAGAAGTCGGATGGTGAAAGAGTCAGAGAAAAGGCAAAGGCTTTATTTGATCGCAATGCTAGACCGTCTGCTGAGGTCTCAGCTCATTTCCCTCTAAATTCTGTCATTATCATCAGCTTCAAAGCAACCGTTTACACACACCATTAACCCCAAAACAACAGCATCATCAGGATATGAGTGTACTTGTCTGTGCGTATCCATGAGTGTCAGTGCGATTTGCATACATTAGCGTAGTGCTAAACAAGACCTTTGATCGGTAGCATAAACAATAAATGTAATTGACCAAGTAATTTTCAAAGGATGGAATGGGCTAAATCAGAACTAGATAAAGTGCCCAGGTCTCCACCAGGGCAGGTCAGGTTGTAGCCTCCTGGTGGCGCTATAATAGGCCAATGTGAAAAGGGCGGCATTTCTTATTACGCCTTGGATGGCAATTGGATGATTTGAGGCATTTTGTTCCAAAAATGTGTTTTGCAAAAATCCACCTGTTGGTGGCGCTATAACAGGCTAATGTGAAAAAGGGTGGGATATATTCCTCAGCCTAGTAGGAAAGTCTGTGAAAGACTTCACGTAACTTGCACGCTGTGTTGATGTGTTCATGATTTGAGGCTTTGTCAAATCTTGCACGCTTACTGATGCCAACGATGAACCTCTGCCCCAAATTTTCCATAACGGCCTGTTATAGCGCCACCAGGAGGCCGACTTTTGTAAAACACATTTTTTTATATTACTCCTCCATATTTTGTCCAAAAATCCTGCAAATCGTTACACATCTCTATAGTCATGTGTGCTCAACACAGATCTGTCCGATATTTCATATTCCATCCTGATTGGCTAACATTGGCTTTCAAAGTTTATAGGATTGGCCCGTTTTGAACAAAAAGCCTCAAATCATGAACGCAGTGTGAAATTTACGTGAAATCTTTCACAGACGTTCCTACTAGGCTGAGGAATATATCCCACCCTTTTCACATTGGCCTGTTATAGCGCCACGAACAGGCAGAGTTTTGCAAAGCACATTTTTGGAACAAAATGCCTCAAATCATCCGATTGCCATCAAAGGCGTAAGAAGAAATGGCACCCTTTTCACATTGGCTTATTATAGCGCCACCAGGAGGCCACAACCTGACCTGCCCTGGTGGAGACCTGTGCCCCGAGGGGCACTTTTTCCTAGTTGATTTTGTACCATTTGCCAATCCCTCTCCAAAAGGAAAAATAACATTGTGCCCGCATTTCCTCCTAATTTTGCCATGCATCCCCGTCTCAGTTTTGATGCCAATATACTGGCATCGTTTGAACCAAGACAAATACACCTGTTCTGTTATTCAACTCCAGATGTGCAGAGCAGTGAAATGATCGACCAGGGACTATTATTGCGAACGCAGTGAGCCACTTACTATGACAGCAAGGGCTGAATGTCTGTGTGTGTGTGTGTGTGTCACGCTGTTACACCACCCGCCCGCCACCAGAGGGCGCAGCTGTAGCACACACACACACAGGGCGCAGCTGTAGCACACACACACACACACACACACACAACCACACACACACGAGCTGCGTTCGCTTCCCGCGTTTGCGCGTCTTACTTGTTCCCTTATAGGGGATTCACACTATGGTCCCGGGTGCGCACTCGGGACCACTTGGCAGATGTTGTGGTAGTGTGAATGATGCGTACCGTTCCCGGGAGCGGATCGCCCAACCGTCCCCGGGACCGCTAGGGGGGGCGGGTCTCTGGACCGTTGAAGTGTATTCAGATACGGATCGTTCCAATGTGAATGAATGCGTACCTAAAGAAGGAAGTGGACTGTTTTTTTTAAAGAACGTGACACAATCTCTAGTCGACGAGCCAAGCCTCAACAAAAAGAAACACAGCCGCTGCACGACGCGTAACACCAGCGCATTTCTCAACGCCGCCCGTCTCCTGTTGAATCTGCGTATACGCGCAGCACTGCAGTGCACGCTGATCTTATTCTGCGGACTACACGTGGCTCTTGGGCTTTGCTTGGCACAGTTTCCAAAGTAAAACAAAATAATAATAATGCTGAAGTAGAATCCATAGCAAACTAATACACTGGAGCACAGAACTGACTGACACAGTGAATAGCAGGCAGGCTGACAGTGAAGTAGTATAACGGCAAAAAGCCAAAGAGGCAATGCAACGCAGTGTGTCTGGATTTATTTGAGACAATGTCGCACAGTTGATGGTCAGTGTCCGTGCGCGCCAGCCATCAAACAAACCGCCGTCTGGAGGATTAAAGTGTGTTATGCAAGTGTACCCGGGTGCGCTGTTGAATCTCGGGCAATGTGAATCATGGCCATCGGGGACCAGGCAACCGTATTCGGAAACGGTTCCAATGAAACGGATTCAGTCCGTCTCAGTGTGAATCCCCTATTATACTCTCTCACTTTTCTGTCCCGTTCTGCCATCTCAACCTCAGTCATCCTGTTTCTCCACCCGATTCGACTGTTATCAATAGACAAGACCGCAGTGATCACTTAGGATCAGTACGATTGTTTGACGAGTATGGGCATGCTCTGCCGACTGATTAAAAAAAACGACAGGATTAAGGTTGGCGAACATGCGTTAATATTAGGACCGCGCTGCGACATGCTTGCGGTTAAGTTTAGGGGAGGGTATGAGGAGGCTTGTCATTTTCAGTAGGCTCCCAGCATGTCCAGTAGACCTGACTAGACCGATAAGATTGGTTAACGTGTCATTAACGCCAATCGCAGCCAGTAGGCTCCAGACGAGCCGATCGGCTAGATAAGATCGGCGTAATAAGTAACCTACTGGGAATTATCGGTTGATTTTCGGTCGAAACGGCTGGTTTTTCGGTACATCTGCCCGTCTTTCTCTCTTGCATGACCACTCTGATGTGCATCCCTCCCACTTCTCTTCCTCCCCACTCCATCAGTGTAAGGCAGGGGTGCCCAAAAGGTAGATTGCGATCTACCAGATCACATAGGCTGTGCAAGTAGACCACGTGACATGACATGCTCCTAAAATATATAATATAATAAACTATTTTTGGCATCTTCCACTTGAATTAAGGTGACTTGATGGATTGACATAAAAAGGTGTCTGCTCAAACCACAAAGCAATACATTGTTTTCAAGAGTGTTGCAGACAAACATTACAAAGTTATAATATATATAAAAAACCTACCAATTCCATTTTGCCCTTCTATTTCCCATTCTATGTGTTTGTCTTATATCGCCTAAGGTAACTGTTAAAAACTATTTTCAGCAATGGGATAATATTTTTTTGGGGGGGTGGATAGATCTTGTTGAGCTGGTCAGTTTAAAAGTAGTTTGAGTCAAATAAGTGTGGGCACCCCTGGTATAAGGGTTTGCAGGTGGCTCTTAAGTCTTAATAGCCGGGTCAGTAACCAGGGGAAACTGGGTAGAGTTCATTTCAATAGAACAAATGAGAACAAATTGATCCACGTTCACTGCTGTTTTTATGACTCTGCTTGAACTGAAGTCAAAGAACTGAAAGCTAGCAAATTTAAAGAGGGTCAAAGGCTTAAGCAGCAGGATGGCCGTGGCAGTCTTTGGACCAACACAGGAAGCAAAGCTGTGTATTCTTGCACTGTGTGCAGTTCAGATACTCCACAGTGATCTGTCACCTACCGTGTCTTATAGCTTAGCTTGAAACTTTATACGGTTAGCTGTTGAAACAAATGATTGATGAAGAACTGAGAGTAACACAGCCTATTATCATCTGCTTATAACAATGTATATCTGGCACTCTTAAAATACTCAAACCTTTATTACAATAATCACAACAGTTAATAGGTCAGGTATTAAATACTTCATAAAAGGACCAGGGATAAAAAATAAATGACACACCGCCGCCGAAACATTCGTCTATCATTCAAAATTTGGGATCATGTTTGATTTCCTGCATTTTTCACATCCATCAGATTGTACTCTAGGCTATGTTGCAGTGTTTTGAGGCTGGATTCAGTCAAAACATCGCCTAGTGCCCACATTTCCAAATGTCATGGCACAATTTGGATTGCCGTATTAAACTTGTGTGTGTGTGTGTGTGTGTGTGTGTGTGTGTGTGTGTGTGTGTGTGTGTGTGTGTGTGTGGGTGTGTGCGTGTGTGTACGTGTGTGCGTGTACGTGTGTATGTGTGTGCGTGTGTCTACTGCCACCCTCTCTTCAGGATCAATGGATTGAATAAATTGGTGGTCTTCCATTTAAAGTGTGGCTCCAGTATTACTAGCAAGGAATCAAACTGGGCCACTGAAAACCCCTTGAAATCATCACATTATCCTTGCTCTCTGTACACAAACTCTTGGATGGAGTGGACCCAATTTGTTTTCAAGAAGTGAAAGGAAAAATCATCCTCACTGACTTGTTTCTCTCTATAAAATGTAGTATAGTAATAATAGTATAGTACACATCATACTCTGTGCGGAACATTTTTTCCGGATGATGGAATAAAGTACTAGATTCTAACGACTGAGCTAGAGGGGGTTCACCAAATACCAGCACACATGGGAACTGCCGTGAAGACCATGACAGCTCTTTAACTCATCCCACTTTGTTTCCTTGATATTATGAGTCTTTAGTCTGAAAGGAAAAAATATGATTTGGATAAAAGCGGATTTGTTTATTTTGGCACTATCCATAAAGATATACATGTAATGTAAGTACCATTGTGAATAAACCTTTAAAGGTATATTCAGTGATTTTACAAAAAAAAACCTTAGGTTTCGTTTTTGGTTGTGGGACCCAGCCTTTCGTCCAATCAGGATAGAGAGTAAAAAACGAAACCTAAGGTTTTTTGACCCCCAGGGGTTAACTGGGGACAGGGAGGAACTCCTTATATGGCCAGCACACTCTATAGTAGGGAGGAGTATCACAACAAAACAAAAAAATAAGTGATATTTGAATTAAGTGAAATCACTGAATATACCTTTAAAAGAATTGTGGCTTTCATGGCACTAAAAGGAATTGAAACAGATTAAGATTAGATTACAAATGTACTCATCTTTTGTAGGTAGTAAAATACTGTTCACGTGCCAAGACTTCAAGAGGTCTTCAGGCCATCATAGAAATTAGCCAACCCTTTCCTCCTTGCAGCCTTTCAGCATATCCCTTTAAAAATTCAGCTGTGGATGACTCTGGGCTCTCTGTTATTCTGGTTTAGCGTGCACAGTGCACATGATTGGGTAAAGGGCCACAAGTACAAAAGCGTTTAAAAAAGTAAGCAAACGAGCCTGGAATCCTCATGCTTCTGTGACTGAGTTGAGTAAATGCCTGGATGAGTTTAACAGTTGTTTCTTCCTTCCTGTGGGGAATTAAGCAGGAAGGGAAATTATACAGGGAGAGGCAACTATTCTCATGTGTTTCTTTTACCCGTGGCCGTGTCATTGATGTCTTTATGTGAATTTAAATCAGCTTAATGGCAACCATTTACTTTTTCCGGTCCAAAGATATTTGAGCTCATAATGCAATCATTATTTAACGTTCATTATAACAATGAGCATAGAACAGTGTATACATGTTTGTAAGCAGTGCTTGCAAACACTGGGGAAATGGCCCTGAAGTTTGAGTTATCAGTAGAATTATAAAGCCGAGTAGCAACGGTAGCTAGCCTGTCACTACTAAGTATAACATTTAAAAAGTAGTCCACCCCCCCCCCTCCCATTTAGGAAAATAAATGTGGGGATAGTAGTTTATGATAGTTGCAGTACACACACACACACACACACACACACACACACACACACACACACACACACACACACAAGTGTATTTGTTGTTTGTCATACTTTGTTTGATTATCATGTTGAACTTACTTACTACTTGTTTATTATTTCAGGTGAGAACCTTGTATAATAAGCCCCATATGGGTTTCCTTTCTCACCTAAAATAAAAGAAAGAAAAAAAATAGACGGGAAGAACATTTTGTTTCTCTTTGAATGAAATGCACTATACAAATTAAATTGGACTTGGAAACACATTTAGACAGATGCTCTTGGTTGAAGAGAAGGTTTTGTAATATAAGGTAGGCTACAAGATATCAATCTTGAATTTGGCCCTTGACAGTATTAACCCATTCTGGGCAGGAACCCCTTTTGGTTTTTTAAGCATTAGGTTATACTTTAGCTGTTGAAAAATAGCAGATCTACAAGCGCATAGTACATCACCGAGTGCGACGCTACGAGCTTGTAGATCTGCTATTTTTGGCAAAAACGTGAAAATATGGCGCAAATCTTTGGATACAAATGTTTTTTAACTAAAATCTTTGCTCCTGGGTGGGGGGGGGGGGGGGTAACCTGGAACAACATATTTTCAGATGGCCGTCCACAGCCAAATACAGATAATTCTGGGGGTCCAGGCTTGACATGAAAAAGGTTGAGCACCACTGATATAGAAACCCATAAAACCTTGCCTTTAGAAGACTTTTTTTTTTAATCGACCTCAGGTCTAAAATGGGTTAAAAAAAATACGTTTAAAAGAAATATGAAATAACAATAACAATAACAAGCTTTTACCAGGGTAGTCTCAAATAATGTCTGGAGGGAAGGGAATCGACTTGGCCCAGGTCATCACTAGCATCAGCCCCGAGGAGAAAGTCACCTTTAACCCGTGGTTAAAGGTCATAACACACTAGTTTAGTGTAATAAAACCATAATAAGCCGTATTGGTGCGGCCATGGCAACAACTAGTACAGTGGATGGTAGGGCACACCTGTGGCACTGCTACACCCTTCTGACTCACACACACACACACACACACACACACACACACACACACACACACACGCCAGATTGTGTGCCCCAGATAAGGCCCATGGTGCAATGGCTAACGTGTCTGACTATGATCAGAAAATGGAATTCTAGGTTTGACTCCTGGTTGGCTCAATAACTTTAGGGCTTAAGAGAAGGCATGCTGTAGGTGAAGAGATGTTCAGTTTGACTTGAGGCTAGTCTGAGACAACAGCAGGGGAGAACTGCCAGGGCCTTTGTGAAAGGTTTAGCCTGTAACCAGTATCTTAAGTTCTTGATTTGTGGTTTTCTAGTGTAGCTTTTAGTGTACATTTCATTTTCCTATTTTTGGCCAGTCTTATTTATTTTTGCATCGTCACCAGCTTGCACTCTTTGCACATTTGGAGAGGTAAATAAAATACCCCAAACTGTACTGTTGGACCCGTCTACTTTTTGGAGCCTTGTGCTGCCAGCCTTTACACAATATCCAAATTAGAATTGCATGGTGAGGGGTCTCTTTGGAGTGTCCCGACAGCTGCACTGACACTGCCCTGGGTAGGCAACCAGACCTGGCAGAGATCTGTGCGCCGAGGAGTACAATTTTGTAGTCTTGTCTTTCCGCTTCCCTCAGCTCTTCTCCCTTTCTTTCCTCAGTTCTTTTTGACCCGCACCACTCTCCTCTACCACCCCCCCCCCCTCCCCCGTTCTCTCTCGCGTCCCTTATGCCAGCTGGCACCAAAACACAGGCCTACCATGCCGCACTGTCGGTCTGAGAACGAGAGAGAGGAGGGTGTAGCATGAAAAAAAACAGTGAGAAAGGCAACTACAAAGAACACTGATGAGAGACAGGAGGATGGTGATGAAAAGTTAAAACAGCAGGTAGACAGAACAAATGGAGAGCACACAAACAGAAGTCAGCAGTGCAGGAGGGGAAAAGGAAAACATTGCATCGCTGGGAACCCACCAATAAAAAAAACATCGCTCACGCGCTTTATTGTGCACGTAGGATTGTGTGAAACTGCTCTTGCCGAATCTGGCCATAGCAGGACGTCTGGTCAATGCATTCCAATGAGAATGTGCGCGGGAGACCTTCACATGCACGACTGGAGCGCAAGTGCACGGGCAGTGAGAACGTTCATTCATTAGGAGCAGAAGAAAATCAGCATCTGTGTGCTTGTGCAATGTGCACATGGTGGGTTTCAAGTGCAAGGGCAAGGGGTCAATGACAAGTACTCGTATCTGTTCCTTCCCTTCTGCCTTTTCCTCCTCCTCACTTCCACTTTTGTCAGCTCCTCACATTCTTTCCTTCCACAATCAGCATGAGCTTATAAACATGCAAGCAAAACATCAATTAATTTATCTTCATTCCTCAAGCAGTCACACAACACATTCAAATGCATGCATGTATATATACACTCATAACATCCTGGATTCTTGGAATGCATTCTTCACACATGCCTTTATTAACGGGGGACAAATATACCAACGTAGATTGGTGTATCTCTCTCTCTCTCTCTCTCATTAGCAGGCAACAGTACAGCACTATCTCTCTCTGTTTCTGGCACAACAGCGCCCCTACTGGTACTAATAGACATACTCGTGCTCAAACCCATTCTGGGCGGGAACCCATATTGGTATCTTACCCCCTCAGGCCGGGAACCAATATTTGGGTTCTGTACAGTATTCAAAAATATAACTTTTTTTGATGCTGCTATATAAATATTTGAAGTTTTTCAGAAACCTTAGGTCAGGATTTAGAGGCGTTTTTAGAATCGGCCTTAGGCCTAAATGGGTTAACGTCACATTCATAGGCGAACAACACGGACATTGCTGTTCCTTGAAACAAGTCATTAATCAAGATGAGGCCATGTCAATAACACACACACACACACACACACACACACACACACACACACACACACACACACACAAACACGTTTATGACTCATTGAAATGAGAGAGGGTTTACACATCTCTCAAACTTTAACATGAGAATTAAGAAACTATTTTCGGAATTGTATTTAATCCATTTTGACTTTCCAAGCACATCAATTCTTTGGACCCTAAAAATAATTTGTGTGCGCACTAATGGATATTTGTTGGTTTACCGTTATAAATAATCACACCTGTGTGAAGTATGGGGCGCTCTTATCATCGTACATCATCGCTGACTTCTTACCTGTACCATATAAGACTGACAGTCCTATATACAACATATCAATGATTATGTTACGCAATGTTGACGTAAAATTGTCCATTCATTGTCAATTGGAATTTAATGTTTGTGTAGGACAAAGTCTGTGAACACACACACTAAAAGCTGGACATAGGAGGGGCTAGCGCCCCTCAAAAAGCCAGGCCACAGTCTAAATACACAGCACACATAACAGTAGAAATCATGGTACCAATATAATCATCTGTGTTGATGTCCAAGTAGTGAGTGATCACTTCTAGCAGAAGGTGTCACTAGCTGGCCACCATAGATAGGACAGAGGTCCCATGATAATTAACAGTAAGGGTTTAATTTATTCAATTTAGTGAAGGGTTACGTTTAGGCATGGGTTTGGTGCAGTTTACAATTAAGAGTAAGGATCTGGGAGTGGATCCAGCGGGATCGCTGTTCTTTCTAAGGTGGCATCTAGTGACAAGCTTTTTTGACCTGCTGCAGGGACTAGTATGTTGTAGTCAGTCATTGTATTTGTTTTTTATTCCATGCCATCTAACTTGGCCATGCAGTAATGTTCATACCTGCCCTTTCAGTCCATTCATTTCAAAGAGTCACACTAGAGTCGGTGCCCCAGTGTTTGTCCTGTATGCATCAAACAAGATCAGTCACTAGGAGATGCGGTGTGAGGTTCCAGCTCCATCAATAATGCAGGTGGGTTTTGATGACCTCATGCGGTGATGTGAGGCGATAGGATGGAGGGAAGGTTTACCTCAGGACAAACACTGTCTGACCTAACATTCACAGTCTGTGAAGAACAGGCTTCACTTATCACTATTCATACATTCTGGACCTCCAAAAAGCTTTTGACACTATGAACCACTCCATACTGGTTAACAAGCTAAAAGCAATTGCACATCAGGGAGCTGGATGAAATCCTACCTGGAGGGAAGAGAACAGATGGTGGAGGTGAACCACCCCCTCCCAGTGAGCTGTGGTGTTCCACAAGGAAGCAACTAGGGCCTTTACTGTTCCTAATATATGTAAACGACATAACATCAGCTTGTGACTGCAACTTGTTCCTGTTCACAGATGACTCAGCAGAGTCAGCACTGCTGGTCTCAGACAGGAACAAACTGCAGGTTGAAAAGGCCCTCAACTCTGAGCTCGGTAGAATCTCGCTGATAATAAACAAACTATCTTTACACCTGGGAAAAACTGAATCCATTCTCTTTGGATCAAATATAGCTCTGGTCCATAGCTCTAATGCGTTGCATTTAGAGCTATGTTACCATCGACTTCTGGGGCTCGCATGAATGCAGACCAGCCTCGTCTTTAGCGTAAATAGAAAGAATGTTTTTGATACCAAAACAAAGGCAGGTTGTGTCATTAGAAAGCCTACTTTCCTTAGTGGAAGCACTCTGAGCCCCCCCCCCCCCCCCCACCGCACGTATAAACGGTACTTTTTGGCCAAAATGGGATTTTGTTTCCACCGGGGAAAAAATACTTTTAGTTAATCCACTGCGCCTTCTACCGATATTGCCCAGGGAATTGCCTCATAGAGAATATTTTCTAATGACACAACCCGCCTTTGTTTTGGTGAGTAGCAAAAACGTAATTTTTAACGTTCTCCTCCCGTTATAATGGTATGCTCCCAAAGTCCCCGCAGCATTGGGGAACGACCGTGATGCTCACTCACTCTAGCAGCCAGAGTAAAGGCAGGGAGCCGGGAACCGAGGGAGGCTACTGTACAGTAGCCTAAGCCTACATGTTGTTTACGCTCCGGAGTCCAGACCCATGCAGTTTAATAACATACAGTCACACCAGAATGCACACTGCTGTCTCGTGTCTCATCACAACCCAATGCGCCACCCGTGAAGTCGGGGGGAAAAAAATGAAAAAGAGAGAAAAGGTAAAGGAGTGACAAATTGTTAGCAACAAGCTAAGCTAACAGGCTGCCTGGCGTTAGTGCAGGCTCAGGGATCATTAGCTTAGCACTTAGCTTAGCGTGTTGCTGCTGATTCAACCCACTGATTGAACTTCATCTCCGCCTGTAAACTAGGTTATTTTTTTATTGACAACGTGAACGAACCCCGACACCAGCGCTGCAAAAATAGACAGATCTACAAGCTCTCAACGCGTAGCGAATGGCGCTGCAAAAACAGGCAGGACGCAACGCCTTGAGAGCTTGTGGATCAGCAGCAGCCCGCAGCAGCATGGGAGCCGGCGCTCCGAGCCTCAGACGGTTCGGGGAGGCAAGACTTCTCCGGGGAGGAGGAGAGGTTACTAGGGCAGGCTACATGTTGCTGCAGCTAACAACACTGTCACCAGCCATGGTGGTTGTGATGTTGTTGTTGTCTTCCTATTGTTGTGAATAGGAAGAAAGAATAGAAGAGAGATAGACAGGGTGGGCTCCGGATCCACGGTCACACTTCTGATGGGCTCCATGAAGAGGCCTGGTCCACAGTGTTCAACAAAAACACCTTGAAGACCCTAACAGGAGCCCTAGTACAAGGGTTCTTCGACTATGCATGCACCTCCTGGTACCACAGCACCTCAAAGGCCCTTAAAACAAGGCGCCAGACTTCCCAAAACAAACTGGTCAGGTTACTACTTGGCATCACTCCTCGAACCCACCTCACCCCTTCCCATTTTGACAGGCTGGAATGGCTTAGGGTTGACGACAGAGTACAGCATCTTGCAATGGGTCTGGTCCACAAGAATCGATACACCACCAAGAAACCTGTACCTGTCTAAATACTTAACCCATTTAGACCGTAGGATGTGTGGAAATGTCATAACTAATCCAACCGACGGATTGCTAGGACGTGTGTACACGTCCTAGCAAGATATTCATTGATATCAAACGAGAGAAAAATATTCTGATCACTTCTCTCTATACGGCTCAGAAAGAATGCCTCGTATCTCCTAATCTAGGGAGCTCTCCGTGGTTTTGACCAGATGGATATACTAAGCTCTTCATTCCTGACTTCAACATGCCTCTCGTTCAAAATATGAACGCGAGGGATTATTCAGCGACTTTATCGTAATGATAGCGAGGTAAGCAAGCAAAAATATTTCTCCCGGTTTTTGTCCAGAGTAAAAGCGGCCATATATGCGCGGCACCCCGGGCTGTTTGTTTTGAAAGAAATCCCGGCGCTGATTGTTAATGTCAACGAAGTCCACAACCACAACACCAGAGGGAGCTCAACAAACCATGTGCAACCCAGATTCGGCACAAACAAGGGACTAAATTAACTTCGCTCCTATGCCACCAAAATGTGGAACGCCCTACCAACAGTCATTAAGACATGCAAATCCCTTGACTCCATCAAAACCGATCTCAAAGGGCACCTACAGACGGCTGCAATTCGAAACTGACACCCGTAAAATCTGAATCCCCCACCCACACCTTTTTCCTCTCACTGTATATGTTTTTTTCCCCTTTTTACCTCCTGTTTTTGGCTATATAGAAGTGTATATTTGTACGTCTCTAAGTGTTATTAACTGGTTCAGTCCACCCGACGTGCCCACACGTCAAGGCGCTTTACAGAGTAAAAGCGGCCATGTCTTCCCGGCACCCCAGAGCTTCTATTTTGAAGGAATCAATCAATACATCAGGGTTATGATCTGGTCACAGTAAAAAGCAAGAAGACTAGGGGGAAACAATAGGTCTCGTCTGTGGAAATTCACGAGCGTAGACAAACCTATATTCACCCTTTCCTATGAAGGAATGTGGTTATGAGGTTATATGAAATATGGGCCTACATACCAGCTTATTCCGAATAATCAAACACTGTCAAAGCACAGGTGAGATATTAACAAGGCCTTGATGCCAATCTCAAATGATTTGTCTTCTTGTGTGGTGGTGATGCACAAGGAGCTCGTCTACTGCACCTCGTTTCCCCTCCCAAACACAACTGTAAACTTTAACTTACCTTAGGCTCCATGGAGATAAAACTATGGCGACCACGGCTGGACAGAGTAGACCTCTTGATTGTTCTACTGTGGAAGAAGTGGTAGTGGTCTTTCAGGTCCCCAATCTGCAACACAAAGAAACTCTGTTGTGTTTCCATACTTGAAGACACATCCTCACACTTACTTTCACATTAAAACCATGAATGTTCATTTAAGTTTTCTAAATCATGACAATTTTCGGAAAGATTTGAGCCACTCGGTGGCGCGCTATGAGCTTGTAGATCTGTTATTATTCAATAGCTAAAGCATAACATAATGCCAAAATGGGTTCCCGCCCAAAATGGGTTAAGTGTGTGTGTGTGTGTGTGTGTGTGTGTGTGTGTGTGTGTGTGTGTGTGTGTGTGTGTGTGTGTGTGTGTGTGTTTTATTATTTTTATGTACATTTGTATATAATACATCAACAGAATTAATGTAATTATGTTTTAAAGGGTAAGAACACCCTGTGTTGTGTAGTTACCTTGCCATGATGTAACTCAGACAAAAGGACAGACAGTTTTTGAGTAGCTAAGAGATTAGGGAAATATAAGATACACTGGCAGACAGACAGCAAGCTGCGGAATGGTGATTAGTTTTAATAATTCACACAATTGATCAGGTGACCAATCCACTATGGTTGCAAAGGGTCCAGTGGTGCATCACTGATCCATGGCAAAGCCTCCCTGCCACAGCACAGGCCCCAACACACACACGCGCGCGCGCACACACACACACACCCCAACTGTTTATGACTCATCGAAATGAATTCCATAAAAGAGGAAGAGCGAGGGTTTACACATCTCTCAAACCTTAACATGAGAATTAAGAAGACTTTTTTGGCTTAGGTACCCCTTGGGGGGGGGGAGATTTATTTTTATGAACCCTACAAATAAAAAATTCTTCCCCCCAAGGGGTACCTAAACCAAAAAGGTTTGGGAACCCCTGATGTAGATGATTAACAATACTTTTAACTCTTGAGAGTTAAAGGGTCCATTTTGTTACTAACTCCATCTTTTGGATGAGGACCACCTGGAACCCCCTCAAGGACCACTGGTGGTCCCTGGACCAGTGTTGAGCCAATTGATCACCATAGCAACCCCAGCCTAGGCCTGATTAGGTCAATTCCCAACACCTGCTAAATCCTCCAAACCTGTATCTTGATTGGAATCAATCTCCACTCACACTCAGTCACTCACACTCCTCTCATCAGTCATGCAGCTACACAGACACAACCCAGGCACACTTTGGTAGGCCTATAGCCCTGTCCTGTTTGGATGACAATATTGCCTTTCCAACAGATTTTCATAAAAATAAAGAAAAAACAAATATCGATTATTAATTTTAATAATCGATTTCTGGTCCAATTAACGATTATCGATTAATCAGACCCATCCCTAGTCTAATATGGTTTTGCTGGTGGAGACAATAAATGTAAAAGACTTTCCTATGTTTCCTATGTTAGGGACCACATGCAATTATTTCATGGACCACCAGTTGAAAACCCCTGATGTAAAGCATCACCACACACAGCATCCACAAACTAGAGATGGTCTTACATGATCAAGACATGGAGGACTCAACACAATGATCACATTAACATAATGTGCCCCATCTTAGGCAGACGCCACCCTGGCCTGGATGAGTCTCAGGTGGTTTTTAGACAAGAATGGTGTTCATAAAAAACGGCAAAATAAAGTATCGTTTGCTGGGACACCAGCAAACGATAGTTGGTGTCCCCACGAGAACGGTGTTTTCAGGAGCTGAAAACGCAACAAAGGGAAACCAGTTGCCAGAGTGGAAATCTTTGAGAACGCCGTTTTATCCCTTCTCCGTGTAAACAGGCAAAACGGTGAATCCGCAAAACATATGACATCATGGCTCACGTTGGCTCACAGCGCATATGTTCCTGAACAAGCCTCCCTCCTCGCCTACAAAGCGCTGCTCATCAGCGATGGTGAATGTAAATAAAATGCCTTAATTGTGATAGGCGGCAGCAGCGTTTATCCTAATGTATTATAAAATATAGAACCATCCCGTGGCGCGCTCTGCCTGCATGCTCTGGGCTGCCTGTCAGCCTGTCTGTCACCTCGATGCGTATTGCGTTAGTAAAAAGCAGGCAGCGAGCGACGGCCACAACCACATTGTGTTCTGGAAGCAAAACCCTGATAGGGTTGCGTGAAGGGGGGCTACATGGTTCTTCTTCTTGTATGTGGGTTACTGGTCTATTTGGCAGCCCGTTACCACCTAGCGACATTATAGCGTTTTCATAAAGTGTGCATTCTCGTGTAAAGGGTCAATAACAAATGAGAACGCAATGGGACTTTGCCATTTTATCTGGAGATGGTCCACGTCTAAAAGAGGCCTCAGTGTTGGTCTGCAACACAGCATGCTTCCTCTCACTGTCAAATCAATTTAGTCTGCATCTAAACTGCTATTCTGGGGACACGATTCCCTGCCAATATGTCTCTGTGGCCAAAGTTTAAGACATGGAATTCAAAGCCACATATCCACTATCCAAATTTTCTCTAGCAACCGTCACACCCATTTCTCTCTAATGCATTCAAAGTGATGTTGAACTATGTACAAACCTTTTCACCTTCTATCTGTTGCTTGCAAGTTTGCATAGCCCCTGAAATGCTTTGGCCATGTCTCACGGACGGCTGGCGTAGAAGTCCGGGTACCTAGGCTGCTGCTAATCCAGCCTGACAGTGTAGCGGGTTCGAATCCCGATCCTGATAACCTTTGCTGTGTGTCATTCCCCATCTCTCGCTCCACCATTAACTGTCAGAATTATGTACTCCATAAAAAAATATATACATATATCTTGGAAAATCAGGATGAAATATGAAAAGTCGGGTCCGTCTTGATGACATGACTATGGAGATAATGTGTACTGATTTGTGTGATGTTTGGACAAAATCTGTAGGAGTAAATAGCAAACGTGTTTTGCTAAATTCATCCTGCTGGTGACACTCACGGCAATCAAGCACTGCATTCATGATTTGAAGACAAGAGATAATAATGTGTACTGAATTTCAAGCAAGATCTCAAAGTGCGGAAGGCACTTGCATGGAGTGCCCTGGCCTTAACGGCCAGTGTGGAACTCCAACCTCCCCTGTCAAATCAAACTCAGCTTTTTCTATGCAACGGTAGAGTGATCTCCTATAGAGGGTATGCGCATGCATAAAGTGAATGGCAGATCGAGTGACAAAGTGAATTTCTGTCAAGTCCAGAAAGTAGTTTTTGCCACTCAGTAGGTGTTCCCACATAACTTCCAGGTATGATAATGTCACGTGCATACCCTCTATTCACCCGTTTTGGTGGGAATGTACTGGGACTCTTGTGTGTGTTTCACTGTTGCCATGTCTGCTTATTATAAGCGACATTTGGCTTGTTGTTCTGTAAAGTCGCTTGTAAACAGAATTATTGGTAGTTGCTGGTTGTGGGGATATTTGGGCTTGTTACGTGTACAATAGTTGCTTATTTGGGCTTGCTTCCTAATGTTGTTTAAACCAGTGGTTCCCACATTTATTCACGTCACGGAATCCCAGATTAATATAGAATTGTCCACAGACTCAACATTTTTAAATGTATTGAAATCAATATCATATTTTGACATGCATGCGTGCTTGCTAACTGGGCCTTGCCTGGGTTCTGTATGCGAGTACGATTCGTGAAAAAATTAAGTTTGGAGCTACTAAAATACCCAAATTAGAATTCAGACAACAACTAGCTCCATTCCAACTGCATTTTACTGTGGGAGGGTTTGGGGGAAACAGGGGGTATCTATGAAACAATGCAAGGCCAACAGGACAGGATTATAGGTTGATTCATGGGTACATGTGTTTTTGTCTGGATTTCTCCTGAGTGTATCGCCCGTTCAACTCCAGGCCACCCAGACTGTTTGCTTGAATGTGATTCCTCTGCTCTCTGTCCACCTTTCCTCTCTGTCTCAATAGTCAAAAGAATATTATTTAAATATTAAGTACTCAATATAGTGAAATGTATTATTTTCTTGATTAACTTTAGATAGGCAGGCATATGAACTATAATACGTAGATAGTGTAGGAATATAGGTCACATGCACAGAATTGATGAAAAAGCAGTAAGCGCACCAGTTGATTTCAGTAAGCCTGTGTGATGCATTGTCATTGAAAGGCATGCAAACATAGCAACAGGGTCAGAAGCATGGAAGAATTTCACTAGATTAAATGACACACAGAAGCACAATGCAAACAGATTATCAAGTGTGCTGAGGGTTCAATAATTCAGTGGTGGGGCGCCCACTGGCCAAGTCGTCCAGGGCCAGGCACATATAGGCTTTGGCCTGACAGCGCGTCGCGTGTTCGAGTCCCATTCATGATGACCTTTGCTGCATGTCTCTCCCCTTCTCTCTTCCTCTTTCCTGTCAGTCTTCACTTGATACTATCAATAAAAGCCTAAAACAAATCTTAAAAAAAAAAAAAAAAATCCAGTAGTAGCCACCACTATATTTTAAGCCAGCAGAGAATAACGAGCCATGATCGAAAACACCCAAATACAGTTGGATTTAAAGACGGGCTTTGATGGCCTAGTGGTTAAGGAGCATACCACATATAGGCTCTGAAGCAGACAAGCAGACTGATAGGGGATTCACACTGAGACGGACTGAATCCGTTTCATTGGAACCGTTTTCGAATACGGTTGCCTGGTCCCCGATGGCCATGATTCACATTGCCCGAGATTCAACAGCGCACCCGGGTACACTTGCATAACACACTTTAATCCTGTGCTTGATGGCTGGCGCGCACGGACACTGACCATCAACGGTGCGACATTGTCTCAAATAAATCCAGACACACTGAATTGCATTGCCTCTTTGGCTTTTTGCCGTTATACTACTTGTCAGCCTGCCTGCTATTCACTGTGTCAGTCAGTTCTGTGCTCCAGTGTATTAGTTTGCTATGGATTCTACTTTAGCATTATTATTATTTTGTTTTACTTTGGAAACTGTGCCAAGCAAAGCCCAAGAGCCACGTGTAGTCCGCAGAATAAGATCAGCGCGGTGCTGCGCGTATAAGCAGATTCAACAGGAGAAGGGCGGCGTTGAGAAATGCGCTGGTGTTACGCATCGTGCAGAGGCTGTGTTTTTTTTTGTTGACGCTTGGCTCGTCGACTGCATGCATTCACATTGGAACGATCCGTATCTGAATACACTTCAACGGTCCAGAGACCCTCCCCCCATGCGGTCCCGGGGACGGTTGGGCGATCCGCTCCCGGGAACGGTACGCATCATTCACACTACCACAACATCTGCCAAGTGGTCCCGAGTGCGCACCCGGGACCATAGTGTGAATCCCCTATGACAGTCAGTCGCGGGTTTGATTCCCGACTCGACGGCCTTTGCTGCGTGTCACTGCCCATTTCCTGTCAATCTTCACTTGTGCAATCCAAATAAAAAGGCAGAAAACCCCCCCAAAAAAAAAAAAACTGTCCCAAATGCTACGAACATGCACTTTGGTTTTTACAGCTATAGTAACAGCTTCACTAAATCAAAAGTCCACACTACAGATATGCTCTCATTACTTGTTAGTCAACAGCATTATAATCTGTGATATACTATAATACTAACATATACGGTATGTGATGGATATATCATAACTCTGAGTATACCTAAGGTTACTCTATATAACAATCATACCACTGCCAATACAAAAACTGCCAGTTATACATTTTAAGCATTGTCCGATAGAAATGTGGTTATGTTTTTGGAAATTCTCCAATACAAACACAAGGAAATCCACGTATTCAGCCGGTATGTGTCGATATACAGTCAGGGTTCCCAAACATTTTTAATAATTCATTTTCAAAACCTTTCCATAACTTTTCCAACGTATTTCACCCCATTTCCAGGTTTATAGTGCAAACCATACGGTGCAATATTGAGGCTCTGTGTGCCATCAATGCCCTAAAGACAAACTCAAGCGAAGGCTCCACATAACGAAAAGAGGTCCCTGATGAGCCGAGGTCTCTGAGGGACCTCATCAGCTGATCCAGAATCAGTTTGAGGTCTTACTCTGGGTAGGGGCCACATGTAATAGACATGAAATAGATGTGTAATAGACGTGGCCTCTCTCAACTCGTGCCAACTTTCTTTATTCATCCGTCCAGCCACCTCTCCTACTTCCACAACCCCTCTCCCAATGCATCTGCTTATAAGGGATATGATCATGATTAGGTTATAAGATGTTATAAATTAAAATCTGCAGTTTTGCATCAAAGCCTTTTTACAGGCCAATAATCGAAACTCAAGGAAATCAAATCATATCACACTTAAATTGGTAACCCATTTGTGACTCCAGAGGTTGCTGTGTCTTAGCACTGTTGCAGAGTTTCTTGCCTGGTGTCTTCCCTTTTCTTTGATTCTTTCAGTAATGATGTTTAATCATGCTAAATAAATAGGCTATGAATTATTAGGCAATGTAAATAGAAACACAAACCAACTTGGACACAGCCAAAACAATACATATATTCACAATGGATTGGCAATCATTTTCAACTATTTAAGTTACATAGTGGTTGGTACATGGTTGGTGAATGTTAAAATCTCCTATTATGTAAATCAAGTTATGTTACGAATACCAACCACACAACTGGTAACCATTGTGACACACACCGTCACCGACCCTAGTTTAGAGTACATGGGCCAGTTAAACGATATGTTCCGTATCAGTCAACCGTCCGTACTGGACGGGCCCTCATCACTACTGTGGGAAGCAGGGTGGTTGTAGGGGTGGGGAGGTGAGGTCAAGGCTCACATTAGCAGACTAGAGTGTGCTGTTATCACCCTGCACAGCTGACCCCAAATTCAGGAAGCAAAGCAATCCTCTTGTCTATGGGGTGTCAAAGTCCAATGAACACTCCTTATTGAGATGTAAATGAGGGCGAAGGGTGGAGGTTGGGGGCGGGGGGCAAACTACACTTCTTGGTGAATTCCTAAGGGGGCTACAAATGGGGGGTTGAGGGGCACTACTATTAGTTCCCGTAAATGAAAGGGGGTAAATAGGGCCATTAGGGCCTACTCTCTGGGGAGTATACTGTGTGGGTGGGTTGGAGAGAGGAGGGGGTTCAATAGCTGTTGACTAGGCTACCCCACAACAACCTGTCAGAATGCCCCCTTCTATTCCATGCTGTCTTCATGTTGAGAGTCAAGAAAGCAAAGCAAGTGTGGTCTTTAACTACCAGCCTATTTCGGTGTAGAGAGTTTGTGTTTGTGTGTGTTGGGGGGGGCTCATCATAATATTTCAATTATGATGTTGCTAAGAGACAACGTGAATCCCCCTGTAGTTAGAGATAGAGAATAAAAAGTCTGACATTCATTCCACAAATAACATGTGTCATAACAATAACAAGTACAAGCTTTATTATTAAACTTGTATTTGCAAGTAGTGCTATCTCCTATGCATTGTTGATGATAATGAAACACTGGGTCCATGCATATTGCATTTGGGTGAAAGTGACAATATGCATTACTGCATTTTTGTGTATGTATGTATGCATGTATTTTTATTTACGTTTAACAAAATATCTCAGTTCCCCTCCTCACTAGGTAGGCTACAGTCGTTAAAACTACTGTAGAATCAGAATAACTTTGTCATTTTTTTTATGACAGGCACATCATGCAGGCATACAGACCTGATTGCTAATGAGAGAATGGGAATAGAAAATAAAGGACTCCTCTTTATAATGATTACAATCGAACAGTAGCCTAATAGAATAATCACACCCGTGTGAAGTGAGGGGCGCTCTTATAATCGTACATCATAGATCATCTCATTCCGGCCAATCAGAATTTGCGTCCTCACTTTCGTCTCCAATGTTTGTGTTACGCAATGTTTGTGTTTACTCGAACACTCAAAATTGTCCATTCATTGTCAATGGCATTTAATGTCTGTGCAAGGACAAAGTTTGTGTTTGCACACACACTAAAAGCTGGACATAGGCTCCTCAATAATAAGAAGCAAAGCTGGACCACACCAGGCAGCGTATATAGGATAAGGGTTTCCTCAAGCTACAATAGCAAACATTTATCACAAGACAAATACTTTGAATGTTAAAAATGGGTGACTGGGCAAGTGGGCAAACGAAATTATTTTGGTCTCAAACTCAAACAAACCCCACACTAGCAGCATGACATGACACAAAAATACTGTCAAGGTACCAAATGCATTAAATTGGTTTATAACCGTATTAAAGCCGATGCTTTTTCTGCATGTCCCGCAAACTGACATGTGGGGCACCTGTTGTGCCATCGGCTTCCAATCAGTCTCATTGTTCTCTTTTCTCTCCCAATCTTTCTCTTGGTTCATGGCAGCCTGTATGCATGCGTGTTAGTGAACGAGGCCTCAGAAGCCGCTGAGTTAAGAGGAATCAATGTATATAATTTAGAGAGAGGGCACTGTGTGACTGGTTCTGTCTGTGAGATCCAAGGGGTGGGCTCTGACAGAGGCTCTAACCTTGACGTTTGAACCTCCGTCGTAATGTCAGTTTGTTTCTGATAATGAATTACCAATATAAACAAGTGCCATTTTAAGCTTTTTTTTTGTTGTTCTGTGATTACACAAACTAGACAACACACACATACAACTTTGATTTAAGCCGCAGGCATCCTACCTGTCCCATATTCCTATAGCCATATTTTTCCGCTATCCGGTCGGCGAGGTCAGATCCCCCGGGTATCCTCACAGCCCAGTGGTTGAGGTAAGTCCGAGCGTCGCACGGCGGGGACGCAACCCCCAGATAGATCGCCAGGACGCACAGCAAGCTCCGTCTCAAAGCGGCGTTCAGGACCATCTTCCCCCACTTTTCACCCGACTCTTCTCCCGCGTCTCCCTCCTTCTCCTCCTTAGCCCAGGCAAGGCAAACAACCAAACTTCACTTCTTTCTCAAACGAGAAAGATTCTCATAGAAGCCCGACTGTCCGCTCAACCTCCACATACACGCAAAAAGGGGAGAAAAAGAGGGGGGAAGGAACAGAGCCCGAAAAGAAGAATGCCTGAAAAAGCTCCGCGTCCACACGTTCCTCGCGGCTCTGCTATCCACGCGTGTTGTGCATTAGATAGTTTGTGTTCTTTCCACGGTGGAGGAGGAAGTCTGTGTGCGCCGTGCGGAGCCCAAAGCTGATTTCTGTTCTCCAGAACAACTCGGATGTTGGTTGTTCGCTCATAGGGCTTTCATGTGGCGAAATGGCTACAGCGCCTCCCCCCAAATAACTAGCGACACTCGGGAGACGGGAGAGTAGAAACAACTAAACCCGCGGGGTTTCCCTCCGAGCTCCGCTGGGTCTTAAAGACACACTTGTTGGAGTGCTGCTGACTCCAGAAAGTAATGTGGATACCGTTATATTTTGAGACATCGATTTAATTCAATTTCTCCACCTAACCCCACTTAATTCAAGCATATATATATATATATATATATATATATATATAGAGAGAGAGAGAGAGAGAGAGTGAGTGACAGAGTGAGTACCGTAGGGCAGGCTATATTATATATAATATACACATGTATATATATTATTGTGACCGTAAGTCGCAGATTACTATGAAAGCCGGCAAAACCTGTCCGTCCATCCGTCAGGTGACAGGTCACGCCACCATATATATGGCCGTCACCATATATGAAGATCACGACACTGACCTCATCAAACCCTGGATAGCCATACATGGAGAAGACTGGATCATCAACTAGATCTATGGAGCCGGCCAGCAACTCTACATCTGACCTCAAACCCTTAGATCTCCATATATCTGACCTGTTCTGACATTGCATATGTTGATCCTTCACCACCCTTCCTCTTTGATGTCTCCCGTTTGAACAATGATACCTGTCCATTCAAACTCCAGACGGGCCTGCCCCAAAGTTATTACTTGTTACTTGCGCGAGCAGAGTGCAAGTACTGTTTCCGGCTGTGTATGTCGGTGACTGCCTCAGCCAATCAGGGATTGTGAATTTTTGTTGGTCCCCTCGGCCAATCAGGAACCACCGTTTTTACATGAACATACATAGTTACGTCATCAGCCAATCCCTGATTGGATTGGCCGAGCAACACCCGCAACATACGGAGTCAATCCAATTGGCAGACTGACATACGCAACAAGCTGCCAACTTGCGCTCTGATTGGCTGAACGACACCACCAAAAATACACAATCCCTGATTGGCTGAGTGACGCCACCAAAATACTAATAAGTCTAATGATGTTTAGAGGATTTAGAACTGTAGAACACTTTCCTGGGGATCTTTATGTGTGTAATATGTGGTTTTAGATAGTTTAGATTTTAGCAGTGAGCCCAGTGTCTCTGATGTCATGGACACTGGGCTCACTTCCTTCCTGGACTACAATTTCCATAATGCTTTGGTGCACTGCTCCTCCTTGTGGATAGGGGGGCTGTCTTACTGAGACAATATGTAGTCCAGGAAGTAAGTGAGCCCAGTGTCCATGACATCAGAGACACTGGCTCACTGCTAAAATCTAAACTATCTAAAACCACATATTACACACATAAAGACCCCCAGGAAAGTGTTCTAAATCTTCGAAACATCATTAACATATAACATTTTAAGCAAAATGGCTAACGGCTCCCACTTATATTGGCTCATGTGGCAAAAACGTTATGCGAAGCTCAAACGCAAGACGACACACTTTCGCAATTGTATAAAGGAGGAGGATGCATCTCACCAATGCAAGGTCGCATCTGAACTTAATCTAAAATAAAGTTTGAAGAGAGTTGTTGACTTTTATCGGCTCCACCTGGATTCATTATTGCTAATTTATTTTGGACAATATGAACCAAGTACACAGTTCCAGAACCGAGATGGTTGATGAAGTGACTACTGCAGCGTCCTTCATAGTGTCACTTTTGAAAATGAAAGGTCTTGATGAGTATCAGCGCCAGGTGTTCCAGGAATGTCTCCAGGACTCAATGAGCACCCACTACCAGCCCCACTGGTACCCTGACAGACCGCTAAAGGGATCCGCCTACCGGTGCATACGTATCAACCAGAGAGGCCCTATGGACCCTATCTTGGCCCAGGCAACCAATCAAAGTGGACTTACCATTAAACAGCTGTCCAGTCTGTTACCTCTGGAGCTGACTCTGTGGGTTGACCCATACGAAGTCTGCTATCGCATTGGCGAGGAGGACGGTTCTATCTGTGTCCTGTACACGGCCACGGCTAGGCCGGTAGTGTGGCCAGTCCTCCAGGCTGACCTACCATACGAGGTAGACACATCTAGCCCGGTAGAGGTCATGCCTTGCCCAGTTACCTCACCAGTCTTCCTGTCTTACCTGCCATATGACAATAACCACTTTGACAATAACAACTACCAGACGACCATGTACAGTTGCTTTTGGCCTGATGGAAGAATGACGGACTATGGGGACCTACCACTGGTCACAGTCAAAGAGAAAAGGATGAGCCTGCATGGCGTGGCACTGCATCAGGCACCCAGAACTTGAGGCAAATAAATTAACTCTATGGGAGCCAACCTAGGGCAAAATCAGGATGGGGAAAGAAGCACACCACCTATGTAGATGCACTGCGACATCTTAGCTAACAACACTATAGAGCTCAAGAACCTGATGTTAGATAGGAAAGTGTAGAGGGCAGAAATCTAGGAGTCCCAAGTTGGTGTTGGCTATACCTCACTCTCGCAGTAACTAACTAACTGGGCCTGATGCAGAGATAGGGTGAGAAGTTCAGTCACGTGAGCGAGACTCAGTGTAGAAAGAACCGCTGCTTCTTCGCTTAGAAAGGAGCCAGCCAGGCATATGGTCTCCCTAAGGAGGTCCTCGATGCATGTCCCACTGGAAGGAGACCCCCGGGAAAACCAAGGATGAGATGGAGGGATTACATCTCCAAAATGGCCTCGGGATCCCCCAGAATTAAGTTACTAATGTTGCTCTGGAGAGGGAAGTCTGGAGCTCTCTGGTGGAGCTGTTTCCCCCACGAACCGACTACAGTTAAGCGGCATATGTGCAGGATTCACCAACCTCACGTCGTCAATGTTTGTTTAGCCTCGGAAAACACAGCCGTATTTATTTAATGTTTGTTTTACTGCTGCCCTAAACAAACATTAAAAGTCCATAGACTTGGCTGCCATATGACGTAATCTTCAAAAGCCATGCATTGGAGGGGCTATAGTGCCCCTCAATAAGCCTCTCAAAATCCAACCCTACTGAACAGAGTTGTGGTTAAACCGTGCAGTGAAATCTGTGAAAATGAAACCAAATAGGAATCATTTTCATATATTTCACTAACCACAACCATGTTCTTGTTGCTGCTGTTGCTCACTGGGTTTCAGAGAGCAACAGCAGCAGGAAGAAAAGAATCATGATTATTTCTGCCTGCTACTGGTGTGAATGCATGTCTGGAATGCTATGGATTTTCATCTTAATGGGTAATGGTCCGTTCACACAGGCAGATGAAACGATGCAAAGACGTGTACAAACCATGTACAACCCAGATTCGGCACAAACAAGGGACTAAATTCTTTTCGCTCCTATGCCACCAAAATGTGGAACGCCCTACCAACAGTCATTAAGACATGTGAATCCCTTGACTCCTTCAAAACCGCTCTCAAAGGGCACCTACGGATGGCTGCAATTCGAAACTGGCCTCTGTAAAATCTGAATCCCCCCCACCCCCCCCACCCCATTTTCCCTCACTGTATATTGTATCTTTTCCCTTTTTTGCTTCCCATATGATGAATTTAGCTACATAGAAATGTCTATTTGTATGTCTCTAAATGTTTGTATGTCTTTAAATGTTTTGATGAATTGAACAATGTGGACCCTGTTGTAAACAAGTGTAATGCTTAATTGGGTCGTCCACTCACAGTTGACAGTCTTTGTATTGAGTTTGTGCTTAAAATGTACTGTAAATTCTACAAACTGTTAATAAATATTTCAATCAATCAATCAAGTGTTGTGAGTTGATTTGGAGCAGCTACATGCAGTGCCGAATCAAGCCATCCGAGGGCCCTGGCGCTACACCAAATCAAAAGGCCCCATGCACATGTGATTCACATGCGTGTAACACTATAATAAAAAGGCCCCATGCACATGTGATTCACATGCCTGCAACACTATAATCAGGAATTCTATAATTCACTGACCCCCCCAGGTTGGCAGAGGAAGTGTAGCGCCCAGGATTACATTAACACTGGGTGAAAAAATGGGTTGCAAAATCATAGGCAAAAAAAAAAGAACGACCCTTTTTGTATTTGCGCACCCATGTGACTGAATTTCGTCCAGTCACGTCTCACATTTGCCATTGACATTGAAAGGAGAATTTATGTCATATGTGCCTGAAATATGACGTAAATTTGTGGCAACACAAACATTAAATGCCAGTGACAATGAAAGGAAAATGTATGTTATATGTAGACAAGCAAATCGGCTAACCAATCACATAAATTCAGTTGTCATCTTACATGGTCATAATGAAAAGATAAGTTGACAAATTCATTCATGAAGAAGTATATTCATTTTTTATTGGATGATGTACAACGACAAGACCGCCCTTCACTTCACACGGGTGTGATTTTTGAGTCTCCTCCCACCGAGTGGGAAACTGTTGGACGACCAAAAACACAAGCTGGGATCTTGTGTTGCATCACATTGAAATTGGTGACCATGAATACGTTTTTTTACGGAAGCAACAGAATAGTCTCGCACAGGGCCCGTCATGTCGCTGGCTTCCATTGACAATGAATTGCATCATTGAATCTGCCCGTGTGAACGCAACATAATGCATTCGGTCAGTCAACCATCTCGGTTCCGTCGCTATATGACTCGTACTCAGACATAACGCAACCATATAGAGTTCACTATGACTCAAACATAACCATATTGAGTTCACATGCAGCTTCACCCAATATGGGTGATGTAAACTGTGTCATGACATCAGACTCAAACAAATCATATAAGAATCCATATACTCTAGGACTACCATAGAGTTATTATATATAAATTAGAGGGAGGACTATTCATTTCAATGAAAGTTGTTCAGTGGCGATTGAAGCATCTGGAAGACTGCTGAAGTATACCTTTATATATGGTTGGCTCGAGCAGAAGTTGACAGCTGTCTCAACTTTGAGGTCCCTTTTAACACACTTTTGCACTGAACGTCCGTCCACCTCCATGAACGTCCCGGAACGCCCTGCAGTTCCAACTTTGGCCAGTAGAGTATTGGCGGCTTGAATGTTGGCCGCTCTGGGGGCCTGGGAGCTACATGTCAACCATAACCATATATGAAATTCCAGGTTGACCATTATGTCAGAAATGTCAAGTCCTTTCCTCTGCGCATTCCCAATTTGAAGTCACTTGATCCCATAATACCGGTATGCATGCAACCATATGGGCATATACTATAGAGTGCAGTTTATTCACAGTCCTCACTGCACTCGGTAAGAAGCTGTTGCACATCCTGCTCGTTCTGGCCTTACGGTGATGGAGGTCCCCATATGCTGCCGAAACAGGACATGTATAATGTATAGTTATAGGATGGACTCAATGGTGCCCCTAAGGTGGTGAGGAGAGGAGTAGGGACTAGGGAGGCCTGCCTTTTTGAGCCATAGGGCAGCGTGAGGCAGCTTGATGTACAAGTACACCCCCTGGACATGACGCTAGTATGTCGCAGGGATTTACCCCCAATCCAACCCTTGATGCTGAGTGTCAAGCAGGGAGGCATTGGGTCCCATTTTTACAGTCTTTGGTATGACCCGGCCGGGGATTGAACCCCAACCTCCCAGTCTCAGGGCGGACACAGAGAAAGACATGCAGTAGGCCTAAAGACCATCAGGAACAGGACTCGAATCGAAGGTGTGCTGTCAGGCTACTTATGAGCCTATATAGGGCTGTATTTTGCGTGTCTTAAGTACCAGGTCTTATTCCCTAACTTGAGTAAACTAAAGACCTGGAGGCGTGATCAATGCTCTTTGGCCACTCAGAATAGCCAAATGGCATTGATCACGCCTCCAGGTCTTTAGTTTACTCAAGTTAGGGAATAAGACCTGGTACTTAAGACACGCAAAATACAGCCATGTAGGTGCCCGGGGTATCTCTTTTCTTGAGGTAATTGTTCATCCCCAAAATCACAAAAGCTCATTTATGTCGGTAATCCAGCCCAATTTCAAATCGACATGGGTCCACCTTAAAAATCTTATGAAGGACTTTAAGCAGTTTTAACTGCTATATGGAACATTATAGGCAGCACTCTTTACATAGGCCTACACATAGGCTATCTGGCTATGTATGAAATAGCCTATATTATAACTCTATGGAAATAGCCTAACCTGCAGTGCCACCTGCCATTGGAATGCCCCGCATTCCAACACAATCAGAGGCAGTAGGCTAAATGCTGTCATTATCGAATCTATCTGCCATGACGTAATTGTCAAGCCTTTCATTCATGCTTTTGTTGATTGATGGGTTTTTGTTTTCTAGCGGTTTCCCGGAGGAACCCAGCGCATTATGTGCACAAGCGAAAACTGTTCTGCATGGGACACAAGCGCGAATCAGCATAATTGCACTAATTGCGGCCAATTTCTCCGTGAATAGACCCCGCTGTCAAATCTCACAACAAGCCCGGGAACAAGAATATCTCACGGTCCTCCAAAATGAGATGAAAGGAAATAAAATACTCTGTGACCGTTCCCCATTCAGAGCGATGGACGGGCTTGTAATTTAAAGGAGTTTTGAAAGGGATGAACGAAACATAGAAGAAATTGATTTGAGTGTCGAAATCAAGTACTCAGCTCACGAGCTGGACCCCCTCCCCCCCCCAACACACACATACACACGCACGCACCGTGACGCGCGCGCGCGCGAACACACAGTCACACACAAACACACACACACACACACACACACACACACACACACACACCATTCAGCGCAGCGGGCAGCATCGCTGCTGGGGGACCCAAAATTTCACGTACCCTACCCTAGACTCTGCATGGTCTGCATGACAGACACCGTGAACCGAATGAACCCCAACAGAACGTCTTTGTCAACATCCAACTGATCCAAGAACGGAGCAGTCACAAAGTGTCAACAAACACTCGGGCATTCCTGCGTACATTCCTTCCCCTCTTCAATGAAATAATAGGGCTCATGTTTAGGAACTTTAGGAACAACAACCATGTGAAAACTCATCATACGGTACCGTACTTGTTGACATATATAGGCTATGGGGTAAGTTCGGAAATACCGCACCGGGGCGCACTTGCCAATTAGTTTGCATGATGTAGGCTACAGTGCAAGTTCACTTTTGCGCTATTTCCGAACGCGCCCCTGCCCTATAGCCTATACACTGAAATGCAATTTGGCAAAATAAAACATTGTTAAGAATCCGTCCTTGGTCTGATTTTGGTAACCTTCGGAAAAAACATTTTTAGTGGGAGGGACAATTATGTCCTCTGGCTGGCTCATGCAGTGGAATGCTCATTATCCTCATAGTTTTAACTTTCTTTTACTTTATAATAGCGGATTCGAATGAAAATCAACCACTTAAGGTGTTGGGTGAGACACTTCTACAGGTGAATAGGGAAATTATCTGTTTAAATATGCAAATTAGGCATTATATATTACAATTTACAATTTAGGCATTTAGCAGACGCTCTTAATCCAGAGCGACTTACATTTAGGCAAGAACAAAAGCATGGGAATACATCACATAAAAGCATTTATCATGAAACATGCGTAAGCTAAGAAGGTAACAGTGGAATATCTATATGATGAAACTATACATACACTATACATAATAAACTATACATATTCACTACTATGCTATACATATGTACTATGGCGTGCTATGACTAATATATGCCCTAATTTGCATACATTTTGGAATGATAAATCTGAAGATCGGATAAAGCCAGGTTCATATTTATTGTTTAATTTTCTTGACATTAATATGTCAAGAAAATTAAACAATTTTAATTAAACAATAAATAACAATAAATAAGTATCAGAAAATACTGTCAACAGACAAATGTGTTTTTAGGAATAAAATGTGATGAAAATCAGGCTATGAATGATATATCAACAAACAACCCCTTCTGTACATTTTTGCAGAATATAAGAAGAAGTTTGGTGTAGGCTATGTGAGTGCAACTGAAGTGGAGATGCTTATTTGTCCCAGGTGAGGAAAACTCATTTTGACAAAACGGCCTTTAAAGATTTACAAGTAGGCCTAGGCCTATTATAATTCAAAAACGTTTTATTTTTTTTATAATATCTCATAAAATACTTGCCAACAACATATATCACGCCATATATGATACACCTTTCCAATGATATATATCATTGGAAAGGTGGACCTGAGCTGACTGTGGTTTGAACTAAATATGGTAATTTCCTTTACCAGCAACCAATCATGGAAATAGAGAGGGTGGATTTTCACCCAGCAAAACGAGCTGTCATTGGCTAAAATAAACATCTAAATGTGTATTTTGAATGTTTATTTTGCATTAGTTTGAAAGAAAACATGTTTAAGAAGCGAAATAGAACAAAATTGAAAAATGATGATTTCACCTGCTATGTCTCGCCTTAAAGTAGGTGAAACTGTTGCCCAAAGTAGACTATTTGCAGACAAAAACAAGGAAAGCTTATGTGTACATTTCAATTAAGTGGGATAGGCTATAAGGAATAAAAGGCATTCAAGGACAAATTAAGAACAAAAAGAAAGACTCAAAAAGTATGCAATATTGTCACTGTATGACAAACAATCAAGGCCAAAGTCCACTTTTCCTACTCACCATTTACACACTATCAGCAAAACATGATGGAAGAGTTGCCTGGGTCAGTGCAGAGTGATGGAATAAAACAGGTGCCCTGCCCACAAATTCAACATTCAACTGCTACTCAAAGGATACATTCTCAGATACCGGTAATGAGATACCACAAATTCAAAGAACAGTATTGCTGTGATCAGTATTTGTCTTCTTGAACAACTTGGCAGACTAAAGACGTTGTGAACCTTCATTCTAAAACACATCAGAACTTAATACCTGACCTGTGGGCAGTCTTTACATCTTAACTTTCTTGGATTTTATTTCTTTGCCAAGCCTGTATCACTTTATTCATAGTTTTATTGTCTTTATTTTCTTTTGGTCAGCCTTACACCTGTAACGTGGGAGCTTGATATTTTTGTTTTAGGGTAGGACTATATTTATTTATTATACAGTATTTTGTCAATAATACAATACATCCTCAGTGTTAATGTATCCTTTTGTAACAGAGAGCATACAAATTTAAGGCAAGGCAAGTTTATTTATAGCGCATTTAAACAAGGCAATTCGTTTTGCATAAACATTGAACTTATACAAAGTTCAAGACACAGAGCAAAATAAACACAATATATAAGGACAATTTTTACCAAATTGACCTGTAAACAAAGAATTTTACAGCATAGCTGGTCAGCACGAATGATTGTGCTCACTTTTCTTTTCACATCTCTGTTCTGCCATTACACCACCTTGTATATTTTCTTCATTCTTCCTTTATGTGTGCCCTGGATTATACCCATCTTTCCCTCTATTTTCTCTCACTTATCTGTTCCCTATGTGACCTCCCCTATACTTCTCCATATCTCTCACCCTCTCTGTTGCTGGGTGGGCTTCAAGAGAGCCAGATTTGACCTTTCAACTTCACTTTGACCCTTGACCTTGTTGCTGTAGGCTCCTGCACGCAGGCCACAATACCACCTGTCACTCATCGATTCTCCCTAGTCGCTGTTCCCTCGCTCTTTCTCGGTCACATACCAGGGTCATGCACTGTTCTATAGCTCATAGTCACATACCAGGGTCATGCACTGTTCTATAGCTCATAGTCTTAACATTTAGAGTCTCAGTGTTGGGACACAGCATAGTAGGTCGTTCAACAAAAATAATATCCTTTGTCACGCCAAATCAACCAATCAATTTCATACTTATTTGAGTTGTATGGAGGCAATAATATACAGAGTTGCTGTTAATAAACTAGAAAATTCGCAATTTAAAAAAATTGCAGAGTGTGGTTGCCGCAGTGGCTTACATATGCCCCTCCCACTATTGCCAGCCAATTACAATTTCAAGTCACGCCTTAGATCATGTGTAAGTAATTCGGAGGGGATTTAACCCCCGAAATTCATGTTTTTGCGACAAACGGTTACATTTCTCGCATTTGCGGCGCCCCCTATGGATGAAAATGGAATTGCTTTTAGAACTTGGTTGATTGAACCACCCCGGACATGTGATTCAAATTGGATGGGATGGATTGGACATTCCGTTCGTGATTTATGGCATTTTTTGTGATATAGGCCCCTCCTACTAACTTCGGAAGACGATTACGGCCGAACGATACGCACTTTAAAAATTCTGCAGTTCAGTTTTAATTGGATGGGTCCAGAGATCACGTGTGCCGATTTCTGTGAGATTTGGACAAAATCTGTAGGAGGAAAAGCAAAAAGTGTGTTTTGGACAAAATTCAAAATGGCGGAAAATCTATCATGGCGGAAATGGGCGTGGCCTATATGGGGAGATGCGTCATGACCCAAGGAATCCAGGGAAAACATATTTTTTATTTTACGACCTACGGTTCAAGAGTTATAAGCCAAAAGGTAAAGTGGGCTGTTATAGCGCCACCATGAGGCCGACCGATAAAATTTTAGGGTTAAATAATTTTAGGGATAATGTTGAATTATCCCTAAAAGTTTTGTAACTATAGTGATTACAGTCTCCGAGGAACAAATACTTGAATGTGAATTTTTGCCTTTTCCCATTCATGTCAATGGGGAAATTTAAAAATCACTTTCACCTAGAAACTACATTCACACTTTGTTATTCAGCTTACTGTGGAGACACATGCTGGAACTTTTTAGTATTGAGTTTGTGCTTGAAATGTACTGTAATTCGACAATCAATCAATCAATCACTGACCTTGAGCAGTATAAATGACCTTCATAAGATTAGTAAATGACCTTCACCAGTATATATGACCTTCACCAGTATATATGACCTTGACCAGTATAAATGACCTTGACCAGTATAAATGACCTTGACCAGTATGCGGTCCGTGACCATGGACTATAGCCTTTCTCTTTTCCGCGATTTTCACCTTTTTTTTTTCAAATCCTCCGAAATCGAAAAAAAACGACATACTATTGTATGACCTCCGAGACCATGGATTAATGACCTTGACATGTATAAATGACCTTCACCAGTATAAATGACCTTGATCAGTATAAATGACCTTCACCAGTATAAATGACCTTGATCAGTATAAATGACCTTGACCAGTATAAATGACCTTGATCAGTGTAAATTACCGTGACCAGTATAAATTACCTTGACCAGTATGCAGTCCGACACCATAGACTATATCCCTTCACCTTTCCGCGATTTTCACCTTTTTTAAAATCCTCAACAATGATGAAGAATCGCGCACTATAGCGCGCCGCTCAATGACCTCTGAGACCATGGACCAATGAACCATGTAAATACAACACATTGAGCAGGGCACTGCAGGGAGTTGAACCCCGTTCAATGAACCATGTAAATACAACACATTGAGCAGGGCACTGCAGGGAGTTGAACCCCGTTCAATGAACCATGTAAATACAACACATTGAGCAGGGCACTGCAGGGAGTTGAACCCCATTCAATGAACCATGTAAATACAACACATTGAGCAGGGCACTGCAGGGAGTTGAACCCCGTTCCGGTAAACCAGAAGTACGACACCAGTGCCTTAGGTTTTGTGTTGTCCTTTACAGGTCCTTTCGTTGAAATGTAAATTTTACATTTCAAACAGTAAAGTAATGTATAAAGAAGAGAAACACAAAAGCACAAAAATAACATTTTCGAATTACCTTTGCTTTGATTTTTTAAACTTTCTCTTTTGCCGACCTCCCACATTTCATTCGATGATTAACAAAAAACAGTGTTGGATCTGTAAGGATCCATTTGGTTACACGTGCGTGCATGTGTACATGCTTCGATAACCAGTGTTGGACCTGTAAGGGTCAATTTGGTTACATGTGTTACACTCTCAAAGTTAAAGACCTGTAAGGGTCTATTTGGTTACATGTGTTACACTCTCAGAATGACAGACCTGTAAGGGTCCATTTGGTTACATGTGTTACACTCTCAGACTTACAGACATGGACCAAATGGTCCATTTGGTTACACTAGACCTGTACGTGCCCGTCGGCCACCATATATACTCTCAGAGTTAGAGCTGTAAGGGTCCATTTGGTTACATGTGTTACACTCTCAGAGTTACATTTGGTTAGCGTGTGCATGCACATGTGCGCCCGTGCGTGTGTAGGTGCATGTGTGTGTGCGTGAGTGTGTGCACGCTTCAATAACCACTGTTGGACCCCATGGGGATCAAGGACCTCAGGGAGCCACCCATAATTCACAACGATCACAGCGAACTCTGTTGCGTCACAACTGGTGGCCAACAGTCATAACCAACACCGCCGCCGACCCACAGGAGAATACGTCTTTTCGTCATGCCCAGGACGAAAAGATATAGAGAACACCAACATGACAAATAACAGCAGGAAGGCATGGGCCACAATCCACCGTCTTGGCAAAGACCACACCACCCATAATTCACAACGGTCACAGCAAACTCTATTGCATCACAACTGGTGTAGTTATTGGATGGAGCCCGCACACCACCAAAAAAAGAAAAACAACATACTATAGTATGCCCTCCGTGACCATGGACTTTAGCCTTTCGCTTTTCTGCGATTTAACCTTTTTTCAAATCCTCAACAATGATGAAGAATCGTGCACTATAGCGTGCCACTTAATGACCTTGACCAATATCAATGACCTTGAGCAGTATAAATTACCTTCAATAAGACTAGTAAATGACCTTGACCAGTATAAATGACCTTGACAAGTACAAATGACCTTGACCAGTATAAATGACCTTCACCAGTAGAAATGACCGTGACCAGTATATGACTGTGACCAGTATACATGACCTTCATGAGACTAGTAAATGACCTTGACCAGTATAAATGACCTTTATAAGACTAGTAAATTATCTTCACCAGTATAAATGACCTTGACCAGTATGCGGTCCGTGACCATGGACTATAGCCTTTTGCTTTTCCTTGATTTTCACCTTTAAAAAATCCTCAACAATGATGAAGAATCGCGCACTATAGCGCGCCGCTCAATGACCTGAGACCATGGACCAATGAATGAAATACAACACATTGAGCAGGGCACTGCAGGGAGTTGAACCCCGTTCCGGTAAACCAGAAGTCCGACACCAGTGCCTTAGTTTTTGTGTTGTTGTTCATTTAAAGGTCCAGGTGTGCATACGCATGTGCGCCTGTGCGTGTGTAGGTGCATGTGTGCATGTGTGTGTGCACGCTTCAATGACCACTGTTGGACCCAATGGCGATCAAGGACCTCAGGGAGCCACCCATAATTCACAACGGTCACAGCAAACTCTGTTGCATCACAACTGGTGGCCAACAGTCGTAACCAACACCGCCGCCGACCCACAGGAGAATACCATCGCACAGTGGTATCAGACCAACCACAATCAGCCAGCCCTCAAACCAAACCATTCGACCTAGAAGAACTCGAAACCCGGAAAAGCAGCAGGGATTGATGACATACTGGCAGAAATTATACAGCACCTGGAACCTAACGCAAAGACCTGGCTCGTGGGGATGCTGAACACATGCATGGCACAGAAAACCATCCCTTCTGTCTGGAGAAAGGTCAAAGTGGTTGCAATCCCCAAACCTGGCAAAGACCCATCATCCTCAAAGAGCTACCGACCCATTTCCCTCCTCTGCATCACCTACAAGAGAGGCTGCTACTCCAACGCCTCATATCACTCATAGACACCAAGCTGACTAAAGACCAAGCTGGTTTCCGTCCCGTCCTGTGATGGACAGAGCTCAACCTCACCCAACACATTGAGGATGGGTTTGAGGGAAAACAAATAACTGGAGCAGCAACTGGAGGGCGAAGCAAGCACGCAGGCAGCTTGTGCCTGCCTGCGTGCCTGCCTTCCTGCCTGCCTTCCTCATGTGGAAACTGCATAGTTGACTTTGTGTGTGTCTTTCTTTTTCTGTCTGTCTTTCTTAGGATGAAGATCAAGGTAGACGCCGTTGGAAGGCTCAACACAAGCCGATGCCCCTAGAGATCCATCCCAAAGCTTCCCTCAGGGAGCCCAGCAAGCCAGCTAGCCAGCAAGCCCGCCCAGTCAGCCAACGCAGCCAGCCAGCTCCGCCAGTCAGCCAGTGTAGAAAGTCAGGCTGACAAGCCAGAGCATATCAGCCCTTGCAGTCCGCCATTGCAGCCATACCAGCCTTGCTCAGTCAGCTCAGCCAGGCCTCTCTCGAGGCCTGGCTCTCTGTCTGCCTGGCCCGGTCTGCCCTGCCCTGCCTTGCAGCAACAGAACCAGCCTTGCTAGCAAGCCAGCCAGCTCAGAATACGAGCTCAGCAAGCCAACGCAGCTGGCAAGCACGCAGTTAGTCTAAACCAGTTTCAGACAGGCAGGCCAAGGCAGACAGACAGGAAGACCGAGGCGCCTAGGCAGGCAGACAGGCCAGGAAGGCAACAAAGTGCAGGCAGGGGGACTATCCGGCCTAAGGCTGCGCTGCAAGGGTTGGAGCCTGGCCAGCTCCTGCTGGTCTTGGCTGAGTGGCTGTGGCTGCACAGTAAGGCTGCGGTAACCTAGTCTGGGCTTGCTGCTGCACTGGCTTGCTCAGCTCGCATTCTGAGCTGGCTGGCTTGCCAGAAAGGCTGGTTCTGTTGCTGCAAGGCAGGGCAGGGCAGACCGGGCCAGGCAGACAGAGAGCCAGGCCTCGAGAGAGGCCTGGCTGAGCTGACTGAGCAAGGCTGGTATGGCTGCAGTGGCTGACTGCAACGGCTGATATGCTCTGGCTTGGCAGCCTGACTTTCTACACTGGCTGACTGGCGGAGCCGACTGGCTGCGTTCGCTGACTGGGCAGGCTTGCTGGCTAGCTGGCTTGCTGAACTCCCTGAGGGAAGCTTTGGGATGGATCTCTAGGGGCATCGGCTTGTGTTGAGCCTTCCAACGGCGTCTACCTTGATCTCCGTCCTAAGAAAGAAAGACAGAAAAAGAAAGACACACACAAACCCAACTATGCAGCTTGCACCTGAGGAACCGAGACGCGAAAAACCGCCACCGACCCACAGGAGAATACCATCGCACAGTGGTATCAGACCAACCTCAATCAGCCAGCCCTCAAACCAAACCCTTCGACCTAGAAGAACTCGAAACTGCAATGGGAAAGTTGAAACCCGGAAAAGCAGCAGGGATTGATGACATACTGGCAGAAATGATACAGCACCTGGGACCTAACGCAAAGACCTGGCTCGTGGGGATACTGAATACATGCATGGCACAGAAAACCATCCCTTCTGTCTGGAGAAAGGCCAAAGTGGTTGCAATCCCCAAACCTGGCAAAGACCCATCATCCCCAAAGAGCTACCGACCCATTTCCCTCCTCTGCATCACCTACAAGAGAGGCTGCTACTCCTGTTTACATTCGAGGGTTGCCGGTCCTCTCGAACGGAACAGTTTAACGTCATGCCCAGGACGAAAAGATATAGAGAACACCAACATGACAAATAACAGCAGGAAGGCATGAGCCACAATCCACCGTCTTGGCAAAGACCACACCACCCATAATTCACAACGGTCACAGCAAACTCTGTTGCATCACAACTGGTGTAGGTATTGGATGGAGCCCGCACATCACAGGTGTAAAAAAAACGTTCTGTATTGAAATACTGACAACGTTTCGATCTATTTGATCTTCATCAGGTCATGTGTACACAAAACATACACTTTTATACTAAGGGAGTGCCCCCATCAACCAATCAAAACACCACATTTTGGTGCCCCTCCCATCACTGCAGGTGTGACACGTCAACCCTGAGTGAGTATGTGGGGACCCAGACATATTGATGTAAATATAGTCTGTTCAGAAATGTTAGTGCCTCTCATAGAGCTTGTAGGTGATGCAGAGGAAGGAAATGGGTCGGTAGCTCTTCGGGGATAATGGGTCTTTGCCAGGTTTAGGGATTGCAACCACTTTGGCCTTTCTCCAGACAGAAGGGATGGTTTTCTGTGCCATGCACGTGTTCAGCATCCCCACAAGCCAGGTCTTTGCGCTAGGTCCCAGGTGCTGTATCATTTCTTCCAGCATGTCATCAATCCCTGCTGCTTTTCCGGGTTTCAACTTTCCCATTGCAGTTTCAAGTTCTTCTAGGTCGAAGGGTTTGGTTTGAGGACTGGCTGATTGTGGTTGGTCTGATACCACTGTGCGATGGTATTCTATGTGGGTCGGTGGCGGTGTTGGTTACGACTGTTGGCCACCAGTTGTGACCAACACCGCCACCGACCCACAGGAGAATACCATCACACAGTGGTATCAGACCAACCTCAATCAGCCAGCCCTCAAACCAAACCCTTCGACCTAGAAGAACTCGAAACTGCAATGGGAAAGTTGAAACCCGGAAAAGCAGCAGGGATTGATGACATACTGGCAGAAATGATACAGCACCTGGGACCTAACGCAAAGACCTGGCTCGTGGGGATACTGAATAAATGCATGGCACAGAAAACCATCCCTTCTGTCTGGAGAAAGGCCAAAGTGGTTGCAATCCCCAAACCTGGCAAAGACCCATCACCCCCAAAGAGCTACCGACCCATTTCCCTCCTCTGCATCACCTACAAGAGAGGCTGCTACTCCAACGCCTCATACCACTCATAGACACCAAGCTGACTAAAGACCAAGCTGGTTTCCGTCCCGTCCTGTGCTGGACAGAGCTCAACCTCACCCAACACATTGAGGATGGGTTTGAGGGAAAACAAATAACTGGAGCAGCATTCAGAGATCTCTCTGCTGCCTACGACACTGTCCAACACCGCACAATGGTCAGGAAAAGCCTCCTCAACAACAGGCGCTTCTATGTCCACTTAAATGACCAGAGGAGTAAATGGAAAGCCCAAAAGAACGGCCTACCACAAGGTAGCCTGCTCGCCCCCTCCTTTTCAATATCTACACAAACGTCCAGCCACTACCCAAAGTAGTAGTACTGGAATGAAATGATAGAACACCTCACACACACATAGTTTCCTTTCGTGGCTGTTTACATTCGAGGGTCGCCGGTCCTCTCGAACGGAACAGTTTAACGTCATGCCCAGGACGAAAAGATATAGAGAACACCAACATGACAAATAACAGCAGGAATGCATGGGCCACAATCCACCGTCTTGGCAAAGACCACACCACCCATAATTCACAACGGTCACAGCAAACTCTATTGCATCACAACTGGTGTAGTTATTGGATGGAGCCCGCACACCACCAAAAAAAGAAAAACAACATACTATAGTATGCCCTCCGTGACCATGGACTTTAGCCTTTCGCTTTTCTGCGATTTAACCTTTTTTCAAATCCTCAACAATGATGAAGAATCGTGCACTATAGCATGCCACTTAATGACCTTGACCAATATCAATGACATTGAGCAGTATAAATTACCTTCAATAAGACTAGTAAATTACCTTGACCAGTATAAATGACCTTGACAAGTACAAATGACCTTGACCAGTATAAATGACCTTCACCAGTAGAAATGACCGTGACCAGTATATGACTGTGACCAGTATACATGACCTTCATGAGACTAGTAAATGACCGTGACCAGTATAAATGACCTTTATAAGACTAGTAAATGATCTTCACCAGTATAAATGACCTTGACCAGTATGCGGTCCGTGACCATGGACTATAGCCTTTTGCTTTTCCTTGATTTTCACCTTTAAAAAATCCTCAACAATGATGAAGAATCGCGCACTATAGCGCGCCGCTCAATGACCTGAGACCATGGACCAATGAATGAAATACAACACATTGAGCAGGGCACTGCAGGGAGTTGAACCCCGTTCCGGTAAACCAGAAGTCCGACACCAGTGCCTTAGTTTTTGTGTTGTTGTTCATTTAAAGGTCCAGGTGTGCATACGCATGTGCGCCTGTGCGTGTGTAGGTGCATGTGTGCATGTGTGTGTGCACGCTTCAATGACCACTGTTGGACCCCATGGGGATCAAGGACCTCAGGGAGCCACCCATAATTCACAACGGTCACAGCGAACTCTGTTGCATCACAACTGGTGGCCAACAGTCGTAACCAACACCGCCGCCGACCCACAGGAGAATACCATCGCACAGTGGTATCAGACCAACCACAATCAGCCAGCCCTCAAACCAAACCCTTCGACCTAGAAGAACTCGAAACTGCAATGGGAAAGTTGAAACCCGGAAAAGCAGCAGGGATTGATGACATACTGGCAGAAATTATACAGCACCTGGAACCTAACGCAAAGACCTGGCTCGTGGGGATGCTGAACACATGCATGGCACAGAAAACCATCCCTTCTGTCTGGAGAAAGGCCAAAGTGGTTGCAATCCCCAAACCTGGCAAAGACCCATCATCCTCAAAGAGCTACCGACCCATTTCCCTCCTCTGCATCACCTACAAGAGAGGCTGCTACTCCAACGCCTCATACCACTCATAGACACCAAGCTGACTAAAGACCAAGCTGGTTTCCGTCCCGTCCTGTGCTGGACAGAGCTCAACCTCACCCAACACATTGAGGATGGGTTTGAGGGAAAACAAATAACTGGAGCAGCAACTGGAGGGCGAAGCAAGCACGCAGGCAGCTTGTGCCTGCCTGCGTGCCTGCCTGCCTTCCTGCCTGCCTTCCTCATGTGGAAGGTGCATAGTTGACTTTGTGTGTGTCTTTCTTTTTCTGTCTGTCTTTCTTAGGATGAAGATCAAGGTAGACGCCGTTGGAATGCTCAACACAAGCCGATGCCCTTAGAGATCCATCCCAAAGCTTCCCTCAGGGAGCCCAGCAAGCCAGCTAGCCAGCAAGCCCGCCCAGTCAGCCAACGCAGCCAGCAAGCTCTGCCAGTCAGCCAGTGTAGAAAGTCAGGCTGACAAGCCAGAGCATATCAGCCCTTGCAGTCCGCCATTGCAGCCATACCAGCCTTGCTCAGTCAGCTCAGCCAGGCCTTTCTCGAGGCCTGGCTCTCTGTCTGCCTGGCCCGGTCTTCCCTGCCCTGCCTTGCAGCAACAGAACCAGCCTTGCTAGCAAGCCAGCCAGCTCAGAATACGAGCTCAGCAAGCCAACGCAGCTGGCAAGCACGCAGTTAGTCTAAACCAGTTTCAGACAGGCAGGCCAAGGCAGACAGACAGGAAGACCGAGGCGCCTAGGCAGGCAGACAGGCCAGGAAGGCAACAAAGTGCAGGCAGGGGGACTATCCGGCCTAAGGCTGCGCTGCAAGGGTTGGAGCCTGGCCAGCTCCTGCTGGTCTTGGCTGAGTGGCTGTGGCTGCACAGTAAGGCTGCGGTAACCTAGTCTGGGCTTGCTGCTGCACTGGCTTGCTCAGCTCGCTTTCTGAGCTGGCTGGCTTGCCAGAAAGGCTGGTTCTGTTGCTGCAAGGCAGGGCAGGGCAGACCGGGCCAGGCAGACAGAGAGCCAGGCCTCGAGAGAGGCCTGGCTGAGCTGACTGAGCAAGGCTGGTATGGCTGCAGTGGCTGACTGCAAGGGCTGATATGCTCTGGCTTGGCAGCCTGACTTTCTACACTGGCTGACTGGCGGAGCTGACTGGCTGCGTTCGCTGACTGGGCAGGCTTGCTGGCTAGCTGGCTTGCTGAACTCCCTGAGGGAAGCTTTGGGATGTATCTCTAGGGGCATCGGCTTGTGTTGAGCCTTCCAACGGCGTCTACCTTGATCTCCGTCCTAAGAAAGAAAGACAGAAAAAGAAAGACACACACAAACCCAACTATGCAGCTTGCACCTGAGGAACCGAGACGCGAAAAACCGCCACCGACCCACAGGAGAATACCATCGCACAGTGGTATCAGACCAACCTCAATCAGCCAGCCCTCAAACCAAACCCTTCGACCTAGAAGAACTCGAAACTGCAATGGGAAAGTTGAAACCCGGAAAAGCAGCAGGGATTGATGACATACTGGCAGAAATGATACAGCACCTGGGACCTAACGCAAAGACCTGGCTCGTGGGGATACTGAATACATGCATGGCACAGAAAACCATCCCTTCTGTCTGGAGAAAGGCCAAAGTGGTTGCAATCCCCAAACCTGGCAAAGACCCATCATCCCCAAAGAGCTACCGACCCATTTCCCTCCTCTGCATCACCTACAAGAGAGGCTGCTACTCCTGTTTACATCCGAGGGTTGCCGGTCCTCTCGAACGGAACAGTTTAACGTCATGCCCAGGACGAAAAGATATAGAGAACACCAACATGACAAATAACAGCAGGAAGGCATGAGCCACAATCCACCGTCTTGGCAAAGACCACACCACCCATAATTCACAACGGTCACAGCAAACTCTGTTGCATCACAACTGGTGTAGGTATTGGATGGAGCCCGCACATCACAGGTGTAAAAAAAACGTTCTGTATTGAAATACTGACAACGTTTCGATCTATTTGATCTTCATCAGGTCATGTGTACACAAAACATACACTTTTATACTAAGGGAGTGCCCCCATCAACCAATCAAAACACCACATTTTGGTGCCCCTCCCATCACTGCAGGTGTGACACGTCAACCCTGAGTGAGTATGTGGGGACCCAGACATATTGATGTAAATATAGTCTGTTCAGAAATGTTAGTGCCTCTCATAGAGCTTGTAGGTGATGCAGAGGAAGGAAATGGGTCGGTAGCTCTTCGGGGATAATGGGTCTTTGCCAGGTTTAGGGATTGCAACCACTTTGGCCTTTCTTCAGACAGAAGGGATGGTTTTCTGTGCCATGCACGTGTTCAGCATCCCCACAAGCCAGGTCTTTGCGCTAGGTCCCAGGTGCTGTATCATTTCTTCCAGCATGTCATCAATCCCTGCTGCTTTTCCGGGTTTCAACTTTCCCATTGCAGTTTCAAGTTCTTCTAGGTCGAAGGGTTTGGTTTGAGGACTGGCTGATTGTGGTTGGTCTGATACCACTGTGCGATGGTATTCTATGTGGGTCGGTGGCGGTGTTGGTTACGACTGTTGGCCACCAGTTGTGACCAACACCGCCACCGACCCACAGGAGAATACCATCACACAGTGGTATCAGACCAACCTCAATCAGCCAGCCCTCAAACCAAACCCTTCGACCTAGAAGAACTCGAAACTGCAATGGGAAAGTTGAAACCCGGAAAAGCAGCAGGGATTGATGACATACTGGCAGAAATGATACAGCACCTGGGACCTAACGCAAAGACCTGTCTCGTGGGGATACTGAATAAATGCATGGCACAGAAAACCATCCCTTCTGTCTGGAGAAAGGCCAAAGTGGTTGCAATCCCCAAACCTGGCAAAGACCCATCACCCCCAAAGAGCTACCGACCCATTTCCCTCCTCTGCATCACCTACAAGAGAGGCTGCTACTCCAACGCCTCATACCACTCACAGACACCAAGCTGACTAAAGACCAAGCTGGTTTCCGTCCTGGCCGCTCCTGTGCTGGACAGAGCTCAACCTCACCCAACACATGGAGGATGGGTTTGAGGGAAAACAAATAACTGGAGCAGCATTCAGAGATCTCTCTGCTGCCTATGACACTGTCCAACACCGCACAATGGTCGGGAAAAGCCTCCTCAACAACAGGCGCTTCTATGTCCAGTTAAATGACCAGAGGAGTAAATGGAAAGCCCAAAAGAACGGCCTACCACAAGGTAGCCTGCTCGTCCCCTCCTTTTCAATATCTACACAAACGTCCAGCCACTACCCAAAGTAGTAGTACTGGAATGAAATGATAGAACACCTCACACACACATAGTTTCCTTTCGTGGCTGTTTACATTCGAGGGTCACCGGTCCTCTCGAACGGAACAGTTTAACGTCATGCCCAGGACGAAAAGATATAGAGAACACCAACATGACAAATAACAGCAGGAAGGCATGGGCCACAATCCACCGTCTTGGGGAAAAAAAAATAGCTGATCAATAAGCCCCAAACGCGTTGCACTGTGACCCGTTTTGAGCTTGTACATCGGCTATTTTTGCTACAACAGCAATATGCAACGTGGCCCTCTGGAGTGAGAGTGGAAATATAGTGGAAATATAGTCTCCATCGTCAAAGTTGCCCACCCCCATTCTAAACACTACAACATGCAGAGGAGAAGTCATAACAGAACCATCTAAACACTACAACATGCAGAGGAGAAGTCATAACAGAACCATCTAAACACTACAGCATGCAGAGGAGAAGTCATAACAGAACCATCTAAACACTACAACATGCAGAGGAGAAGTCATAACAGAACCATCTAAACACTACAACATGCAGACAGAGGAGAAGTCATAACAGAACCATCTAAACACTACAGCATGCAGAAGAGAAGTCATAACAGAACCATCTAAATACTACGACATGCAGTCATAACAGAACCATCTAAACACTACAGCATGCAGAGGAGAAGTCATAACAGAACCATCTAAACAATACAACATGCAGAGGGGAAGTCATAACAGAACCATCTAAATACTACAACATGCAGTCATAACAGAACCATCTAAACACTACAGCATGCAGAGGAGAAGTCATAACAGAACCATCTAAACACTACAGCATGCAGAGGAGAAGTCATAACAGAACCATCTAAACACTACAGCATGCAGAGGAGAAGTCATAACAGAACCATCTAAACACTACAGCATGCAGAGGAGAAGTCATAACAGAACCATCTAAACACTACAACATGCAGAGGAGAAGTCATAACAGAACCATCTAAACACTACAGCATGCAGAGGAGAAGTCATAACAGAACCATCTAAACACTACAACATGCAGAGGAGAAGTCATAACAGAACCATCTAAACACTACAACATGCAGAGGAGAAGTCATAACAGAACCATCCTAAACACTACAGCATGCAGAAGAGAAGTCATAACAGAACCATCTAAACACTACAACATGCAGAGGAGAAGTCATAACAGAACCATCTAAACACTACAGCATGCAGAGGAGAAGTCATAACAGAACCATCTAAACACTACAGCATGCAGAGGAGAAGTCATAACAGAACCATCTAAACACTACAGCATGCAGAGGAGAAGTCATAACAGAACCATCTAATCACTACAGCATGCAGAGGGGAAGTCATAACAGAACTATCTAAACACTACAGCATGCAGAGGAGAAGTCATAACAGAACCATCTAAACACTACAGCATGCAGAGGAGAAGTCATAACAGAACCATCTAAACACTACAGCATGCAGAGGGGAAGTCATAACAGAACCATCTAAACACTACAACATGCAGAGGAGAAGTCATAACAGAACCATCTAAATACTACAACATGCAGTCATAACAGAACCATCTAAACACTACAGCATGCAGTCATAACAGAACCATCTAAACACTACTCTGTTCACCTCTAGTCGGTTATTTATTCAGCCACGGACCACCATTTGAGGCCATTTAGCCTCTCAGACCCATTTGAGCCACTGACCACCATTGTGAGCATAGAGTATATTATGAATAGAGAAAAGGCACCCAGAGGAAACCCTGAGGCCAAATGGACATAGTGGCCGAATGAAGGTATTGCAGCCTGGCCCCAAACACATGAACGCGCTGGTCCGTTGACTATCATTGTGCACGTTCACGACGGCAGCACGCTAGCTAGCTAACGAACACGCTAGTTCGTTAGCTAGCTAGCGTGCTGCCGTCGTGAACCAGAATGCTCTGTTCCTACTATGTTGTGTTCATATATGTTACTAACTACGTTATAAAACCATGATCCAGTAGCCCAATGGATACCGCCGATGGTATGTGAACAACCGGGCCCGGGTTCACTTCCCAGTCGATGACCGAGTTTATTTTCTTCTTAACAAACACAACTGTTTGTTTGCATCAAGTCGAGGTCCTTTATTCATTCGGTATCTGAGCCGGGACAACCATTTTTAGGCTCAAATACTGAATGAATAATGGACCTCGACGAGAAAAGCTAAAACAATTGTGTTAGTTTGGTAAGAAATGAAGCTAAACTCTCAGTCCTCGATGGGGACTCGAACCCGGGCCCTGGCCGTTGTCTACTAGGCGCCGACGGTAACCGTTCGGCTACTGGAACACGGTTTTACAGAGTGGCACGAACATAATATATAAACATTACAACAAAGTTATCATAAAGTGATCACAGATGTTTGAACAACAACAACGTTAAGTATTAAAATAACATTTAACGTACCTGCTTGCTGCGGACACGACGACGCCACGGCGGACATGGTGACGTGGCAAAATCAAAACAACACTGAGCAAAACCCCCCTCCACGCGTCTCTTCCGTATTTGAGGGGTTGGCGTCACTTCCTTCCGGGTGTGACGTGAGGCCACGCCCGCGAGTCTTTGTTTTTCTTGTAGTCATATATTATTGTAGTCCTCCTACGTTACATCCGGGTCCCGTCCGCTTCTATAGCTACATATTATTATGATTCTGAACGCGTGAATCTTTTTATTTTTTACAATAACGTTATTTTTCAGAAAGGAAGCCATTGAGGGTTAAAATGTGTCTTAATGCTTCCAACTCGAGTATAATTATTATTAATGTAAACTGTAAAGTGTCCACGACAAAGAAAATGTATGACGTGGAGCTTCCTTGAGTAAGACCCGGAAGCGGGTTACGTCACGGCTTAAATAGTCAATACAGACATGAGTCCCTTTCCTGGCAGCGTCCTCAGTGGTCTAGCTGTCTAGACGCCCGACTTCTTAATACAACTTTATAGAACTTCACGGGTTCAAACCCCTTTGATGTTTTTCTCAATCATTGATTCACAATATACCAGAATGCACGTTTAATCATAATACATAAAGCAGACAGCCCTGTGATTAAACCTTCAGCATTACATTACACTGCAACCCCACTGTGGCTAATACCTTTTTATTCACAATGCCAAGTTATTGTACTCCTAATAATATATCATGGTGTAGTCTAGCTCTGGTTTGATTGATTGATTTAAATATTTTATTAATAGTTTGTAGAATTACAGTACATTTCAAGCACAAACTCAATACAAAGACTGTTAACTGTGAGTGGACGACCCAATTAAGCATTACACTTGTTTAAGAGGGTCCACATTGTTCAATTCATCAAAAGTCCACATTGTTCAATTCATCAAAAAACAACATTATTACAAACCTACATTATGTGGGATCCTTTAGCTTACAAACGGAGTGACATTTCTGGCCACAACGTGGGTGTCGCTGGGCTGTGGCGCTGCCAACTGACTTTTGTGTTTCCCTCTGCTTCATGATCACCTTTTAGTTCCTTTATTACAGCGAATCAAAGGTGTGTGAAATACTTCTGTAATTAATGACTTGCTGACTATCTCGCGATTTTAGCCTGGATTTAGTGTTCACGCCACATAGGCTATACATTGAAGACCACATAGGCATAGGCGGCGGGTGCGTTTTACCTTTGGGTAGGCTATAGAATTGCGTTGGGGGGGGATTCTCGCGGCCGAGCGGAGCGAGGCCGCCGCCGCGGATTTATTTATTTATTTATTTCCCAGATGGTCTAAAAATGAGTTATTTAGCAATGAATTAGGCTATACACAGACAACGACTTTTGGAAGTCTTTTTCTCAAGTCTCGAGTCAGTCAGTCAGTGTAGATTACCCGGCGGTGTTGGCGTGTTGCTGCCCCTCCGGGAGTCGCGGCTCATGGCTCTCCACAGACGGCACAGAGACAGCAGTCACTCCGCTGAACGTGCCAGTGTTGCTGCAGTGGTGTGAACCGTGCGGGCACTGGCGCTGCTGAGTTCTGACACCTTCTATAATGCTGCGCACATATATTATATATATAAAAAGAATACCCAGCATAATTTTTGGGAAGGCTAAGCCTTCCCTAGCCTTACGCACCCGCCGCCTATGCACATAGGCTATAGCCTACATGAAGACCCGACTCCAGCAGCAGAACTGACAGGTAGGCTACAGTACCAAAAAAAAGCCCTATCTTGACCACAGAAACGCCCCTAAAAGACACGGTATCCTACCGTCGGTATACGTGTAACATAGTGTGTATATACAAATTGGCAGATTTTATTTTTTATTTTGCACGTCACTTTCTGACTTTCCAAAGGAAACGTTTTAATGCCTTATTGCTGTGTTGTTGGTGATTTGTGGATTCGTTTTTAGATCAATCAGGGATCTGTTAATAACTTAATACTGTACTGCAGTCTGCAGTTGTTCCCAAATCCACATTTGTTGAGCCCCCATTAGACCCCCATTAGACACTATACTTGATATGTATCAAACAAATTTGGCTAATAATAAATTAATTAACATAATTTCAAACATTAAACCATTTAAACTTCTTCACCTGAACTGAACCAGCTCGGTGAAATAACTCAGTACTCAAAACATGTTAATTGATATCAATTTTATTTATAACTGCCAATGTCATGTAAATGTACAACGCACAAAATGTATGTCACCATAACCAAACATGTATTTCTACTTGATAAACCTTATTTATTGGAAGACGGAGCACTTGCAGCATAGATTTTGAGTCTATAATTATGTTCTAAATACCTGCAAATTGACAAATTGTACATAACTCCTGTACTGGACGCTTTATCGTATAAAGTAAAGAAAATAAAGAACCAGACCACGTGATTAGACAAAAAGTCTCTGCAAGCTGATAAAAAAAAAAAAAAAAAAAACAGTTTCTTACCCAAACTTACAAGTGAAACTTCAGTAGTATTTAACCCATTCTGACCTGAGATCAGATTCATACGAGGTTTCCACATGGACACACACTGGTCTGATTAACCCATTCTGACCTGAGATCAGATTCATACGAGGTTTCCACATGGACACACACTGGTCTGATTAACACGGTTCTGAATGTGAAAATCTGACATAACATTTCTATGTTCCGCATCTAGAGCCATAGCCTACTGTAAAATAGATTCCAGCCTCACAAGAACTATGCATACATTTCACCTGGGCTGGTGGTGATTCACATTAAATGCCGGCAAAGCCATCCATCCTTTAATCACTTGAAACATGTGAAATTACAAATGTTCAAAAACAGCCTCACAATGCTGTGTTGTGAGATTGTAGATCAGCCATTTTTACAATTGAACATTGTTGTGCGACTAAGTGTATATATTATGTAGGACTTAAGAGGTTAATTACAAAATGATGTAACAATAACTGAACGACTTCTACAAACATCTGTCAAAGGCGTCACAAACTAGAAAATTCGCAATTTAAAAAAATTGCAGAGTGTGGTTGCCGCAGTGGCTTACATATGCCCCTCCCACTAGTATTGCCAGCCAATTACAATTTCAAGTCACGCCTTAGATCATGCGTAAGTAATTCGGAGGGGATTTAACCCCCGAAATTCATGTTTTTGCGACAAACGGTTACATTTCTCGCATTTGCGGCGCCCCCTATGGATGAAAATAGAATTGCTTTTAGAACTTGGTTGATTGAACCACCCCGGACATGTGATTGAAATGTGGGATGGATTGGACATTCCGTTCGTGATTTATGGCATTTTTTGTGATATAGGCCCCTCCTACTAACTTCGGAAGACGATTACGGCCGAACGATACGCACTTAAAAAATTCTGCAGTTCAGTTTTAATTGGATGAGTCCAGAGATCACGTGTGCCGATTTCTGTGAGATTTGGACAAAATCTGTAGGAGGAAAAGAAAAAAGTGTGTTTTGGACAAAATTCAAAATGGCGGAAAATCTATCATGGCGGAAATGGGCGTGGCCTATATGGGGACCAAAGGAATCCAGGGAAAAAATAATTTTGATTTTACGACCTACGGTTCAAGAGTTATAAGCCAAAAGGTAAAGTGGGCTGTTATAGCGCCACCATGAGGCCGACCGATAAAAATTTAGGGTTAAATAATTTTAGGGATAATGTTGAATTATCCCTAAAAGTTTTGTAACTATAGTAATTACAGTCTCCGAGGAACAAATACTTGAATGTGAATTTTTGCCTTTTCCCATTCATGTCAATGGGGAAATTTAATTCATATCAATTAAACTATACAACATTTCTCTTAACAAAATACAAGCACACGATTTTTCCGGTCAATTTGACATATGGCTCAAGTGCGTACAGCGTACAGTGTGGGAGGTATAAAGCGTCAAAATAAAGACTACTCCAGTGAAATAATAAAGTGTCACAGTTACAAGAGTCTGGTTGCCCATTCGGGCAACCACACTAATAAATACAAAGCCTTGTATAGTTGTATTAGTTCCTCTGAGAATGATGGTTTCAGCACACCACCTGGAGGTCACTAATATGATTACACTCAGTTTTGGATTGTGTTTTGAACACACAAGACAAGGCTCAGATTCATGTGCACAGACACAATGGAAGAGCTACATGAACTTTCAAAAGTCCCCCATCATCTCAATGAGATGCCAAAGACCTTCTCCCTTCTTTTTAAATATGTTCTGTCACATTGTTATGATCATTAGACTATGAGCAATAACCCACCCATCTCCCAAACTCTAGTTTTAATGTATAATTATGTGCAGGATGTAATTTACATACAAATGTGAGGGACTTTGACTACATTTATTTTTAAGTTTCCTCCTTTGTCACCGGTGCCAAAGGTTGCCTATACGTGCTCTATACAATATCTGAAGGCTACAATATAAAAATATACTTTAACCACTTAAATGTCTGTATACCTGGGGGCCCTGTCTTTTTTCCCCACCACATCAAATCTCGTCAGAAAATATCATATCTACAAGCTTGCAACACATTGCAAGCTTGTAGATCTATTTTCACCAAATGTTCACCCATTAGAGAATGCCCAGAAAAGTCTCTACCAGATCCTGGCCCCGACTAGGCCTCGACTTGACTGAAAAGAAAATTAATTTCCTTGGACAGTATGACAATGTAGCAACTTGTTTTCAACAGAGAAGGCAATCTGGCACCCAACTTGCTAACTTAAAATCAAACCTTGTACTACAAGCCTTGGACCACATCTTTAGGCCAATCTCACTACAATTAAAGCTCAGGATAAACACTAGTGATGTATTCCAAGTTGTGAATACAACCATGAAAACCTTGAGACAATGATAAAATCAACCAAGGTTTGCATGAGCTCCAGATACTAGAGCAGTGCAATTCATACTTCACTTAAATCTTACATGGTCCAGCTTAGTTTTGCCAGGTTGTTTGGTTGATAAAAAACGTTTATTAATTTAGGTTTTGCTTTATTTACATTGGGGGAAAGGTGCAACAGAGGTTTCCAGTCAAGAATCTGACCAATTAATATAGCAGTGTCGACACACTGGCCAATGACCACCAGTGTAACATGGTTAGTAAGGCTTCAACTTGCCACTATACGAATGAATTGTGGTCTAGTGTTCAGTCACTTTAAGAAATATTGCCGGAATGCTGGTTGCCTTCAAGGGAATGATGCACCCATTAGTCTTCCCAGTTCAACGTTCTCATAACGATGCAACTCGACTCATTAATTGCTGCCCCCTAACTAACATGAGGGTCTCGAGTATCTTCATTTATGTAAATACATGGTCCAAACACTAGTCCAGTTATCGCACCATTTGTCCATTAATGGACAGAATACATTAACTCAACTGGGAATCCTAGTCTGTGGTGCTTTTACACAGCCCAAGATCAGACCTGTTCTATAACATGATAAGTAGCAGGTGGTCAGTGTGGTGGCTTCTGTATGAAGATAAGGTTATGTCAAATAATCTAAATAATAATCTGTTACATTTTTGTTAAATGTTTTGAGATTATATTCTGCATAACTTGTGGGAACCTTGACTTGACACCATCAAAAAATCACACCCGCGTGAAGTGAGGGGTGCTAATATATTAAAGTCTAACTCATGTTGATTAGGTGATGTAAAACAAACATTAAATGCCATTAACAATAAAGAGACAATATGACGTACATTTTCCCTTCATCGTCAATGGAGTTTTTAAAACAAACATTGAACTAAAAACAAACATTAAACCTGTATATAGGATGATATATATACTAAAAAATACAATACAAAGAGGCTTACATCAGTCACATTTCCAACTGCTTAGAACTTTTATTTCCAGGGAAATGAGGGTTAAAATTAAATTAAAATATAAAATTTGAATGGTCAACATGTGTCTTTGAAAGGGGGGGTGACACAGGGACAAGGTTGAGAAATAGGCCCTCCGCTCATCCAGAAAACAGAAAAGGGGCAGGAGAGTGAGGGAAACAGGGTAGGAGAACTACAGCTACAGGAGAGTGAGGGGGAACAGGGTAGGAGAACTACAGCTACAGTTTTAAAATTAAACGATGTCTGCGGGACAAGCCTGGTCAGTCACAAGTAAATATTGTAAACCCCCCCCCTCCCATCTGAAATGTCCTCTTATGCAGTCAGTGCTATAGCTCTCTCCCTTTCTTTTCTGGTTTCTTCCAGGGGAGTTTCGGATAATTTCTCATCATTGAAGTTCTTTCCATTTGTAATGTAACATATTTTCCTGCAGTTTTGAAAAAAGTAAACAAAAAATGTCCTTCAAAAATAAAATGCAGCAACCACATTTATGTTCTACTATTACATATACAGTATATATATAAATACATACATAAATATCTTACATGTACAACCAATTTTGAAAAGGGGGGGGGGGGGGGAGAACCCAAAAAAAGTATGAGGACTTGTGGAGGCAAGGAGGTGGGGGAGGTGGAGGCTGGGGTTGTTCATCATTAGGGTAGTGTGTGTTCTCTTTTTGTTTAACTTCACACACAGCACTCAGACAGCTTTTTAAGGGTGGGTGAAGTGTGCATTCCTCAATTGGCCCAGTAGGGGGAGCTATAGTTGGGCTTGCTGCCTTGTGTCTTCTGCTGCATACTGTTGGACTGGTTGCGCTGACCAGGACCACCCTATGGATAAGCACAGAAAGCCCAGTGAGTAAACTAGGTGGGTGGGGAGAAAAGAGGCTAGGTCTGTAGTGACGAGCATAATAAAATGGGCCCTTATTAGATTTCACTTAAAGGACAACTTCAGTTTTTTTCAACCAAGGTTCATGTTTTAGGTTGTTATTAGAGAAACTAAAAGGTGAGTGTTAATTTTCTTTCATTAGCTGCTTTCTTTCGTTTTAGGGATTTTAGCTCTTTTTGACAGGGGGGCGGGGGCATTCGAGCATGGGGCTAAATACCAAATTTGATGGCGATTTATTTTTTTATTATTTACTATAGTCCTAATACACCCCAGGAAATTACATCTGGCCACAGAAGATCACAGGATCTACTGAATGTGAAGGTAGCCTACTGGGGGAAGGCTTATACCAGGGGTACTCAACTGGCGGACCGCGGTCCGGTCCACCTCTTTGCGGATTAAGTTAATAATATAAATAACATCAGATGGTATACATTTCTCATGTGAAATTGCTGCAAAGGCCCCCAAAATGTCCCCCAAGGGCCCCCAAAATTCTGGCGCGTGCTACGCGCGCACAGTGTGGCCTGCCAGGGCGTATAACTCCCGGCCTGATTTGGAGTTCCACTCCGGGCCTGCACTCTGCACCCCATTATTGGTTGGTTGGAAGGGGATCTGATTTGTATAAGCTTGGCTTGACCATACTAAACGGGCATAGAGCCCCGCTCTCCGATGGACGCGGCGCCTGGGACCGGACCTCGGTCTTATTAAAAAAAAAAATTGTGGACCTTCATCATTTCTAGTTGAGGACCCCTGGCTTATACTGTGTGTATAGGCTCAATATGTCAGTTTGTCACATTCAATAGATCCTGTGATCTTTTGTGGCCAGATGTACTTTCTTGGGGTTTTATAGTAAATAATAAATCGCCATAATATTTTGTAAAAAAATACATATTTAGCCCCATGCTCGAATGCCCCCGCCCCCCTGTCAAAAACTGCTAAAATCCCCAAAACAAAAGAAAGCAGCAAATGAAAGAAAATGAACACTCACCTTTTAGTTTCTCTAATAACAACCTAAAACATGAACCTTGGTTGAAAAAAACTAAAGTTGTCCTTTAAGGCAATGGAGTGATGTACACAATTTAATGTTTAATATTCATTCACATTGGGTCATAGCCAAAATCTGGAACATTTTCTATTGATCACACAAAATGCATTTGGATGATCATGCACTACTACTGTATATACAAGAGCCTCCAAAATAACACAGATTCAGGGTATTTGTTTGCTCAAGGTTTGTTTTTAAGCTCAAACATTTTTGTGATGCAATTCCCCAACTTTGAGAGCTTTGGCCATACCTGTCCGTCCTGTGCAAGATGGTGGTGCAGCAGCTGGGAGTGCGGCTGCTGGTGGGGCAGGATGTGGAGGAAGGGGGCTGGAGCATAGCCAGGGGCACCACCAGGGTTCAGGGGGCCTGTTCCCCCCAGGGCTGAAGGCAGGCTAAAGGGCGGGGGTGTTCCTGTGTGAAAGCCTTGTTTGTCGAATGACTGGGAATCGAACAGCAGAAAAACAAGATGACAGTTTAAATGTTAACTAGAAGTCCACTATATCAAATGTATAAATGTGCAAAGGATGGTGAACTTTAAGGAGAGTTAAAATCAGAAGGATCAGCCCTCACAGAAATGTTAAAGATGGAGTGAAGTGATTTGTAACATCCCTGGCCCTGGGGTGAGCACTTGTATATTTGTAATCTGAAAATGTGTGTAGGCATAAGGGCTGCAGAAGGAGAACACTAAAACACTTCAGGCTAGGGCTATGAGCTCACAGTGCACTGCGACGCATTGTGAGCTTGTTTTGGTTTATGCTGGGGTGGTTTATAATCAGTCAGATTATCCATCTCTTTATTGCATGCGTCAAGTTGCACAAGCAAGCACCACCGATATCTGAGATCTGTTTTCCTCTCCATGTTACAAAACATTGTGTTACCACCACAGTGTTTAATCGCCTGGTAGAGACACTATAGAAATATCAATTAAACTTAACATAATATCAAAAACCAGCCATTAAGTCATCAATAATGTTTATAGAACACATTGTAGTGAATTCCATTTCCGTTCACTATTTAATATCATGCAGGATTTACACACTGTTTTAGCTCTGTATTCATCGCCATGTTTTACAGTGTATTTTCTGTACGTTTCTGTACTCAACGGCTTGAGTTGTGCATAAATTAGCATAATAACACCCCACTTCCAGGTGGGACAGCACATCTAAACCTAATCCAGATCCGATACCAATCAGCCATCATCAAAACCAATTTGATACAGAAAATGATCAGATTCAGCACATATTTAAGTCTCTCTATGCTGTGTGATATCTGGCAGGTAGCACACTTTTTGATCTTTTTCTAGTCTGGAATGTTAAAATCAGGATTGATCAAGTGATATTACTCAAACAGAGAACATAACCTCCCCAGAATAATAGTCAAGAAACAAGTTCCACAACAGTATGTTATGAGAATAACTGTCCCACTTATTTTACCAACTTGAGTCTTGGTAAAATGTATTTTTTATTTTTGGAGTAACGTAATGAAATCCATGATCTCGACCGCTGTCGAAAAATGATGTTTTTTGTTGTTATACATTTCTCAGTAGCATAGGTAGGCTATACACATCAATTCTAGCAGTGATTTTCCTCATTTTAATTTCAAGGACGCCCAGTTTGACATGCATTAGGCTACTGACCCCCATTTAAAGCCATTTCTATCTCATTTTATTTATGAGAGTCTGAGAGTGTACAAATGAAACCAAATTGACAGGTCCATTTGTACACCGAGTTACAGGTCCATTTGGTTCCCATCTATCATTTAGCATTTGTTGTAGCACTTTAGCAGCCAAATTACCAATGGTATGTAGTGTGAATTAGTGCTGAACTAACTATCCTCGTCAACCAAAACATTTGGGGAGATTCTTTAAGAAGCCTGTTCAGACTGTTCCTTCAGATAATAATTGACGCTGACCGAGGCTAAACAGCATATCGTTCGGAGGAGGAACTTTGCTGTTGTTGCTGCCCGGGTCAGGAATGGAGCTGTTATTTTTTGCTCTCGTTTTCTAACATATAATACTCTAATAGCGCCAACATTGCTGCTTGAATGAGCTCTGTGCTCCTGCCAGCTAGCATAGCATGCTAGTAGCACAACACAACACACGTTACTGCTGCATACTGGATGGAAGTACTGAAGCGGAATTCTGGAATGGAGTGCTTGGATCGGAGCGTTTGATTGGTCATTTTCGCAGAAGTCCGATCCGATCCTGATCACGTTTTTACCCATCCTTCCAATGCTTGCTCACTGCGGCTTCTTGACTTGTATTAATAGCGCTATTGTATTAATAGCGGTCTCTCAATGTCTACTTTTTTAAACTAATCAAATTATTATGCACAGAATGTTCGTGGCTTTAATTTTCCCATGAGCCTTAAAAACCTTATCTTCAAATGTAATACCTACGGTCAGATTTGGTCAAATTTAAGACAAATTAAGACCTTAAATTCACGATTTCTTTATTTAAGACTTTTTAAGGACCTGCGGGAACCCTGACAACTATGAAATTAAGCTAATTCACTCTAGACTCTAAACTTGCTGTTTCAAAGAATAAACCGTCTAGACGGTTTATTCTTTGTAATGAGACTCTAGAGCATTACTTAGGAAATGAAATTATCAGATAAAGCATTGCTTTATGTAAAAGCACAAGACATACCTGGGTCTTGCTATAGATGGAGCCTCCCATGTCAGGTACGCCTCCACTGTTGCCTGACCCTGACAGTCCTGGGGCTGACAGACAAGGAATGGAAAAGAAATCCAAGAAGATGTGGTGAGGGAATGGGAGAGAAGAGGACAGGAAAGCAAATGGATTGAGATGAAGAGGAAATGAGATGGGAAGGAAGAGGAAAACCAGAGAGGGGTGGGGGGAAAATGCATCAGGTTAACACCAGCATTTGTAACAGTGGCTGAGCACTTGTTCTCGTTAGTAGGGGAGAGGCAGCCAATAGAGAATAAGCTTTCAACCAAGACTGCGCAAATTAGTCTTTTTTCGGTTTGCTTTCAACTCTGTGCGTGTTTCAAAGTGCATTTGCAAGTGCATTCATGCGCATGCATGTAGTATACACACCTTGCCGCAGATTATGTTGACCGCTTCATTACCCATGAATTCGGGCATACGTCTGTATTTCCCCGGGTCCCTGCCCACTGACTTTATACGAGTGTGTCGTTTACCATACCCCGGGCCACACAGCCAACTAACTTGGAGTGGGTGCATGCGTTTGTGTGTGTACCTTTCCCTGGGCCGCTGCCGGCTGACTTGGCCTGTGACTGGGCAGAGCCTCCGTACCCTCCCTTATTGTACTCCCCACCGTGGGCTTGAGACAGGTCATCAAAGGCTGAGAGAGGATGAGCAGAGAAGAACAGATGGACGAAGGAGGATGGAAAGAGAGCAGGAGAAAAGAATGGGAAATTGGGGGTGGGGGTTCGAGATGAAGAAAGTAGGAAAATGATGAGGAGAGGAGAGAGCAGAAGGAGCAGGGGAGAGAGAAGCAGTAAAGTAACCTGACTCAAGTGGCAGCCTGTGTTCATACTGAGCCGTGACCAACTCCAGCAGGGGGGTTTGAGCTATGCATGCAGCACAAGCAAAAACACCCTCGGACCATAATACACACACACACATGCAGCACTTGCCATACCTGTCTACAAGGCGGAAAGTCGTTTTTGTCTCAGATTACACAGACAGGAAACACGTTATTTCTGTAACGCTTAATTCTTAACGCTAAATATTGCACTAGTGTGATGCAAATGATTTTTACGTATTTAGTGTATAAACAAATCTAAGATCTATACCAAGCAGTAGGCTTTGTTCCCAACAAGCCTAATCATTTATTTGTGGTATACTATCACAAGATACATCTCAATGGTTATTACTCCAACATGAACGTTCATACACACACAGGAGTAAACTCAAATACAAAATGTGAGTAGAATTAATGATTCATGTCAGAAGAGTTCATTGGCACTTCAGACAACCACATAGCCATTATTAAATTTAGAGGGAAATTACTGTATAAAATTAACTGAAGCTCAAGTAAATTGACCCCAGCTATCATACAGACAGTTAATTTCTCCTATCCTGTGCTTCCCTTCCAAGTACCTGCGCCATAGGCGTGCTGTCCGTAGCTGGGCTGATGCTGTTGGTGGTACTGGTTGGAAGGGTTGGCCATGCCCATGGCAGGCTGCTTGGCCGATGTGGGAGGCACGAAGACAGTGGGACCATACTGGAAAGCTGAGGGCACACCAGGCATGCCAGCATAGTATGGCAGACCTGAAGGATTGATGAAGGACAAAGGACAATGAAAACACTTAAAACTAGAAAATGTGCCCCTCGGGGCACAGGTTTCCACCAGGACAGGTCAGGTTGTGGCCTCCTGGTGGCGCTATAATAGGCCAATGTGAAAAGGGTGCCATTTGTTCTTACACCATTGATTTGAGGCATTTTGTTCCAAAAATGTGTTTTGCAAAAATCCACCTGTTGGTGGCACTATAACAGGCCAATGTGAAAAGGGTGGGATATATTCCTCAGCCTAGTAAGAAAGTCTGAAAGATTTCACGTGAATTACACGCTGCGTTCATGCAAACTTTGAAAGCCAATTAGTATGGAATATAAAATATCGGACAGATCCATCTTGAACACATGACTATAGAGATAGTGTGTAACGATTTGCGGGATTTTTGGACAAATTCTGGAGTAATATAAAACAAATGTGTTTTTCAAAAGTCAGCCTCCTGGTGGCGCTATAACAGGCCGCTCTGGAAATCTTCAGGCAGAGGTTCATCGATTGCATCCAGGGTTTGTGCAAAATTTGGCATCGACCGGGCTAACTGATTGCATGCCAATGGCGAGATTTCTCGCCAAGTCGCCATATTTATTCAAGGCTCACGAGCCTCACATTGCCAATGAATCTCGTCATGGTGGTTAACGACAGAGGGCACTCTACCACAGCCTGTGAACGATCAACGAAGACGTGTACACCCAGAAATCACGTGATCACATTTTTCAGCTGGTTTAGGATAATGTTAAGTTTTATAAAAATATTTTATCTGCTTTCTGGTGGTTTTGCCAATAACTATGGAATGGATTATCCCAGCGATTATCCCACAGTCTTTGTAATTGTATCAGGCATTACTGAGTTAAGTCTGGAATCTGCATTAGAGGTACATTATCAGTATTCCTGAAAAGGACATTTACCCACATCTTCATAATATTCAAGCTTCATCATCACCACCTTTATTTATACTCGGAAATACAGTTGAGGGCAGGCCCTCATTTTCAACGTAGCCAAGCTTGCTTTTCCTTACCAGTGTATCCATAACCCGGGGGGAGAGGGGGATTGAGGAAGGCCTGGTTCTGTTCCTTACCAGTGTATCCATAACCCGGGGGGAGAGGGGGATTGAGGAAGGCCTGGTTCTGAGCCTGCTGACCCTGGTTCTGTCCCTGGCCCTGCCCCTGGACCCCTGCCTGGGGTGCCTGCTGGGGTTGTGACTGCACCCCGCCTGTAGACAGGTTGCTGGGGGGAGCTGGAGAGGAAGAGTCCCCCCTGCCAAACTTGGTCGCCTCGCCTAGAGACGAAAGTTGTTCAATAGAATTTATCACTATAATAGGAAATGGATGTCTTTCTACAATGTTAGATGTTTTTTTTCCTTTTTAAAGAACACGGATGTAGGATTTTAAGTATTGCATCATAACAAAGCAATTCATAAAAGACATGTTACCAGAGTAGGGATTGTTGGCTAGGCCATCTCTACCAGGCATGGTAGCCGTAGTACCAGGGAATGTGAGACCATAGTAGTCCTATAGACAGAGAAAAACAGATAAGAAAAACAGATAATTACACAAAGGATTAAGACAGGTCATTGCCCATTATTAATACTGTGGGGAAATACAGTTTCAGCTTCACCCAGCTGATGGCTGCATATTTGTGGTCATATTGTTGACCACCCGGGGGGAGCAGTTATGTGTTTTGCTCATAGACACTGGAACGCATACTGTAGATTGGGCATTGAACCTGTGACCTTCCGTTTCCCATGCGGCATTTCTACCCATTCAGCTATGGCCACCCTGGGGAATGACAAACTTAACCATTTTAGCCGACGAGATCGAAAATCTTAAAACGTTAATAACTCTTGATCTAAATCATTCTGTCCAATTCTAAGAAAATATTATGTTTTAGACGGCCCACCGCTGTCCCGCCGCTAGTCGCATTAGAATTAATCATTCCTCCCGTTGTTGTCGATCGCCTCAGGAGTAATTTGGCTACATCAAGCTACTTCAGCTACATCCGGGATAACATCCGGTCCGTCGCAAAATGTGCTCCACTGCTATAAATCGCTGGGCGCTATTATTTAATGGATTAACAATTAGTAGGGCTGTAATTCAGGATGTGAATCAAGCTCAAGATCATGTAACATTATCACTTCAACCATACCAAGTTGTAAGCAGTTTGTTTAACATTCATTTTAATAAAGTAGAGCATCTGTGTGTTTTTGGATGAGAGTCTGTTCCAGTGCTACATCCAGGATGTTGGATGCAGCTCTGAACATGCACTCACTCTATCTACACAAATGTGCAGGGTACAGAGCATTGTATAGTAATGCTCTTGTGATAGTAGCAAGGATCAGGAAAGTAATCCTTGTTGATTTGTTCTTTCTGAAGGTTCGGTTTGATAATACAGAGCCTGGTAGGGTAACATCTGAAAATGATGTGCACCCTGGGAGGGTGTAGCAGCAGGGCTGAACATGAGAGCAACCGCAGCGCGCTGCCACTGCTGAAATAATCAGCGCAGCTGTTGGATTTGTCTGTAAATTATTATATTTTTTTTAATTTATGTTTTTATAAATGTCTTTACTCTTTATAAAACAAAGCAATATTTTACGCTTTACACTTCATATCCTGGTACACACTTGAGACAGGAGTCAGACAGGGGAGACGGGAGTCGGACCCATTTAAAGATCTTGCAGCGATGCACATTATTACTTAAGCACAATTTTCTGGTTATCCCTGAGCATTACACAGGAACAAATACACGATACACATTAAATGGACAAATAAAAGTATTCAATTGCGGTTTCTTTACAGTCATTAATTAATATTCAGTGTATAGATAGCCTAGAAGACTGTATAATCATTCATAGGCTACTACTCATTGTTGACAGACCATACTGTATTCATTTCACACAGACGATAAATAATTAATTCACAGACTGTACATACTCATTCAGAGATTTTCTTTAATATTTTGGATCCACAACTCCTATATTTGCTCGCAGAGTCTCTATTTGAGCTAGCTTTCGTGGCCACCAAACACTTGTATTGGTTGAGAGATTTACACACTATTATTTATTGGTCATTTAGATATTTAGGCTAGGTCGCAGGCAATGACCAACACTCCATTATCAGGCCAGTTTTCTGCACATTATCGCCGTCAGAACGCTCACTCTTTGAACGCATTAAGTTTACACCTCATCTACACGGGCAAAGCACCTGTAGATTGTTTCCAGTTGTTCCAATCGCGTCATTTTGGCCATGCAGGACAACAGCGTTGATAAAATAAAAGTCTGCACACTGGCTGTAGATAAGACACGTAGGTAATTTAACTTTGGCAGTGGAAACAAATTGACCTGCATTTATAAGGAGCAAAATGTGTTCCTATTCCTCAAAAATGTTTCAGCACAAGTTCCACCGAAAACATCAACGCTGATTAGCTGTCAGGACACCATGCAAAAATGTCGCTTCAATTGGCTTTTCCAGCCAGCCAATCACAGCGGGGCATTCCTAGAACTGGGGTGGGATCCATAAAAGCTGCAGCAGTCACTCTGGAACTGCGAAAATTGTGTAGGTTCCGTTGTGCATTTCGTATGTGCGTACTGAGACCTAGAATTGTGTGATTTCTATGCAAAATGCATCTGGGTGTAATTTGAAATACGTGATATCACATATTCGGCAGTTAAAACTTTATTATCACACCCATGTGAAGTGAAAATCATTATCCATTCATTGTCAATGGGAATTTATGTTTGTGTAAGACGAAGATCTATACTAATTGCTTGTTTTTGAGGGGCGCTAGCCACTCCTATATTCAGCTATGGGTAGTTCATATCAACAATGAAGCAAACCAACACTGATCAGTCCTGTGACTTCACTCAATAGACTGCTGCATCTTAACCTGACTCCACCAGATGGGGCGGTATTAATTCACAAGTTCGCAACACAGCCTCCATCTGGATCCTCTCCTGCATTAGCGATGAACTGAACCAGCCGTAGTTCGGATCAATCAGCGGCAGCTACGGGTGGGATCTGCCAATTACCTGCCAAGTAGCTTAAAAAAAAAAAAAGGACCCGCCTTCTTCAGCGATTGGGTTTCAGAGATACCAGATGGAAGTAGTTTGTGAAATGAGTGTGAAGCAAGCTTATGTAATCTGGTGGAGTCAGGTTAGCTGCATCTATCCATCAGAAAAAAAAGAGTGCACAAAATTCGTTTTCACCACCTCCTATTTCCTCCTAGGGGAAAAACTGCATCCCTAGTTTCTGCACGATACCAGCGTCATGAAACCCACTTCGAATTATCACATCCGTGTTCTATAAGCAATACAATTCCATATATTAGAAAAAAAGAAAGTGAGAAATAGTCAGTATTACTCACCATAGGGAGACGGGACTGCAGCATCTGCAGATCCTCATATCCATAGATCTGCTGTGAATTCAAACAATAGATATTCTTTGGGGATGGGGTAAAAAGTTACAAATGACAGCATTAAAATTGTAAAACATCTCCTGGAGAAATCAGCAACCAGACAGCCCACATTCACCATGTGAAGAGCATAAGCTGAACTTTAACTGGAGCCTGCAGACTGTTTCAGGCAGACAGACAAATACTACAGCTGGCTCACATAATCTGTAGTAAATTGATATGATGGTACAGTAATCAGATATTTATCCATTTTATTTTGATTGCGACAATGTTTTGGCATTCATCAGGAAAACAGTGAAGTGATGAATACTTACTGGGTAGGCAGGGAGCAGGCCACCAGGGCCCATAATGTACTGGTTGGCCAGCAAAGGGGGAACACCTTGTGCCAAGTTAGGGGGAGCTTTACCTTGGGAACAGACGGGGAGAAAAATACAATGGGTACATTTAATTGGCAAAAAATATTAGTTTAACCCACAATCCTGGACTGAATGAATGAATAAAATGTTATTATCCTGACAATCCATATAGTGAGAACATTGTTATTCGGACCACAACGTTCTGGGTTTGATCCTGGGCAACACCAACTCAGCCTAATATCACAGCTTTGGTGCATCATGTGATAATTGAAAGAATGTAAAAAAACAAAAAAACACACCCGTGTGAACTGAGTGGTGCAACTACACATTTATTGTTATAGTTACTGTACTGTAGACTCTTTTTTTAAATATCTTGAAGTGCTTGGAAATTACGAACTACTTTGAGAACTACCGATTTCTAAAGGGAATTGTAAAATTAGCCTTTATTGCTAAGTCTACTTACAGGACATATTTCACATTGCATTTTTTCATACTTTGGATGAAAAACACAATTGTAAGGAATACAAGAATCCAGCCACACACACACACACGCACATGCGCCGCGTTCATGCACGCACACCGCAGGCTGCACGAACTGATCCCAGGGCAGTACAAGACAACTCAATGTCCACTATAGTTTAACCAACTGATCCCAGTGCAGCCTAACATTACTAACTAAACTCCTGGTTAGAACACACTGACCCAGTCGCACGCACACACACACGCGTGCGTGCACGCACGCGCACACATACCGCGGTCATGCACACACACACACGCACCGCGTTCATGCACGCACACAGCATTGATGCGTGTTGCTACGACGCAGCATTGTGTTGCTACGTGCTAGGCACTACACACAGATACGACGCAGCATTGTTGCTTCTCTGTATCATTCCAGTTTCTTCTCTATCGTTCCAGTTTCTTCTCTGTATCCAGTCTCACACACACACGTACCGCGGTACGTGCGCAGCATTAATGTGTGCCAACGTTACTACACACACACGTGCGTGCACGCACGCGCACACATACCGCGTTTATTTATGCACACAGGTGCACGCACACATGCACCACACATGCGATACCGCGTTCATGCACGGCACTACACACACCAATAGGAGTGGTTGCACCACTCAATAAAGAAAGTCTGAGACCTTTAATGGCAACAAATCTGCTCACTTTACACACACACACACACACACACACACACACACACCTACCAGAGGTGGTGTTGAGAAGGGGCGCCGTGCGGCTGCCGGCTGCAGAGATTATATTGTTTGCAGCATTCATGCCGTTGGCAGTTAGACCAGGGGCTCCGCCAGGGTGCATCCCATTGCTGGTGGAGTTACTGACAGCCAGAGGGGCTAAATGACTAGGGTTGACAGTCTGGCCTGATGAAGTGAAGGCATGGAGGCTGCTGCTTTCCTCACCGGCTATCTGTGAGGTTAAAAACAATAGAGGGGATTGTTGGGAAGAAAAGCGCAAAAGCAGGGAGGGAAAAAACAAGAAATAGTTAAGCTTTCCAAAAAAGTTCCCTCTCTAAAATATAAGCCCTCTACAAAGAGACATTCAAATGACTAGCTATTAACTGTGTGTTAATTGTGGATGGAGCTCGTTAATTCTTATTGATAACGATCACCTTATCGAGCCGGGTCCTTATCGAGCCCACTATCGAGCATTTGCTATTATTTTGTGGAAAGAACAGAACCTTATTTTTATTGGCCAGTTGTGAGAGTTTGTATGCCAATACAAAAACAGTTCTAAGGTGTATACACAGTCACACAAAATATGCATATCTTTGAGTGGTGCAACCACTCCTACAACCAGCAATGTCCGTGTACACCTATGTGTTGGTTAATGAGCACCAGTATAATGAGTACCAGTAGGGGCGCTGTTGTGCCATACAGACACACAGAGAGCGAGAACGAGAGCGAGAGAGAGTTGATTATTTTTTTAATGTTACCAAACCTTTCACCCGTTCCACCACGGCAAACGATGACGAACCACGCAGCCCCCTTTATAGCGAGCTGCCCATGACGTCAGCCACTGCGGCTATACCCGATAAGGGGCTCGACAAGCCAAACGCTTATTGATACTCGGGTCTCGATAAATGCCAAACCGGGTTTGTAATGGACCCGATTTTCGGACTCCATCACTAGTGTTAATAGAGCTATATTGACATAATTTACTTAGAACATTCATGGTCCTCACAGATTAGCATTGGCGTAATAAAGAAAACCTGTGTGTTCGCTTACCGTGAGAGAGGTGCTTGTAATGAGAGCAGCTCCAGATGAGTGTGTGCCGGCCACATGACTAGAAAAAAAAAGTGTGCCATTATTTTTTTGGTTTTCATTTGCTCAAGCAGCAATGTCAAGTCAATAGATAACCCTAACCCATAGATAGCAGTTTCAACCTAAATATCATTCATCAACATATGCTTTAATAGGATGCTAGGGGTTCATGTGTTTGACATACAAAGTGGTTAAGATGTGTGGATCTCCAAATCATAACGATATGAGAGGGGATATGATCAAATGAAAAGGGCAATAAAGTAGTGATGAGGGGTCTGTGGACCAGCTTACCTGTTGAGGGAGGGGAGAGGCGTTGAGTGGGAAGGTGTGGCTGCAGGAGAGGGTATATGGTGGGCAGGACCACTTTCACTTGTCATGACAGGAGACTCTGCCTTCACCGTTCGAGATGCTGATGATGGGACTGATGGAGGAAGAAACAGGTTTATTTTTTTCTTAATTGTCCTTTGTACCAATTTAGGTACTTTCATAAATAAATATCCAAACAGTGAATTAAACATCTGGAATATTAAAGGTCCTACAACATGAAACTCAACTTTTCAAAAAATGAAAATGTTGCCGTTTTTTGCGCTCATTTATGGAAATTGCTCTCAGGAACAGCTCAACTGATTTGGTGGTACCCGTGATATCGGTGTAGACAGTTACGCCGTGGACAAATCCAACTCGGATCGTAACAAATCATAAACAATATTTTGGGCCGATCAAATAATTAGAAAGAAGAAAATAAAGGCAGGATACAACACTATTTGTTTTGTTTTTCTTCTTATAAAACATTGTGTTTATTGTCATGATTTGTCACGATCAGAGAGCTTTGTCCGTGGCGTAAGTCTTTAAATAAATACTTTTTGAAAAGCCTACTGAGAAGAATCATTTCCTGGGCCACTCGTCATTCTGAAAGGGGGCTGGACTGAGTCGCTCTATTGTCCTTTGTATAATTCCGCCCCCTGTATAATGACCTACTGCCCCTTAAGTCTAATGTTAGACCTCTTAGGTCCTCTGAAGATACCTGGGACTAAACTAAAAACAAAGGGCGACCGGGCTTTCGCAGTGTAGACTGTAGAGTGTAGAGTCAGTAGACTGCTTTAAGTGAATGCTAAAGACACATTTATTCCGTATTTATTTTTCCCATGTAGTTCTTACCCGAATAATATTTACATACCCATGTGTTGTGATTCTGCCTCTATTTTACCTGCCTATGTTTTGAGATTTTGCCTTTTTACTTTATTGTGACATGTTTTCCTGTTTGGTTTTAACTTGTTGATTGCGTGTTCTGTGTTCTGTTCAGCACCTTGTGACTTTGTCTTGAAAGGTGCTTTACAAATACAATTTATTTACTTACTACTCTTCAGTCTTTAGTTACAAATTAGCATTTCGACTTTGTTTACAATGTCCGCCAGTGTTGATTTTCCAAGCTGGCATGGAATGGAAACAAGTCTAGGTTTATCTAGCATTAATCTCTCAAGAACAGATTCTGTGCTGAGCTACCAAATCTGTCAGCAAGGCCATTCAGAATGTGTATACATTGTTGATAGTGAGAATTAAAACACAGGCACACCACAGGAAGTGGAGGGCTGAGGCCAGGCCAAACGGGCCAACTTCCTGTTATACACCAAGGACTGTCTAAAGAGGACGGGACGCGAAGACCGTAAGGGCGCCGCCATGTTGCTCACATGGTGCTCCATGGAAGGAAAGAAACATGCGCAATGGGCTATATGCAGCCAACACTTCCTCGTTCAGCTTCCTTGGTCTCAACTGCGCATGTTTCTTTCCTTCCATGGAGCACCATGTGAGCAACATGGCAGCGCCCTTACGGTCTTCGCGTCCCGTCCTCTTTAGACAGTCCTTGTTATACACATTCTATTGAGGCCTGGCCCCAGAGGCAAATTCAAAGTTAACAAACACCAGAGGGTGTTTTTTTTTTTTGCCGATGGGTTCCCAGATTGATCTAGCATTAGCATTATAATGACTCAACGATTAAATAATTTGCATATCAGCGCCCCCACCGCGGCAGGACATTGTGGTACTGCAGCTAAAGCTGCTTCAGAGGCCAGAAAGAAATGATTTGGACGGGTTATACAAGAGTGGTGATTTAGGCTCAAACCATTAGAAATATGTTTGAGGGACATATATTAAATATTAAAAACTTTTAAAATGTATAGCTTCTTTAAAACAATAAAAGGATGAAAGCTCAGTGCAAAAGGCCCCACCCAACCTCTCAACATTTTCCCCTGCACTGAACCTTTTTACTTCCCACCGGATGCTTTTAGCAATCAATAATTAGATTAGCTTTAAATGGCAACTCCAGAAAGAGAGATGGTGTCGAGTACTTACCCTCCTGTGTGGTCTGCGTCTTCATACCACCGTAACCATTCTGTAAGAAGAAAACTCATCTCATTGACTAATCACTAAACTTCAATAAGGGTTTGCTTTAATTATAACCATCAAAGTGTTCGTTAATGGAGAAAAGGTCAAACAGCATGATGTGAAATATTAACACCCTACGTGTATCTAGACATAGTCATACACACCAAGAAAGCGGCACTGAAGTGAAAGAGTACTCCACCCATTTCAAGCCATTTTCATATAACTGGTCATCAGTAATGGTCATCATAAGATGCTACCATTTCCAGACCTGCCAACATTGGAGTACCACACTCGCATGTTTTTGCGCCGCTTTCGGCATTGATGCGCATGTCGTTTATGTGTACGCCACTTCACTTGAACGCTGTTATTTCTCACTGGCCTCCATATATCATTAAGTTATATAAAGGATAAAGGACCCGAAATGCAGTGAGTAGATGAAAATTGTTCCGTTTTATGAGCATTAGTGAGGACCAATTATATGAAGATATGGCATAAAATGGTTTAAGTTCTCCTTTAATGATTTGCTCGCAATGGGAATTGGGAACACCGCATTGCGATTTGTGCGGCTTCATTCACCATCACACCTAAGATGAAGATAAACTATTGAGTTCAGTACCTTACTACCCGCTATGGCGAGCTAAAGATTGGACAGTGAGGACACATGTAGGGTTGGGATTCGGAACCGGGTCAATTTCAGACCCGGTTCCGATATTGCGGATCGGGAGCCGGTTCCATCGTTTTTTTATTAACGGTTCCCCAAACGGATCTCATCAGTTGTCATTTAGCTCCGCTGTGTCTGTGCATGCATGCAAGCAGAGCCTGGGGTGACGTCACCCCACCTACATGAGTGAGTGGGGTCGGGGAGGATACGCCCACTGTTCTGTGCATTCAGCGACCGCTGTGGAGCGAGTGGGACAGTATGTCGCCAAAGTGTGGTTAACAGAGAGGGAAATGACTGAGGCTGAGCACGCAAAGTGCAATAAATGCGATAGTTGCCAGCAAAGGTTGTTGCAACTTGTAACACGTCCACATTGAGGAAACATCTCAAAATCAATATGCCTACACATCGCGTTTGTGAGCCATGCGGAAAGCCGTGCCCGCTCTCCCCGCAATTCCACCACAGCCGGCGGACGACGATCTGATGCAAGGCTGGTTTACTTTCCCCAGGCTAGTAACGTAATGGAAAATAAAAACTACTAACGTCTACAGAGCTTTTCATTAGGCGTATTGTACAACTGTATTTTATGAATCACGTTTTTACAACTTATAAGCAACTCAACTGCTTTTAAATTGGCTCTAAATTAATCGCGTGGCTGTTGAGAGCCCAGCGTTCAGGTGCATATACCTCCATAGATTGATTACTTTATAAACAATTTGCAGAAAAAAGCACAGGAACGTAGCCTACAGTTCAATACAAGGTCTGCTTGAGGATTTTATAATCCAAGAAAGCACTATGGCTTGTTTCCATTAGGGTAAGGGGTCCTTCATATTAAATTAATTTGAACATTAAAGACAACATTTGTCACTACAACAATATCATTATTGTGTACTGTATATTTAATATACAGTACAAATTGCAATATACAGTACAAATTGCAACAATGATATTGTTGTGGTGGCTAGCTGCTGCTGGTGGTGAAGTTTAAATAATAGTGCCACCTCATAATTGTAAAGTGCATTTTCAATAATTGAATTAATTAATTTGTGTTTATTATGTACTTGGTTAGGTTAGTTATAATATAAGCATAATCTATGTCAGAAAAAAGGGGAAAATATTAGGATCCGTTAAGGGAACCGTTAGGAACCGGAACCGTCAAGAGGGATCCGGGAAGGATCCGGAACCGTTAAAATCCTAACGAATCCCAACCCTAGACACATCGTTATTAGACTCCCTCTTGTTTATCTTATACCGCGACAGGAGATTCTCACCGTGAGTGGTCCAGCAGCTGAGGGAACATCCTTGTTCTGGGAGAAACCCAGGTGGGGAGGGAGGGTCCTAGGGCCACTGCTCTCCACCCGGCTGGCCAACGAAGGGACTGCAGAGGAGGAAGGTGGAGGTGCTGCACTGGGCAGACCCAGGGATGGGGAAGGGAAGCTAGGGTCTGACACTGCTGGGGGCAGGGTGGGCAAGCCGCTCATGGCTTCACTGGATAGAGTAGACCAAAATGGAAGAAAAGTAACAATGAACAAAAGGTTTTATATTGAAATTATGGCTGAGAAATGTTGCTTGGGTAAAATACAACACACAACCTCTTATACCCCCTCTCATGTAATAAAAACACACCACTCCTGCCCACCTGACAGGTCCAATCTTGGAGTACAAGTTGCTCTGAGACTGCGGTGTGGCCACTGGCGCAGGAACAGGAGCCGGTTCCCTGGCTGGCTCTGCCTGGCCCATATCCACAGATCCAGTGCTGGCTTCAGAGCCAAAGTCAAGAGCTCCAAACTGGACATTCAAACCAGACACATCTGCTGAGCCCGGCATCTCCACTGCTGAGGACGGGATCTGGGAAGAAGAGCATGTTACCAGAATGTGTGATGGAAGACAACAAACACAAGGAGTCTTTTATCCAGTTCCATGTAGACCTCCATTTTACATTACATGTGATCAATGTTTGCGTCCATTTAACTAATCTCAGTAACTTACTTTTGACAGGGGAGGTACTCTACGCCTTTGTGTCTTCATCTGCCGCAGTGGGGGTTCTGAGATGGGGTGCTCCATGCCTGACAACTTCCCTCCTGGGGAGGCCCCGTCTCTGGCTGAAGGAAGGCAGAAATCATGACCTGAGGGAGGAAGATTCAGTTCACTATACCGCACTGGGTTCATAACCATCACTACTTTGGTGTTCATAAGTTTGCTGCTGTGAGGTGAAAATAGGTCAAAATAAGAAGGGTTTCCTGGGGTCACATTCTCTGTCACCAGACCAACACAATGGTCTTCAAAATAAGACGTGGCAGAAGCTAAATGCACCGAGAATCAATTCTGGCAGTAAATGATTTAAAGGGCAGTCACACAGCATGTGTAGTGCATGAGAGTGCCCTCCTCCTCCTGGCACTACCAGCATTTGGAACAGTCTCTGAATTTTGCTATATGTAATTTGGTGGGTGTCCAATAAACGTATTTAAAATTTTGAATTGGACAAGTCTGGATTTAAGTTCTCTGGACATAATTTACAAAATTTCGTAGAAGCCGATTCCACTCAAACTCCATGAATGAGACAACCTGAGGCCGATGGATGTACAGGAGTAAAAACATAGCCTGGCCTGCAGAGACCACTAAAGTGCTACTTGATGGCTATTTTTGTCAGGTGAAACCACCTGACTAATGGAAGCTCATGAAAACTAGACGACCTGTTCTACGACCAAGCAACGGCAAAGCTGCCCTCTAGCCAATGGGAAGGGGAGAGGAAAATATCCCTGGCAGCCACGCAGGCTGCAGACAGACACTGCAGCGCAACGCAGCAGAGAAGCATGATCACTGTCACACTCACAGGGTGACGGGGAAGAGTATCGATATAACTAGTACTCGATATAACTTCAAACCCAAAGCGGCCAATGCAAAGCCACAACAAAACAGTCATTGAACCACACACAGAACATCCGGACACACACACACACACACACAACGGAGACGGCGCTTCTTCCACCTGACAAATATCTACAAAACTATGTGATCATTTCTTGTTTAACCATTATCCCTTTTAATTTTGTGACTTTATGTTTTGAATGTATTACCATGTTTTTTGTTCTTGCTTATTGTAAATCGCTTTGGATTAAGAGCGTCTGCTAAATTGTCAATTCCCTACCTGGAGGTGTGGGGACCTGAGGTGCGTGCGACTGAGGCAGGCCAAGGGGGTCAACAGTGGGAAGAATCATGTTGGACTGTTGGTGCCTTTGAGCTAGCTGGCTGAGCACCGCCGATGGCTCTGGCTGGAGCTTCAGTTCCACTGTAGGAGGAACATTATTGAAAATACACTGATAAAAGATTCCTGAGATTGGTTAGATTTTGTAGCTTTTTTTTTAACATATTATGCTTCAGTGGGACAGTGAATCATGTTATTTCCCAATGTAGTTTTTAATTCAAAGTTTCTCCAAACAGGCCATCAAATAAATCATTGCCTTACAATTCAACATATATAGGATTTTGAATGGGAAAAACTTTACTTACAGTGGGGTGCAGTAACGGGACCATTCTCCACCCTTTGAGCCTTCATGTCTGAAGAGGGGGAAGAGGAGATGGGTGCGGGGCTCTGAAGAGAGGGAGGCCTGATTTCCTTTGCAGCACTGCTGTTGCCAGCAGTAACCAATGTCTGATTGGCTCTCTGGCCAAGTCGTGGCCCATTGAGGTGCTCTGGTATCCTGGTATCGGAGGATGGGACGGGTTTAGGCGCGCTAAGAGAACCAAAACCAGACCCCAGGACCGAAGACTGGGGTGGAAAATAAAAGAACAAATGACAAAGCAATGAGAAGAATGGTGTTAATCTTTCTCCATCAGTATAAAAACACCTGAATGTTCTCCTGCGATTCAGTTTCAATGAAAGACTAAGTACTTCTGGGCAATTCGTGGTAGGCCTCCAACAAATAATCAATACAAATGTATTGCAACATTTGTTGACCAATAATAAATCAGCAGTTGTTTCTACACTATCGTTTTTTCAGCGATAACGGTAGCTAAGCTAACTAGCTAAGGAGGAATGCACCATCTCACTTTACAATGGCCGTGGTTACATGAGGGCTTTTCATTCAGAATAAAATAATTCAAAAGTAATATTTTTTGCTACGAGTTTACATGGGAAATGGTCATTCCGAATGAGTGTTTACATGGACGATACTTTTAAATCCCATTATTTCATTCCGCAGCAGCTTTGGGGCTGGGAAGGCTTCTGATTGGATAGGGGCAGGCATATATGTTTACGTCCCCTTCTCCGCTGGGAAGGTACCATCTCTCTCACACACACACACACACTGGGGTGGGGAGTGGGGCATCGCATTTATCAACTTTTGCGCGCCTCACGAGGCTATTGATTTCTTTGTTCTTCGTCTTTGCACAATGCACGTACATTGTGTAAAAGCTAATCTAGAGCTGACAACGTGTCCCATCTGTGGTCTTGTAGCCTACATCGCATAATGTTATCTGCACGACGCCATCTTGCGACGAAAGATAATCCAGGCTTGAACCCATACAGACAGATTTATTGAACTTGTGGCAGCCCCATCATGGCATGGTATTAAATATAGGTTATTCCAGGCGCAACACTGTAGGTTACCAGAGAATAAATTGGGTGTTTAATACTAAATTGATTGCAGCTGCTCATCAATGCTAACTGCAAAGCAGTTATGTTTCATCAACATTTTGGTTGCAACTTGGAATAGGTAAGTCATATAAAAGTTTAAGGGGATAGAATAGATAAACATTATAGCGATAATAGCGTATTCTTGGAACTTCAGTTTCAAAGAAAAATTAAATAATTACTTGCAATATTTGCAAGATGGACTTTGCTTTGCATGAGTGAAGTATAAAATTCCGTAGTATTTGAACGTTCCAATATATCGATTATGAAAATACTCATTAGTTGCAGCCAGGACTGGAATTTTGACATTTTAGGGGCACAGCCACTTTACCTTTGGTAAATGTTGAATAAAACAATGTTTTTAAGTTGACGGAAATGAGTTTAACTAAGGTTATAGATGATTTAATTGAATATAGTACAAGTACAGTATGACTCAGTGAAACATAATTTATAAAGATCGCATCAATAAGCAAGCGGTCTTTCCACACAATGCCATACTGGCTTATACCTGTAGTCTGAATACAGGGAGAGCGATCGACAGAGAGACAGTTGCTAATTGCTATTACTTCAAAGTATTATTAGGGCATGACTCCTAGGGGATATCTGTGTGCTCTTATGAGCGTGTACTCCGTGTAGACTTGAGTACTGCACAATCACATTTTGCTTACTTTACAGTGATAAATCGTGCAAACGTACTTTAATAAAAAATGCGTACAGGTTGGCAGGTCTGGTATCATACTGGGATGGCCTTGCCGAATCCCATCACTAATGAACATAGCCATCTGTGAAACTGCATAATGTCCATATGCAGATTATAAATGCATGTGTTTCTGCCCTCACCAGTGCGGCATGTGCGTAGGTGGTACTAGCGGAGGCAGCGTGGGCATAGCTGTTGGCGGCGGCGTGTGCGTAGCTGTGTGTTGCAGTGCGTCCGTTGTGGTGGGAGTTGGTGAACACCAGGCTTTGGCCCAAACCTTCAGCAGAGGGGCCATCTACTATGCCCACCAAGTCGTTGTCAACAGACCCCTCGACGGTTGCTCCTGCCTTGGGCAGCAGGTTCATGCTGCAAGAAAAGAGGATAGTGGGGGACAGATGGAACATATTGTCATAAGTCTTCTTGTCCAAATGCAGCATGATCTTTGCCAAAAGTTATCTTGGGTTGTAAGCATCTCTTACTTATGTCCAGGTGTGATGTGGTTTACTGGAGCAGAGGCAGTGAATACTTTGGTCTCAGACAACTAAAGGATAAAAAGAGAATTTATAATGGCATGGCTGGATATGTTAAAACACTATACTATACTATAAGAACTTCAACTCTGAGTCATGAATATGCTACATCTTACATCCTCATTCCAGTCTTCTGAAGCCCAGTCTTCCAGATTTCCCCTCCATGTTCCTAAGAGAGCAAGAAAAGACAATGACAATCAAAAACAAACAATGACCCCCAAAGCAAGAGTTTCGATGTGTCTTGAGCATTCAATCTTACTGGTCTAAAAGTTGCAAATAAGTTGTAGAACCTTGTATACAAGCTGCAGACAATGTTCCATTTCTGGTGCATCTCCACATCAAGGTTATGATACAAGATGGCATTGGCATGGAACCCTTTTTCGCCTTCTCCAGTACCAACTGACCCATACTAGGCAGAATCCCTAACCATTTTAGTTACCATCAGCAGCCTCATTTCCATCCACTTCCCAGGTGTCGTGGCGTGACGCTCCTGAATTTGCCGTATAGTCTGCTGGGTTGAATGTCCTAGGAGAAAGAGGGGGTAGAAGGAATGTAAGTAGGAAACAGTTGGGATTGGGTGAAGTTAAGCAAGGGACAGGGACGCTCATATCGTTCATTATTGTGCACTGTATGAACAGCACGCTGGGCTGTACAATTATTTTATGGCTCGCGGGGGCAAAAATGTATTATTGGTAATGATGTCGTTTGGTGGGAAAATGCCATGCAATGTCCTCTTGTAATGTCATGCCAAGTAGACCTGATCATATTTGAATGAAGTGTCATGATTATATAAACTAGTCCTTACCCGTTCAAATATATGAACACCAAATTATGTACAGTGTGGGTACAGCCATGTAATAGATCCTATTATTGATGTACATGTATGCATTTCGAGGTGTAATCAGTTTGGTGTCAGAGGCACTTGCCGTGGGGTGTATACGTTGGTTAGACAATACCAACTGTCCTACAGTCATTAGTCCGACAACACTGTCACTCCCGACATGCGCTGCAGGATAAAAGTAACCTGTGCTGTGGGTTTAATATCACCCAGGTTAAAACTAACCGATGCTGCAGGTTTAAAATCGCCTGTGGCTCCCGACCATAGACTGTAAAAAATATGGACAAAGCGTTCCCCGGGTCTAACATGAACGTAAAATGAAGCCTGAAATCCCTTGCATTCTAATGCACTGTAAATCGCCATCTTTCTAGATCCGTTTTGGACCAGCTGGCCATTGGCTGGCTCCGTTTGGGTCCAGCTGGCCATTGGCTGCCCAGACAACGAGGCGGGACTTCCCCCCTTCTTCTCCGTTGGTTTTTATTTTGACTCGAGTGGGAGGGGAATCCCGATCATAGACGGTAACGGTAGCCACGCCCCTCAGAACATACGCGACTTTATGGTCATTATTTTAATTAATGGGACCATAATTTTCCAAAAAGAATATTATGACATTAGAAATGAGACTTTAAACTAGTGACTGGAAGAAGAAAGTATTCATGACCATGTTTATTAAGGTAATACAGTCTAGGTGAAGTTGGGCCAAAATACATGGGCCTCTATGGAGCTATGGGGCTTTTTGGGTCCAGTCCAGCGCCACAACAGGCCATTATATGAACTACCGATTTCAAATGAGGCTTCACGAAATATCTGGCTGACTGCCCCCCTGCTCCCGACATGTGTTGCAGGTTAAAACTAACCCGTGGCGGGTTAAATATCACCATGCCGTCCGCGTACGGTTAGGGTTAGGTTTTTGGGTAGGGTCTCAGACTCATGACTGTAGGAGTGTTGGTATATATATATATAATGGACCCACAAGTAGTACTGATTTAGCTAGCCAATTACAATGTCAAGTCACCCCTGTGTTCATGTGCAAGTAACTAGGAAGGGGATTTATCCTCCAAAAAGCATGTTTTAGCAATAAATGTTTTAAAATTCCACATTTGCGGCACCCTCTATGGATGAAAATGGAATTACTTTGGGCTCTCCGTGAAATTTGGGGTGGATTGGACATTCCCATTGGTCATTGCCAATTACAGCCGGACTATGAAAATTCTGCCTATGGTGTTTTAATCGGATAGGTCCAGAGTTTGTGTACTGTTTCTTGTGAGATTTGCACAAAAGATGTAGGTGGAAGAGCAAAACGTGTTGTAACTGTAGCTCCGACGGTTTCTGAGAGAAAAATACTGTGAGTTTTCACATTTTCCCATGTAAGTCGATGGAAAGTTTTAATGCACCAATAAAATAATTATTAATCAATAATTTGTTGGTTCGTTAAGACCTCCATAATATTATGGTCAATGCCCATTGCCTGCACCAATCGCTCTGACTTTTCACACAGTGAGGAGATATGACAGTGTTTCAGACATTCATTCAGACAGACATTGATATTTTTTGCAAGTTCAGATCATAATCTTTTTTTATCTCAAACACGAGAAAAAATAAAGGGAAGCTCCGCACACTCAGATCTGCGCACAATCAATGTATTTATTTAGCAAGGTTTCGGTCTACTGACCTTCTTCAGGTTTTATCTCAAACACAAAATAGTCTCACTCACCCCATTGCTTGGGAGGCGAACCTGCTTCCAACAGCTGCTCTTCCTGTGCCACGACCCCCTACTGCTGAGGACACAAACAAAAGCACCAAATGACCTCAGCTGCCTGGGAACGTTCATACATTTTAAGTCTCGAGTGCAAACAAGGTCATCAAGCATATCCCATCGCAGATCTCGTATCTATGGAATAATTTACTCAAGCTAGCCTAGTAACCAACAAGAATTTTTAACATTCAAGTTTTTCTTTCTCCTATATTAAAAGGGAAAGATTTGATTTATTTAGAAAAGCAATCATAATACAACATTATAATCAGCGATTCAAGGATTGCACAGAAAAGTCTAAAGACTTATTTCCACTGAGGTACTCTCACACTGAACGGAACAATACTTTAAAATACATCACAAATACATAACAGTACATATACATTACATACACAACACAACAAGTACGTCCTTATCCATCCCTCTAAGATGACCCTTTATAGGGGAACCCTATTTTAGCGTCCCTTCTATGCCCAGCTTTGTGTGTACCACATTCGTGATGATTTGATTGTCTGAGCACCGAATGTGATGTATGATGATAAGAGCGCCCCAATTTTGAGGGGCGCTAGCCCCTCCTATATGTAGATTTGTCCCAACACAAACATTAAATGTCATTGAATGGAGAATTTACATCATACGTGTCTGAGCAAATCGGCTATATTCGTCCTACACAAAAGAAATCCCATTGACAATGAAACGAGAATTTACGTCAAACGTCTGAGCAAATCGACATGTTATGTCATGATGATGTATGATGATAAGAGCGCCCCTCACTTCACACAGGTGTGATTTTTGAGGGGAGCTAGCCCCTCCTATATACAGCTTTTGACCACACACGTCTCAATATTTGCCATCGACAATGAAAGGAGAAATTAGGTCAAATGTCTGCCAAATCTTGTCCCCACACGTCTCAATATTTGCCATTGACAATGAAAGGAGAAATTAGGTCAAATGTACGCCAAATATGGCATTCATTTGTGGCAACAGGCATTCTGATTGGCCAGTATGAGATCCATGATGAACGATGAGTGCCCCTCACTTCACACAGGTGTGATTTTTTAAATAAACCTTCCTGTCTCATTGCATTTGATGAACAAAAAATTAATTAAAAATAAGCTCAAATCAGATTCGCTACTCCACAAGAGGGTACGCTGGTGCTTTAAAGTTCTACACCATTTGGCAACCTTAATAATAAATAATGAGCTTTAATTGACGTAGATCTCGGCCAATGGCGGTATACGTGTTAGCATATATTGAGAGGATGAACGCGGCAAACAATGCTTAACTCATAACACTGACCCTACTGTAATTGTCTTTATTTTGAATTTTGTCATTATTATTATTATATTTTTTGTTTGTGTATTGTGTCTAATATTTTATTAATTCCTTCTATTTTTGAAGATGTATATTACATTTCAATGTATCTTTGTTAATGGTAAAAGATACCGGGGTTGTGGCCCTTTCAGAGCGGGAACTCTGGGGGAGGGTAAAATGCTCAATCATTTTTGTATGCTATTCTTTTTTTGAGTGGTGCAACCACTCCTATAGACAGCTATGAGTGGTGCAACCACTCCTATAGACAGCTATGAGTGGTGCAACCACTCCTATAGACAGCTATGCGTGTGTGGCCCTGTGACCGTCCCCGAGCACGGAAGTAGCATATTGTCACCACCAAGTGTCACTGTTGTGCAGCCTAACACACAGAGGCCAATGATGAGAGCTTGTACAGTACAGTACAGTACAGTACCACTCACTAAAAAATAAGCTCAACTCACCCCTTTTGCAACCAGATCTTATTTTAATGTTTGGGAGACAAGAAACATTTCTGTGGGTAAAGTTTTTAGATATTCAGTATTTCAAAGTGTCCATGGGCTCACTTATTTCCTGGACTGGTCAGTAAGACAGCACCCCCCCCCCCCCCCCCCCCCTATCCACAGAATTGTAGTCCATGAAGAAAGTGAGCCCAGTGTCCATGACATCATGACACTACCCACATAAAACCCCCAGGAAAGTGTTTCTTGTCCACCAAACATCATTAAAATAAGATCTGGTTGCAAAAGGGGTGAAGTGGCCCTTTAATCCACCTAACAAATTTCATAAATACTGCCAATTTCTTGTCCATCTTCTTCATTCATCTATCAAACTACCCTCCCCCAACTACCAAGCAGCTGCAGGGACCCAGGGCATTCCAGACATGTAGACTGCCACATGCAATAATTGCCAGCAGACACAAATAGCTGTGCTGCCAGCAACATCACCAAAAACATATGCAGTACTCTAAAAGCTACTAACTCAAACACAGTAGACAAAAAATAATACTAAATTATACTGTAAGTGTATTCATCTGAGGGAAACATAGCAGATTATGAAGCTAAAATACTCCGATGTGAGGAGATAATTTAAATAGCATTTCTCCGCAAAAAGTTAACATCGATTGGTGATGAATGTGAGCCTGGGAGTCTCCGCTTAACTATGTATATACTACTAGTAGAGTTTAATACAATCAGATAGGACTTTTCTGTTTGGATGTATGGGCTGTCAAGACCAGAAAGTAGTTTCTCAGTAGGCATCCCGCAAAAAAAAAAGAATAGCCCCTCCTATATATATATATATATATATATATATATATATATATATATATATATATATAGGTTTAATGTTTTAAACACGCCATTGACAATGAAGATAAATTGGGATTGTTTTGTCCCTAACACAAACATTAAATCCCATTAACAATAGAGAATTTAATGTTTATTTTGCACCATCATTACATCACCTAATCATAGCAACATGAGTTAAACTTTAACATATTAGAGTTAAGTTAGATTAATAGAAGTTACACAAAACAAACGTAATGTTATAAGATGATAAGAGCACCCCTCACTTCACACGGGTGATAGATATATTATATATATATATATATATCATTTTTGTCCCACTTTTTCACCCAGTGTCAATTATCTAATGTAACCCTGGGTTCTACACACCCTCCGCCAACCTGGGGAGAACAACGGACTGACCTCATGCTTCCTTCAATGCATGAGTGTCCAAGTCGCTTCTTTTACAGGGGGGAGTTTCCCCCGGTAGGAAGTAGCACGTGGAAGGAACACGTTATTCTAACCAGGAACTTGTTGGAATAACATGTTCCTTTCCCCTCCATCAGTCGCCCCGGCTGGCCAGGGGGAGGCAGTTTAGAGACCAGGATTACTGCATGTTTTTGAGGGGTGCTAGCCCCTCCTATACACAGGTTTAATGTATGTCTTTAGTTCAATGTTTGTTTTGTAAACGCCATTGATAATGAAGGGAAAATGTACGCCATGTGTGATTTGCGTGATATTGTCTCTTTATTGTTAATGGGCCGGCGTTTAATGTTTGCATTTGCACCGTTTATTTTATATCACCATTACATCACCTAATCAACATGAGTTACTTTAATATATTAGCGCCCCTCACTTCACATGGGTGTGATTTTATTTGTGAGGGTATCTACCCTAGGGGACACAGGGAGAACATGCAAACTCCGCACAGAAAGGCCCTTTCGCCAACCCCACCTAGGGTATGGGAACGGATGACACGGAGGAAAATCTAACCCAGGACCTTCAAGCTGTGAGTCGACAGCACTACTGACTGCGCCACTTTTCTGCATAGTATCAAAAATGTTTACATCTCAGAGAGAAATCGGTCCTGTTCATGAAAAATAAATGACTTTTTACTTTCTTTCACACATAAATGTGTCACTATTGTTAATTTATCAAATAAAAAAATAAAAAGTAGGGTTAGGGTCATTTATTTTTGTAATTTATTTGGAAGTGTGTTCTAATATTAGTCTATTATTGCTTGTTAAGATCATTATCTATCGTCTTCATTATAGGAAATGTAATGAGTGAATTTACATTTTCTTTATAATTGAAAAGGAGTGCTATATTGAAAGATGAATCCCTAACCCGAACACAAAATAATATTTTAAATAGTGTTTACATGGATATCAATGCATAACAAGTCAGCTGTGGGTGTATCTTTTTTTTTGTATTTTGGGCTGATTTATATCACGGGTCACCAAAAGTGTTCACAATTCAAGGGTTAAGTGATTAAAGCAGACGAGCTACACCATCACATCCACAATGAATCAAAATTTTAAAGTAGACGCATATGCTAAGGCTGTCAAAGTTAACGTGTTAATCGTTAACAAATCCCTTTATCGGCGTTAATATTTTGCGGATGAAGTTTGAACCTTTGTGCACTCCGTAGTTTGGGGAAGCTGCCGTGTGTCGTGTGCGTGGGCCCATGCATGGAGCACTGCTTTAACCCATTCTAGATGGGAACCCCTTTGTGTTTTAAGCATTATGTTATACTTTATTGAAAAATAGCAGATCTACAAGCTCATAGCGCGGCACCGAGTGCCGTGCTACGAGCTTGTAGGTCTGGGACAGAGACACAGACAGAGAGAGACAGAGAGACAGACAGAGAGAGGGAGTGCATTTTAACCAGGATTTCTCCTGTTTCAATTGAGTAATTTTTGATATGATTGACTGCTTAAAAAAGGTCCTAATTTACCCAGATTTTACCATCTAATGCATGCATTTTGATTTGTATTGTATCCTTGGCTACATTGAAAATGAGGGCTTGCCCTCAATTGTACTCCCAAGTATAAATAAAGGTGATGATGATAAAGCAAGCATTTGTCTACTCCCATGTTGATAAGAGTATTAAAAACTTGAAAAAGATCCATTTAAGTTAGATTTAGAACAGATAAAAATATGCGATTAATTTGCGATTAACACCTTAATTGCCCGGGGTTATTTAATCCATTACATTATAGCGCCCAGTCGATTTATAAACACGGACCACTTTTACTGACGGACCGGATGTTGTTGTGAATGTGTGTGTAGCAGCTAACAATAGCCACTCCACTCTAGAGTTGATCGACAACAACGGGAGGTAAGAATAAATGTATCGCGACTAGCGACTGGACAGTGGAGGGCCGTCTAACACAGGATGTTTTTAGACGGGATGATTTAGATCGCGAGTTATTAACGTTTTAAGATTTTCGTTGTTGTCGGCTAAACAGGGGAGGGAGTTTTTAGATGACGTCTCACTCTTGTGCAACATTGAGGATTGCACAACAGGCGCTCCTAGGCTGTGGAGCGATGCGATCCGTTTTTATATCAATAAACTTCGTCTTTTGGATCAACTGTGACAACTACCGTACACCTTGTCAGTAACTCAATTGCATCCTGAGTCAGTCAAAACATTATACATCAATTATGCTTAGTATTGCTTGCTTGCTTATATTAGTTCGCTCTGGATGAGAGCGTCTGCCAAATGCCTACATTTTAGTATTACTCACCTCTGCCCCTACCCCTGCGTCCACGGTCTGCCCCCCTCTCTCCAGGAGCAAACTCAAATCCATTCTCCTCTGACCGGCCTGGAAAACAAGGAAGAAAAAGTAATGGATAAATTAGATGTTTAACTATATTAATTCTAACAGGAGCATGTGAAATATATATACATTATTATTGCATTTTTGTATTAATTACACCAATTTAGGACAGTGGTCACTTAGCAGTCTATCTAATCGCACAATATAGACCTTTATCGGTCTGACACACACCTCTTCCTGCCTGTCCGACATTTTCACCCTCACGGCCTCGGCTGGCACCACGGCCCCTCCTGATCGACCCCCCACGACCTCTGCTTCCCTCCCTATCACCTCCTCTCTTTTCTTTAGTCTCCTTTATCTCTGAGGGCCCTCCCTCTTTCCCCAGGGCCCGCTTCTTTCGCACTGTCTCCCAGGAATTCTGACAGAGAGGGATGAGAATTATACATTATAAAACACAGATAAGTGCATACTTCTGAAGCAATAGTTTGAAGGAATGTCAAATATGGCCTTAATAAAAGGTAGAGGACATGTGAGACAGACAGTAAGTAGCAAAAAACTTGGTCATTATAATTTAAAACCCTTTTTAACTGTCGATATGTCTGTCGATCCTAACTATTAGGATCAGTGGGAGCCATTAATACAGTGCCCAGGAAGCTGTTGCGGTTTAAGTGTCTCTCTCATAAGTGCTTAAAGCTTACACTACTATTTGATAACTGAACATGTGTTAAGAGTTTGGAAATATATGGATGCTCACTGTGTCAGAGGAGGTGCTCTCCAGCAAGAAATTGATGGCTCTGTTGACATCCTCGTTGCAATCATGGAGTGCTACCATGCACTCATCTTGAGTCTTCCCAGAGACCTCAATCAGCTGTTGAGGCATTCATAGAGAGGCAAACGTTCAACATAAGTAGTTCTGATTTCAACAAAAAGGCTAATCATCGGACAGACAGAGACATGGACCAATATTATTACAAAACACGTTAAAACATCGCTTGAGACTTGAACAGGTGTGTTGTGCACTCATATTACCTGTTTGACCTTGTCCTCAAAGTCTGCATCATTTTTGTCATAGATCATCTGGGCCAGCCGAATCTGTTCTGCTGTGGCCTGGGAAAAAAAGAAAACCTGTCAGGAACAACAAGCCTGGAAATGTTCACATATGCTAGACAGCAAAAAACTGGCCTCATCTGTGTTCATGAATGAGTCACTGAAACATAGTGGCCCTACTCCGCTTACTAATTATCTCCCAAAATGACTTTGCACTTAATTAAAACGAGTAGTACATACAATTTAGTTATACTTTCAATAAGATCATTTCTACCAAAAGCACTGACAGAACTCTGGTTATGCGATACCCGTTGTAGCCACTGTCCAGAGTGCAGTACCCGTTATCATAGTAGTTATTTGTACACCAGTCTATGACATCTCAGATAACCTATTATATGGGCATAAAAACAACACAGACAGACAACCAGACAATTGTGTCGGTCAAGATTCCATTCCCCTTTCCTCTTTGGACTAAACATTGAAAGGAAGGCAGGCTCTTTCCCATCCGTCTGACAGGCATTCCTCATTGGACTAAACATCTTGAAGAGTGACTAATATAGTATGCAGTCAGTGAACAAAAAGCACAGGTTTGGTTAGAATGAACCCATGTCCACTGTTCAATGATTATATCTATATGCAGCCAGTGAGCTGACTGGGATCTTGTGCACTGGACAAACTTACGGAATACGGGATCATTACTAAACGATTTGAGGTGGTTAAAGTCAGTACTGTTTCTGTGTGTGTGAATGAATGACTGGATGTAATCCGAGTCAGTCTGCCGTCAATAACTGCATGCAGGATCACACAATAGTATAAGATGTTAATAATTCAGTACACTGAAAATATTGATAGTTCCCATCACTAATTTCTGGACAACTGCCGATGCGACAGACTTCCCACTTAGGACTGCACTCAATGGCACTGCACTCTGTGGGGTCCACTGCGACAGTGGTTCTCAACTTTTTTTTGTCAAGTATCCCCAACATTTGGCCGCAGACTGAAAAGATTTTGTGCCAGGGACCTGGGATAGTGCGAGGGATATTCATATATCCCTCACACTATTCACATATTCATATATATATATATATATATATATATATACACACACACACACACAAGCTCACAGCACGTCACTTTGTGCCATGCTGCAGGATTGTAAGTAAGTAAGCCTTGCCGAGCCATGAGGCCCATAGGGCAGGAACCTATCTCCTGTTTCTGTAGCGTGAGGCAGCTTGATGTACAAGTCCTACTGCAAATCTGCTATTTTTGAATAGCCAACGTATAAATGGATAAAGTAGTTAAAGTTATTGTAATGTGTTGTGTTGATTACTTTTGCTGGGGACCCCATTGATCCCCCCCCCCCCCCCCCCCCTGGGTGTCCCAAGACGACACTTTGAGAACCAATGCTCTGTGATACAAAGTTTTAAGTCAAATGGTCTAGATACACACACTTAAAGTAAACACAGAGATTCCGTGGTGTGCCCATAATACCCACCTGTATCTGTTTCTGTGGCTGTGTGGTTTGTGTGGTGGTGGGCAGCGCTTTGTCCCGAGTAGTCCGGGGTGGATTGCTGACCACTGAACTCATCATATACAGTATATACAAAACAATGTATGTACAAAATAGAAAAATCTGGATTGGAAGAGAAATACAGATGGGACAGAAGAGGTTAAAGACACGGAAGGACAATATGTGTTCACATAATACTGCTAAATCTATTCACAATAGCTAATTTACAAGTTCACAATATGCCACACTGCAAGCGATCTATTTTTGGTGAAGGTTCTCACAAGAAAAGGTGTCCAAGTGGTTGAAAAATAACAATAAAGAGCAAAGTGTCAAATGGCCTGTGGAGTATTTTAAATAGCGTTTACAAAATACTACTCTAAACACAATTGCATCCACTATACTGTACATGGATAGACTGAGATTTGCTGTTGTCAACTACGGCATGCTATTACCCGATCTGTCACCCACCTCCAACTCAAGGTTAAATTTAGACACTCAAGAGGGGAACGTCCCGGTGTCAACTTACGGTTACCCCTCTCAAAGACACAAACACATGGATGTGTTAACTCACCAACACCACACTTTTATAGATAGGAATTGCTTAAAATATGGTAGTCTACAAAACATGTCTAGCATGAGGCGAAATTCCCGGACACAACAGGCCAGCACACTATATGTTCAACTAGGCTGTCTTGGATGTGAAATACTTCGGCAAACAGATGTCATGATAGAAATGTTACATTTTACACAGAGTGTCAAATTGTGAGCTTGTAGATTGGCTATTTTCACTATTAATAACAGTGTATACGTCATGAGAATTAAGCTGTTAAAATACAGTAGATCAGCCTACTGCTCTTGAGAAATCCTCAAGTGAGAAATCCCCAGTGTTTAACTCATTGTTCTCACTCCACACAAACTAACACTGACATGTTAATATTCGTATTAATATGTTATCATGCATTAGCTAATTTGTGAGTGTAAAAAATTGACCCTTCTCAGGGTTACGCCAATATGTTGACAACCAATCATTGAGGTGATAGATAACATGAACAGATATTCCATGTCTTTGACAGTTTTCATACGAATAATGTACGGCGTGAATGTAACTTCATCGTAACAGCGTGAGTGTAACGTTATCGTAATGTACAGCGTGAATGTAAATTGCGTAATTAACTAATTGTAGTACTGTTCCGCGTTAATGTAACGCTATCATCCTAATGCCCAGACTCAAGTGTGAATGGTCGACGTAAAGTGCAACGTGAATGTAACATGGAACTCGACAAAACACACCCGAAAGTAACGTTATGGTCATACTTCTTGCGTTATACAGTTCACAGTAAAAAAGAAACACGAGCTGACATTAGCTTTAGCCAGGCTAGCAAACGTTTTACTCTTTGTTCGTGTTTTAATGTCTTCAGCTCAACCAACGTCCGCTCAGGGGCATTACATATAACGTTATTTATCCGTAATGGTGGATCATACTAATAACGGTTGGCACAATCACAGAACCAACCTGTCAAATCAGTGAATGTCTTCCTACCGGGGACCAAAATAAACAAAATACGACGAGTCGTCTTTGTGTGAAAGACGCCGATGGGATGCTAGTGTGCTAGTATCCGTTAGCTTCACAGCGCGAGCAGTCACTCGACACAGGAAAGGGGAAAAAAACACGCTAATTTCAACTTCAAAATGTCGACACTGTTTTCAGATGAAATGCGTCACATTATTTTGTGTCGAGCTACGAAGTGTAAAATGAAGCCTTTTTAAGATGAGCGGACCGCTTCGAGGGGGCTAAAAGCCACCGAGCAGCGAATGGAACGCCACAGCCAGTCAATTAAGTTGTGCCATTTCCGTAATAGCATCAATGCTGATATTATGAAGTGTACGGAGCTCGTTTATATTAAACACGTCAAAACAGTTTGGTGTTATGACGCGCGTGGCCTGTTCACGCACGCACCGCAGAGTATCGGCAGCATGCTAATGTTCCCTGGGCATGTGAATGTGTGAACGGACGGTCCCGTACAATGCCGTTGCCTAAAAATAGCTGATCTACAAAATCACAGCTCGTCGCGTCCGCTGCGGGACGTGAGCTTGCAGATTGCCTATTTTCGGCCGCGTGACACCGCCGTACGACGAACTTGGCTGTATTATAACTGGGATAAGGAGCGATGCTCGCTGCTTCAGCTAAACCGCGGAACGACACTCGGACGGCGGCCGCCTGCTGTCAACCGCTCGCCCCTTTTCTTTCTCCACTAAAGATTGCGATGAACCGTTCAAGCAGCGTTCGGTTGGCCAAATTGATACGTTTCCCCGAGTCAAAAAGACAACACGATTTCCTTTCTTCTTTACCTGCTAACACGCTTCGCTCCAGCCCAGCAGCAGCACAGCAGATGCCGTCACGTCACGTGACCCACAGCGCCGTTCGTTCGTTGTTTAACGTCGAGGAACCGTAGCCACCAATCGGAACCGGTCTGTTCACGTGCACTCTCCCTTTCCGCCTGCGTCATGCACGAGAGCGAGCTTTTATAAAGCTGACTGTGATCAATTCCACCTAGCAGGTTGCTGATCCGGTCTGAGCGGATACGGAAACGTTGCGTGCGTGTATTTGTTCGTGTGCAAATTACCAGATACAGTAGGTGGGATCTAGACCGGATCACAGTAGTTTATTCAAAATAGAAACAGTGGTGACGCAAGGTTATTTATGAATTAAAATTCACATAGTAGTTGTGATAATTTATTTAGTGCTTACAATTTCACAATGGACCTCACCTGTATTTCAAAGTTATGAATTGCTTGATTCAAAAGTGATTATTGGGCAATAATCCATTTAGAATTCACCATGGATGGACCTGTCCATCACATTGCATTGGTTTAGTCCATAGTCAGAGGATATTAATAAATATCACCGGACTACCGGAGAGACGGGTGACAGCCGGAATGTAGATTGCACCCTGGAGCAGTTTGGGTTGGCGCCCCAGGCTGTGTCTTCTGTGAGGAGGAAGCCCAACAAACCCACGGTGAGGCCTTTAGGAGGGCCATTCAAGCCGCAAGTGGAGCCTGCAGCACCACCATGCAGAACCATTGCGGCTCGAGAATCCACCACTCCTGAATGACATGCTGGGAGACTGGTGCAACGCACAGGTCCTGGACCTGGTGAGAGCAGGAATGGACCTGGTGAGACGTAGGAGGGGCCCGGACAGGAGTCAACCCACAGAGCCTAGTCCGTCCACGTGCCAGTTCCTCTCACAACCAGTTCCGGCAGAGTAGTTCCGGAGCATCGGATTGTGTGGCCCTGTCTTTCCCTAATGGGACTGATCGAGGGTAGCTACTGGGACGTAAGTCGGGACTTGATCACCCCTGGCTGGGTCACCTGAGTGAGGGGTGTGATGTTGAGAGACCCGAAACCCTGATGACCTTAGGATACATCACTGAGGAGGATACGTCCCAGGTGCATCCATGCATGTATTTTTGTTTTAGTTGTTCTATTTATAGTGACTCATAGGAATAGACTTACATGACAACCAGGAATAGTCTGCCAGTCTGGTGACCACCGGAGAGACGGGTGACAGCCGGAATGTAGACGGCACCTGGGGCCGGGAGCAGTTTGGGTTGGAGCCCTGGCTGTGTCTTCCGTGAGGAGGAAGCCCAACAAACCCACTGTGAGGCCTTTAGGAGGGCCATTCAAGCCGCAAGCGGAGCCTGCAGCACCACCATGCAGAACCATTGCGGCTCGAGAATCCACCACTCCTGAATGACGTGCCTGGTGCTGGGAGACTGATGCAACACACAGGTCCTGGACCTTTGAGAGCAGGAATGGACCTGGTGAGACGTAGGAGGGGCCCAGACAGGAGTCAACCCACAGAGCCTAGTCCATCCATGTGCCAGTTCCTCTCACTCCCAGTTCCGGCAGAGTAGTTCCGGAGCATCGGATTGTGTGGTCCTGTCTTTCCCTAATGGGACTGATCGAGGGTAGCTACTGGGACGTAAGTCGGGACTTGCTCACCCCCGGCTGGGTTACCTGAGTGAGGGCCGAGGGGTATGATGTTGAGAGACCCGAAACCCGATACATCACTGAGGATACATCCCAGGTGCATCCATGCAATGTATTTTTGTTTTTTTAAGGGTGACATATCCCACATTGGTTTCTATTCAACCATCCTAGGGGAATTTATGACAGCTGCTGAAAGTTGGGGTATCATCAACAACCATTATAAAATGTTCTAAATTTCATTATGCTTTAAGTAGCATGTGACATGTCAAACTAGGTTTTCATGATTCTGAATCCATTCCAAGCAGTGGCTATATGGCCGAATTTAGCCCAAGGGGTGTTTTCTGTGCAACTTGATACTCCACATGCTACTTAAAGCATAATAAAACATTTTGCCTTATAATGCTTGTTGATGTACCCCAACTTTCAGTAGCTGTCAAAAATTCCCCTAGGGTGGTTGAATAGAAACCAATGTGGGATTATGTTAGTAAACACCTTCGGTGAAGAAAATTCTTGTTAAGAAATCAAATGTATTCCCAGATTTGACAGTATTCAGATAATACCACTACCACTCCTATTCAATTGTTATGTTTTTAGTTTTTTTTTTTTTAATTCACATTCTCCCCATGAAAAAGCTTCACCTTGTGTGTTGCAATAACCAGTTTATAAATCTGAAAAAATTATTAGTATCATTATTAGTATGATATTGTCACACACTTACAAACAAAATAATCTAGATAAATATCTCTTTGCCATCAGCCGAGTCATTCAGCACAGTAGCCAAGTTCAACTCTACTTTAAATGAATATCAGTTCTATTGTGTAGAATCCAGGTATTACTGGATTCCAAGTAAAACTTGGAGGCATCAGGCCTAGGAGGCGAGTAGAAACTGAAGACTAACTTAAGTCCGTCACAACAGGTCTTCAACAGTAGGTCCGGGACCCCAATCGGTCCTCAGTTTTATATTACTTTTATTTTATTTTATGTGAATGTCTGAAAATACACATTGACATTATCAAACATCTTTAAACAAGCAAAATACATTTAATTGAATTTACACAGCACTAATGTGATGTCAAACAAATCTATAAAGCTACCAAAGCTAAAGCATCACTTGAAGCCAACCCAGTCACTTAATAATATCTAAATAAAATCTGGTAGAAGACTTCCAAGCTAGTCTCAAATCTCTCAATGTCCAACATATATTTATGAGATAATCTAAATATGGTGAGCTAGATCACCCAAGCTCTACTGTACCCTCTACTGTACTGTACTGTACTGGCACACCCAAAATCATAATATATACAGTTAATATGTGTAATGTGTGTTAGGTTGCGCACAGGTGGTGAAAAACAACCATGCTGTTTTCGTGCTCAGACCCACCCAGCCACACATAGCTCTGTAAAGGAGTGGTTGCACCACTCGGAGAAAAAAATAAGAAAATAAGAAAAAAAGGGCCCTGTCTCATCTCTCTCAGCTAAGGGGTCTTTAGCCTGAAATACAGCTTCATTACAATATTAGTAGCATTTTAGGTTAATGGTAATGCTATTCACTGTTGTTTGAGTTACTAAACAAACTCTGGGATGGCTTCAAAGTATAGGCTTGAATACATGCCCTGGATCATATTCAAGACAAATCAAGATTTATTTACATAAATTAAGCTCTAGGTGTAACCCTCTTGTAGGTTTCTACTGCAGTGTTTCACATTTCCAGTTCATCGTCAAACCCAATCAAACAGTATCTGAAATTACCAATTACCAACCCTATCCCAGCTAACGGGATGTCAGACTAATGGGCAGTCCCCACTTGTACAATAAGTGAAATTGACATATTATGTATGCCTTTTTTCACATTCACCATTGCTATCATACTTCCATTCTACTTGTTTACTTCATTACATTAATATTATTATTTGAATTATTATTATTATATGCTGTGTTAGCCCAGGCCTTGCAAACAATATCTTCCAGCCAGCCCTGTACCTGTCCCTGAGTGAGTGACAAATAAACCCCTTGATTCTTGACCTTTGATACAAGCATGCTGCTTGTTCAAGGGGAAAGTGCATCTATATCAGTCTGAAGGAGAAACATCATCCTATAGTTAATTAAAGTAGTTGGTTCAGGGTTATTTCCCCCCATTTCTGTGCTTGTGGTCATTAGGCTTCGGACAGAGATATGAGTGCAGCTGAGATCTCATGCTCTGTACACACTGAGCCTTCCTCTCCAAGATCTTCTCTAGTCTGTGGACATATTCAACAAATGCCTGCAAAACAGAGAGACAAAGAGTTAGGCAGACACATTGACAAGTAAGACAAAGGCACCTAAAAGAGACAATACTGGTAATATAATATATATATGCATTAGATACAATATTGTTCAATATTGTTGAACAAGGTAAACAAGTTAAGTCAAGTTTAAATAGTTTGCCACCAATAGTTAGAAGACACTATAACAGGGATGTGACAGCAGATCTGACCATAGCATGCTGTTGACACAGTAATGTTCCTTCTTTGTGACATAAAGCTTCCATCTCTTCTAGCTGCTCCAAATGGGCCTGGACAACACGCAACCTGAGAGAGAGAGAGAGAGAGAGAGAGAGATGTTATGTTGTCATTTATGTTTTGAAGGAAAGAAAGGCTCAATTCGACTTTGACCTCTCATATGACCAAAATGTCATTATAATCTATTCCTTTACTTCAACTTGGATACACTGTACAGTATGTCTCTCTGCAAAGTGCAAGATCAGAGTAAGCAGCATGAATGAACTCCACAATCTCAACACCAGAGGGAGCTCCACAAATCATGTTCAACCCAGAGTAGGTTAAATGGAGACAAATCTTTGGACAGAGTGAACACATCAAGTAATGTGGCATTGGTAGGAGTAGGACAAATAATAAATCAAGTTAACGTCTTATAACTTACATTGCAACATGTGTTTGTGACACATAATTGTTTCTGGCATTCAAACTACCGTACTGTACTGACGATGGAGGGCTCGTCTGAGGACGACCTAGAGAGTACTGTACTAAGCGAGTATTTAATATTATAGCTACTGGCAGATAGGCATACAGGGCCGAAGTATGATCTCCTGGCGGAGATAATTAGCAGCACTCTGCAACCAGACATTTCTCATTTAATTTGGGAGGTTGGTACTCACTGGGCATTATCCAAGTCTTCTTGGGTAGAGTGGTTGTTTGTGGCTGTAATGTGCTGTTGGCTGGTGATCTCAGACTTTGCTAAATTGGTCATTTGGAGGGGTCGGTGTGGGTTGTTAGAATGGCGTGATCTGACAGATTGACACTGGCTCGGTGTTGTGATAAAATGACCAAAGTCCCCCCCTGATTGGGGTGTTATAATGTCAGGAACTGGATGGTTGTCTGTTTCTGTAAGTGAATCCATCGGAACAACAGTAGACTTGCTGTGAGGAGGTTCTGGTGTTGATTGTGTGAAAAGATTTGGGATTGTGATTTGTGAACTGAGCATAGCAGTATCCCCAGAGCAACAAATAGAATGTGAAATGGACTGAACGGGAGAGGGTTGTGTAGTGGGATATGGAAAGGGTCTATGCGGAGGAGCTGAGTCAGTGCTGCCTGGAACCTCCCTCCGTGACGGGGCTTGGTGTTTCTGATTGTTCCCTTGGTTCTGGAGGGAGTTCTTGGCCACCACAGGGTTGGAAGGCATGGTTAATCCTGGTAAAATATAAACAATACAATAAAATAGTAGGATAAAAAAAAAACATAACAGATCTGTTTTATGCCACCAATCATGTGCAGAAATAAATGACCATGATTCTTTAAAAGAAAATCCATAGAAACAGCAGCAAGACGTTCTCAACAGGTTACAGATAAAGTTTGTGTGTATGAAATAGATTACATAGTCAAGCAATATACTAATACAAATCAGCATGTTGTTTGATGGTGAGATAGTTTAAGCTTGAGGCTCTATGTTGGACCACAACAATGTACTGATATCCAAGCAAAACCCGCTAATATACGCATATGCCACTCAAACACTCAAACTTCCTCACTTACCTATTCCCCAAAGCTCATCAGCAACACTATACATGTCTTCCCCTTGCTCAACGTGATAATTAGGCCTAGTCATTGTGGCTTTGAGGGAGGGCACATTTCTGGATTTCACGTTAAGCAGCTGCAGAAGGGACAGACCATAGACCTCTTGGTCCTCCATCAATGTACATGGTTTTTTATCCCCCTCTACTTTTCTATTGTTCTGTCTCTTCACTTCCTGGTCCCCACAGATGAAAGAATCTGTGGCAGCCTGTTGCTCCACCTGAAGCTGTGACAAACTGAGGGGATCCATGGTGCAGCTGGGAGAATAACCAGAAGAGGATTCAACTGTAGGCAAATCACTTGTGTCATCTTCATCATTGGGACTGTGGTGGATTTGAAAACAAGATAGAGATGCATTGAATGAGGTCACTACTGTGCTTGGATCTCCAGAGTGCTTTTTGACAGTATTGGCAGGTGTTCCACTTCGAGGCAAGGGGGAACTTGAAATTTCAGATGCTTTCTCGCTTTCACAACTCAATGGCATGGCCCCCCGCGAAGCATGAACAGGGTTCACATTATGTAGTGATAAAGGCAGGTTGTTGGAGTCATGATTCATGTGCTTTGACTCCAGTGAGAGGTCATTGAGTTTGATGAGGGACGGGATGTTGTCTATATGATCACAGTCTGGAGAAAGAGGCCGTTCAGCTGGCTCTCGATGGTGGAGATGTTTGGGTTGATGGCGGTCGGGCCAGAGGGTGTGGGTGAGGCTATTATTGTCGCTGTTACTGTCTATGGACCGTAAAGCATAGCTCCCAATTACACCTTCCTCCTCCTCAGTGCTCCATTCTGCCTCAATTAGGATGCCTGAGGTGTCTGTTATTTCCACACCATCTTCTATTGCCCTCCAACTTTCCTGTGAGTCACAGCCAGAGGACATCTGTGCCTCTCCATGACTCAATGTGGTGCTCGCTGCCCTGTCTTCTCCTTCGGACTCTGTTGATATCACCCACGCCCACCTCGGCTGTCCTTCCACCTCTGTTTGTCCCCACTCTTCCCTTCTTCCCCTCTTCTTTCTTCCCCCCACCCTCTCTTTTCTTCTTTCTCTCTCACCACAGTCCTCTCCACTCGTTGTCTCCATTCCTTCCCTAGAAACCCTCCACTCGCCACCTGACCCACTGTGATCATTGTCATTATAATCACCCTCATCTTCATCGTTATTGCGGCTCTGAGAGGTCAATGGAGAGTGTACTTCATTCAGACTGCCAATCTCTTCACAGGGAAAGTGGAGGTGTTGTCTGTTAACTTCAGGCACGTACAGATCTCCCAGTCCATGACAGACAGGGGGAGAGACAGATGGGTGGGAGGAGTGTTGGTGGGTAGTGGAAGTGAAGGTCGGGCAGAAAGAAGACTGGACAGATTGACGGTCAGACGACGGCTTGAACCGCTGCAGCTGCTGGTGGTAGCATCTTAGATGCCTCTCTCTTTCGGTTTCCATTTCTCCGCCCCTCAGTGAATCCATTTCTCCCCTGCTGTCCAGAGCACTGCACATTTCACTGGTGTCTCCTCTGTCTCTTTCCTCAGCAGTTACCACTTTCATTCTATTTTCCATAGTAGATTTGTTCCCATGTGTCTCCACTCCTTTCTGACTGAATCTAGCCACTATTCCATCGATGGTAATATCACAAGAGTGAATCTGCTCTCCCACTGGTTGCCTCACCTTTAGGCCTACCCCGATGTTTAGTCCTGTGATTGCCTGGCTAGTACCCAGAATTTCATTAGACCCTTCGTCCTCTTCTCTTCTCACGACTCTCCCTCTTCTCTCCCTCTTTCTTACTTCCTCTTCCCGCTGCATCCTAGCACCAATTCCTAGTAAACCTCTAATTGGTGTAATATGTTCAAGTCCAATATCTTCTTCTCTCCCTCGTCCCTCGTCCATTCTCCTCCCCTTTGTCCCAGTGCTTTTCTTTGGTGTGGAGCAGAATATATCACTCACTGTGGATACCCTCCTGGAAGGCGTGCTGAGGCCAGCATCATCCTTTTGTCTCCTCAGCTTAGGTGGGACTTTTCCTCGGTTAATGCAGCTAGCACCACTGCTATTGCTGCTGGTCTGGTTCTGTTTAGGCGAGGTGATTCCTTTGCTTCTTCTGTCTCCTCTTGCTCCTCCTTGCCCTCTCAGTTCCTTCACTCTATGTGAAAGATAAACAGACATTACTGCCATTAACGTAGCTTTCAAATACATCCTTTCTAACAGTTTTGTCCTTTATGCAAATAAAACAAAAGTATATAGAACCAAATATTTATGTACTTTGTTTCCAAAGCCTCTTCAAGTTATTACATCAATCTTATATGCCCCATACTGGTTCAGGATCAAATCCCACCAGAGACAGCCACACTGTGCTTATCAGTAATAATTAATCATAATTAAAATAGTGTTTGATATATCTAATTATTATCTTTTAATTATGTCTATTATGACATACCCAGAATAGGTACACTAGGGTTCATGTGGTTAATATCCTGGCTACTCCCATCACAGACACAGACTTACCGGTCAGCGTATCTCAGTGTGTTGAGGGTGTGTTCAGTTGCTAAGTGACCAGGTGAAATGTTTGCAATCATGCAGGTCATTGAGTTACCAACAAAGGAGTCTTTCAAAACCTGCAATGGAAAAACAGCCAAACATGTAGGAAGTTGAAGAATAGAACATGAAACTAACTGGAACAGACACAAAGTGGAACTGTTTCTGCAAACTAAATCCAGTAAACATCATTGTGTGTGTGTGTGTGTGTGTGTGTGTGTGTGTGTGTGTGTGTGTGTGTGTGTGTGTGTGTGTGTGTGTGTGTGTGTGTGTCGTGTGTGTGTGTGTGTGTGTGCGCGTGCGTGCGTGCGTGGCTGCATGCATATGTTAACACTGCTGGCCACTGTGTGTAGGTGTTCTTTACCTGGGTGAGTTTGCTTTGTCTGAAGGGTGTGTGTGACTGCTCCTGGTCCAGTGACCGTATGCATTCCTTAAGCTGAGACAAAATATAAACATAAAGTATATACAGAATATACAGTACAAATTTACATTGAACTGTATCTGTGTGTATTCAGTGGGTTTATGGCAGTGTGTTTGTGTGTGTGTGTGTGTGTGTGTGTGTGTGTGTGTGTGTGTGTGTGCGAGCGTGTGCGTGTGTGTGTGTGCGTGCATGCGTGCGTGTGTGTGTGTGTGTGTGTGTGTGTGTGTGTGTGTGTGTGTGCGTGCGTGCTTGCGTGCGTGTGTGTGTGTGTGTGTGTGTGTGCGTGCGTGCTTGCGTGCGTGTGAGTGTGTGTGTGTTTTGTTGAACCCACAGCCAGTAAACTCTGGTTAATCTCAGCTCCCTCCATCCGGCTCCGTCTGTCTGGCTCTCTGGTGTCTGCTGCCCTCTCACTACCTGCCAGGTCCACAAACCACATCCTACATGCACGCACAAAGTCAAGATGGTGTCAAAGTTGGAATAACTGGAGTCATAAAGTTTTGTTCAATCTTTAATTTAAATGTTATTGTGCAATTAGTCTAGTCCAGTGAAAAGTTCACATAACTCTTAGTACACCTTTGCACCACAAAAGTCAAATATACAAAATGTGATTGGATACTAAGAGCACTAACCTGCCAGCTAGTTGCTGTTTTGGACTTCTGATCTGAATCTGTAGCAGAGCGTGAGAGCGAGATGAAACTGGATTCACTCCACTCACTCCCTGAGTACGCTCTTCTGTACCCCATGAGATCACCTACACCAAGAGGACAAAGCCTAATTTATACTTCATATAAATCACATTGTTAGCTTCAAAATGTTTGGTTGTGCATTGAAGTAAAAATTCTAAATTGGGTGAAGAGGACACAAAAAGAAAACCGGGCATGGCGGTGATAGTGTTGTAGTAGAGGTTCATATGAGTCCTCTATAATAGTATCTGCAACACTGTACTGTTACATCTGCCAGATGTATATCATATATTTTACCATTAATTGAACCCTAGTACCAACCCTGTTCTGGGGCTAACATTTAACAAAAATAGCAGACCTACAAGCTCTGTGAGCTGGTAGATGGGTCTGTAGTTCGCTAGAACGGAGGTGTCTAGATTGGGTTTTTAAATGAGGGATGTCACAACTGCGGTTTTGAAGTATGCTGGTACAACACCTGAGGCAAGACTGCTATTAATGATGTTTAGGACCCTAGGCCCAATGGTTTCCCAGACCTCCTTAAAAAGGTGACTGGGTATAGCATCTGTGGGACAGGATTTGAGTTGAAATACCAATTCACTGAGTTTTGAAAGAGACACAGGGTTGAAATGATTAAATATAGTTGTGCAGGTGACAGCCATTGAGGGGTCAAAAGCAGGGGGGGAGATTTGTGCTCTGATAGTAGTGACCTTATCTATAAAAAAAGCTGAGAAATTTTTCACAGACCTCATGGGAGGCTTCCAGACAAGTGGGTCAACAGCTGATCAATGATAGATCTGTGTTGATCACATAACTATAGAGATATATGGTTAAAATGTGTATGAGTAAGTAACGCAGTGCAAAACATACTCTCTCCCCATGCCTTCGGCCTGATGGAGAAAATGAGCTCAGTTGTAAAGAGAGGGCCTACCTCTAGTAGTGAGTCTACTGAGTCCACTCTGACCTCCCTGAGCCCTGCAATCTGGACCACTCTCTGGCCATCCTCTCTCGCAAACAACCTATACAGCAAGACAAAAAGATTAAGGAGTGATTCTATAGAAGTGACAATGCTAGATTTCATAAGACTAGAGCAGTGCCCATTGGGCACTGGCCTACTTGGAACGATGCAAGTTGGAAATGCACGGCCCACCCAGTTATTATGGCTGTGTCCCTTTTATGCCCATATATGGAGTTATTTTAACCTGACTCCACCAGATGGGGCAGCAGAGAGTACACAGGGTTCCCCCCTCCTGTGTACTTTCTGCTGCCCCATCTGGCGGAGTCAGGTTAGAGTTATTTGTCAGGCATGCCCAAATATGGAGTCTATGCCGATGTCAGAACATCATTGTGATGTCAGATCACAATGATATGGTGATCTAGGGGTGATCAGGTGTGATCAATTTTGTAATTTGAGCCCGGGCAGAGGCTTTTGTGCTGGTTCTGACAACGGTGTATACCACAGACTCAAGGCCAGGCTGTGGTGGTGTGGAACGAGTGTGTCAAATTTGAAGTAAGATAGATAGATAGATAGATAGGTAGATAGGTAGATAGGTAGATAGGTAGGTAGGTAGGTAGGTAGGTAGGTAGGTAGGTAGGTAGGTAGGTAGGTAGGTAGGTAGGTAGATAGATAGATAGATAGGTAGATAGATAGATAGATAGATAGATAGATAGATAGATAGATAGGTAGGTAGGTAGGTAGGTAGGTAGGTAGGTTGGTAGGTAGGTAGGTAGGTAGGTAGATAGATAGATAGATAGATAGATAGGTAGGTAGATAGGTAGATAGGTAGGTAGGTAGGTAGGTAGGTAGGTAGGTAGATAGGTAGGTAGGTAGATAGATAGATAGATAGATAGATAGATAGGTAGGTAGGTAGGTAGGTAGGTAGGTAGGTAGGTTGGTAGGTAGGTAGGTAGGTAGGTAGGTAGGTAGGTAGGTAGGTAGGTAGGTTGGTAGGTAGGTAGGTAGGTAGGTAGGTAGGTAGGTAGGTAGGTAGGTAGGAAGGTAGGTAGGTAGGTAGGTAGGTAGGTAGATAGATAGATAGATAGATAGATAGATAGATAGATAGATAGATAGATAGATAGATAGATAGATAGATAGATAGATAGATAGATAGATAGATGACAAACGTGTGCACATACAAATACACATATACACCTACACACCGTTTCCTATGGTCCAACAGGTCATAAAGCTGACCACAGTATATCTCAAAGAAACTGATGTAGACCAGCAATGGCGTGTGTGTGTGTGTGGTGGACAGGTGTGTGAATATGTCCTGAGCCGCCAACACATAGAGTCCTGGACTGCTAGGAGAGGAGCCTAACATGGTGTGAGTTTTTCCTGCACCTGTTTGGCCATACGCAAAGCAGGTGGCTTTGCCTCTGTGAACAGAGAACAGACATAGAAAATCAGAAAGAATACATGCAGGTGGGCACACTCAGACAAGACCCACGCGGACACACACACGCAAATGCAAAAAAGTCTAGGTCAGTCAAACACCAGTCATTGTATTGTATTACAGAAGTTTCACCACTGTGAAGTCAAGTATGTACTGTATTTTGTTACATCCAACAATATTTGTAAAATGTTTTACTCAATATCAATTAGTGTACCGGTAGGCCTATAAAAATATCATGGTGTAGGAACATACAGTGTGTTTTTACATGAAAGTAAAACACAAGATTAAATTAGATAAATGTATTGTACATATGGCTTAGTATCCCAAATAACACTGATATATCCCAGATTAATTTAAACTCTGAGATACTCAAGTTACCCAAATACTGATGAGATAACGATCGGGTGTACATTTTACAAAATGGCAACCCCATCCACATGTAATATGGATGGGGTGACCCATCTCCTAAACTAGTACCAGTACAGTATACTGTAAATGTTCTCTACCCTTTGAGCATGTGTTGTACCAGGGGATAGGCTGTTCTCCGATACACCTCCTCATTGGAGCATTCCTCCCCAAGCACCTCGTCAAAGTAGAAGCTGTGCTACTTGGACACAGGGGAAGAGGGGATGGGTGACATGCAGTATGCATAACTAACTTTACCATTGTGTTGATATTTTTTAATTGAAATTAGTTTGTGTGTAGAAACAAGCTTGAACACAATCTGGAGTGTTTGAACTCTGAAAGTCTAAACATAATATTTCCTTTCAGAATTTCAATTAATACCCGAATGTTGGTGTGTGTGAAAGCTTTGATTGATTGATTGATTGATTGAATAGTTTATTAGACATAAATGTAACAATCACACCTGTGTGAAGTGAGGGGCGCTCTTATCATCTATTGCTTCATTATTAACGGGAATTTAATTTTTGTGTAGGACCGAAATAGCCAATTTGTGTAGGACAAAACCGATTTGCTCAGACACATTACGTAAATTATCCATTCATTGGCAATGGCATTTAATATTTCTGTTAGGACAAAAGTCTACACTATAGCTGAATATAGGAGGGGTTAGCGCCCCTCAAAAACAGCAACAGAGTACAGTCATACACTCAGTCCAAAGGGGATAGCACCAAAAAATTCCCTGCGGTCTTGTTTACATTTAGGCCACATAGTAACCTTTTTTTGGTTATGTAATCTAGTCACCTGTAGTATGTACTGTGTAAGATCCACAGCTTCTTTGCACTCGTGAACCATCACACACTCTCCGTCCTGAATTGCAACAACATCGGCCTCTTCTTTCCTGTCCTCTGCTCGTGTCAGCGGTCTTTTCCTCACACATACACTGATACGTTGCCCCCCTGCTTGCCTGAAACACACATGCACATACATTATTCACATACATTATTCAAAACCAGTCGGTAAGAAGAACCTCAAGCAAATAATTTGCCCATTTGCAAAATGTAAAATGAGGAGATGCAAAGAGGCATGAATGCCATTGTAAATAAAGGGTAAAACTCTGCTCATATCACAGCCATGAGGATACTTAATATGAATGTCTCTCTTTCATTAAATTCTTTATGACTTCTTCGTTTAAATGTTCAATATCAGAAAGGGAAATAGTAACGAATACAAGAAAAGACATTTGAACTCACATTTTGTTTGGTGCTAATGGGGAACTCAGCGGTAGTCCATAGTTATAGGCACATTTTCTCTTTGATTCATAAACAGGTGTGGGTTTGGCCATCTGCTTACAAATCCCATGATCCTCTATGCTTGCAGCAGGCTTTGTCCACCTGGAAGCTGGCATTCTGTTTGTGTGGACTGTTAGCTTGTTGTCTCTAATGCACCGTGGTTTTACTGTGTATTTGGGCCTCAGTTTGTAAGCAGATGTGCATGCAGGCGATGATCTGGTTTGAGAGTTGAATGGATGGTGAATGGATAACCGTCTCATTATGTCTTGCTTGGTGGTCTTTCCTGTGCAAAGAATGGATGTATGCTGACAGATGTCTGGATTCTTTCTGTGGCAACTCCCTTTACATCCAGGTTCTATCTCAGTAGTACCCGTTTCGAATCCTAACCGCATTTGCAATGGTATCCTTCGACCCTGCTCTGATCCATGGATATGTACGCTTTGCCTTGATGTATGACTTGAATAGATTTTATTATTAACAGCATTCATAGGATTGTGGTGATTATCCGTTTCAAAACTGAAATCAAGTCGTCTTCGTACAGGCGTTTGTCTGAGGAAAGTTGACCTTGCTTGCCGCTGCATTGCGGTGGTGTCCTTGTTTGCATCATCTAGAGCCTCATCACCAGCTCCATCCTCACAAATGTCATCAACATTGCCATCGTAATAAGCATAACCACCACCAGTAGCAGCATCTAGTTTATCAATGGCATCATCATTAACATCTTCATAACCCTGGCCATTCTTGTCTAGAGTTTTGACCAACTGGACCAGGTGGAAGAGGCGAGACCTGTCCTCCATGTTGTGGATCCCAAGGATAGGGTAATCCTCCATAGTCAGTGTTGATAGGTGGACTGCCCGATGCACACCCATGGAGATAAACCTGTGTGTTCAGGGGACAGGGGCAAAGGAAAAGTGGCGATAACTGTGACCAACTGAAATTTAATATGGAGCCCCTGTTTCAATAAGGTGTGTAATATGCGTTGTAAAAGCAAGTGTGTGTGTGTGTGTGTGTGTGTGTGTGTGTGTGTGTGCGTGCGTGCGTGCACGTGTTTAACCTGGCATAATGATGCTGTAGCCCAACTTCTTTTAGGCATTCGTACAGGCAAGACATTGCTCCTTCCTTCTTCTCCACAACTCCTCCGGTTGACATTCAAGCCTCCCTGCTGTGGCTGCCTGTGTATATGGCAGAGATGTTTGTCTAGTTTCCCCCTCAAATTATCAGACAATCAAACTGTTAAAATAATCCTTACATACCTAGCCTATTTAATATTAAAACTAGTGCCATTATTTCAAATAAATGTACACTTAGCGGCTGGATTCACAAAGCTTAAAACACTGCCTTCCGTCTCTCAATGACTTCTGCCAGTATGATGGCCAATAGCAAGTGACTGTAATACTACCACGCTGTACTGTTGTGGTGGCAAAAAGAGTACGATGTTGAAATATGAAACTGTCTCAGGATGAAGCCAGTGCAGCCAACGTGCAGTAAGGTCACACATGCAGGAAAGTAGCAAATATGATAAATATAGCATGAGGCTCAGGCAGCAGTTGCTTCTTTGGTGTTTCCAGTAGACCTATAGTGACAGCTGCAATAGTAGGACATTTGTACGGGATTAGAATGAAACTCCACATAGGCTACATGGCATCCAGGAATCAGGATCACATTGGTTCCAGAGTGATTTCCCTATTCATTCATGTATTTTAGAAATATATTCCTAATTTTCCCTAGCTAAGGTTACAGCAGAGTTTATGGATGATAATATTTATTGGCTTATCACCAGTGTTGGCAAGTAACTTAAGTAATATACTACTTTCAGTAATATTATTACTTTTTCCAGTAATATGTAACTTAACTAGTTACTTTCACATTTTGAGTAATAATATTACATTTACTTTTTTTTTTAAGTAATATTATTACTATTTTCACGAGCCTTGGTGGAACTGTGGGTTTGAGTGTTTATTCATAATGGTAGACTGGGTTGAAGTCAAGTTGCTTTGCAGACTGCTGATCCGATCTAGACTCTAGAGCGGATACGGAAACGATGCACACTCGTCGGTACGTATGTGTGAAGTATCGGATGCAGAAGGGCGGGCCTTAAACCGTCCGGAACACGGAACAACAACCTAAACTAGTGTGTGTAACTCGTTAGACTGCACTTTTAGAGAGAAGAGATGTAAATAAACTAACAATGGAGGAGGTGGAGGAGACAGAAACACCGGCACAACAAAGCCTTATAACATTCAATACTTGGAAGTATTCGCATTATTTTGAGTATGTCCGCGATCAAGACGAGATGAACATTATTGTCCGCTGCAAGTTGTGCATATGGAAGAAGCTATATTCCACATCGAATCTACTTCTAATCTATGTGTACAAATGGATCCATCATCATGAGTTAAATAAACACTGCAGAATAGGGGAGGGGGGACTGCTAATGTTGAAAATGCAAAGTAAGACTTTTGGGGACAAAATATGCAATTACTGGGGGCGGGAGAAAAAAGTAATAAGTAAAGTAATAAGTAACTAGTTACTTTTCTCAGGGAGTAATAAGTAGTGTAACTTTATTACTTTTTTTAAAAGTAATAAGTAATAAGTAGTATATTAGTGTTAAAGTAATATTTTGCCAACACTGCTTATCACACATGGCCTACTGTAAGTGTGTATTCATCTAGGCACGAATAGGCTACATTTACAACAATGACAATAACAAATTTACTCTCAACATTAATTCCCAAATGACTTTTAAAAAATCTATAATATAATTACGGAATTTAAACTGTAATAGTTTAGTCTCAAGAGACGACTTACCCATTTAATCTCATCAATTCTTAGTCGTATAAGAACCAGGGAATTTAAGACTCCTGGCAGGTTAGTGAGGCTACAACGCCGTAAAACAAGAACAAGAACAAAATGCATTAAAGTTTCATAAAGTTGTGGTCTTCTTCAGCAGTAGGCTAGTGTTTCCGTACACAGAAAACATCTCCATAACGACGAAAACGGGTTTGAGTGGACGCAGTCTTTCCCGCTGTGTACAAAGACCAATGAGCGACATGAGGCAGAAGCTATGAAGATGCGCTCGATATCTTTCCTTCAACGCGCCGGGGCTCCTAAAGGCGGTTGTTCTGTCACTTAAGTGATACAATAACCAGCCAGGTTACCACAGGTAAATGACGGATTATTAGACTTGATAAAGAACGTCAATTGACAGCTGATATATTTCCTAACCTCAGCAGCACTGGAGACTAATCCCAGAGCGCCTTATGCCAGAGTTATAGAGGTCACTAAGACATTAAGTCTTACTCTTAAGTAGGTGAGATGGCCCCATCAAGAAATCCATTGCCTTGGGTGAGAAATGAAACACTGATTTTACAGACGAATGATTATTTTAGGATGCTGCATGCCGTGTCATGATTATTGGAATAGGAAAAAAGATAGGCTATAGGCTAAATGGAAAATTGTAATACAAATGTAACAACAACAACAATAATAATAATAACAATAGCCTAATAATAATAATAATAAAGTTAAAGCTATTCACGAACGGTGTTTATTCAGGGAGCTCCCAATCTCTACAATAATAAGCTTTTTGGCAGCTGTCTGTAACATTTTAATTAAACTATACAACTACTAAAGTACTATGAAAGTCCAGGGTGAAAGATGGCTTCAAAAATAACATTATTTAACGATTTAAGCCATTTGGCCCTCAATCTCAAATCTCAATAAAACATATAAGCCTGACTATAAGAATGTGTTCATCGACAATTTGACAGGCTACGGAACATGTTTCATTGGGGATCTATTGAATGTAACACACAACACTGACACTTCCGTATTTATTATTTAACCAACGATTAGAACGATCGATACACTAGTCTAAATTGGATAGAAATTGCATTATTTTCACGGGATGGAACCAGTCTACGCGAGAGCCTAATGCATTGTCTATAACAGTTAAGTATAACATTGTGAAAATACGTTTAAATAAGAATGTTATATTTTCCTAAACTTTTAGCTCAGTTTGGAACCTCTATCTACGCTGCTACGCGTTAGCTCCAGCATAGCCATGGTTCCATTGACACTCGTACTTCATCATGAGTCATGACAGTCATGTTGCTCCAGCATAGCTCTGGACTCTGGTATATCAAGAGCTATACTCCAGCATAGATATTGAGGTTCCAAACGGAGCTACAAACCTTTAAGATGCTTCTTCGAAATGTACTAGTGCACTATAGTATTGTGCCTTTACATGTCCAACTCCAACATGTATTAACCCATGTCTCAAAAGCTATTGGAATAAGATAATTGGGTTTTAGTATTTTATGATAATGAAGCAATGGGAATCCCATCCCAGTTCCCCCGTCTATTGTTTTCCGTCTCTAAATGTTTTGATGAATTGAACAAGGTGGACCCTCTTGTAAACAAGTGTAATTCTTTATTGGGTCGTCCTCACAGTTAAGTCTTTGTATTGACTCTGAGTTGTGCTTGAATTGTACTGTAATTCTGCAAACTGTTATACATATTTCAATCAATCAATTCCCATCCTGCCATGATTCTTATCGAGAGCAGCTGTTGGTAGTATAGGGGAGAAAAGTTAGAAAAGTGTGCTCTTCGGAGCACAGGTCTCCGCCAGGCCGGGTTGCATACCCAGGGCCCGCAAACGTTGATTGGGGAGGGAGGGGAAGCCTGCTCCCCATCCCCTTCCATATTTCTCAGAGATATAGCTCAGGGGTGATTTCACCCAACACCGATCAGCACCCACTTCGAAATCGAATGGGATCTGAAAAATGTAACACACAATGGCCCGAGAGATAATGTGTATCGAATCCGATACCGATTTGTGTGAGGTTTGGCCAAAACTTATAGGAGTAGAAGTGTGATCTGAAGAAAACACACTATGGTAGAAAACAGCTTTGATCTTGTCGACTAAAACTGACGAAAAATGTTCGACTACATTTTTTCACTGACAAACTAAAAACTAAGCTACGATGACTAAAACTATGACTATTTAGTCAACAAGTAAAAACTAAACAAAATGACAGGGAGGGACTAGTGGAGAAGAGATCCAGTAGAACTGGTTGCGCTTGGGTGTTGCGCTCTGAAATAGATCTATAAGCTCACAACACACCGCGATGTGGCACATTGTGACCTTAATTGTAGTTCAGCTCCATATATGGGAGGATTCACACTATGGTCCCGGGTGCACATTCGGGACCACTTGGCAGATGTTGTGTACCGTTCCCGGGAGAGGAACACACCCAACAGAACACATGAAAGTAGTCTCAGGACCGATTGAAGTGTACTCGGATATGGATCGCTGCAATGTGAAAGCATTGAATACAGTTGAATGAAGTGTACTCGGGTGTGGGAGAATCAAGGCCAATGTGAATCATGGCCAGCTGGGACCAGAGAACCGTATCTGGGAACAGTTTGAATCGATCGGACTCAGTGTGAAACCTCCCTAAGGGTTTGAGGTCAGATGTAGAGTTGCTGGCCGGTTCCATATATGCAGATCTAGGTGATGATCCAGTCTTCGCCATGTATGGCTAATGGCTATCCAGGGTTTGATGAGGTCAGTGTTGTGATCTACCAATATGGAGAGGGACATATATAGAGCGTGTCACAAGGTTTGATGGACCGACGGCCATATATGGTGGTGTGACGTGTCACGAGGCGTAATGGTCTAACAACCATATATGGAGGCGCGTGATGTCACAAGGCGTAATGGACTGACAACAATATAAGGAGGTATGACCTGACTGACAGACGGGACAGGTTAAAACATTAACTATGTTTAGCTTTGGCAATGTAAATGTAAGTTTTTTAATGCCAATAAAGCTCCTTTGAATTGAAAATGTATTGATTGTACAACCTCCCCTACTGTTCAAGAGTTATAGGCCAAAACGCGAAGGTCACATGAAAATGGCTTTAGCAAAAATTGGTCACTGGCCGATTTGGCCTACTGGGAGTGTGGGTGCAAATTTTTGTCTGAGCATTATTAGTGCTACAACCATACTTATCACCTGTCCCCTGTAGGCCTTCGGAGGCCGTTCTCCAAGTTGGACCAGAGATGAGGGGAAACTGAGTTGGACATTTGAGGATGATACACACAAGAAGGTTATTGAATTAGTTTAATATTCTATGTCTGCAGAGGACAAAAACATGATGAGAACCATCCTATTTTGTTTATCTTAATCCTAAATTTACTTTAAACTATCGCCCCAGGAATCCTGTTTTAGGAAATGCTCAACATGTCTTCTGAGGAGAAGATTTCCCAGACGTCTTCTTTCTCTTCTTCCCCATCCTGCTCCCTTACCTCTACCTCCTACCTCATAGGAAAGAGAGAAGACATAGTCCAAGCAAGGCGTGTGACTAAACTAGTGAACGGATGCAGAGACATTCTGGTTCTGTACCACCAGGGGGAACTACATGCTATGGACATGCGTTGCTACCGTAAGTCGCTGAACTTGTGCAAACATGCATTGGCAATTTATGCATGAATATAGTGGAAATTAGCTTGTTGCATAGGTAAATGACAATAGTTTACTTTAGTTGGTTGACACCTCATTATTATTACAGGTTTGCAAATATTGTTTAAGTTATATTCTGAGTTGTTTTTGGTTTGTTAATTAATATGGGTCTCTCCAGCCACGGAGAGACATGGTGAGCAGTAATTATCTACCAGAAAATAGAGCATAATCCTTAACACTAGTACGTTTTAACCAAATAATATCACTTAATACAGCATCACTTTACATCTTTAAAGACAGAGTGATTTTGCTGTTAAACTAAAACAAGGTAGAACACAACATTTAAAACAGACTACTACTGAAACTATAACTTATGGTTATAAAGGCACATAGAGAAGTGCTGTAATGTATGTGTCATAATGCATTATAACCAATGTGTTTATTAAATGGAATGTCTTATAAACATCAATATGCTATAGCATATTATACAAAGCAGTGTCAATTTACTTAAAGGTCACAAAGTCATGCTATAGGGTATTATAAAATGATACAACTGCTAATAACCATTAAAGAATGTGGTCACTTTACTTAAAAGGTCTCAAAGTCCTACAATAGCATATTATTGATGCTTATAAGACATAATTCCATTTAATACACATTGGTTATAATGCATTATGACACAGACACTACAGCACTACCTAAGTTATGTGCTGTTCCACTGAGCATAATGCATTATGACCAGCACTCATGTTATAAACGTGGTTATAAGTTGTTGCACATTATTACAAACATTTATAACGAGTGTTATAATACTGTATAAGCATATTATAATGCATTATAAATGTGCTATAATGCATTATAAAGACGACCTTAATATAAAGTGTTACCTTTATGTTTTATTGACAGATGCTGGTGGACCATTACAGCAAGGAGACATTGAGGTGAGCCAGATATATATTAAGCACGTGCCAACTGCCAAATCGGTCGGATAGGATAGGCGGTTGTCCAGAACCACCGATCCAAACGATACACCCATACAGGCATAATGGAGATCCGGTTGTCTGGACTGGAACCACCGATTCGACCGCTATGCTGTACAATGGACCGCAATGGAAACATGCACCAAGTGGGAAGCAACATTGTGTGCTTATAGATCGGTTATTTAAGCCATTTTTGTACACTAAAGTATAATACAGGGTTAAGTTGTTCATAATGATCTATTATAACCTTTTCATGTTTGATTCTTTGATATAAAAAATATAATTAAATAAATATAAATAAACTGCTTCTCAGTTAATAGATTACCGGTAACCTGAATGAGCAAGATTTAGAGGTTGATATATTGCCCACAATATCATTTATTTGGAAGATTATCAATAATGCTGTATATTAGTAGTAAATGTAAAAAATAATGTGTCTATCTTCTGCCTTTTTGTATTATCTCTTACGGGTGTTCTGCTCAGGAGTTTGATGGCCGGATGTGCATTGTGTGTCCCTGGCACAAGTACAAGATCACATTGGTGGAAGGAGAAGGACTGTACCAAGCCGTGGATGATCCAACAGCCAAACCTCTGAGAACATACTGGCGTTCAAAAGGCATTAAACAGAGGATTCACAAGGTTTCAGAGGTCAATGGGAATGTATATGTAACACTAAATGACTCCAGTGAGGTCATTGAGTCAGACACCTACCAGACTGACAGATATTTCCTGAAGTCCAGGTTGTCCAGCCAAAACCCAGGCCAAAGAAATAGACAATCCCTCTAAGATTTCTGTGGTTATGTTCTTCTTCACCAGGCAGAGGGGCAAAGTGTGTGTACTGTGTAGCAGTGTTGATTTCGACAGCAGATTTTGATTTTTAACAAACTTTTGAAGTTTGTTTAGTTTTATTTACATTTTAGTCACCTGGAATCTTTTAGTGTTAATCTAGTTTTAGTTGGCCCAGGCCGTAGCGTAACGGTCTGGGCACCGGACTGGTGATCCAGTCGCGGTGTGCCGCGGGTTCGACTCCCGGACCCGACACGGCCTTTACCGCATGTCATCCCCCCATCTCTCTCCCGTTTCCTGTCAGCCTACTTTCTATCCCTTAAAAAATCAATAAAGGCGTAAGCCACAATTTTTTTTTATCTTTAATCTAGTTTTAGTTGACTAAACATCACAAGATTTTAGTCGACTAAAATGTATTTTGGCAGGCCTTGATGCTGATGGCTGATTTTACACTTGCTGAAAATAGCCGATCTACAAGCTTGCAAGCTGTGTCAACCAAATGTGGTTTTAGTGAAAGGCAATTAAAGGCTAGATGGTAAGGAAGCAACGGGTCAATATACTGTATTTAGTCTTAGTTTTAGTCATCATTGATTGCTTAGTTTTCATTTAGTTTTCTGCAAGGAAAAAGGTAGTCGACAAACATTATTTGTCATGGTATTAGTCGACGAAATCAACACTGCTGCATAGCTAATGATCCGTGTCATGTGACAATGAGCATCAAAACAGCGTTTTGATATTCTATACCGTTTGCCTGTAATTTTTTTCAAAAATGAACACAACAGTCAATCAACCCCAAATTGGAATTGAATGTTGAGGCTTGAGGGGCCTCTGTAGAGCGCCCTTCCAAAAGCATCAAAGGCACCAGTACCACAAATGTGAAAAGCTGAACCATATGTCATGCAAAAGCTATTTCCCCTCCCAGCTTCATCATATACTGCCGGCTGCAAACTACCATGAACCAACCCACACAACTCTGGGTAGGCCACCCAGCCTGGAGTAAACCCAAGTTCAGAGGAGCACCCTCTTCTGGTTGCAACTGAAAGCAGTTTATCTTGGGGATCTTGGGATGGCTTTCAAGTCCCATGTGAACGCTAACCGGACAAAATGCAACAATGTGGTCCCTGATCCGGACCTTTTAAGTGAACATTGGGTGTAAAAGGCCCCTTAATGCCTTACTGTACCATGTGTTTACATTTGTAATAAAGTATTAATCAACCAAACAAGTTCCTCAGAATAATGATGACTTTCAAAGTATGTGAAATGTCTACTGATGCACAATTGTTGAACAAATCAATTTGATTTACCATGTATTATTTATATACATACCGGTAGATTTATAGAACCTGATTTAACGGAATGTGAACAAAAAAAAGAAAAGTGAATGATAAAAACGTCTAAGGAATGTTATAATTGTGGTTTCATTTACGGTAGTTTTATCCTGAATCAAGACATGTTAACTAGCTACAGTAGTTGAAGAGAACAAAGACCACCGTGGTACAGCATGAGAAAACATCTTTACTTATAAAGTTCATTTGTACACTATAATATTTGGAGAGAAGTAGGCAGATCTGATATGCAAGGCTATATTGTGCATTGCTTTATACAAAATAAATCTGTGAAAACTAAGCATTTTCCTGTAGATTTTCACATCAGACTCCAATGTGCTACTTGAAGAGCTAATGTGTAAGATCCACCACATGAGGGTCTTCAACTATGAAAACTGCACAATTATTATAGCCACTTGTATTTATGATTGATTTAAACCAAAACCTGTCCACACTTAACCAGCTTGGCAAAAAAGAAAACATTTATAGGTGCAATTTGAAAAACATGCAGTATAGAAACACGCAGTTTAAGCTCTGCAGTTCTCACAAATATATTTTAGGAAACATTGTAGGTAAGCTCAACTGCATTCTTTTTTAATGACGGCTGGCAATGTTCCATTGTAACATGAGAGACTTTACTTGGAGAGGTAATTGTTTATTGATAAAACAATCTTGAAGATTTAAGATTACTAAAATCTTTCAGTAAAATGTATACACTATACATTTTACTGAAAGATTTTAGTCATCTTAAATATATGTATAATACAGAATCAATATCCTGTAGATTATAAGTAACAAAAACAAAACATCACTCTCAATGGTACTTTTGTTTCTATAATTCATAAGTAAACATTGTTGTTCTATAGAAAAGAAATAAATACAAAGTAACACAAGCCACCAGTTCCATTGAAGACTGCAGGAGTGTTGAACCACAAAGAACTCAACATGTTGCAGAACTGGAGGCAACAAAAAGAAAAGACAATCATCCTGCAAAGTTGACCATACAGTGATTACACAAGCTACATTTTCCCCAATTCCATGGTTCTCAAAAAAAAAGAAAAGCTTTGACATATTTGCAGCAAATAAAACAACTAAAAAATGGACGGGTAAATAAGCTACCCAACTCTCTGATATGGCTTTCAACTTGTTTCTATGTACTAGACCTTTTAAAAACTACAGCCAACTAGACTCTGGGAACAATAATTCCATTAGCCTAGCATGGGCTAAAAACTAAAAGGTGCCTTGAATATTAACATATCAGAAGTCATTTTGATATAGAACTATGACATACACCTGTATTTTTGTGATGTATTCCCATGCTTTTTGTTCTTGCTTAATGTAAGTCGCTCTGGATTAAGAGCGTCTGCTAAATGCCTAAATTGTATGCTTGCACGTTGACAAGCTTTAGATGTTCACACAACACGCTGACCTGTCTTCCCTTGGAAAAAATCCTGATTTGATTGAGTTTTGTTCATTTGGTTCTAGAGAAAAAGCATAAGCGTAATTATTACGCTAACCAGCACAGCCCTGAGTGAACAAAAAGTATAGTTACTCCTACTACACATTCAGCTAAACCTTTGTAATACTGTACATTTGTATACATCTATATTGTTGTTACAGTGAGTGGTATGGTGGTCCTCACAAGGGCTCTATGAATCTTATCCATGATGTTGTGAACAGCCCTTCGAGGCCTTTTGGCTTTTCAATTGATTTGCCATACGGTTTCCACCAAGCAACGTTAAGAGGGCAAGTGAAAAAATAGGAAGGAAGCATAGTTTTGTCATGGACGGAGAACCAGGCTCAAAACACACATGGGACGCATCACCTCAGTGTGGCGTCAGTGGTGCTTTTAACATGCGTCTGCTGTAGCGCATAATGATTCTATAAACTTATAAAGTAACAGTTGTATCAGAATTCTACTGCTGCAGTTATGTTATGTATGGGATAAGGCAAGATCTCAAAACATTGTTTTTGTGTATACACCAAGGGGTATAGGCAGAGCTTAACATTCCAATATCTTTGTGCATGAGTCACAGCCCTACCCAACCATGATAGTGTACTTAACCCATTCTGACCTGAGATCAGATTCACACGAGGTTTCCGCCGGACACACACTGGTCTGATGAACCCATTCTGACCTGAGATCAGATTTAAAAAAAATGTCAGTCGTTCTTCGATTTTTCAAAAATAGCAGACCTACAAGCTCGTATCGCGCCACTCGGTGGCGCGATATGAGCTTGTAGATCTGCTATTTTTCAATAGCTAAAGCATAACATGATGCTGACACCAAAATGGGTGCCCGTTCAGAATGGGTTAACTTACGTACGATTCATGATGACTATTTTTATGTATTGCCATGTTTTTTGTTCTTGCTTACAGTAAATCGCTCGGATTAAGAGTGTCTGCTAAATGCCTAAATTGTAAATGATAAATTGTACTGTAGATAAATTGTAAATATAAACAGGGTTATATTTCAGTAATAAAAACCAAAAAAAACTACTATGTGCAATGCAAAAATAGCACAGATAGGCCTACAGTACATTTGCCGAATTGTGCCGTATTTATTTGATAAATCAAATTGGCATATCCTACATATGAATGTTTTCTCAATTTTATCAGTTTGTATAAGCAGCTCTTATACACACACACATACACACACACACACACAAGGCTAAAGAACGTTCAGCCTGCACACTACCATTATTGCAGTTTAAAACGCATGCAAAAGAATGGTATATTAGGGATAGACATAGCACCGCTTCCTGACACTGAGCTGCATACATCCACTACATGAGTCAATTACTTTACAATATTCAATTACAATATTCTGCGATATTCTATTCCAATTGTAAGATCATGAATGTTGGCTTTTACTGTCAGTTACATAAATTGCCGTTTCTCTGAAAGACACATCCAGTCTGCAAGGACCTTTACAGTACGTATGTGAGACCCCACTGGTGAATGAAAGAAAAATAACAGAAAACATCATAATCATCATCAATTAATCCTATGATTATGAATTCTGTGAACACCACATCTGGGAAACCATGAATAGAAACCCATTTTCCCTTTTACAAATGCACTTTTTCTGTATTTTTGCATCAAAAAGGATAATTACCATTTAAATAAAGCACATTTGTTCTAAATGGTACCAAAATCCAGGAGGTGAGTATAGTGAACAACGTACATTTACGTATGTAAACCCGGTTTTATGAGTGAAAAGTTAACCTGTAACCATGTGACAATAAACCTCGCATCAGGAGCATTATACCAAATGAATCACACCTGTGGGTGCGACGTGACTCTATAAGTGCGTCACACAACCACACACTCTTCCTCTTTTCTGACAAATGAAAACTGAAAAGGCATGACAGGGCCAGCCTTCAGGGCCAGAGTGACAATGAAGGGTTACAGGTTCACTTTTCATTCATAAAACCGGGTTTACATACATAAACCTACGTTTTATTTAATCTCAAGTGAACTTGTAACCATGTGACAACATGAACAGTATACCAAATTAGTCACGAGGAGAGTGAAGTAGTTATTTTTTGTCAACTGAAAATCATGTTCACAAAACATTCTCCAGATTATTTCCAAAAAACTGAAACATTCCAATCAAGGGAAACAAACATTCTGGAGCACAATCCACGGGTGCCCATATTTAACTGAGAACAATACAAACTCAGGTGAAAATGCCACCCCTCAAGGTCCACACACGAAGCCTTATCATCTGAGGCTATTCCCTTCCGTGGCAAACAGGTCTACTTCTGCCCGACCAAAGTGAAACCATATCTGGTTCACTAGTAACTGGGGGTGCAAGCGCCACTCAACGGGGTGGGGTCCCCCTTGACAGCAGCTGCTACATTCCAGGGTTCCGGAAGATAGAAAGCCTTCAGGGTGACACCATTGAATTGTGCCCACAAGAGCAACTGGCGCACTCTTGCATGCAGCGTTGGGGACCTCAGCCCACCTTGATGTAAGACACCACGGCTGTGTTGTCTGTCCTTATCATGACTTGCTTCCCCGACACAACTGGGAGGAAGTGTCTCAGAGCAAGGGGAAACGCCTCCATCTCGAGGAGGTTTACATGCCACCTGCTGCACAGGGGGCCAACGACCCTGAACAGACCTGCCCTCCAACCAAGACTGCGCACTAGCCTGTGCCAGAGGCGTCGGTCATTATGGTCACCCTGGAGCCACCCTGGCCCAGGGGAACGCCCTCGTGGACGGCCTGTGATCGCCTCCACCACTTGAGGACCTTGAGGGCACAAGGGACAGGGTAAGAATCCTTGACCTGTCCCTGGGCAAACGGCATGCTTTCATGGTGATGGAATCCAGAAGAAGTCCCAAATACTCAACTGACTGGGCTGGGAGTAAGCTGCTCTTTTCTGCATTCAGATGCAGACAGAGCAAAACCAGATGTGCCAACACAACTTCTGTGTGGCTCCGTACCAGGCTCTCAGATGGTGCACACACCAGCCAGTCATCAAGAAAATTGAACACCTGAATATTATATTGTCAATATTAATATTAACAATTAATAATTATCAATGTAAGGAAAACCATGAATCAAAACCCTCTAAACAAGCCAAAGCCTGAATGCAACAGGCATAGGTGGCGAAAGCTCACTGTCCAAGATGCGGGAAGCCAACATAACATGTACAACACCAAAGAAGACGGCCGTAGCCGACAGTGTAAATAACAGCAGAGCCAGGCTAACAGAAGCCGCTCCAGTGCTGTGTGGAGTGCTGCCAGTGTAGGCTATGCTATACTTACAGGGGAGAAATTATTATTAACATTATACAATTACCAAATAGGAATGTGAGTATATCTCACGCTCACGCGCAACGAGCACACAGCTGTCACCAACGGGAACGTGAGTTATGTGTATCGCACGCAACGGACACCATCGTCACCTGCAACAAACATAGATGATGATACAGCCTCACAGTACGCCAAGTGGGTGCCACATAGAAGCCACCCCAAAGTAGGCATCCAGTACCGTGAAGAATTGATAGTCAAAATCACAAGCTGGTATCTTACCGACCAGGAGGAAGAGTGTGTGGGTGTGTGATGCACTTATAAAGTGACGTCGCACCCACAGGTGTGATTAATTTGGTATAATGCTCCTGATCCGAGGGTTATTGTCACATGGTTACAGGTTCAATTGAAATGAAATAAAACTGTAATACTGTGACAAGTAAAAAGATACAATACAAATTATGCTAAAGGTGGTGTTCATGTGTCATACCATTACAAGTTTAAATATAGGAAATGCCAAACCACAACTGCATTTCCTGGGAAGTAGCAGATAACTGGAAGACAGTGTAACTTTGTTGAATGGCCATAAGATAAAGCATGAGCAGTTCCACTGATTGCTTTTCCAGTGTCAATCTAAGGTTTCACAACCTCACCTCTCTTGAGAACATGGCTATAAATCCCCACAAGGTGTTTGGTTGCTGGTCACCGCCTGTATGGCTTCTTGATGCAGCAGGGACGGGTCACTGAGAATGGATGTGCTTGTGCTTAGCTGGCGAAGGGTACTGAGGACCACTGCAAAACAACCACAAGACATCAACCATGACTTGACTGTCAAAGGCTTGGACTGTGCAAGGGCGGTGGTAATTCTATTGTAATGTTACAGATCTATTCCCCAATTAACAGAACATATTGTCGCTGACGAGCAGAAACCTTGTATCTCCTTACGGTATTTAATATTTTATGGTTTGTTTTATAAATGAATGCCCTATGTATACTTTGTAGAATAGCAGTGTTGTTTTTATGGAATTCCTACACCTGATTCCAGATCTACGGTTAACGCATTGACACACCAAGCCCATTGGCCGGCGAAAAAACCATACAACAACTACTCAGTTTTTGCAGTGTGTCCAATGCCGTTGCTGGTAACCGGCTATTACCTGTAGCTGTCCCCATTTACTTGAGCATTAATAATTGGCTGCGGAGGTAGTTGGGGAGTAGAGAGCCCTCAGTTTGGCTGTTCAGCCTGAGCAAATCAGAGCACAGCAAGCCAACAATGTAAAAAAGGGCATACAGACGCAATATTAACAGATTTCTTTCCTTCTTCATAAGCAAAAGAGCTAGAGCAAATAATGCCACTGCCAGTTGCAAATTTACATAACAAAAACATTTCAATTCATATTGAGCTGCAGCCTAGGCTTTGGGTAGCAGATTGGCTCACAACCTCAGCTTGATGGCCTCCAAAGTGTAATATCTCCCCCGAGCCATGGGTTCAATTCCCGGGTGTTACATTTGCAGTGCACAACATTTTCCAAAGATGTGAGGTGGGGTGACCCAAAGTGATCTATACAATTGCTGTTGGTTCTTGCAAGTTGGCTTGATGTACCAGGGCCTTTAGAGGAAAAATCATTGCTAAGTGATGACATGACATGCAAAAGTGTCATGGGAAGGGGCTTTTAAGGACCTTTATTAAAAAAAGAAACCAACTGCTTGCTCCCTGGTGATTAACGATAAATATATGATAGAAATAGATAGAAACCTCTCTTCTGAGGCGATAAAAGAAGCAAACAAAAATGTATTGGGAAGAAAAGGTGGGTGATGAGGCTGGAATAGGGGGCTGGTGAAGTAATGTGTATTTGTATGTTAAAGGGGCTATTGTGGGTTTTGTTTTACTTACTAGGTCTGAGCACAGGAAGCGAGCAGTGACGGTCAAGCCACTGCAATGTGGTCTGACACAGCTCTGCTTTACTTGTAGTAGAAACCATTCCATTGAATGATTCAAAGAGAGGTTTGATGATGATGCTGAACTGGAACAGATGGTCAAGGGTCATGGGTCATCATAACGCGGATGTCATAGGATATGAGAGCTGGATGTAATTTGTAACAACATCATATCAATCTATATGGGTGTAATTAACTTAGGTTAAGGATACAATCCAGAACTTCCAGTTTTGAAGAGTGCGGCTCTTCACATACTCATCAAACTTTTCCCGCATGTGGTCGAATCGGTGGCGTGTGATGGGCACTCCTGTGGCAGGCAGCTGCTCCTGACACCGGCTATGGTTAAGAGATGATAGGCGGAGATAAGAGAGACCTCACATCACACGCATGCTTGCTTGTACACTTGACAGGAGCTATGGTGTAGAAACATACTTTACAGAGGAGTTTAGCTCTTCAATCTCCTCTCGTAGCCTCCGAGCCTCGTCCTGCATCTGCTGCCGCTCCTGCTGGAGCTTACCAACGTGCTCCACTGTCTTCTGTAACGTGCCTGCATTGCTGATCTGAATGCAGTTGGTGAGTGAATAATGCCATTAGAAAAGCCATTCAAACCATTTAGCAGTACACCGTCTCAAGCAGTAATTTCTACATAACAAACGTGTAATTCATACAGAAGATCAAAAGATGACTATAATGGTTGTGTTACAAACAACACAAGTTAGACATATTACAGATTACTTCATCATTTAGTTATGAAATTCCATGAGATGCAACATTCTTTCAGTCACATGATGCATGTTTCAGAACAGAAGGAGGGTTTCTTTTTGCATCATAGAGCTGTAGTAAAATACAATCAATTCAACTATTTTTTTTGAAGATCAGACATTTAACATTCCAACAGCATTTGGCAAAGACACAGAAGTAGCCCTTGTACAAAAGGGCCCCATCTTGCTTGCACGCCAATGTTTTACCATTTTGAAGAACATTTTAAATATATAATTTTGCAAATGATACATATAATTTTGTAATCTTGGTGTTCCCAGAGCACAGGTGATTAATACAGCATAAAATCAAATGTCTCTTTAAAATAGTAGACTTGAGATTCAGGCCTAGATTTTGAAGGTGCGTTTTACCATGTGGTAATACATAAATTGACCTCGCTCTGCGCACATTCGTATTATGAAAGGCATATCGGCCCGTGTTGAACGCACTCGGCCCGTGTTGAACGCACACACATTATGGCATACGGCGTTCCTGAATATTTTAGCATTGTGGGAGTGTCCATATGTTAATTATTTTCGCTTTGCGCAATTTGCTATTAAGCCCCTTGACCTAAAGACACTCAGCCCATAACGATTAGACGTGGGTCTGACCACCTCATAAACGCAACAAGCACTGTTTGATTTTACACTTGAGCGGCTCTGGGAGGCTGGTAGAGTGTTGCCATGTCTGTTTATTATAAGCGGCTTCTTTTTCTGTAAAGTTGCTTGTAAATATTGGTAGTTGTACTATTTTGTGGTTGCTTTTCTTGTTTCTAAAGTGGTTATTTGGGCTTTTCTCCTAATGTTGTTTAAACCAGTGATCCTCACACAGCACATTCCCATGTCAAGGATCCCCAGATGAATGCATTTGCCCAACTAAGGACGGCTAATCCAAAAATTAAATAAAATAATTCCAAGATTACTTTTGAAAATAGCAGATAGCAGATACCAGCTCACAATGCATCACATTCATTAATTAAAACTATGAACTCTGACTGCAGGGGGATATATATAATGATCATTATAACAATGTGCAAGAACATATTTAAAAATAAGGAAGAACTTTATATTTGTGGACAATCAAAATATGTTTTTTTATTTTAATGTGGCGTCATTAAAATTAATCTGGATATGGCAGACTCACTATCTAGAAAATAAAAACATGGCACTTAATTTAAAATAGGTTGCAGACCCCTGTTATATGCGCTTATTTTTATAGACCTATTTACTTGTTTCTATGAGACATGGCAACAGCCTTTTTTTGCGTCTTTCTTTTGTAAAATGTTGAGATTAGAAACGTCCATAATTCTTTCATTTCTCAACCTTAAAAATAAATAAAAACATCTCCATAATCCTTGGGAAGTTTGCTTTCATATGTTGTATCACACCCGATTCAAGTCTTCTTCAATAAAATGCTACGAGCGAACTCAGCGAAGACCATACCATCGGGGCCACAGCATTACGCAGCACGCATTCAACTCATTCCTTCGTCGTGACTTGAATGAAATAAAATATAATAAACGTTATTTTACTGGTGTTTTTCAATAGAAACAAATAAAGAGCGTGTGTAGGCTACTGTGTGCAAGAGCAACAGTGCATATACAAGCATGCACTAGGCTATATTTCTTCCGTGTCGGGATGGTGATTGAGCTCTTCAAGTTCACAGCCCGTTTGTCTTTCATAAAAAAACGTTGATATTAGCCTATAAACACTCATGGTTCTCTCATTTCTCAACCGTTTTATTAAATGTAAAAATCTCCATATTCCTTAGGAATCTTGCTTTCATTCACTGTATGGTACATGGTTCTATCGTTATCGAATTAAACAATATCAAACGAACTTGCATGTTCGGGGGTTAGACGATTCTGGGAACATTACGCATGGATTGCCAATTTGCCAATATGCTGCTATCTACTCGCAGTTCCATTCCGATCTGAAAGGTATAGGGTTTCTGTTCTTTTGAGGCATAAAGGTGATAGCATGCAGTGCAATAGGAATAATTAACCCAAATGTGACAAAGTCATGTCATGTCTTCTATGGTGCCAGGCTGCCAGCCTGAAGAAATGTAATACCACGATCCCCAAAGTGCGCATTCCGTATGTGACATCAGCTGATTGGTAAAGAGAATAGTACGGACATGTTGATTGGGTACGTCTCAAACACGCCTTAAACACACCCGTGACTAATTCAAGGCCGTTTTGCGCAATGCACGGGGTGTCGAAAGCGCTTCTTAACATGCCCAAAATTGCAATATGACATACCACACGCCCCCAGCTCTAAAAACTGTAATATGATTAACAATATTATTGGAACTGGTTAATCGACCTGTCAGTCTTTTAAAATAAAATATTAAACAGAACAAAAATGTATTAATTTGTAATTCAAGAAAAGAAAGAACTCCGTACACCATTGATGAAGGGCTGCGGCCACTTCAATAAAAGAAATATCTGGGAGCAGAAAATGGTGTGCGGATTTCTTTCTTTTCTTGATTTGTGACTTTATTTGATCCAACACCCAGCCTAATACTGTAGGTACTTAGATGTGCGTGTTGTTTTTGGCTGTGTTTTCAGCCTCCTCTACCACTTCATTTGCAATTCAAACACATTCTACAACTTTCAATTTCTAAAACCAGGGATTCTGCCCGATTTTAGATTAAACTCAGTTTTTAAAGTAATTTCACGCCTGAACCAATTTAAATGTCTTGAAATATCTTGAGACCGTTGCACAAGGTTGCACTTTTGGCCTATACAGAGAACACTGATATAAGGCTTACATTGGACTGGGATTTGAGGGTGGGAACCATGTTGCGCAGTGTTTTAAATCCAATGTTTATGTTGAAGCGTCTCTTCTGCTCAGCTGATATGTGAGTCACCCTTCGGCCCTATAACATAACAGACAATATCAGACATTAAAAACACATACTAGTACACTTGTAAGAAAGGGGGAAATGGTACCGATACACAAGGCTTTCACACTTACTCAAGTGCCTTTCAATGCATGAATATTTATATTCCGCAAATTAGGAAAAGTTGTTTTATGGTGTCACTGTCCATATTATGAAAACAATGATAACAAAGATATATCATGCATGCAAACCCGTCATTCAAAACTGATAATGACACATGTTGTGCACACACACCTGGCTTGGTTCATTCTTTGTTAGGACAGTACTGCTGCCGAGGGGGGACTGGGGACTGGGGGCTTGGTCTGACCCACATGGTGACCCTTGACCTGAACTTTGCCTACTGTGCACTGAAACGGAAAATGGAAATAAGAAATAGATTCCTTGGATATACTATATTAATAGCAGTAATTTTCAAGACTTAATCTGTATAATTATGTCATGCCTGCCCTAGCCTTACCAGCGCTAGTGGAGAGGTTTTGCTTCTTGCGGCTTGAAGAATAAGTCTCTTCTTTAGGGACAATTGGCTGGGGAGACTTGTGTGCCTGAGGCAATATATGAAATCCAGGAGTCTGAGAGATAAATAGCAGAAATTAAATAATGAACAAATGAATTGGACATAATGCAGTATCGACAGTTTAGATCATTTCATTTTTGCCATGAATTCATGAGACTACAACCTTTCTTAAAATGATGTAATGTACTGAACTCACAGATTACAAGACTGCACTATGTAACTTTCCTCTCCTACCTGGTTTTGTGCGTGTGTGTAGATTTTTTTTTACCATTGAGCTAATAGAGCCTGTCTGCTTGCTCAGGGGATAAATTAAATCTTGACCTTCATGTCAAACCTCGTGTCAGATACTGTGTCTAGTTGAAACGACCTTTGACACAATCTGAATGTCTCAATAGAAGCACAGGGGAAGACAAAATGCAACCAACCTTTGACAAAAATGCAATGTATTCATATAAGTTACATAATGCCGCTTTAAGTTTTAAATGTATTTTAAATCAATACCCCATCTTGGTAACATTACTAAGTATTTACCTGGTAAATATATGGTAAACTAGATAACATGCCCCTCGGGGCACAGGTCTCCACCAGGGCAGGTGAGGTTGTGGCCTCCAGGTGGCGCTATAATAGGCCAATGTGAAAAGGGTGCCATTTCTTCTTATGGATTGAGGCATTTTGTATGCTGTATTATGTATTACATTTGGATTTCAATCTTGCAAAGGAATTGAGGAATTCCTTTGAGGAATGATAGTTGATAGTTCCTTAAATAATCTATAGATGTATGTCAATTATTGCAATGTATTTCCAAAATAAATTGCCATACCCCTCTGAGGCTTGAGGAAGCAATGACATTCACAATTCCTGCACTTGGGACTACATCTGCTTTCAGAGCTGTTGGTGTGACAATCACTGCATTAGCATGACCTGTGAAGGGGGCTGGAAAAGCAGATATAATTTAAAGTCCATGAAAAGCATCAACATAAACATAGAAACATCATGAACTGCTATGGACTGCTAACAGTTTTTGCATTCTTTTTAGACAATGATGTGTATGAGCACTAAATAAGCAGGTCAGAGAGGCTTAATGTCATTATCAGCCTAGAACACAGGCGTCTATCTCCGTTTCAGTGCAATAGACCCCTGGGAGAAGTACTGCTGAGGTGGAGCACAACACCCTCCTACCACCAGCTCTGGTGCATTTATATAGACTTCACTAGAGCTTTCATCCAAAGCACTTTACAATGTGCATTACATTAACCCGCTCATATGTCGAGTTGTTGATGAAACAGTAAACGATACAGTTTCACTGCGCCATTACTTTTACACCATTACCGTATATTAGCTAAGCCAGCTGAGCTAATGGTTAGAAACAGTCCTCTTACAAAAAGGTCTGTGTGCTTTTTGCTGTTCAGGTACAGGAAAATGGCTGAAAATGGGCCCTGATCCTTTTTCTTAGGGGGATATGCAAAGACAATTTACTCCTAATTACATGGGCATAATAGATAGTTCTCCTTGTCAAAGCCGTTATCTGAACTATGCCCTACATATAATTTAGTCTAAATCCGATTACGGTATGTATGTACATTTTCATGCAAGTAACAAATCCATGTTTTCTTTAAATCTAGAATATATGAATGTATGCATATCAATATGAGATAAGTGACAGACCTGTGAGGATGAGGTGAGAAGAAGGGAGGGTGTTAGCAGGAACGATCCTTTGCATGTGGCGCTTTTTGTTTGCACTGGATGGCTGAATGGGTTGAGGAAGTACAAAAGTCTGGGGTTGCTGAAGGGGCGTGGCAGGCGGTGGTGCCAGGGGCTGGAGGTGGGGTGGTGGAACAGGTGGATGTGGAGCATGCGTGGGTACGGAGCTATACTCTGAGCTGCGACTGAAGGTGGGGGCAGTATCACTTGTTGTGACAGGCGAGGTGGCTCTATGTGTAATCACAGTGTGTGCTCCACTGGCGTCCAGTGTTGAGGTATCGTCCAGAGCCGAAGGAACCAGAGTTGCCGCCGAGGCCATCCCTGGGCCTGGCAGGCAGTGAGGCAGCGTGGGGTGAGAGATTGAGGAGACTCCTGTTTGACTGCTGGAGGCCACCTGCCCAGGAAAGAGCGTCATGTAGCCTTGTACAAATGCAGGATCACCTCCACTAGTCCCACTGGTTTGATTGGCCATGGAGGGGCTGATAGGCAGGGGGCCAGGGGATGAGATATGATCCCCTGAGAGTTGCATGGTTGATATCAATTGGACCTAGCAAGGGATGAGAAATTAAAAGACAACAAACATGCTGTCAGTGTATATACAGTAACAGGTACTGCAGGTAGGTACTGTATATGTAGGCAGAGTGCATGATAGCTCACGTGTTTTGGGAAGTCAAAAAGAATTGTATCCACATAACACAATCAAATCACTGTCCACCTGTTAAAATTATGTTTTCAAGAAAAATGGCGGTGCTTTGTTAAAGTGGCTCATTAAATACGAAGCAGGACAAATTATCATGACTTTTACCTCCACCTTTCAGAAGCTGCCTATACTGTGTGTGTGTGTGTGTGTGTGTGTGTGTGTGTGTGTGTGTGTGTGTGTGTGTATTCCAATATCCTGCACTTTTCTAGTCACCCAATTCACCACAGTAGGATAGTCTTACAGTTGATAAATGATACAAAAACTTCACTAAGATAATCATGTTACATATCGTCAATGTGGGCTGGAAATCTCCAAAACCATTACTTTTCAGGAAAAGAAAAAAATACCTGTATTCAGAACCAATGTAGACACACATTTGTATTGATTAAATATTATAAAAACGCATAGACAGAGCTGGCATCCCTATTTTGACACACGGTGAACTTGTAGACCGTCTACTGACACTACTTTTGTATAAAACTGTGCAAAGGGCACTACTTTCCCTCCCTAACACGACTTACACAGGTTAATTGACTGTAGAACAGCTTCTCTCCCAATAACAAGTTACATAAGTTATGTTTTAATTGTTTAATCAGAGTTTTTAATACGTTTTAAGTCATACAGGGTTTCCATCGGACAGAGTGGGATAGGTCAGGTGACGTGTTTTGATGACGCCATCGCAATAATCAGTCGCACCGGCATGCAAAGGGTTCTGTGAAACTGAGGCCCAATGCATTACAATGGCGGTGGTGCCGCGCAGCGTGCGTGTTCCTTCTCCGCTCTGTTGTTGTGATCGCCACTTTGGAATATTTCTCAACACTACGACAAGCGATTACACCCATTTAAAGCGGATTTTCATGACAAGCAAAGATCAAGTCGGCGCAGTGGCTCTTCAAAGGTTAGTGTAAACTAGGCAGGGAGATCAAGAACACGACTGTTTAATCACCGCAGGGAAACTGTTAATTTATGGGAGAAAAAGGAAAGAAAAATAAACATTACAAGATTAAAGATGGTGGGGCACCAAGCCCAAACAAATCACTGGGCGACCTGATTTAATTGTTACGAATACCCCCGGGCGTTCTGGTTGTTAATGGTGGAATTCCAAATCCCTTTTAATTAAACATCCGTACAAGAACAAAAGACACCTCTAGGGTGAGCTCTGTGTGTTACACTGGGAGGTGTGTTAGGGTCTAAGCTTTGGGTGGTTGTTTACCTGTGATTGGGTGCTGTTGCTGGGTAGAGGGGTAACAGATGATGCAGTGGGGGAAACAGAAGGGAAGACAGGCTGACGGAGGCTGTGAAATAAGTCTGGAACAAGAGTCTCTATGTTACATGTTAGTAAAACAAACTACTTTTTAAAGCGTTAGGCTATGACCACTGTTGTAGTGAGAGTTACTAGAACATTAAAGCTACCACTGTGCGCCTGAGTCGGGTAAAAAGGGTGTGCCATTAGTGTGTGTAACACTTTTATAATCGACGTTGTGCCTTACTGCTTACCTTGCAGGGGCTCAAAGGAATCCATAAAGTCCAGGTTGGGCTGTAACGGGATCAGCCCGGGCTGGATCATATCTGCATTCCCTGCATGAGCTGAGGAGGGTAGAGGGGAATGACCAGGGAAAGTAGTAAGAAAACATGTCTGAGTCAAAGCAGATTATGACTGGATGCAACCACCAATATCAGCTCATTAAAGTTTTCAAATACTAGGACTTTGGTTAGCAAGAAAATATGAAGACAAAAGTGAGCCAGGAGGTAATCTAAACGCATTGCTAGCAATGCCTTGAGTCTGTGCAGCTCCTTACACCCAAAGGGTGGTGCTAGAGTATAGGTGATGGAGTCACTCAAATAGTAAGGTTTCATGGCAATCTGCCCATTAGATTTGGAGATAACTTGTGTGCATTTTGTGCAAGTTAAACAGTTGGCCTAATGGTGGCCTCCAAGGCAAGGCCATGGAGTAACTAATACGAGTCATCATCATTTGACGAGTATGAAGGTGCACAGTAAATTACATAGCAACTAAACCAGTAGTTTTGAGATGATGCATACTATTTTTTTTTTATATTTGAAACTTTCAGCTGTTTTATATTTTTAAATCAGCGTATGTTTTCTCTCACCAATCTCACGTGGGTTGGGCCAAGCTATGGGCTGGTGAGAGGCCAAAGTTGAGAACAACGTGTCAGAGAACTCGGACATCAGCACGTCTACATCAAAGAGTGGATCCATCTCCATGGGGACAGGAGACTCGTGGCTCTTACGAGACACACGGCGAGCAGCCATCTCTTCATCCTGATAAAAGGAGGCGCGGAGTGTGTCTGGAAAGACTTCTCCAAACAGTGAAAACTGCTCCTCTGGCCCCTTTGATTGTTAAAAATGCAGAAAGCAAGCCAGTGAGTGACAAATGCATACAGGAGTCAGTAGAGCATAACTATGAAAATTAGTCCAGAATAAATAAATAGAATAGAATCTGAGATAAATTCTGAAATAGAATAGAATCTGATGACGTGGACGGCAGGCGAAGTTTTCACTTCCGGTCAATTTCCTGTTGTATCTGTTGCTTAGCAACCTGGAACCATAATATAAGAGTGTGATCTATCATAAACGACTGAAAAGAGCACATGCAAATTTACATTATCAGCGCTTAACCGCTGGATTAGACTTGACGTTAATCTAATCTAATCAACGGCGGGAAATGTGTTAATCATGCTATGTTTTAGAGGAAAATATTCACTTATGACACACCTAATAATGAATCATTCACATAGTGCAAGGAAAGATTAATTCAGATTAATTCTCAATCTTTAATTTCACCCAGATGTAAACCAGATGTTGACTTTGTTAGCATTTGAGTTGATATACGTAACATAGTACAATCTTGACCATACCTTGAGCAGACTTGAAAGGTCATCATCCTTGTGTTTCTGTAACTGTAACAGAATTTGTGTTATAGGATATATATTATAATGGATTAAAAAGCCAAAGTTTTTTTAGGATGTGACATATTGCTTCCAATACCACACCCTTTTTTTGAAGTATGTCCGCCATTTGTGATACTCTCTTATAACGATTTCAATTCTTCTTTTCCAATATTTCCCCTCTGTGGCGATGGCCTATAGAAGGTAAAGGGAGGTAGAAAAAGCAATTCAACAAAACAATTGAAGCACAGGGAAGGAATCCAAAGTTAGGGGTAAACGGAAATAGAACTGCAACAGAGAAGAACATGCAAGACTGGCAAAAACAAAGTAAATCAGTTGTGGTGATGTGAGGGGAAAAAAAGATCAAAGGAAGGAATTTGGTTACTAGAGAGAAACAACAGTAATGGAAGTACTGCTCAAATGCTGGTTATGCACAAATCACACGATTCTTCTGTCCTTACCTCAGCAGGTCGATGGACTTCTGTATCTATAGTTCCATCAAGTGGAGTCACAAAATGACAAACAGGATTCTCCCTTTTCTCCACATCTGAAATGAGAAAAATGACGTATTTACATTTACAGTTGTAAAGGTTACAAATATGACAAATAATACCTAAGGTGACTGTTCTGTGGTTGAGGGTTCATTAGCTCTGAATAGCCTATACATGTTAAAAGAGTTACTGTTTACTGAGACTGAAGTGAAATTATTCTCAATGCCATCATTGAGGATCAGATCAGTTAATACTAAAAGAATAATAGTGTTATTCACTGAAATTGTAATTCTTATTCTGCCCACTTGGTCTTCAAGTGTTAAATTCAAGAATAAATAAATACTAAAAAAATACTAAAATACCAAGAGCAAAACAATACAAAATAAACAGGGCAACAAAGACATAATGCAGTGGAAACAGAAACTCGTAATCAGCATGTTTGAACGCCAAGGAGTACAACTGAGTTTTCAAATGTGATGTAACACAGGTAAGGTTTGGGAAGCTCTAACATGAGGTGGAAGATGGATCCACAGCGTGGGCACTACAATGGAAAATGATCTACAGTATCTCCTTGGGATTTCAGCTTTGTGTTTGGGATCTTAAGAAGTGACTGGTCAGTCGACCTCAGGACGCTTGTAGATTATTTGGGAGGTACAAGTTCCGATATGTACAATGGTGCCAACCCATTTAAAGAATTTAGGACGTTTTGAGACAGGTCTAAAATTAGGGGGGAAAAAAAGGTGTCAAGGTTCGGCATTTTAATCAAGGGTTCCACCACTGCATGTTTGAAATAAATCGGAACCACACCTGCGGCAAGACTCTGATTTATGATGGACATTGGGCCCAATAGTCTGCCAGGCTTCCTTGAAAAGGTGTGGTGGACTGGTGGTACAATGTGAGTAGGACAAGATGCAGGTTTTAATTGAGAAACAATTGTTTCGAGGTGGGGGGATGACACAAACTCTTTAAAAGCAGCAGAGCAGGTGACAGTTATGGAAGGATCAAAAGAGGGCATTACAATCTGAGCTCTAATAGAGGCAATCTTATCAATAAAAAAAGTGTAGAGATTTTTCACACATCTCTGGTAAAGCATCCATTCTGGTGTGTTACAGAACAAGGGGTTTGTGTGGCAGTTATTTGAAATTATATCCAGGGGGAAAAAATCATCCTTTCTGTTTTTACAGTCTTTTGATATGCTGTCCAGGTTAAAGGCTTCCCTCATAATTTCAAATGACACGTGTAACCTTATATTTATTCCACTTGCGCTCTGCTGTCCTGCATTCTCGCCTGCCAGCACAAGTAATGTCATTTAGCCATGGTTCGGAGTGTTGTTTGGGATGCATGGCTTTAAGTGGAGCTACGGTGTTAGGAGCGCTGGTGCAGGTAGACAGAAATGATGAGGTAAAAATCCTCTGTATTCAAATGAACACAGGGCCCAGTGTCAGAATGAATATTCTGAAAGGTAGTCGAGAACTGCTCAGCAGTGGAGGGGTTAATCATACAGCACAGGCTGGCCAGGGCGAGTGGTTTTGCACTCAAATAGGGGAGCGAGATGTCAAAGAACAATGACATGTGGTCAGAACAATAGGATCACCAACTCAAACATTAAAATCAGGTAGACCAAAGGATAAACCCAGATGGAGAGTGTGCCCATGCTCGTGGTTGGGGCCTGTTGCATGCAGTACAAGATTAAAAGCATCAACAGTGTTCAGAAAATCTCTGGGCAGGGGATTAGAAGGGCAGTCCACATGAATGTTAAATTCGGGGTACAGGGGACACCAATGACAGTTGTTTGCAAAGTACATTGTTTTTGAAGAACAATCGCTACACCTCCTCCATGGCGTGACCACGGTGAGCTAAAATATGAACAGTTAAAAGGGCAGTGGTTCAGGGGTAAAGTAGCCGGAAGTAGCCGGAAGGTTCCCAGTTCGATCCCAGGCTTCCCCAGAGTCCTTGAGCAAGACGCTGAACCTTCAATTGCTCCTGATGTGCAGATTGGTGCCTTGCATGGTTTCCTCCACCATCAGTGTATGAATGCGTGTGTGAATGGGTGAATGAAATGCACAATCTATGTAAAACGCCTTGGATAAAGGTGCTATATAAATGCACCATTTACCATTTTAGCAGCTCCGAGATGGCGGAAGACTCACCAATATGTAGCCAGATTTTAGTCAAGAAATGAAAATCCGTCCATTTGTGTTGAAGAACTCCTTCAAGAAAGCGGTCTTGTCATTGTGCCTACGCGATCTAGCATTGATCAGTGCCGGGCCTTAGATGTCGCTATCGGGTTGGGGGTGCCCATTTCAGTGCTTGGTGGTCATATACTAGTAAAGAGTCGATGTTTCCAATGACAAGTGTAAGGGACAGCACAAACCCAAAAACAGCTGAGTGGGACAAACGGCGTGCCACACACACTCTCTCACGCAGACTCACATTACAAGAATACCAAACAGGATACCAAACACCTGACTTAGTGGAGGAGGACTCTTACATTGCATATACCAGGCTCTCCAGATGGCATTGTTGAGACGAATCTTGTCTCTCCACAACAGTTTCAGGCCTTTGAAGTTTTTCCATTTGGGAGATACCAAGTTGCCACTGAAAAAGGAGAAGAAAACAACACTGTAAATCAATTTCTCATGAACATGCACAAAACATGAACTAAATCAACTAATTACAATTAACAATTCTATAACTGGATGAGCTGCTTGTCCTGATTGCAAATGGTGAAAAATATAAAGAAAGTACAGAATGAAGTCATACACCCATGACCATTGACCAACACTGGTAACACTTGGCCACGGTCAAGAGCTTGTCAAAAGTATGTTTGGTGCAGAGGAAGTTCCTGACCACCACTGTGGAGACAAGGGGCACTATTTTGCGGGTACCAAGACTTGGAGGTGTGGCCAATGCTGTTTGGCCACTCAAAACAGCATTGGCCACGCCTCTAGGTTTTTACTTTACTTCGTTTATTTTGACGGGACAAGCATATTAAGGAACATTACAAATAAATGCAACATAAATACACCAGAATTAGCAAAGATGCTAAATTTCATCCGTAGTCCCCAAAGTTTAGTCATAATAGCCTGACTTAAGAAGCTCCAAATAGGGCCCTAGGTGTTTGAAACTTTGAATAATCCATTGTGCATTCATCCATATTGGCCGAGCGGTCGGCAGAACCGGTCAGGGATCATGCGATAGGAGTTCTTTGTACCTGCACTAGCGACTCTTACAGGTTGGTCAAGGACTGTGTGTACTGTAGGGGTGTTGAACTATGAGGAATAGGGTTTTCCTCTGTTCACATTATGTCCTCCCGGTGAAGCTATTCACTGGCAGGTGAAAAGAAGCGACAGGTGATTTCCTGTGTATCTGAGGAGGCATGTGTCGCTTTCAATACCATCCCTAGAACCAACCGGTAAAGGTCAGCAGTGACATTGTGACAATATTACACAAGTGTACAGAAGAACATTGTCCAACTGTCCATTAGCTATATCTACGACCTACCAGATACAGCATGACTGGCTAGCCCTGTGGTAGCCTATACATAACATGTAGGAGATATTGTGTTAATACACACACTATAATAGAGGTGAGTGCCACACATCGTAATATTTATTTTTAATAGAGTAGGAAGGTTTTTGTTTGTCTTTGGTCAGGTTAGTTATTTTACTATATTTAGGTAGTAGGTTTTGCTCAGAAATATGACTCGCACATCCTGCATGACACCACGACAGTGGTGCCTCCAAGCAAGTAAATAAAGCGGTACAAGAGATGATCCGTTGGATCCCTGAAGTGAAGACCTGTCTATATTAACGCATGGCTGGGGGCATCATGGAAGCAGAGTGTGACAGCCGGGCCCATACGATTCAACTGCTACATCTGGAACTTGGTAGCAATGGACTCTGCTGAACCGCCTACATTCTGGGGTCAGACGCTTCGAATCATGTTCGGCTTGGCATGTGAGTGTGGCGAGTCTGACCAGATTGTCAAACGTTATATTGCCACCTTCCCCCTACACAGACAACCTTCAGAAGCCGGCATCTTCTAGCATAGGACCAGAGAGACAAGGGCATGGAGCAGTAGTAGCTAGAGAAGAGCACAGACCATGTCTCATCAACTGAATGATCGACATGTCTCATCACAAGCTCATAGTTATGTGAGTGAGTTATCTAATAAGATCACTAAGTTTGTGACTATCCATTGAAAGACGAAGACAGGTTATTTTAATTCCTGAAATATAACTGTTTTGAACATACAAGGTATGATTACAAAACACTAAGAATTTAGATTTCCTGAGATTAAATATTAATAAGAGCCATTGATTGTCCTTCTGTAAGTAAACATTCCCACAGACATACAATACAGTAGGCAGCTTACGGTATATTTACTTTTGCATTTGGGGGATGAAAGGGGAAGGTTACCAAAACTGGTATTCCCTTCCTATTCTATAAATAGAAGAAAGTCAGAGGGAGATCCTCAGAGCAGCTGGCTTTTCACCTACAGCCATAAAAAGAGAAGCAAGCCTGCCCTGCTGTACTGTATAACCAAAACACTTATTGTGACACACCTGTTTACTTTGGAAAATATCACTGAAAACCCATTACTTAAAATGTACTCTCTCAAAGATTTGATTGAGATACCACATTATGCCATTTCCCAATTCCCACCCAGTTTGCCAGCATGCTTAACAAATCATAGAGGTTTCTAGGCATGAACTGAATGAAAGCAGCACACTTGAGGTTGGCAATAAATTCACAATCTATGCTAAACAAACCCCAATATTTTGATTTGGTATAACTAAGAAAGCCTTTTTGTGTGTATGTTGCAATGATCTTCCTAATCGCTAAAGGGAATCATTAAGGAACCAGAATTGTTAAAATCCTAAATCCAGACATTTTCCCAATCTAACGTGGTCAAGTTCATACAATAGAACCATTTATATCCTGTCAGGATGTCTCCTTAAATGCTCTCATTCATTCACAAAGTGCAATTACTCACTTTATGTGCAAGAAAATTATATAAGGAAGCCACGTGACTGATTCACTTGCCAGATGTGACCTCAGAATTATTAACACTTAAAACTTAGGGATGCCAGAATTGTTTATTTGTTCATTTTTATCATGCGTCTTCCTTCTCTTATGTTAACTTCGTACACTATGTACAATACGCTAGCAACTCAAAGGCCCTTAAAACAAGGCTCCAGACTTCCCAAAACAAACTGGTCAGGCTCCTACTTGGCCTCACCCCACCTCAGTGACCTCACCCCTGCCCACTTTGACAGGCTGGAATGGCTTAGGGTCGATGACAGAGTACAGCATCTTGCAATGGGTCTGGTCCACAAGATTCAATACACCATCAAGATACCCATGTACCTGTCTAGATACTTCCTTAATGTAAACGAAGTCCACACCCACAACACCAGAGGGAGTGCAACAAACCATGTGCAACCCAGATTCGGCACTAAAAAAGGGACAATTATTTTCGCTCCTATGCCACCAAAATGTGGAACGCCCTAACAACAGTCATTAAGACATGCAAATCCTTGACTACTACAAAATCGCTCTCAAAGGGCACCTACGGACGGCTGCAATTCGAAACTGGCCCCCGTAAAATCTGAATCCCCCCACCCCTTTTTCCCCTCACTGTATATGTTTCTTTTCCCTTTTTACCTCCTTTATGATGAATTCCTGTTCGGTTCTTTGGCTATATAGAAGTGTCTATTTGTACAGCTCTAAATGTTTTGAGGTGGACCCTCTTGTAAACAAGTTTAATGCTTTATTGGGTCGTCCACTCACAGTTAACAGTCTTTGTATTGAGTTGTGATTGAAATGTAGTATGTACTGTAATTCTGCAAACTGTTAATAAATATTTCAATCAATCAATAATGGCCCTGGGGCTGATGGGTTTTGATGTCACTCCAAAAGACCTTGATAATTCTTTACATATGCTAGCACTGTGTTATTTTTCACGTGTTATTAGATTAATAGATAGATAGATAGATAGATAGATAGATAGATAGATAGATAGATAGATAGATAGATAGATAGATAGATAGATCTACTAGTGAAACCAGAGTTTATAAGGCTCAACATGAGAGTACTAGTTATCTCATTTTGTGAGTTCAGAGGAAAGAGTCTTTAACATGACTGACCAAATGCTATTGCAGTAGCCATGGTTCATGACTGAGAGTCATGAAGTAAGTGCACCCTGTTTTTGGCGCTCGCTACATTTACAACTTTTACGTATATATAAACATTCTGATTTAAAATATAAAGTACTCACAATTTGTCCCACGGGTGTTCGTTAGCTGCAGCACCAGCGATTAGAATTTCTGCATCCAGCGTTGTTTAATAAAAAGCATTTTTATCCGAGCTGTTATTTTGCCATTGGCTTTCAACTACGCGCCCCTATCGGTCGGGAGGAGGGTGGCACTCGGTGTGTTCGATATATGTACGCTGACCGCCCTGCCAATACAGACCAATAGGCGAGTGCGCTCCCGGTGTGCAACTGTGGATTTCCCAAACGAACCCCGTTTGAAAAAAGTAGCCGGGGCGCTCGGATAAAAATGCTTTTTATTAAAGAACGCGGGATGCAGCAATTCTAATCGCTGGTGCTGCTACTAACTAACACCCGTGGGACAAATTGTGAGTACTTTATATTTGAAATCTGAATGTTTATATATACGGAAAAGTTGTAAATGTAGCGAGCGCCAAAAACAGGGTGCAGTTGCGTCATGACTGTCATGATAATCATCATGGCAGTCATATTTCAGGGCTACTATTGCAGATAGTGTAAGACTCGTGACTTTGGGCGTGTAGTGGGGAAACTGGAAGACTGGTAGTCAAGTCACTTCAAAAACTATTAAAATTGGATAATGTAACTGCGGCACTACGTTGGCTCCAGTGGGCGACCAGTGTCCCCCATCAGCCTGCTGCAATTAACATATAATAGATAACGCTATGGCAACATTTGCAGGCAAATCAATGGCAATTATAGTACATGATGTTACACATTTGAGGGTGTCAGAAGGATCGGACACCGCCATTTGTTTACCTGTATGCAAGGGTCATACACTCAAAAAGCTTTGTCAGCGACGCATCTATGGAAAGATGTGATGTAAAGGTCTTCCCAAAATGATAGGTCTGACATGTTTGTTTGTTGACTGTGTCGAAGTCGTAGCCCTTTTTCGGGGGGTGCTCAATGTGGGGCGATGAGACCATGAAGTGCCCGCTGTGAATTATCTGAGATTCTCGTCCATCGCACTTTTTGAATCCCAGGTTAGGTTCCTCTGCGTCGGAGTCGTCATCCTGCTCCTGTTTTATAGAACGCCGATATTTCTGTCGTAGTTCTCTGGTGGCCATGTCGTTGCTCAGACAAATAGCTAACGTTAGCTAAAAAGCTAGCTGGCTAGCTATCTAACGTTAAGCATGAAAACTCTTCCTTTCATGTGGCTTGCTAAAGGAAAGGTGTGTGGAGATACGTAGAAGGTACAACAAGACGTTATTTGTTTGTGCCCCATCGACTTGGAGTCGTCGCTTCACACATTTTGGATGGCTATTAAAAACGCGTTATCCTATTCCACTTGTTGCTGCCTTATCTGATAACTGACGTTACGTTAGCTGCCTGCCATCAACAGAATAACCAGCTGACAAAAGTGTTTATTTTCCTCAGAGCAGGAACTTGCTGCGCCTGGAGGAGTCTCTGATTGGCCAGAGTCATAGCTACACCCTCTCAAGAACTTGGAATGACCAGCCCCAACGGGCTGATTGGTTTCTTGAACCGAACGCACACTATTTTGTAAGGCGGGTAGCCATTTAAGTTACATTTTATATAACATAAATAAATGGCACATTAAATAAAATATACAATTTACAATAGTTTTCATGGCCCATGTGTTCATATCACCATACGCTGACCATACCATTTCAAAATGTAGGCCTATAGTGTGAATAGAATAGAATGAAATTGATCACCAAATATGAATGGTTATTTTTCTGTTGTGTTTTGCTTTTACAAAATAATAATAATATATACACGAAACCGGTCCGATTTGTGGTGTATTTTATCGATTGAGTCACCAAAAAATATTTTTTAAAGCTTTTTTCATCAATTTAAATGTTCCCTTTAATATTGTGTAAAAAATACATGGATTTTATCTTCATATTAAGATAAAAATCACACCTGTGTGAAGTGAGGGGCGCTCTTATCATCTTACAACATCGAGGAGGGAATTCGGTATAGTTTGGAGCAGCTATAAATGTTACCTCCCAGTTCTGGGGGTCGGGGGGCCCGGGGTCAAACTATCTACTTTCCAATATAACATGGTAAAATATGTGACTCTACTGGCTCGCAGACTGATACTGTTGAATTGGAAACAAGCACAGGTTCCCACTCACACTACACTTATGAAAGATGTTATGCACTACTTGCAATTGGAAAAGATAAAGTTTGAATTGAGAGGGAGTGAAGATAGATTTTACCAGACATGGCAACCCTTCATTGACCATTTCAATATGTGCACGCTAACCCCTCCTACACAATAGATAACATAGAAAATTGGAAAGAAAAGTAAAGAAAAAAAAGGAACTGAGGATTTTATTTTATTTTATTTATTCTCATTTAAAAAGAAATGTCTGTAATTCTGTTAATTTACAACAACGTGTTGGGAAAGTTTTGAGAGCAAGAGTGTCTGTCCTGTGGTCTTTGTTTTGTTTGTCTGTTCACATTTGTCGTTTAACTGTTTTTTCGTTTTTATCACATTTATATATCTTTTTTATTATGTATTGTATGTGGAATTTACATTACCTGTCTTTATCTTTCATTTTATAACTGAATAACTCATTATTATTGTCAAAGATTGTCATATAAGTTGTCATATACAAAAAATGCCTAATAAAAACAGTATTAAAAAAAAAAAAAATGTTACCTCCCAATGTATGAATGAATGAAACATTGTAAAGCGCTTTGAGCACTTGGAAAAGCGCTATAAAAATGCAATTCATTAGAGTAGTGGCCATCTTGAGTAAAAACTAATCACAACCCGTTAATAACGGTGTTGACTCAACCCTGTTATCATTTTCAACCCCATTATTATATTATTATAGATATAAAAATACGGTACATACAAATATTAATTGAATGCCTGAGATGGGAAATTATGTTTTTCTGATAGCTAAAGATGCCCTTAATATTGTGGGGTATTCAGGAAAGTAAAACCTTTCGGTCAAATTTTCAACAAAAAAAGGCCAAATCGTATACCGGTTTCGTGGAATGACTATATATACTGGCAAACTACAAAATGAAATGCATTCAACTCAGTACATTAAGAAAAACAATCCAATCAGGACACAAACAGACTGCTGTTCTGGTCTTTCACTCTGGAGCGGATGACTTTGAATATGATGGGAAGCCCAGGATATGACTTGTAAATGTCTCCATGGATATCTCTTCTGGAATGACGGTCACCAGAGCTTGTTCTGAATACACACACGCGCAAGCACACGCGCAAGCATATGCACGCACGCACATATACACATACACACACACACACACACGCACACACGCACACACACACCACAACAACAACAACAAACACCACCAGGTGAGTGGTGTGGTGTAATAATGAAATATTACAATTAATATATGCAGCTACTGGAGCTTTTGTACAGACCTTCACATTTATTGGTTTCAAGGTCAGGCCTTTGCTCCTTTGATCTCAAACCTAAAAGTGTTGTGAAACACTCTGCCACCTCATCCTCAGTCAAGTGTTCCCCTGTCAAAAATAACAAAACAATTATGCTCCTTCAACTATGTATATGAAGTCACGCAATACTAATAGACTGCATTATTAATTCAAAGGCAGTCTAATCACAACATTCTGCCTGAATATATGCAACAAACCTCTGGCCTGTAGAAGTTCCAAAAGCTTGTCTTTCTGTAGCACAGGCTCCCCCAGCTCATGACAGTCACACAGGACCTGAAATGTTTGAATGAGTTGCTCATCCTTGGAACTGCAGGCTGGCCGGTGGTTGATGTAGAGTTTAATAAACTCCTCCAAGTCAATGTCAGTCACATATTTTCCAGTTTCAGCATACCTGCTGAACTTGACCTCATTCTTCATGTCTTCCAGCTTGAGAAAACAAAACATCTAGGCTATAGTCATCCATTCATATGGTGTACATACTGTAGAGTACAAAGTACATGAATGCACAATGCAATATAATATATTTATAAAGGTGATGGGTACAACTGTAGACAATTTCAGCTGAAGTTAAACATGTTTATTATGACAGCTAGGTTTATTGAGGAGGCAAAAAATGAACATTCTACACATTCTACCTCTTGCTCTGTAGTGAAGAAGCCTAGTGCCCGCATTACAAAAGGCACCTCTGTCAAGGGAATTTGGGTTGACACCTGTCGAGTCTCCATTGTGTCAATGCCCTGATTACGCAACTGACAGTAATAGAAATAGTCTTCCATTTCCTAAAACAGAACCATTTTTATTTCAGTTAAGTGAGAAATGAGTGATTGTACACAGAAATGAGCTAAAATAATGTGATTAAATGTGAAATTTGAGAAAATGAAATAAAATATGAAAAAGTATATTTAGCTCACTCTGTAGAACTCCCCCTCTCTCCCTCCTTCTAAAAGTGTGTAGTAAGGCAACAGGTCTTTACCACCGAGGGCTGCTGCTGCTTCTAATGTACTGTTTACAACAAGAAAACATCTTACTGCTCATTAACTGCAAAAAAGAAATAGGACTATCGTGCCCATATAATTCTTTGGGTTAATCAGAGTGGTGATATCAAACCTTACTTTAGGCAAATTTCCCATGAAAAGACAGTGCTATCAGATCCCCCAGCAGTAAAAACAAATCGACCATCATAGGAGCAGGCCAGAGCAGACACCCCTGTCGGATGGCAGATCAAAGCGTTGGATTTGTATGGGTTTCCATCGATGGGCATAATTTGGAGACCCACCTTGAATGAAGGAAAAATAATGTTATCTTTTTTAATGTGATTAATTAGATTGAACAACACATTTTCATACAACGAATGTAATGTAATGTAATTTAATTTACAAAATAAGTGACACAGCTCTACAATAAATACACGACAAAAACAGGACATAGAGTAATAGTGGTTAATAAAAAAGGTAGAAATAACCTTATTGTTTGTGATGTATGCCAGGTAATATGAGCTTGTATCATGTTCCTTAGACATAGGAAGCATGACAATCTTCTCAACTGGAGAACCATATGTTGGGCCAAGGAGCGTTTTTCTAAATTTGAAAAAGGCACCGTAAATTGAACATTTAATGTGAAAAGAATCAAAGAATGGTACTGTACTAAGGTTTCTCAAATGAATTGATTGTTTTTGTTATAACATCAGACCTGCACATTTTGGTAGTGCTGTTGAATAGCTTCATTTTAAATTGGTCTGAAGCAGTGAGAAGAAAATGCTCTGTGGTGAGGGGTGGATACCAAGTCATGCATGTTGGCACAGCACTTTGCTCAATTTGTTCAGAGCTTAAGATCAGAAGGTTGTTCTCCTTGCTGTTGTCTAGGTCATACTCCACCTATCATACAGACACACACAAATTAATATACATATAAAAAAATGATACTAAAGGTATGTAGAACAGTGACACAAGCCACTCAAATAATTCCCACTCACCAGCCTTCGGTCCATGCCCAGAGAGAGCAGTCTGGGTCGGGTGCTGTCCAGGTAAACCCCAAACAGAAGGTCTTTAATGGGCTTGTAGTGGGAGTGGTGTCGGCCAACATAGCTCCAATGCTGTAACCCATTATTAGTCTGCAAGTGGAACACCATCACTGCTTTCCCAGCATCCTAACAGTGACATCAGAAGTGAAGGATTTTATCATCTAAAAAAATATGACAAGCCATTGTTCCATTTCTTCCTAACTTAGTTGTTCACGTGTGATTAGATTAATAGATAGATAGATAGATGATACATTATTCATGTGCCCTGTCGCTGCAAACCGACAACCATATCTCTTTCGATACACATGGAGTCGCCAGCCACTTATTTTCAACTGACAGTGAGGAGTGTCACGAGAGAGCATGACCTTGACCCCATACCAGTTCCACTCCCCAATGAACAGGCACCCGACTAACCTGTCCACTCCCTCCCCAACAAATATGTAGATAATCGTGTTTGTTGGACTGCCTGGCCAAGCCGAAGGCATCATGGCAGAACTGAACCCCAGTTTTCAAGACACCAAGAATAATAATGATTTGCTTACCGCAGTGGCAAGATACTGTGAGTCTGAAGAGAAAATGATGTGTGTGATGCAGTGTTGACTGTAACTGAAACACTCCTCTGCATCACTTTGTAGTGTACAGGCATCAAGCACATGGACTGCTCCACTGGCAAAACCAACAGCCAGGTGAAATCCTAATCAGACATAAAGACTGTTACATTGCAACATAATCTAGATAAAAGTAGTAATAACTATTATGTGATAAGATAAAAATGGCAAACACCACAGCTAAATGGAACAAATGTTAAGTAATTGTCTGCTTCTACCAGAATAATGGACAGAGTAATATTTTGGATCACCTTGGGGATCAAAGGCAATACACTGAATCTGCTTCTCTGTATCAAAGACCCTGCTGGAGATGGTCACTTTGCTGTTATAGTCCCACAACTTCAGAATGCCACTGTGACTGCCCATTGCAACAACCGGTTGCTTGGGATGGCAAGTTAATGCATGCAGGGGTTTACAATGTTCGCGTAACAGCGTTTGAGCCACACCATCTTGTGTATTTATATGTACCACTGTTGAAGTAACCGTGCTCACAAGAACGTTTCTACAGGAGAGAAGAGTAAAATGGATGAAAATCAAATGTTGGTTGTTTTGTTGTGTGACACATTACTGATTTAAAGTCGACACATAAAGTAGACATATTTCTCACACCTGACAATGAATGGCTTGACCTCCACAGTGCCTTCCTTTTGACATCCTTGAGGAGTCTTGGGTACACACTCTTTGGAAAAAGAGATGGACGTGATTGCATCCAGGCAGAATTCTCTGTAGCAGCCCAAAAGCTTTATGTTCTCATCATAAAATTTTATCTGGCCCACAGTGTCCCCTGTTACAATACATCTGTGAAATCATAGAGAAAAAAACAAAAGTGAGAGACCAGTAATTGATTGATTGATTGAAAATTGATTGAAAGCTACATATCAAGTAAACAATGCTGCTGTATCTATTAACACTATATTGGCATTGAGGACCTGTCAGTTCGAGTGAGCACAGTGATGGGTTCTTTCTGGAGGGGAATGAGCTTGATGGCTTCTCTAACGAGGGTTCTGCTCGGAGCAAAGCCTCTAACCATGTCCCACAGTACAAGGTTGCCTGCAGAAGTCGCTGTTAGGGCCTGAGCCCCCTTCCAATGAAACACAGACTGGCTGAGAGACCCCACAGCCTTTCTGAAAGTCTTACAAAGGACAACAACATCACTGAAGAGATTGGGCTAAAGTAATGAAAGGAAAATAGTGAACCATCCATCAAAACTTTTAATTTTAATTACACCTTTGCAGAATTTCACCCAATAATATCTCTACCTTGTCATGGAGCTCAGGGGCGATGTATTCCAGACTTGTCTTGGTCTGAAAATGAACGACTGTTTACGGCGGCCTCTATAAAAACGGTGTTCGATTTTCACTGTAGTGACACAGATTTATGGTACTTACCCTTTTGTAAAATAGGACTTGGCTCACACTGCTGCTGAGGAGCTCAGTGTCATCATTTGGATTGAAAATAATGTACCTCTGAAAAGGAGCTAAAATCAGGAAATGTAAAATATACATGACAGAAATGTGTAAAAAATAATAGAAAACGACGGCCTTACTTGAAATCCATGATCAGGACAGAGTTCAGTAACCCACAAAGGCTCTTTTAGATCATTAGTCCAATCCCAGATACATACACACTGTAATGACACATCATCAGTCTGGTTACTATAATACAGATTCAGCTATATTTGTAGTTTGTTGAGAATTTACCATTGTCACTGCAATGATACATAAAACATGTCTGTCACTTTGTCTACTATATATTAATTTAAATTGCAATTACTTGAAAGGAATTAATTGCGACCGCAGGTCACAGTTAAGAGTTAACTATGAAATCGTGCATTTCCCGTCAGTTGGTTCCCATCAGTTGGTCACAGTTGGATATTCCTGTCTTACCTGCTTTCCTAATAAATATTGGTACTCTAGCTATTGGTGTGTGTGGCCACCTTCTTGTTTATTCAAGATCTCCTCTACAGTTTTCTCCCGTGTGCCGGCACCGCCACAAGGACTTTGGTGTGTGTAGAGCCTCTTTGTACACACCCGATATATGGTCATGCCTCGTGACATCACTTGATTCATCAATATTGGCCAGCAACTCTACATCTCACCTCAAACCTCAAACCCTTAGATATCCATAGCTGAACTGTTCTGATTCATATTGATGATTGATTCTTCCCCACCCATCCTTCCTCTTCGATGTCTCCCTTTTGACTGATACCTGTCCATTTAAACTCTAGACGGTTATTACTAGTGCAGCCACGCCCGGCCGGCAGCCGGCAAAAACTAGAGTTATTCTCTCCCAGGCGTCTTATTGGTTATTCTAATTCTAAAAAGTAGCAATATTGTCTTCAGTTCAATCCATATTTGGACACAACTTGCTCATAGAGACTTGCTCATGTACTCGTGTTTATTAGATATTTAGGCCTCATGGAGGTTGCAGAGAGTCTAAAATCAAAAGATTCACTCTCAGAAAAGCATTAATACTGTAGATGTCAGATTAGAGTACACCAGAATTCTACTCCCATCGTGGGTTTTTCTTTATTGGTAAAGTTTTTGATAATTCAGTGTGGACTGTGGACTATGTTTTACTTTGTATTAAAATAAATTAATTGTCAATCTCACCTGAATTTCTTCAGCTCCTAGAGTTACCACGTGTTTGGCATCTCTTGACAATGCCATTGACACAACACCCCTGTCAAGGTGGCAGTCAAACAATGTGCGTACAGGAATCCTGGAAAATTGGCCAAATGTGTGCTTACAATCAAGAATGAAAATGTATATGTTAAGCATTTATTTCCTATGATGTACAACAGAAAGCTACCCTGAGTATGAGTCCCAAATAATAACCATGCAGCCTGGTCCTTTGTCTGCTGTCACCAGCCAGCGTCTGTCCTCACTCACACACAAACAGGAAATGGGGCTACAGTGACCCTATGAAGAAAGGTTTCAAATTGTAACTACAAGGATAACCAATCACATATTATGACTGACCATGTTATTCCCAACTTTGATTTGAAAATGAATGTGTGGAAACTGAGGACTGACTGTAATGTTTACCTGAAGAAGGTGCTGGGAGTTGGAGGTGTGATTGTATATTATACCAACATGGGAACCAGCATACAGGATGACTAGCTGATCATGCAGGTCTTGCAGAATGAAGACAGGAAGGGTGTGATCTATGCCAAAAGCCCATTCAAGTGTCTGGATGCATGATTGACACATTTGCAGATATGTTACATACCCAAATATAACTTGTTGAGACAGATATAGTAAATAGTAGACAGTAGTAAGATATTATGTCAAGACATTATTACCAAAGGGTGTGCTTTGATGTGAGTTAACTTCTCCTTTGGCAGGAGTGTCTTTGTGGTAGCAGTATAGACTTGAGAGAGAAATGAATCCCCATTTATCATGGGATATGCCTCTGATTGCACATTCCCATCTCCATTACTCTTCTCTGCCTCCTCAATACTTTTCCAGTCCTCTCCTTGACCATTGCTTGGATGCTTGTCTCCCATAGAATCTTCTTGCTTTTCCTCTTGATGCCTTGCCAAGGGTTCGTCTTTCTCAGGCCCAGCATCTGACATATTAACTAAGCATATTTCATTTATCATTTTTAGGGCAAATTAATGTCACCATCATCCCACCTCCTCTCTATGCTCCTTCTCACTTATACTTGATTGCGTCTATGCTTGCAAGTTTAGCAACTAGCTAGAGTTAAAACAGATGGCATGACAACTTTAAAAGGGAATAGTAGCAATTTCAATAAAATTATCAAAGGTATTATAATAACTCATGACAAAATAGTATGTAACTTTAGAATTTGTAGATTAAATAGAAGAAGATGAAAAAGAAGAAGGAGAAGAATATACATTGCATCTTACCCAGAATGACAGAATAGCCACAAACTGCTACTGCAAGTCCACAATGTCTTTTAAGAAAAGCGTCTTGTTACCATAGTTACCTTCAGTGCATGATGGGAGGAGCTTCGCATGTAGGGACAGTCCTTGGTAGGGACCAGAGTAATCTAAATCTAGTAAGAAAGTGGCGACGCGCTTTGATCTCGCCGCAAAAGCAGGTGCCAAACATTGGAACTATCTCATTGAGATAGAATGAGCACTTCCGCATTCTATTGTTACAATGGGAGTCAACGCTAGTGTCGCCACTCTCTTACTATTCCACTCGGGTAGGGACCAGGGACCAATGCGCTCGCTCAGGAAAAATAATAATAATTTAATATTTGTTATATTTATACAGTTTTCCACAGAAATGTGCGTCCACATTGAAGTTAAATACAATTAAATAATATAGCATAATATAAATAAGGGAGCAAAATGTCTTTCAACGTTTCCTCCCTTTAACAAGTTTTTCCGGTGTTTCCGGTTGGGTCATATTAGCATACCGTCATAAGCAGCTGATCTGATCGTTGCTTTCCATTTCCTTAAGCCTTTTTATGAGTTTAGTTCAAGCCAGCTGTGTTGTTTTCACACTCAATCCTTTGCTTAGTTGCTATAAGTAATAATTATCTCATTATCAAGGATTTGGGGTTTTCTACTTTAGAGTTGTTGTAATAGTAGAACTATATATTATAGAGAGTAATTAAATAATCAAAGAAAGGAGGTCACGCAGTGGCAACATTTGAGTCTGACAGGTGAGTCAGTTGTAACTCTGGTTGTGTTGTGGTTTAGTTATTTGTTATGGTTAGGTTAGTTATAGTTATACGTTATTTGTTACGACCAGTGACAGTAGATAATAAAGAAGTCTACGAGGAAAGTTTATCAATATGCAACAGTTGCAAAATACAGCGACAGAGCCAACTACTGTGTATAAAGACGATTTGAGCTGACAGTTGTTTATTATTTCGTTACATAAACGCGTTACATAAGTATGCCGTAGTGTTCTACCTGAATGAATAGTGGCATTTTGACTTTCTGTGTTGTGGACGTGTCCATGAAAACGCATGTGGGGGCTTCACATTTCAAGGCAACTTGGAATTCATAGATAGTGATTCAAATATTAGGTTGTACATCATAGCTGGGCAAACTGGCGTTGATCTATTAAACCAGCCAGCCAGGTAGTGGCCATCTGTTTTATTTTATCTGTTGTATCTTGTTAAAATGTGTTTAAAAATACATGCATTATTTGCCACTTCCATATTGGCTAATGGCTACATAAATGAGCAGTGACATAAGTGCTACATAAGTGATCGGCTTCAATAAACATAACATTCTGTTTATTAAGTGTTTTTTTTTTTTTTTTTTTTAATGTTCAAGTGGGAGAATCAGGGGAGCCAGAGGAATGAGCTCTACAATGTGGACAGATAAGCAAAGAGGAATCCGAGTTTCTCAGGCAGAACTTCTTTGCAAGAATGTATGTGGGTATTATGGCAACCCTGCATGGCAAGGCTTTTGTTCCAAGTGCTGGAGAGAGAGAGCTCGTAAAGCTGAAGTTCAGAAACAAGACCCTTGGTAAAGCCAATTAATTCAATGTTATTTTTTATCATGTTGAACTTTCGGACTTTGACATTTTACAAATGGGAAATTAGCTTGAAGTTGTATCTCAAATTTTAATGTTTGCTCCTAAATGTGTCATTTTGTGTAGCCAGAAGACTGAAGGAACTCCTCTCACTTTCTCCAAATTTGAGGAGAAAAAGAGCAATGAGAAGGGTCGTCGAGTTAACACTATGAGGAGACTATTTTGGGGTGGGCCATCACCTCCAAAACGAGGTAATTATTTCTCAAGAAACATAGTTAAATATAATCCAGAGTGTTGTTGGCAGCACCATACAGTAAAATGTGTCCACCAAATTATCATTTGTCATATTTACACCTGCACCCAGCCACCCACCATGTTTATACTATTGTAATTTAATCCAGTGTTATATTCAGAACGACCACAGAATGTGGTGCAGGTCTAGCATCTCTGAGAGCTTTCCTACTTGGGAATAAATTGTCAAAATATTTAGTCTGTCTGCCCCAGCTGCTTGCCACTCAGGCTAGTATTTTTCTGTAGACATGTGCAGACTGAGAGCACACACTTTGTGTGACATTTTATGTAGACATATTCCACATTATCGCTGACTTGCTATTTGCATGAAAGCGATTGCTTGAAGTTTAGAGAAGTGGACTTTTGACAAAGACAAAATCAATAGTGTAATGGTTCATTTCTTCTTGTCTTTTCAGAGTCTTCTGAAAGCCAAATAAATGCCTCGAAAGCTTACCAGAGCCTTGAGGTAGGAGACTTCACTGGTTTCTTGAAGCTACTCCGGAACCCTTCCTCACAGCGTTTACAGTCCCGCTGCACAGCTTTTCTCAATACAGTGGAGGCTTACCATGTAGCTATCTTTTTCATTCTCTCATTGTCATAAATATAATAATTCCACCACAAGATGACTTGTGAAAATGTACTTTAACCGCTGACTAAAGTGTCATAAATTTATAGGACCTACCAGTACAAAAGCAGTCTGACCTTGTGCAAGATTTCTACCAGAATATTGCTGAGTATTTTAGTGGTGAGTACAAACAGATTTAAAACTTGTTTCAATTCTCATTTCATTCTGTTAGCAGAATATTAATGCTTGTATTTGTGTTCTACTTTAGGTTTGAGTTTGACTGAGGCTCAGGTTTCTCAGATGATGGAACATGTAGAGAAGCTAATAATGACTCGTTTGCACAAATGGGTTTTCTGTCATGATAGCTGTGATGATGAACAGAAGGATCTAGCTCTCCAAAGGAGAATAAGGCAAGTTGAACATAAGTTCAGTTGTATGTCCTTGCCTTTGCCACTTAATCCAATTTGTACCTATTTTTTTATTTTGCCTCTGAAAAAAATGTTGCCTGTAGCATTTATCTTTGATGCCAGTGCCATGGTACTCCGTTATAACTGTTGTGATGTTTTGCTACTGTAGGTCCTTAAACTGGGTTACTCCCCAGATGCTGTGTGTACCATTTCCGGATCAAAATGCTGCAATCACGGTCGACCCCTTTCTACCTGCTATAACGGGTGATTCTCAAATTCAGTACTTTGAGGGAGAAAAGTAATACTCATTAGACGATAATGACTTTCACTATACATCTATGTATCCTAGCGTTTCATGTCTACTAAGTCTTCTGCCCTTTGTTTCAACAGCTATAATTGAGATGGATGCCAAACGAGCACCTCAGGACAAGCTTGCATGTGTGTCTAAATGCAGTCAGCACATCTTTGAAGCTCTTTCCACTTCAAATTCAGAGCCGGCTAATGCTGATGATTTTCTGTCTGGCCTAATCTATGTGGTGCTTAAGGCCAACCCACCTCGACTCCACTCAAACATGCAATATGTGATTCGCTTTGGCCTGCCCCACAGTCTAATGGCAGGAGAGAGTGGCTACTATTTCACAAATTTGGTTAGTTTACTTACTGCAATCATAATGCAAACTCGTATTGGACCAACCACAGCAATGGTTTTGGTATTGAGTATGATTCATGTTTGTTATTAATATGTTCTGGTATTCCATTTTAGTCTTGTGCTATAGCCTTCATTGACAAGCTGGATGGGCCTGCACTGAATCTCAGTCCAGAGGTGTTCGAAGGCTACATGCTGCAGCGCCATGCTCCCTCTGTTCACAGAGGAAGTGAGAGGAAACGGATTGCCAGTGAAACACAAGATCTGCTGCATGAGCTGAAGGGTAGACAGGAAAAGCTGGACCAGGCAATGAATGCTCTCAAATTGCAGTTACAACACTGGGAACAAGCAGTTGAGGCTCAAGTGGACGATGCAATAGCCAAGTCTGTTCTACTACAAAGAGAGATAACGGCTGAATGTGAGATGTCAAAATGTTGCTCATCCTCTGGTCAAGCTGTAGCCTTGCAGGAGTCGGTGCTGGTGCTCAGGGATCAAGATAGCTGTCCACTAGATACAGATTGTTAGAGACTTGCTTGATTTGGTAAATTGGCTGTGACATAACAAGTTGTCAATTTTCAAACCAGTGCTAAATGCAAGACCCCCAGGAGTACTTGAGGGAGTTCCAGGGGGGACCCAGCTAAATGATAATTTGGAACCAAATGGACCCTTATGGGTCTGTAACTCGGAGTGTACAAATGGACCTGGTTCCATTTGTACGCTCTCAGAGTTAAATTAGCATTGATTTTACAATATAAATTGGGGGTCCCAGAGATAGAAATGCTATTAAATGGGGGTCCTTGAAATTAAACGGGTTGAAAATCACTGCTAGAGCCATAAATCTTTTCTCTTATGGGGGGTCCCTGGCATATATTTTCAAACAGGGGTCCGCAGGCTAATTAGTGTCAATTTGGGGGTCCTTGACATGAAAAAGTTTGGGAACCACTGTTTTAAATTAATACATATTGTGAAGAGCCTCCATTGTTGTGCCTTTTTTTTGTGCATACAACCATAGTAACCAATTATTTGTCTTAGATACTAAGTTCATGTCGGCTTCATAACTTGTACACATTTTGCTGTTATATGATTTTCACTTTAAGGAGAATTATTATTTTGTGCATATTCCAGGTGGGTTGGCATTGAGGTCTGTAGATACTAGTGAAAAGTATGGTTAAAGCACTAAGTATTGTTAAGCATTTAGGTCAAACAGCACTTCATTGATTGATTTGAATATTCACTTTCTCAACCAGTGTGCCTTATGGACTTTCGTGAAGCAAAAACCTTCGAGGAAAATGACATTTTAAGATGTCAATTTATCAACTGGGATCACTGAAAGATAAATAATTATGCCTTCAGCAGAAGAACTTACTACAGTAGTGGTTAACTTAGTCCAGGTCATCTGTACTTAGAAGAATATATTTTTCTGACTGTTTGAATGGTCTGAACTGTTTACATGATTATATCAACATAATATTAAAGTTATTGATTTGTATGATGTGATACTTTCAGCGTCTTGTGTATTGATATGAATTAAGAATATATTACTATACATTTTCAAGGATTTGACATTGAATCAAGTAGTTTTACTGATGCATGGGATTCATTGAATGTGGACGTGTATAAGTTACTTGGCACTCAGAATCAGCATTAATATATATATTTTTGTCTTAGGTGCTTCTAAAATAGCATTTTAAAGAGATCCACTACTGTGGCATGTTAAACAAAAATGTCACTGTTGAAGAGACCTACCGATATTCATATTTCTGAATCAGGGCTCTTGGTTAACTTTATCACCACCATCCTCCTGGAACCAACCTGAAATAAAATCTGGTACAAAGTGGGTGCTGTAATGCAATTCAAGGGGTGTTGCAGAACTTTCATAATTGGATTTGATCAATGTCACTTCAGTTTAACCACGTAAAAACGGACCTGCACTGTATTTGATGTGTTCTTTTTCAGCCTACAGTCTCCACCACCAAAAATATAGGCCTATAGAAAAATATTTTTTGGTGAATGTCAACTCCAGAATAGGAATGCTGGGGTTTAAGTGGTTAAACGCCAAGTATAAAAGTAATTTTCAGTTGGTCCTATAATGGAAACAAACTTTGACGAAAAGATTTACATATTTGCGTAGCCTACAGTTAAAGGACTACTTTACCACTTTTCAACCTATCTTCGTATTATTGGTCCTTAACCACTCCAAGGAGTAGGCCTACCACCATTTTAACTCTGGTTAAAGTCTGTGTCTCATAGGAGGAGCTGTGGGCAGTTCAGAAACCCATCCACCTGTAGTGACATCATCGATGGGGAATCCAAGCTAATAGAAACGGCAGGCTTTCTTTTCTTGAAAAGTTGCAATGCGATAATGGAAGCCATAAAATCTAACTTGTTTAAAAGAAAATCTGCCTAACCATTATGTCACTGGTGGATGGGTTTCTGAACTGCCCACAGCTCCTCCTATGAGACACAGACTGAGTTAAAATGGTGGTATTTTATCATGATCATTAGTGAGAACCAATTCAATAAAGATAGGTTGAAAAGTGGTGAAGTGCATGGTCCTTTAATATGACAAAAGGTGCTATAAGACAACTATATACATGTAATTCAGGGGTGCCGTGGATGAAAATGTTATTTACAGGGGTGACACAACAATATTTGAGAACAACTGATCTAAAGCCCTCCCAAACTGCCCATCCTGAATAAAAAGAGATTTCCATTTGCCAGTGACCTTTAATATAAATAAAAATAAAATATGGTTTTACATATAGCCTACCGTGTGTGTGTGTGTGTGTGTGTGTGACAAGCTATTTAAATGCAATGTCGAAGAAACCTTGTAGGAGAGCTCCTGTCTTCAAGGTGTTTTTGTTGACCAGTGAGGAGATCCTGTAAAATAATCTTGTTCTTTCGTTGACTATTTTGATTACGTTGGTGGCCATTTTATCACTGGAAAGATTAGCCTCCAGAGTCCAGGATGGAACCCTAGGTAGGTCATTTCATCTTTTTGCTATGCAAGCTATTTAAATGCTAAATTTTCCTGTTCTGTTCTTTAACTACATAGAAGTGTCTATTTGTATGTCTCTACATTTTTTGATGAATTGAACAATGTGGACCCTGTTGTAAACAAGTGTAATACTTAATTGGGTCGTCCACTCACAGTTAACAGTCTTTGTATTGAGTTTGTGCTTAAAATGTACTGTAATTCTACAAACTGTTAATAAATATTTCAATCAATCAATCAATCAATGCTAGAAGGGTATAGCTAAGGTGGGCAGGCACAATAAGCCAAGGCTTCACCTTTTTGGTCAATGTCTATTTTCATTTTTTTAAAGATAACAAATGCAGGCATCTGTTTTAACTATTTTAATTACCAAAATAAATAAACAACTACTACTACTAAGATATAACCCTAAAGGCCCTTATAAATATTAGGCGTCGGCTGTACTAAACTAGATAGGTCGTGACTCGGATGGTATTTTGAGCCTTTGCGACACTCGTAGTTGTAGTTCACTGGGAATTCGTACATTGGAGCTGCGATGAAGATGACAGAGGAAAACAATGATCGAAGATCTGAAATGACAATGGATGACGTTAAAAATCTTGTTAAAAAGAAGGACCAAATTGAAGAGCAAATAAAAGCTTATTATGACGTCTTGGAAGATGTAAGAATCCATCTCATCAGCTTTCTGTTAGAGCGATAACGCTAGTCAGTAATGTTGTCTATGCTAGCAGGCTAACGAATGTTAGCTTTGATGTTGGCATTAATAAACCCTTTAAAAACGTGTTTATGAAACTGCTTACCACCCTACTGCCCCCCTTTTGTTTGCAGCAAGGTGTTGGAGTTGCAGGTCCCCTGGTTGACGTAGAAGGCTTCCCACGAGCAGATGTTAACTTGTACCAGATCACAACAGCAAGACACAACATTTCGTGCAAGTGTTTAAATGATAAAATTAAAGTTTTAAAGAGTCAACTTTTTGGTGGGAATTTCCCTCGTGATTGCTTTATTTTCTTAGCAAGCTTAATTCAGTACTATAATTGCCTTTTAAAATGTGAGACCTATAGTGTATAAATCACAGTACTGTTCACTTAATTTTTTTATTTTTGGTAAAAACCACTGGAAAGGGCCTGTGGCGCCCAGGCACCTTGAACTGGTCCCGATCCCGACGACCTTTACTCTGTCTTCCCCTGGCCCATCTCTCTACCCCTTTCCTGTCTCCTATATTAATAAAGGCAAAAATATATATACCTATATATCTTAAAACCACTGGAAGTAGCAGGCTAGTCTTACTACCCCCCCCCCCCCCCCACACACACACACACTATAGTATCATACTGAACTTGAGTGTATGTCTTCTACTTTACCAGGCATGCAGAATGATCACAAGGCCATCATGCTGGAGATTGAAGATGCATTGCACAGGCTGCATGCAAGAGAAAAAGCCAAGCGTGGCAACGATGAGACCGAAGAACAGGCTGAATCTATGGACCATGAAGTTACTCTACCTTCTCCCTTTGCAAGAGTGGATGCTGTAACACAAGCTTCTCCTGCCTGTCAAGCTGTGAGTGATGTTTTTAATACCATAACATCACATTCAGTTACCCTGCTGCTCATCTTTGAGCACAGAATACAAAACTCTGATGCTGGCATTCAAAGCAACCAAAGGTATGGCTCCCCCATATCTTACAAGTATGATTGAACCCTACAAACCCTCCCGCGCACTCAGATCAGCCAACGCAGGGAAGCTGGAAGTACCCTCACTAAAAACGCCGGGACAACGCTCCACACGTCCCAAACTCTTCTCCCTTCTGGCTCCAAAACTGTGGAATGCACTTCCCATTGCAGTCAGAACTGCAGCATCACTCCCAATCTTCCGCCGTAGCCTGAAAACCCACCTTTTCAGACTCCATCATGGCCCATAGCACTTACCCTACCCCCTTAGATAGCATTTATGTTGCCTTAGATAGCATTTGATACAGACTTATAGCATGTTATGTAGACAGCACTATAATTGTATTGTATTTAGTCATAGCACGCCATAGTACATATGTATAGCATAGTAGTAAATATGTATAGTTTATATGTATATATAGTATTATATGTATAGTGTATGTATAGTTTCATTATATGTATGTATAGTTTCATTATATAGATATTCCACTGTTACTTTCTTAGCTTACGCATGTTTCATGATAAATGCTTTTATGTGATGTATTCCCATGCTTTTGTTCTTGCTTAAATGTAAGTCGCTCTGGATTAAGAGCGTCTGCTAAATGCCTAAATTGTAAATTGTAAATTGTAGTAGTCCACCTCAAAAATCACATATTTTCTATCGGTTACATACCCCATGAATTAAATTAGTTTATTTTTTTTACTTTTTGCATTCCTAAGACAATAATTTGATGACTGGCAGAGTATCCATACTGAGCATTGGTTAAGGAATGAGCTGATCTAATGAGCTGAGCTAAAAAAACAATCTCCTTTTATGGGGTGTGTAATTGATGGAAAATAAGTTGTTTTAATGTGATTTTCTTTTCTACCACAGGGTCTTCAAGTTGGTGATGAAATCATAGAATTTGGTTCTGTGAACACAGGAAACTTTCAGAACCTCCAGAATATTGCTTCTGTTGTCCAACACAGTGAAGGGGTATGTTACTGACTCAAACAACAACTAACTTACATTTTGTATTTCATTTATAATCATTAACAATTCTAATCAGCCCATTTGTTTTACTCTACAGAAAACATTACGTGTCATAGTGATTAGAAGTGGGCAACGAGCTCAGATGTCCTTGACTCCACAGCGATGGTCAGGGAGAGGTCTATTGGGGTGAGTGCTGTTGATAGATATTCTTAATGTTTTACCAGTGGACAATTTCAATTCATAATTTCATACATATTCTCCCATCTCTTTCAGGTGCAATATTGTTCCCATCCACAGATGATCGTGAGACTTTGTAGGATTAAGTATTATTTTTCATGTGCTATTCAGAAAGCACCATTTGCATTTTTTGCTGCATAAATGGAGTTTTCTGTGGAATGTGAAAATAAAGTATCAAATTGCTACCATGTTGGTTAGAATTCTCTACTTTTACAGGATGCTTGCTAATAATATAAAAACATTTGTCATTTTGTCCAACAAATTGACAAATGTGTCCTGCGTTTAATCAGGGACTGCAAATAGGTCACACTGAACTGTTTTGTGGTTTAGACTACAATTTCTTTTGAATACAATCATTTAAAGTAGTTATCTCCTTTCACTTAATCACTTCCCCATATTTCTTCTAGCTTTATGATTAAAGCAGCACTATGTAACTTTCCTCTTCTACCCCGGATTTGAACCCGGTTTCCTATACAAGTACTGACTTTGATTTGTATTACCATTTACCTAATAGAGCCTGCTTGCTCAGGGGATATCAGGTCCTCTGTATAGGTGAGAAATTACCTTTGACACTATCTAAATGTCTCAATAGAAAATCAGCAAGACAAAATACAACCACCCCAATGGTATAAGTTATATTGTATTAATATACTCAGTCTACCATACAGATTGGACTAAAGTTAGTTACAGGCTGCTATTAATATACTCAGTCTACCATACAGATTGGACAAAAGTTAGTTACATAGTGCTGCTCTAATATGAATGCTAAAGAAAACACACCAGTGTTGAGGTGCTGCTGACCACAGCTATGTGGACCCAAAACTGAAGGAAAAATAAAATACTCACAGGTTCAAGATATTTATTGCTAGTGCTTTGACTTAAGTAAAAGATTTTGCCAGATAATGCCATATTAATCTTTGTGTGTATATTGTATGTGTGTATGTGTACACAATATAATTACTTTGAAACATACCACATTTATGCACAAATGTTTTGCCAATATACAGTAATATAAAAAGTTGAATACAAAAATACTAGATGTAAGCATATTATCTAACAAAACAAAGTTGAGTTGGATGTATGTCAGTCAACATTTTCATTTAGCCCCCCCACTGCCCTAAAAGCATATGTAGGACATTACAAACAAAATGAAATAAGAAACGGCATTATTAAAATGCAAAGTATTCAGTTGGGTGGCTTGATTTTCTTTTTCTTTGACTTCACTATTGGAGGCAATTGAATTTTAAAGGCAGTCCTGGGGGGAAAGAAATGCAAAGAACATTCAAGCAGTTTCTTTTACCAACCTATCTTCATATAATAGGTCCTCACTAATAATCATGATAAAACGACACAATTTTTTTCCTACTCAGTCTGTGTCTCAGGAGGGCTGTGGGCAGTTCAGAAACCCGTCCACCAGTGACATCATCGTTAGGCAGTTTTTCTTACACTTTTATTATCGTGAGAACGATGGCTAGCATTTTCACATTGCAACTTTTCAGGACTAGAAAGCCTGCAGTCTTATAGTTAATAAGTCTATTAGCTTGGATTCCTTGTCGATGATGTCATTGGTGGACGGGTTTCTGAACTGCCCAAACCCCTTCTATGAGACACAGACCGAGTAGAAAAAAACTGCCATTTTATCATGACATGATGCTGAACGAATAAATAAAAACTACTCACTCGCAAGTTGTGCAGATGGGACTGAAGCTGCAGAATACTTTAGATGAGAGAGGATTATTTATGTTACTTCACAATCACCATATACTGTACACGTATTGATACTGTACATGAGCTACATTCTTTATTTTAAAAAAAGTATATAAAAAAAATATATACATATAACACTCACTTGATAAACACACTGAACATACGTAACCAATTTCGATGAGGTTACGATGGCAAAAGCATGCAGCTCTGTAGTCCACATGTACAGGTGGTGGCAGCACCAGCTGTGAGCGTTGGTCGCCATCAGGCAGAAATACCCACTATAAAAACAGTAATTTAATTCATAAATAACCAACGTTTGTTTTTTTCTGTATAGAAATAAGTTAAACATTCTCATAACCATAACATTGGGGTAGAATCTCACCAAGAGGTATTGCGCTAGGGCAATCTTCTGTGGTACTTTTAGGTATAAGCCCCCAGTGATGTCACAAGCCTAGTGAGAGAAAATAAATGGTGGAAGACATGACTGCAGTCTTCATAAGAAACCATGGATGTGAAACCATACAACCAAGTGCATCAGTTGCAGTTACAATTAACTAAATGCCCATAACACCTTGTAGGTGTTACAGGCATTTACATATAGATGATGATCTTGTAGGTATTAGATCAGTTCTTAGATCTGAATTTAGAATAGAACATACCTGCTGGAGAAGACCTGAGTCTGAGTCTAGCACACAGGCATCTATCAAGATATTCTAAAACAAAATAGAAAAGAAAAAATTGTAACTGAATGTAAGTGCAAAGCTGTATAACAGAAGATAAGTTTTAATATGTTACCTGCTTTTGAGCAGCAAAAATCACATTCATGAAGTTCATGTACTGGAGAGCACAGTCCTCTGCTGCCTTTACCACCTATCAAGCAAAGAATACTGAGCCTGTGTTCAAAGTTATATGAATGTAATAATAGCAATCATGATGCTATTTAGGGCTTACCAAGATTCTTGACTTCATTTCTTGTCCAGCTAAAGAAAATAATATATATATTTGAAAAACTGAGTGTTATAGTGAAAAGAAACAATGCACTTTGTGTCACAATTAACTGGTGTAATTTATGTTGTATAAAACATGAAATACTCTTAGGCGTATGTTAACCACAGGCACAGACCTTCAGTATTGGAGAGCATAATTACCTTCCAGTTCCTTTGTGACTCTGTGAATATCTGAATGTTTAAGTTAAAAGAAAAGAAAAAGGCCAGTTGATGTGGCTATTGTAATACATCAACCTAACAGAATACGTAAATCTGCAGGGAAAAGGATACAGCATAGCGCTTTGGCAAGGGATCCAGCCAATAAAGTATCAGTTGAATGTCCCTTTACTTCAGCTGTAAAGACAAAATCGGTATAATGAAAAAAGGTGGTGTTGACAAATGTTAAGTGCCTGAGGCTGAGCTAGTTTATACAAATTAATTGAACTTACCATGCCTTCTATCTTAAATCTAATTAGGAAACTCATAAAATCCCATATTTATCCATTAGAAATTCATTTGAAATGGGTAATTTAGAATGTATATCTAAATCCAATCTTTTGTACAGCTGGTTGTTTTGAAGCTGTTCTTGCCAATTAACAATGGTGAATCAATATGAACAAACTGCTGTGAACTGTGCTACTTCAAATTGAAGTCCAATTTATAAAGAAAAAATGGCAAATGACAGACTGGCACTCACTTGACATGACAATCCTTATCTCTTCAGCAATAAGGTTATTGGCAACTGATAGCAGTTCATACTTCCCGTCCCCACTTGAGGCTAGAACATCTCCATCTCCACCACCTGCCTTCCAGTTCTTACTGGGATATAGAAAGTAACTGGGACATAAGAGAAGTAGATGGGAGAGATATGCATAAAAATGAATAAACCATCAACATACATTCCGTATTTATTATTTTAAAATAAGTGTGCTGAAGTCACCTGTCTTGACAGTGGCTGGCAATAATAGCCAATTTGTTTGTCCTGGACATGACCATGTGTGAGTTACCAACTACCATGACAGCATCCAAACACTTGGACAGGGTGAACTAGAAGGAAATGGAATCGAATGTACAGGTTTTACTCAACGTTTAGAAACCTTGGTGTTTAGAAGATGTTCTTGACAGCATGTGTTATTACCTCGGGATCTCGTTGAGCTTGTTGACCCCACCATATGGGATTTACATCCACAACAATGACTAGTAGATTGAACTCATCCTCTGCATGTTAATCACATAGGACATGAGTTAATCCATATTGAAATGAATGCAATCACTTGTGTCAAGCATGTACTAGTAATCTGAATTTCACGAATCAGCACAGAGAGCATGGGCATCTGCAACAGAATACAATATACGCACACATCATCAATACTTAACATAACATACCCGAAGCCATATCGAGAGGACAAACTTGGAAGGAGTCGAGTGATGCTGGTTAGTTTCTTGATGCTTTGATAGTTTTCATGAGATAAAAGCTTAGAGAGCCAGAAATACAAAGCTTAATTTATATTTCATGGTAGATGGTACTTATGTTAAAATATCAGTAAATGAAATGTGAAAACACCATACATTTGAAAATCAAAACACGCCAAAATACCATGCAAAATACTAACAAAACACAAAACCCGGCACGTCTGAGTACGTCACCACTTGCGACTTGATGACGTCAGTCGGACCGGTCGTGAGTGAACCCGTCTAGTGCCTGACTGTATTTTGTTTGATAATTATGACAGATTTTTGTTAAATGTGAATAAGTTGTAGATACTGACGTGGTTGAAAACCATAGTCGAAAACACGCATCCATGGAGGACCCAATTATGTAAATTTTATTTTTGGTTTTCAACCCTGTTCCCAATTGAGATATACATTATACAGTATATTATGAACAGGGCGCTATTACTTTGAAAAGTTTGAATACTAGTGTGCTCGTATATTATTATCTCGTTCTTTGTATCCTAAATAATGATTTAGCTTTTATTTGAGTTTATCATTTTAAATCTTTCGTTCCTTTGTATTGCCTATACAGAAAACATAAGAAATAATAATAAAACTGGAAAAAGGTCTCCACCAGGTCAGGCCTAACCTCGCCTCATCAGGCTTTTCCACCAGGTCAGGCCCCTATGGTCAGGCCATGTTGTGGCCTCCAGGCGGCGCTATAGGCCAACGAAAAGGGTGCCATTTCTTCTTATGCCTTCCAAAAATGTGTTTAGCAAAAATCTACCTGTTGGTGGCGCTATAACAGGTCAATGTGAAAAGGGTGGGATATATTCCGACCTAGTAGGAATGTGCGTGAAAGATGTTAGCCAATGTTAGCCAATTAGGATGGAATATGAAATATTGGACAGATCTGTCAGTATCAGTATTTATTTAGTTTTTTTCTTTTTTAAAGTATTTGCAGTAGCATGATAATACAAGTCTGTAAATTCACATTGAACCTCATGGACAAGAATTCAGCTGTTACATTTTAAAATGTTCACTTTGACATTAATAAATATTAAATAAGTTTCAGAAAGCCACTCCAAGATAAACTGCTTTCAGTTGCAACTAGAAAAGGGTGCTCCTGATTCATTGTGGAAAGGTAGGCTATTATGTAAATGTTTCTTTCACATCAGATTTTTTTTTCCAGGACTTCTTTGTTATTTGTTATAATTGATTGCCCATGTCTAGAATGATGCTCAGTTGATATGATTTTGGTTAGTTAAAGTTGTCTGTTTTCCAAAGACTGATCTCAAAGAAGGGGGCAAATGGTGTAATGTTCCTGGTGTTTGTTTTCTCTAAAGTTGCCAGGCAACCTATAGCCAATAATGTAAACAGCCAACGAGGCCCTTTTGACTGAACAACTCTGTAGAGACTTTCTAAATTAAATAGATATAGACGTTACGTATACTGTGTTTCTGGCTGCATTTGTGCGATAAGGGGACAAGTCGGAATAACCGATCTGTCTCCAACTCGGAAGCATGCAAATGGATTCTCATTTGCTTTCTTCTGTGTTGGAAAAGCTGATTCACAGCCTCTGCCTGAAGGACTTTCCTTGTGGACATGGCAGTTGGGTGAGTCAATTACATTTTGTGACATTTTCCACATTAGAACTAATAAAAGACTCTGTGTAAAATGTGTATCCATTGGATCAGAATGAAATTCAATTTAGTGATAGTAAACATTTTTGTGGCTTTGTTCACAGAAGGCCAACAGTAGCTTATTTGAAGAACAGAGCTGGGGCTACACAGAGCAAGATGAGAGCCGGGAGGGAGCAGATAAAGAGGGCCAAGAGGCCCTCATTGATTTACTGACCTGCCCCCACTCCCCATGGCAACTTAAAGGATCATGGAGCCCTCAAGTTCCCGGCTTGAGACAGCTGTCTGTACAAAGATGTGAATGTCTTCATGACAACTTCATTTACAACTATTTTCGTACCCTACGCATTGTAGACAAGGGTGTGAGTATACCAAAAACCCAACGAAACAAGCAAAGAAACATTGTAACTGCCATGACCAAATCTGCAAAAAGAAACTTAATTAATGATAAAGCAGAGGAAAACAAAAACAATCCTTGGGAGCTCTGGAATTAAGCTACTCAACAACCAACTAGGCTGCACCGCTGCGGTCAGAAAAAAACAGATTTACAAACATCAAATCGAACGACACTCTCATCACTGACAAGCTTGATGTGACCAACTACTTAAACAAATATAGCAACAACGCTGGTTAACAAAATGCCCTCCCACTCTGCCCTGCAACCCAACAAGGCCACTGGCCATGACAATATTCTCTACAAATGTCTCAGAGACTCAGCCATATAGCTCATGCCATGTTCCTCAAACAGGCATGTCCCTCAAGATTTCAAACTTGCCCCCTTCCCCCCCCCTTTATTGTATATGTTACTGATGTGGTCTTATTTAATTACATAAAATCATGCACATCCCGAGAAATGTATATGTCAGGTTCTGGGCAGAAGCGAACACCAGTGACAGAATAGAGTCCACACATTGGGAATACTGTATGCTCATATATCACTGAAACTCACTTAATATTTCCCACCTTTGTATTTAACCATTGTTGTTTCTTGTAACAGGTATTCATCATTGATGATGGCCTGTTAAAGTTCTCTAACCTAGAGGAATTGGTGCTAAGTGCCAACAAAATCTCAGAACTCCAAGCTGAGCATCTCCCCTGCTCTTTGAGAGTGAGTACAGTTCAACATGTTTACTAGAATGAGGTGGGTGAAATGGAGAAAAAATGATGGAAAGTGGACATCAAGTTCCATGTTTGGGTGGATGGTGTGTGTTTGCATGTATTTTATTTAAAGTAACAAATTAAGTCCTTATTGTTTTTGTTAGCTTTTAGTACCTCAATTCCACTTGATCTCATTCACCTGCAATCCTATTCTTTATTGTTGTTGTTTTTCCTTCAAAGGTTTTGGAGCTTCATGCCAACCAGTTGTCGAGTCTTAAAGGTCTATCTCACTACCAATGTCCTGAATTGCAACATCTGGGGCTGGGTTCAAACAGACTGGGTTCCCAGGAAGATATCCGCTACCTTACAGGAGCATTCTGGTTAGTCGTCACAGACAAAGACATGAAGGCAAATTCAACAGTGCATTACACTGTGCATTTCATTCACACACATTCACTCCCCAACGGTGGAGGAAACCATGCAAGTCACCTGCTCATCAGGAGTAGTTCTCGCTCAACGACACTTTCATGCAGCCAGGAGGTGACGAACTAGGTGACGAACGAGGATCCTTCTGATTCCAAACAGCCACTCACTCAACCTCCTGAGCCACTGGTGTGTACAGGCCGGCAATCCAAGCTCTATATGGCACAAGCTCTATGGTTGCTATCACACACACACTATCACACACACACACACACACACACACGCACGTCGCATGCACGCATTTAAATTGTATATTCATTTGAATACTCATGCCACTGTTGCCACATATGAAGTGTGTTCCCGGTAACTGAAATAAGAGGGGGTGCAGCGAACACTGGATGATGCAATACAATAATGTCCACTAGCACTAGCTGACACCAACTCCTGAATTGCTGCCCTCCACTCCCTTCAATCCAGCATCAGGGTTGACAGCTCTGCAGTGTTGATACAGTATAGCTCTGCTGTCATGCCGCATGTGACGTCGCAGTATATCTATGTTGGTGGTGCGCCTCTTTCTGCTCAGAGCTGTGCCTTATGTTGACTCCGCAAGGCAAATGGCTTCTTGGTTAGAGTGGGTGACAATGTTATCACACGTAAAGATGAAATTACCTACCTAGGTTCCATCCTGGAGGCTAATCTTTCCGGTGATAAAATGGCCACCAACGTAATAAAAAAAAATCAACCAAAGAACAAGATTCCTTTACAGGATCTCCTCACTGGTCAACAAAAACACCTTGAAGACCTTAACAGGAGCCCTCGTACAAGGTTTATTTGACTATGCATGCACCTCCTGGTACCACAGCACCTCAAAGGCCCTTAAAACTAGGCTCCAGACTTCCCAAAACAAACTGGTCAGGCTACTACTTGGACTCACCCCCCGAACCCACCTCACCCCTGCCCACTTTGACAGGCTGGAATGGCTTAGGGTCAACGACAGAGTACAGCATCTTGCAATGGGTCTCGTCCACAAGATTCGATACACCACCAAGATACCCATGTACCTCTCTAGATACTTCCTTAATATTAACGAAGTTGGCCCAGGCCGTAGCGTAACGGTCTGGGCACCGGACTGGTGATCCAGTCGCGGTGTGCCGCGGGTTCGACTCCCGGACCCGACACGGCCTTTACCGCATGTCATCCCCCCATCTCTCTCCCGTTTCCTGTCAGCCTACTTTCTATCCCTTAAAAAAATCAATAAAGGCGTAAGCCGCAAAAAAAAAAAAAAAAAATATATATATATATATATTAACGAAGTCCACACCCACAACACCAGAGGGAGTGCAACGAACCATGTACAACCCAGATTCGGTACAAACAAGGGACAAAATTCTCGCCAACACACGCCAATTGTGTTAAGACTGAGGTTAGGGTTAGCAAACTAATTGGCCAATTGAGACTGAGGTTAGGGTTAGCGACCTATGTGACCTATGTTGGTCGTACTAAGGGGAGGTCGGAAAAATGACATGTTACCGGTCTCGGAGACCAGGGCAATGTAATCTGCATAGTCAAGGTTGGTGATCGGGATGGAATGTGCTTGCTTCTGTCTCTGGACCAGCGTGAACCCCTGTGTCTCCTCCCTGCCACTGATTGTGCGTGAAGAAAGGAACTACTGCACGACAGTAGAGAAATTTTAAATTGTTATAAATCCTGTGGAACTGTTTAAAACATTTAACCCATACTCAGATGTTTACAGAACTGATGCTTGTAAGACACAGTTGTACGTGGTTGTACATGCACTCTCAAAACATGCTTATTTTACCTCTTATCAACAAATTGAAATAATTTTCCATATTAATTTCAGGCCAAAGCTAGTATCACTGGACTTAAGTTGGTGCGAGTTTCAGCTACAGCAAGCCCTGGTGGATGCCTTAACTACAATACCTTGCCTCAGAACACTGGTGCTTGAAGGGAACCCCCTTACCCTGACACCTTCCTACCCAGGATTCATCATAGACAGTCTCTCATCACTTTTCTACCTTGATGCTTCATTGATCACCCCAGAAGACCGGCATAATTTCAAAGGACTTGCCAAAATGAGAAGTAAGACAAATCTGCATTGCATGTTTCTTACATTTCCAAGTATAAAATAATAGTAGCAAATAGATTAAACTTAATAGAACTATTCAGAGATATTCCCATAATCTCCCTCTCTCAATTAGAATAGAGATTATTATTATTATTATTATTCGTAATTTATTTTGATTTAAAACAGTATATTGTTTTGGTATGCGACAAGAAGAACATGAGGATGATTTGAACCCATTAGATCATGATTTGGTCTATGCATTCACTAACTGGTTTTCCTTATTTAGCAATAGCTATTTTCATATCCTCATCATAGCTTTGTCACAGCATCCATACAATGATACAACCACAAAGAAAGAAAGAAAGAAAATTCAAATTTTCAACTTTAAGACCAGACTTTCTTGTCACTCCTCTTTGATTGATCGATCTATACTGTACATCAATTCATTTATAAATTCAGTTAACACTAAGGTGGAGCAGGATTTGACCTTTGACCTGTCAACAGAGTTGATTGTGGACCAGGCTGTAGCGACAGTAAGAGTGGGTAGGATCAGAGGAATCCCAGACCCCCATTTATCTGTGGATGAGAACACCCCAGAATACCCTGTCATCTCTTACAGCTATTGTGTTACATACGAGTTCCTGAGTAACCAACCATTTGCTGACACGGTAACCCTTCTCACATTTGCCTTGTACTATTTAAGTGCTTTTGTATTATAGATAGATAGAATACTTTATTGGCAGTTTAAGAAAATTACAGAAATTGACATCATTTTTCTAAAACGCCAAATGGACGTAGACACAAAAAAGCCTATGCTTGTTTCCGTTGTGGTCCACTTTGAAACATGAAACTATACCCATACATACTGTACAGACAAAAACAACCATGGAACATATAATAAATAATCCTTATATATAAGGCTGGGAGCTATATACATAGGACAAGAGGTACCCTGAGAGAATAGTCCTGAGCATGGTAGATGGGCTATCCAGGGTCGGAAGCTAACTATGACCAGTGAGTGTGTAGATGGAGCCATGATTTCAGGTCTTTCCTAAATATTGCAATAGAATTTAGGGATTTCAGGGCTGGAGGGAGTGCATTCCACAGAGTAGTGGCTGCGTAGAAAAAAGCATTTTTTCCCATGAGTGTCCTGAAACTGGGGGGAACTAGATCATAAGGACTTCCTCTGGTTGAGTACCTGTGAGCATCCCTCACTCTGGGCAGGTAGCCCAGCAGGTACTCTGGAACAGAGGCACCTAGGATCTTGAAGACCAGACACAATGAGAGCTGAGATACTCTCTCCTCCACCCTTAGCCATCCCAGGCTACTAAAGTGGGCAGAGGAAAGATGAGACCTGGGGTTCAATTTTAGCAGTAACCTCACAAGCTTGTTTTGGGAGGTCTGCAGCCTTGTTTTCAAAAGCTTGGAGATACCTCTGTACCATGAAGTACACGCATAGTCAAAGTGGCACTGGATGAGGGCACCGGCCAAGGTCCTCATAGCACTGCTGTTGACATAAGGTGATATCCTGCCCACGAAACGAGTTCTCTGGTTGACCTTTGAGATCACTATTGTATTTCTGTGATGACAGGGGTTCCTTTGTATTGATAGTTAAAACATTGCGGGACAATGTTCAACTTGATTTTGTTGATGTGGAAAGTCAAAGCCTATAGCGGAAAGTGAGGAGAAATGTCCTGAGTCACATCAAATATTAACGATTAGATGGAAATTTAAATGTTATTTGAATGAGTTATCCTAACCTTTGCTATATTGTTTTCTTATGATCATCTTTTTCTCATAGCCAGGCAAATGTGACTCTGAAGCAGATAAGGTTGCAACGTTGCATACAAAGGAAGATGATGTCACTGATATTTACCAAAAATCAAGCAGGAATTATGAACAAATATCAAAGACTGACAATCCAGCGTTGATTATGGAATCTAGAGGAATTACCCATGTGCCACCTGGTAATTACTTATTTTTTATTTATGCTGCACTCTTCAGAGGCCATCTAATTTCTCTGCTTTTAATTTTTTATTGTGTTAATGTCAGTTAATAATAATAAGCTTATAGACAGGGATGCAGAGAGATGGGCAAGTGACACCCAATATTAGCTGCTTTTCAATTAGTAATAGCATGCTAAAAGAGAACAGAAATTAGTCGTATTTTGAAATATTTTTGTATCGTTATTACTTGCATTGAGATTCAATGTGAGTTTTCTATAGTTATAGACTGCATGTTCTGTACACTTATGGCCAGACAGTAGTAGACTGACCATCATGACAGTAGTAGACTGACCATCATGTACACTTATGTCCAGACAGTAGTAGACTGACCATCATGCAGCATCGTAGCCTAATCTGCTCTAATTTGGTTAGAGCAGATTAAGCTACAATGTTGCATAACATCCATGTATTCTTTTTTGGTTGTGTGTACTTATTTGTTTACATTTTGTATTTACTCAATGGCATCCTCTGGTTCTATTTCATATAGTGTTGAGACATAGCACATCAAAGCTTACGTGGACAGAGGGCATGGACTTCCTCCATGCACGTTCTTTCGTTGCGAGTGATCTTGGTTCCTTGAAGAGATTCCTAAACGAAGGGATTTGGCTCAGGATAGAGGAGGAAAAGGTACAGCATAATATTAGATTTGAGCTGTGATAACATTTATAGGGCATGGTGTACATATTGATTGAAACCTTTATTTATTCTCGAAAAAGCATTGAGGTTCACCCTCATTTGCAGTGCTGCCAAGATCACACATCACACAAAATCAAAAATGAAGACATAAGATATAAAACATAAAAACAAATCTACAAGTAAGGCATAAAGCATTGAAATAAAGCATAAATTAAAAATTACACATTGAAGTAGGGAGATATAACAGTAGGTTATTAAATATGCTATATAAAAATGTATATACTGTATATATTTATATAGTTATAGTACATAGTAAATGTATATACTGTATGTTATATACATATATAATATATACTGTTATATGATTATGTTCATCTTTCACATTGTAGGTCTTTTCTTGGCCTGCAGAAGTCCCATTGACCAAACCCACCCAAAGCCAGAAAGACAAGAAAGCAACAAAAGGGAAAGAAGTGAGGTTATTATACTATTATATCTTCCTTGGAAGGGAGGGGGGATTAAATATGAATTCATTAAATAAATAATGAGAAATAGATCAGAGGTTTACATTCTGAATATAGCAGCAGGTAGCAACAGTTTGGGTGGCAGGTTACAAGTAGAGGCTGACCAGTGAACTGACTGGTCTGTTGTCACTGGCAAGATGTGGGCTAGCTGACTAGATGCAACAAGGCCGGTATTACATTGATAGGGGCATCAATACAGCTACAGGTGTTTGACCCTAAAAAGAACACTGGGCACAAGAATTGGGCACAAGACACCTGAAATGGGGTGCTTTTCATAGTAATCGTGCAAAGCATATGAATGTTGTTTTCTGGATAGCAAATGTCAGTGTTAACTCGTAGCGAAATGTTCCCAAAGACTTGAGTGTCATTTGACCAAAGAACTGCACATGGAGATATGATGAGATGTGGTGGGGGCCCTGGGCAGTAGTGCGATATGGGTGGCTGTATGTGGGAGAAGGCCATCGAAGGAACTGGCAAAACGTTCCACAGTGGGGGTAGTGATATTGCCGTTCCGACCTTAGAGGATACGATGTTGGACAGTTTTTACTTTATTTGTCACATAGGCCTACATCTATCATGTTAGTGTGGAAATTATTTGATCAGATGATTGTGCCCTTGCAGGCTCCACTCAAAGCTAGCTCCAAAGACAGAAAGAAGAAGTGTGTAATTGACATGGTCCAGGACACGCCCATCAGAACAGTCATCAGGTCTGTCCATGTGCCTCTCCAGGACCTGGTCAAACAAAGTCATAAAGTTGACATTGTGGGTGTCCTGGTCACAGAGCCCAGCATGAGGGCTATGGAACCAGTGGAAAAGGTAGGTCATTTGTACACATTCTGTACATTTGGAGTACAATGCCAAAACATGTCACTTTGTCATTTTTAAATCATTACAATTATAAGGTCTAGATATAAAGCAAGTTAACAAACCCCAAAACAGACTTGGACAAGTTGATTTAAAAAATGTTATTTTAGGATTCAGCAAAGAGAATCAAAGATGACAAAAAAGACAAGAAATCCAAGTCAGGTAGAGACAGCACCGTTGGACAGAAGAATACAGCAGTTTCCAAAGGTGAGCATAAACCCAAGATCCTTTATGCATGCACTAAGTTCACACCATAACACATCTTCAAATTTGTAATCCATCACCATCTCATCAGTTTGGGACCTGTCATAATTTGTTTTTCTTTACTTTAAGTTAATCTTAGAGGAACAAAGACATCCTGTATGTCTAGTCAAAACAATCAAACTTGGAACTTTCTGGGATCACAGATAGCTTTTACACAGTGGTGAACCAAAGTACTCAACTCCAGTATTTGAGTCAAACTTGTCAAAGTATCTTTGGAGTAAGATACTTTGAGTAAGAGTAAGTTTTTGCATTGCTGTATTCAAAATGTTAAATGTCCCCCTAAAATATGAATATTTGTCTTTGAAATATAGTGGCGTGAAAGTCACAAGTATCCAAAAATCCAAATATTCAAGTTCAGATACTCAAATGCAGTATCATACTTTGTACTTTATTGTCCACCACTAACCAAGACTTTGTCTTGTCTGTTGACATAAAAGATCAGGGTATTCTATGGAAAAACACTCGGTTTTCAAAATACATTAGTTAGAATTTCAAACTTTGTTGTACAAAGAAATGGACAAATCCATAGTCCATATAACCTTTGATATTTTCTCATACAATGTTTGTCTCAGTTGAAACAACACAACCTCCTCCTCTCACTTTCCTGTATAGGTAAAGGCAAAGGACTAAAGGAAAGTGATGCTGATGTCCACATAGAGGACTCTGCTGCTCCCGTCCAACATGAAACATTAAGTGTGGAGTTCACAGTGCAGCTAGAGAAATGGCAGTCAGCATCTGGAGCCCATCAACTTTTGCCACAATAATGTGCTCTTTCAGTATTATTACTTAAAGCAGCACTATGTAACTTTCCTCTCCTACCCATCATTTTAACCTGGATGGCCCGGGGGATAAATTGAATCAGCTCAAAATTTGTGTCAGACCCCGTCTAAGTGAACAAAGTCACACACACAGCTTTTCAGCAAGTTTTTATATATACTCCCCATTGTGCAATGGGGAGTATAAATTAAGCATTACCCTGTCTCCTATACTGGAAGTAATGAGATACACAATAACTTGTTTGTACAGCACATTTTGTGCCCCGTCTCACCTTTTGTTACAAACCTGAGGCAGTTGCAGTGGTGGACAATATTCCAGCAAATACTCAAGTATTCAAAAGTTTGAATTCCATCAACATTTCACCCAAAATGAAAATAAAATGCTGGGAAAATGAATGAAAATAGCTGATCTACAAGCTCACAATGTGTGTTGTGTACAATATCTCCATTTGAAATGTAGCAGAGTGAAAGTCATGATTTCATTCATATTTTCATTTTGCGTTCAATTCCATGGCTGTCAGGTGGAAACCTTGTAGGTCCAAAACTAGGTCAGAAAATACTTTTCAGTATATGGGGAACAATAGATCCAATAAGTTATTTAGTAATACTTTATTGGTTAAAGATTTATAATTAAAAAAAAAAAACACTTTTTTCAAAATAGCTTCTCTTGTACGAAGTAGGCCATTCATTTACGACGTTTAAATATGGAGATACAAGGTTTCTGCACGACAGCAATGTTAGTAAAATGGTAATGTTAGCATTTGTGGAATATAAATACAAACATTATTGAATTGGTTGCGCAAACTGACACCTTTTTAATAATCACGTCATTTACAGTTTCAAATAAACACCTTTTGTGATATTACATTACATCTGTCACCCCTTGACATGTGCAAACCGTTAGGATACTTATAAGTTAACAGATGTGTGGGAGACCTTTCTTTACCTAAAGTATCTTCTCACCAACACTACTGAACATAGCAACAATTTCCCATGCCCCCCCCCCCCCCCCCCCCATAAAAACCAATGTCACCCATTTAATTACAATACATCTATATTTTAATTATCTGCACTATGTAAATTCTTGGGTACTGACTTCAAGGAGACAGTTCTCCCATAAGAGCGCTTAAGGGCTGGCTTCGACATTAAAGATGCTTGGCAAAAACAAGCACACAGACGCACACATTACCAACACGCCCATGGGCACTGCATATATTCCAATTAATGTGCAAATATCTTGATTGTGCCAAAAATGTTCCTGGGAAGGTTTCAGAAGGTCTGGTCGTCATTACAGGATTCGGTCCAGTGGCCAAAGGCCTCACAGATATCGCAGTATGGCCGTTCTTCACCTTTACTGCCATGGTACGCGGTATGTGGTGGAGAGTCTGGCATCTGCATCTGTGTGGGGCAGTCCTCGGTATCGTGGAGGTCAAAGCAGTCGCAGATGTCACAGAACAGTCTCGGTGGTGCTTTCTTCTTGACTGGCTCTTTGTTTGAACTGCAAATAGAAGTCGTTTATGTCAGCCGTTTTCAACCCGTTTCATATCAAGGTCCATTATTTATTCAGCATTTGACCCACGGACCACGTAGCACTTTACAATAATGACCCGTTATAAAGCATTTATAAACGTTTATAAGCAGTTTGTAGACTATTAACAAATCATTAACAACCTGTTTGTTGACATTCGTAATTGATTACTAAAACCGTTATAACTATGGTTACAAATCATTTATAAGGTATTAGTAAGTAGTAAACTATTCATTAATAAGCCATTTATATACATCTGTAAATGATTATTAAATAATTTGTAATGACCCCATTATAAAGCATTTATAAACGTTTATAAGCAGTTTGTAGACTATTAAAAAATCATTAACCTGTTTGTTTACATTTTGAAATTATTACTAAAACCTTTATAACAAATTTACAAATAATTTATAAGATATTAGTAAGTAGTAAAACTATTCATGAATAAGCCATGTATAATACATCTGTAAATGATTAAATAATTTGTAACTGATGTTATATAATATATACAAGCTATTTGTATATTTGGGAAATGTGTTTGTTCATGTTTAACATATACTTTGTAAAACATTCCTAAAATATCTATAAACCCTTAGTACATGTTATTAAGTGCCCTATAGTAAAGTGCCGACAGTTCATGATTTACAACTGTCTGTTAAAACACATTCTGTACGTAGGACGTCTGGAAATGTCATAAGGATCCCGAAATATTAGTACCATTGACGTGTGAGGACGTCCTAGCGACGTCCCAGCGACGCGGGGCGAGATAAGCATATTCAGAATCTTTCCTATTTTTTTTTTGCCTTTTCGCTTGCCGTATGCCAACGCTCAGTGCAACTATTAGCTTGTCATTGATTCCCATGTTAGCGCGGCGGAAAGAATGACTCGTATCTCCTAATCCAGGGCGCTCTCCGTGGTGATGAATGGATCGATATGCTGGCGCTTCATTTCTGCTCCTCATCCGTCTCTCCCGCAAAATATGAACGCTTTTTGAAAAAATATATTAAGATGATCGGGGATCTGAGGTCTCTTTGTAAAGTCAACTTTTTTAGGAAAGTGTTTCCGGTTCATGGCTTTCAAAGTAAAAGCGATCAGACAACTCTGGCACCCCGGAGCTTCTTTTTTGATGCAGTTCCTGTACTAAATGTGTTGTGTTTGTTCATGTTTAACATATACTTTGTAAAACATTCCTAAAATATCTATATTTAAGCCAGTAATGCCGATGTTTAACACAATAATTACTCGAGAGGGTAAAATGAAACCAAATGGACCAGTTAAGTGCCCATTTGGTTTCATTTTACACTCATGAGTTAAAGATCTTTAAGTGTCGATTTGGTTACCAACTTTCCATAATTTAGCTGGGGACCAACTGGTTGAGAACCACTGTCAGTAAAACTACAAAGTGATGTAAATGCAGCATCAATGAAAATATTGCCATTTCATATAAATGTCTGATGGTTTAACCCATTCTGACCGGGCACCCATTTTGGTGTCGGCATCATGTTATGCTTTAGCTATTTAAAAATAGCAGATCTACAAGCTCATATCGCGCCACCGAGTGGCGCGATACGAGCTTGTAGGTCTGCTATTTTTGAAAAATCAAAGAGCGACTGACATTTCTAGAATCTGATCTCAGGTCAGAATGGGTTCATCAGACCAGTGTGTGTCCAGTGGAAACCTCGTATGAATCTGATCTCAGGTCAGAATGGGTTAAATGCGTCTGCCAATTCATTATTAGCTGTAGCACTGTAGGCTCACCCATAGTTATCCAGCTCGTTGCCATTATTCCCGTTCAGAGCCGCTGCCGCCAATGTCTCTAGCTTGCCCTTGAGTTCCTCATTCTTCCGCTGTAGGTCAACGATGACTGTATTCAAGAAAGCAATCTGCAAATGACAAAAAAACTAAAAGTTCTTAAGTAATTTTGACTAATTACCCATTAGATAATGAAAACTATCACTTAAGTTTTTTCTTAATAGATTGAATAGATAGATCCGATGTCCAATGCATGTATGTAATCCCAGCTACCAGTAATTATTTTGGGCATAAATTGGAAGTTAACCTATCCCATTACAAGGACTACAGAAAACCACAACACTGCCTAGACGCCTTAAATAAAAACTAAACCCCTTAAGGTGTTTGCACACTCACACTGTACAATGTTGGTCATCTTATTTATTCATTACATGTCACAATGTCTGTGTTTGGCGAACACTGAACAAATTCTGCAGTGGTACCTGGGGTAGTGTTGGAAGCTACAGTAGGAAATCATGTTAGTGTCACTGTCATTACAGAGACATTTGTAACAACGCAACCAAGAACTGACAATGCTACCGTCCTTCAGAAAGAAAAAATCCAATGCGGCGATGTTATGTGCAATTTACAATTTAGGCATTTAAGCAGACACTCTTAATCCCGAGCGATTTACAGCAAGCAAGAACAAAACATGGTAATACATCAAATACATACAAATAGTTGAGCCTTTGCATACGCCTCTGTAAGGTCGTCGAGGCTAGGGCAAGTGCTACGGGTTAAGATGGAGTCTGAACAGGTGGAAGACTACGGCGGAAGATTTGGAGTCAGTCTGCTGTTCTGATTGCAATGAGAAGTGCATTCCATAGTTTTAGAGCCAGAAGGGAGAAGAGTTTGGGACGTGTGGAGCCGTTGTCCTAGCATTTTTGGTGAATGTACTTCCACCTTCCCTGAGTTGGCTGATCTGAGCTGGGCTTTTGTAGGGTCCGATCAGACTTGCAAGATATAAGGGAGCCATACCTTTGGTTGCTTTGAAGGCCAGCATCAGAGTTTTGTACTCTGTGCAGGCAGCGACTGAGAGCCAATGGAGGGAGCAGAGAGGGGGGGGGGGGGGGGGGTGGAGACGTGAGAACTTTTGGTTTAAGACCAAGGGAGCCAATGGAGGGAGCAGAGAAAGGGGGAGACGTGAGAATGTTTGGTTTAAGACCAAGGGAGCCAATGGAGGGAGCAGAGAAAGGGGGGAGTCGTGAGAATTTTTGGTTGAGGACCAAGCGAGCTGCAGCATTCTGGATAAATTGGAGAGGCTTAAGTGTGCATGCTGGTAGGCCAGTTTAAAGGAGAGTTGTGCGCCAGTGGCGCCAGGAGGCGGACGCATGTGTACTGGGAGATGTATTCGTTAGGTCATCATTAGCTGAGAATTGTAGTCGAGAAACTTTAGAGACGTGTTTTTGACACAATGTAGAAGTCTGAAACATAACTACGACGGCCAACATTATACAGTGTATGGTCCCTATAAGGCAAACCTATACATCACCACATGAGCTTTGTGTGTAATATTGTTCCCTGACAGATTAAGTGCCTCAACAATCTCATACATTTCTAAAGCTACATATTGTATGGCCGTCTGAGCCATTATGAGGATGGGACAATTTTGACTTCCAGTTCCGACACCCATGGTAGAGCCTGATTTGCCTTTGAAAGACAGCCAATGGTTTTAGCCACCAACATAGTGAATCTTACACATCATCTTCAGAATGTGAGAGTGCAAAACAAGAGCCACTGTGATATCAACAGACAGACAAACATGCACATGTGAAGCTGATGAAAAACAGTAACAAACCGCTGCCTGATGGTGGGATAAACATCAGAGACAGGGGAGGAGGAGGAGAAAAGGGGATTTAAGGATTAAAAAAAAGGAAAGGGAAAAGACAAAATTGAGATTTGAATTAGATGGTAGACAGCATAGCATGCCATCACTAACAGAAAATACTAACCAATTAACCAAAACAGAAGCTGGAGAAGTCAATGAAGAGCTTCAGCTAACCTATCATAATACTGTAGCACCTAATTTGACATGTCCAATAAATTATTCCTTAAAGAAAATGAAGGAAGCTGGTAATGTTGTGTAGGTAAACATTTCATCTTCTAATTATACCTTTTTTTTTGTCTTTTATATGAAGATCTACAGTGACTTCAAATGTAATTAAGACACTACATGGCAGACAACATCATAAGACATACAGTATGGTCCAATGCCACAATACTGATAAAAAGTGTTCATAAAAACTCTTTCCATACCGCTGCCCAAAACATGGATATTTTCGATGCTGTCGGAAGGAAACCACCCAACTCCAATTTCGATAATTCTTTGCATAAATCAATGCTATTGAACACACTTTATGTCTGTGTTGGTTGGTTAAAACAATATTGAACCAATGAAAAGTAGTAAAAAGTGCTTTGGGCAAAACCTCTTAACTCCATTGGAGCCTCAAACTGTCTGCTAAAAAATCCAACTCCATCACCTTTCCTCCTAACATGCAAGTAATTGACAATATATAAAGTAACTTTTTAGCAAAAGGCCGATGCACACCTCAGAAGGCTAGTGACAGGTGCGTAGGGCAATAAAGCATACTTAAAAAAGGTTATTTGAAAAACAAAGAAGGGTCCCGCACACTGTCAGAAACATGCCACAAATGTTGCTCTTTATTCAACGTTTTGGTCTATTCGACCTTCATCAGGACAGACAAAAGATTTTTCTTCTTTGTTTTAAAAAAAAATATATAAATATATAAAGTCACAAGACCAACTTTGATGAGGCATTATTGCTTTGTTTTCTAAATATAAAGTTTTGTTCATTTCCTGAAATAAATTATATATATATATATACACATACACTTTTCATTTTCTGGTTTCTTCCCGACAGCATAGATATATTAAGTGAGATTGATAAATGGTAAATCTTATGGGAAAAAGGTACAGGTTTTCACATGAAGATCTATATGAAAAATTGCCTTTATAAACTATATCATACACATTGGTCTGCACCTACATGTAGTACAGGATTATGATTTGGTCAATAGCCATCATTATGGAATGTATACCTGACTCTCTGCCGTCTCCTTGTCTTCCCTCAACTGGTCCAAGACTGCATCACCTGGAAGTATTGTCATTCAGTACATTTAAAGATTACCATGAACGCTCAAATAGCAAACTTGCTGTCTCAGTTATTCTTAGTTAAAATAATTTAATTGCAAAAGGTGCATTAAAACTATTTGAAATCTTTGTAGGCCTGAGTTAAACAGTGTTACCTGTGGCACACTGCAGTGTCTTAACTGTGGCACGGTCTTCACGCAACACAGACAGCTGTACATGAAGAAAAAGAAAGCAGGTCAATGGTGACAATTTATATTACAGTAGGTGTTATGCCTGCTGAAGGAGTGAATCTGAAACTTCGTAGGAATCAGTAGGCTAATAAAAGAGTGCCAGTGCATATCCTATTCTCACCTTATTTGTTAGAGTCTCCAACTCCTGGTTCTTCTCTGATATTAAGGCACTCTTTTTATGCGTAGACTGTTGCTCCTTGTCCAACTCCTTTTTCAAAGAGCTCTCTCTATTAAATGCAGAGCACATGAAAAATTAAGTTTACACTCATTTTCTTCGTCACTAATTGCTTTCATTATGGTGTTTTGGAAGCCATTGAAAGCTATCAAAAATACAAACGGCTTACATGTATTTTTGCTCATGAAGTGTGGTTCACTATACACCATGCCAACAATGTAACCATGTCAACACATCAGTATCATTGAAGATTTTAACATTTGTTTTATATGATTTGTGCCACTCATGTAATTATAATATTACTGTCATCAGTATGATGAGCTGTTTAAATTCACCGACTGTAACCTGTGTGTAATCGACAACACAGCTAGCATTTGTCAGAGCAGTTTTGAGCTTGGGGAAAAGGATGAAAATACCCCCTCCAACCGCTCATACATACATACATACATATACATCCATGGTGTATGCATGTTTCTTTACATTGAAGGTCAACACTTGCTGACATGGTATGGTGGGCGTTCAGGAAAATAAATTACACCAAAATAACTCAATTGATTTTATAGCATATAAGGAGTGTTGGAGTGAGAGGTCATCTCTATGAGTCAGAGCATTATAGGAATAATTACCTACTGTAAATGCTGAGACAAGCTAAGTGGTACACAATGGCTCCAACGAAATGTAGTAGTAATTGTAGAAAACCACCAAATTATCTTTTGATATAAGACCAATGATGTATTAACCTATGATATACATTATACAGTGATGCATTTCCTTTGTGACAATCATTATTGATTGTCACAAAGGGAATGCATCACTGTTATTATTAGGCTCTGCTTCCATTCATTACAATGATTATAACATGATGTAACATTAAAAGGCATGGGATACCTGAAGGCATTGTTTGGTAGGCTTTGAGGACAAAACACAACACGGTTAAACAAAAATAATTCGATTCTTTAAAGACACACCGTTTGAATGCATCTAGAATTTTAAAGTTACTGCCAAAACCAACACAATTACTACTTTTACATTTACCTTTGTTTCAGCACCTCAAACTCTTTTTTGAGTTTTGAACACTCAGCCTCCAGCTAGAAAAAACAAACGCATAGAAGTTATTTTGTTCACTCACTGTAAATTAAATTAATGTGAATAAGTACAATGCAAAATGTTCTATGATGTAGGAAGTCAGGTAGGAAAGCTATTAACCTTGCGGTTGCCATCATGCTCCAGAGTCAACCTGTTGTTCTCCACCTGCAGAGATTCCAGGGACTGGGACTTCATGGAACTTGATTCTTTAAGTGCCTCACTAAACACAACAAATACAAGTACAAGCTTGTTGCATATCTCAAGCAAACCCCCACAAATGAAACTCTACGCCATTTGAGATCTACTGCTTTCACTTTCAATCCAAACTAAAAACTAATGGTATACTCACATTTCTTGACACAGACTTGTGATCTTCTGACCTTCAGAGCCAAGCTGTTCCTTGGATACGTTGAGATGACGTTGGTACTTGGAATTCTGTTGCTTCAACATTTCCAGCTAAGACCGCCAAAATATAAACATATTTATTTTTAAAAAAATATTAAAATTAGCTAATGGGAGGGTGGGTGTGTACTTTGACAAAGTCCCCAACACTATGGGACATAGGCGCGGGAACCTCTAGTATTTCCAAATTTCGACAAGAGAAGAAGTGGTGCTACTCATACCTGAGTTTCCATTTCCTTCTTAGAACATTGGAGCTGCTCCACCAAAGCCTGAGCTTCAGTCTTCTCCTGCAGCAGACTCTCTTTCTGTTTTGTCAGTTGGTCAAGGGCCTCACCAGTCTTCCCAGAGACCTCGGCAACCTTGATAGTGAGGGAGAAAAAATGTTTATAAAAAAATAATACATTACCATCTGAATAGGGATGGGTTGCGGTCAACAGCTATTATACAATTATTACAAGATCTGTAAATATAACAAGTGATATAATTCCTGTTATCAACCAAATTAAAGTACATATTGTGCAGAATTAAATTGCATGCTTTGTGTGTTAGCTATCCCTATACATTGTGCCACTATAATAATTAGGATCTAAATATTGCAATAGATCATGCCAATCTATACTAAACAGATTTGTGCACAGTTCATGGCCCTTTCCAAAACCAGAGATAACCTGTATTTTACATGAAGCACTATGGAATTAACGGCCCAGATCTTAAAAGGACCATACTGCCATGCCATCAGTATGTCATTGTCTATTCACAGCTTTGGCCATTTCGAATCATATGGACCATGTTCTGTAATAGTTTTATTTTTAGATTTCACTCTTGTTGACATCTTGTCCACAGTCATTAAACATTACCAAGCATATTTGAATAATAATGTCAAAGTTAGTTACGTATTAGTCATGGACCTGATCGGACCTGATCTTCCACTCCCCATAAAGGCTAAACCCGTGAAGTGGCCTTTCATAACACTTAATCTACACTGCCAGCAATAGAAGCGAGCGAGCGAACAATGAATTCTCATTAGAATATATGTTTTTCATTGTGACTGTCCTGACGTAACGCAAGCGACAATGCGCCGTGCAGCGACGTCGTCCAAACCTCCTACTGTATATTCGCTATCAATTTGAGCGAGGTTTCGCCGCAAATTAAACAGACTATGGTATGCTTTGGAAAATGGCCATGACCTGTAGTAAATTGGCTAAACATGCCAGGCAGTATGGTCCTTTAGTCAAAATCTAAAACTATAATTAAGGGGTAATGTATAATGAGGTGGTCATTAATGGAAAATAAACCAGACAAAATATACAGACATTTGTAACCCTGTGGCCTCAGAACGGATATTTTGGGAAATTGTAGGTAAAGTAATGTGTGTATTTGCACTGTGAATTAATCATATAGCTCTGGAGAATTGATTCATTATTACCCTTCTCCGCTACCTTTTTCCTCTATAATTAGAGTATTTCTCATCAAATTCAGCCAGAGAGCTCCAAAGGTTCCTCATGTGTCTTGCATTTTAAAATGGAAAGAATCCAATAAAAAAATATAAAAGAGAGCTCCAAAGGTTGTGTCAAATAATAATAAAAAATAAGTAGGGTTATATACACATCTATATTTTATAAATGTCAATATTGGAACCTGACTGGAACCTTAGATCACGTTATAAGTCCACAGGGAACAACAATGGCTTGGAGATAGTTTACCAAAAAGCAGTTAGTGAATGGAAGAGAGAAATTAGACATGAAAAAGAAAAGTAGGACAAAGTGTCCTACTTTTCTTTTTCACAAAGCAGCAAGCATGCAGTGAGAAGGCAATACATCTCCAGCCATTCTAAGTCTAACATGTAGGTAAGTGTCAGGGATTGTTATTAGGGGAATACCTCAAGCTGCTTAGAAAGAGCATTTTTGAGTTGGGTCTCAAGCTGTGCGACTTGCTGTGTGGCTTCATCTCTCTCCATTTTCAGAGCATCTCTCTCAGCTTTTAGTTTATCAACACTGATGGAAAGTTCTTGGCTTGTCGTCACATTAGCTGTTGCCTGTTTTTCTATACAGTCTTTATCTTTTTGTAGGGACTTGGCATCATCCTCCAGTTGTTTCTGTGTAGCCTGCAACTTCTCCATCTCCTTAAGAAGCCTTGCACGCTCTTCATCATTACTCTCCTGGATACTGCGGAGAGAAGAAATGTCTTGCTCCATCATGCTTTGTGTAGCTAAAAGAGCATCCTTATCCTTAGCAACACGGGCAATCTCTTGGCCCATGTCTTGAAGCTTAGCTGACGAGCTTTCTTTATCTTCTGCCAACTGATCGTTTTCTTGTGCTTTCTGCTTCAGTTGTGTGGCCAAAGACTCAACATTGACAATTAAAGCTTTATTTTCCTCATCAGCTGTGTTACGGCAAGACGACATGTTGGCATTTTCTTGTGTCAGCATTAACAACCGTTTCTGAAGGTCTTCAATCTCTTTGGTGAGCCCATCATTGCTGGAGGTTACTTTGTTCCGTTCAATGGTTTCACCCTGGAGCTTGCCCTCCAGAAGGTTCTTGGACTCTGACACTGATTCTATCTGACCCTTTAAATCCTGAACCTGCTGAAGTAAACTCTCTCTCTCCTTCTGCAAGGATTCAGCACTTTTGTCAGCTGTTCTCTGATGCGATTGTAGTTGGTCACAATCTCTAGTGAGATTATCTACCTGTTGAACAAGCTCCAAACGAACCTTTTCAGCATCAACTTTCAGTCTGTTATACTCTTCAGAGAGGTTAGCTTTTCCTTTCTCGAGCTTTTCCATGTCAAACTGATGCGTCTGCAATTGCTTTTGTAGGTCTGCCTTGTCTCGTTTTAAAGAACTCCTCTCGGCTTCTATTTCATCTCTTTTAAGTTTGGTTTCCTCTAGCATTGCTAACATACTGGAGTTCTCCTGAGTACGTTCAGAAATTACTTTGGCAGAACTGTCCAATTGGTCCTTCATATTGTGGATATTGCCAACTAGACCATCTTGCTCTTGAGAAAGAACAGTTTTTTCAGACATTGCCTTTGTGTATTGTTCTTCTAATTCTCCCTTCTCCTGTATCAAATGCTCAATCTCCACCTTTTGCTGCTCCAATGAGGATTCTATGGTCATCTTCTGTTTTCGTAGAGCATGTAGAGATTTGTCAGTTTCTGCATTTTGGAGACGAAGTGCTTGCTTCTCTTGCTCAAAAGATGAAGCTCCTTCTGCCATTTTCTGCTTGGATGCTGACAACTGTTCTGTTGTGACCTGAAGCTTTTCTTTTAATTCATCCATCTCCTTAGTAATTTCCTCCTTCTCAGAACAGACCTTTCGTTGGGATGCAAGCAAGTCCTCTTTCTCCTGCATAAGGTGAAGTCTTTCAGAATCAGTAACTTGACTGCTTGTCTTGAACTCTTCCAGCATCTTGGCCAGGCTCGCTTTTGAGGCTTGAAGCTCTTCACAATCACGGACAGACTTCTCTAAATCTTTCTTACAGATATTAAGCTGATTCTGGAGCTCTACATTGATTGTGTGGAGGCTCTCTTTGTCCAAAATGGCTGCACTGATTTTAGTAGACATTTCATTCTTCTCGTTTGTCAGTGATTCTGTTTCAGTCTGAAGCTGTGTATTCTTCATAGTGAGTTCCTCTTTTTCTAGGCTCAAAGATTGAATTTTAGCCTGCAACTCTGCATTCTTACTATCAAGAGCTTTTTTTGCATTTCGGGCAGTGTCTCTCTCCAAAATGACATCATCTCTCTCTGACATCAACTTCAACCTGCTCTGACTGAACTCTTCTTGAAGTCTGTTTCTCTCTTTAGAGATGTTTTCAAAATCTTCAACAAGTTTCTTCTTCTTCGCTTCAAGTTGCTGAATTTCCTGCTGATGCTTCAAGACAATCTCATTTTTCCCTTTGTTTTCCCTTTGAAGTTCCTCAATTTGGGCTTGATGTTCAATTTCTGCATACTTCAGTTGTTGTGTTTCATTCTGTGCTTCCTGAAGAACGTCTTTGAGTTTCTCGAACTCCTTACACAAAGAAATCTTCTTTTCATCCAACTGCTTGTTGTTGGAGAGTAATTCCTCTTTGTCTTTTGAAAGCTTATCTCTTATTATTAGGTGTTCTTCATTCTTGAGTGAAAGCTCCTGGTAAGTAACCTCTAATGCAGATAACTTGACTTGTACATCTGAAACTTGCTTTTCCAGTCCAGCTTTCTGAGCTTTAACATCATTACTTTCCTTAGACATGTGGTCAAGATCTAAAATCTGCTTTTCCAGGTTTTTGGACAACCGTTCAACATCCTGCTTGGAGGAGTCAAGTTCAGCAGAAACACACTGGGAGAGTTGGGGGGAAAAAAGGGAGGGGTATATAAAAGGAAATGGTAAGATGAATCCAAAAATAAACCAAGAAGATATGGGCAAAATAATATGCAAATGGCAAGGTTAAGCTGGAAAAGCATAAAAAAACCAAAGCAGCCAAAACCACACCTGAAACCACCCTGAACTATGCAATGTTGCATTGCAGTTTCACCTCACCACTGCAATAAATCTAAATTCCATCACCAGCATTCCTTCGTGCTGTAAAGCCAGCCAGCTTAATGTAAAACAATGCATTTTATCCCGTCTTACGTAGGATTCCAGCGAGCTCCAGCGCAGAAAGAACGAGCACTCAACAGACAGATTTAGTCAGATTCTCCTCACAATGGAATGAAAGGATTAATGTTCAGTGAAGTTGCCCTTTAAAGGGCAATGGGTCATTTCTATCCACTACAGTCTAGTGACTAGACAACATTTCTACTTGAGCATAAAATAAATAATACTTAAGTCCATCAAAGTGAACTTTCCAAAACAGACTTCTTAAGCATAATGGTAATTTAACGGTAAAATCTAGAGACTGAATCAAATCAGCATTCTGTCATTTCTCATTTCCTTATTTCAATCTAACTTGAGCAAACCTGGTGGGCTACGAACGCTTTAGGGATTTCCAAATGGACCCTAAAAACTAATCTGATACCTTTGAACACCTCATCTCATTTTTTATATCACTGCCTAATTAGCCCTTCACTAAGTCCCTCCCCAACGCATCCTTGTCCAATAGGCACGTTACCAGTGAAGAAATCTTGACCTGCATAGTAACCGTTGCTAAACTATTTGGATTGGCATTGGACAATCGCTTTTTGGGGTGGGATTTAGTGAAGGGCTAATTGTCATCTCCAACATTAACACACCAAAACAACCATTTCTAGGTACTCTGAAACATGGCAAACTAAAAACCCCAACTCTGTGGTTCCAGGTACTCACCTGGACCTGTTCCTTATACGATTGCAGCTCAGATACCAACTTCTCTAGCTCCTGGGTTCTCTCCTTAGAGGAGCTGAGCTCCAGCTTCAATTTGTCAGACTGAACCCGCAGTTCCTCAACTTCCTTCACATGGAGCTCAGAAGCCTGAGAGATGGCCTTCTCCCGTGAGGCCTTCAGATCTTTAACCACGGTCTCACCTTGTTGCAAATCTTTCTCCTAGACAATAGAAAAGAAAAATACAAAACATAATGAGCAATAACATACTGTAGTTGTTTGGATGGGACCAGGCACGGCTTCAGGATGAAATGACTGAGGGGGGCAGTTGAAAATGACAAGAATTTGCAACTGATGGTACCAGGACCCTCTGGCACGGGCCTGGATGGGACAGAGTGCAGTTAAGGTGCTTAAGCGTGTTGAAAACAGGATATGTATATATCTGTACACAGTCTTTTGCCTTTCATAGTCAAGTGTACTCAAAGCCTACAAACCCCAGCATTTCCCATGGACAGGTCACAAGGACCTCCATGGCAGATGTCTGCTATGCTGTATGTCTGCATGGACCCTGCAGATGTCAGTTGCCCCAGGTTGAAAATAATCTGAAACGGCATGTGTGCTTACCCTGGGTTCACCCCATGTTGAAAATGCAACTGCCTAGTATCTACTGTTCTACCACAGCTAACTGTCTCAAAACTCACAAAGTTAACAATCTTCTCTTGGAGGGTGCTTATTTGAGATTCATAGTCATCTCTGGTCTCTTTCAGTTCCTGGTGTTTGCGGGACACTTCCTGTTGGTGTTGCTCGGACAAGTGTGCCACCTGTTCCTTTTCTTCTGCAAGTTGGCTCTGTAACTCCTCCAGTCTCCTGTATGATTGGAGAAAGAACAAGTGTAAGTCCAACAGTTAATTGAACTAATCAATTTGATTATAAAAGTAATACATAAATTGCCAATGTATAAACTCACAATGCGTTGTGGTGATGCATCACCTTTTGAGCTTGTAGATTGATTATTGTCGCCATTTTTGTACAAAAACGTATGTCAATGTATAAAATAGGGTACTTATTCAGACTAACGGTTTAGTTTTTTTGTGTTAAAGGACCACTTCACCACTTTTCAACCTATCTTCATATAATAGGTCCTCACTAATAATCATGAGAAAAATAAATGGCACGGTCTGTGTCTCATAGGAGGGCTGTGGGCAGTTCAGAAACCGTCTTCCAGTGACATCATCTATGGGGAATCCAAGCTAATAGAAACTGCAGGCTTTTAGTCCTGAAAAGTTGCAATGCGAAAATGGAAGCCATCGTTCTCACGACAATGAAAATCTTAACATTTTTGTAAAAAAATCTTGTTTAAAAAAAAATCTGCCTATTGATGATGTCACTGGAAGACACTTTCTAAATTGCCCACATCCCTCCTATTAGACACAGACTGAGTAGAAAAAGATTGTGCCATTGTATCATGATTATTAGTGAGGACCTAGTATATGAAGATGAAGATAGGTTGAAAAGTGGTGAAGTAGTCCTTTAACTCGCTGATATATACTTGAAAATAATCCACCCAAAATAAATGTTGAGGCCAGGCCACTGCAGAGGATAATAATGTGATAATTCCAGCAAGAGATGAGTATTGATTACACAGATCAGTAATGAATTCGCAACTTCTCCAGTTCTTCCAGTCTTTTGCAACTTTCACATTCATCAGCAACAAATTGGTCAAACATACAGCCTCAAAAACCACATTTACCTTTCTTTCTGCACTAGGTCTTCATTCATTTTGGTAAGCTGTACTGAACTATTGCCAGATGACTTCACCATGCCTGAAATATCACTTTCCAGCTTGGCCTTGTCCTTCGTTAGCTGATCAAGTTTCTCATCTCCAGTTTTTTGTTTCCTCTCCAAACCTAAGTAAAGATATCATATGATATTAAAGTTATGGTCATCAGGAGTATTATAAAAACTGCCTACCAGCTTTGGGGTGGCATGCTTACTATCATTCTTCTTCTAAGTAATGTTACGATTGTGTTTGCTTATTTGTGATATATTTGTAAAACAAATTAAGATTATATAAACAATAATTGATCATAATCGTGATGGTAACCCTTTCTCTGACCTGTAATTTGGCTTTTTAGATTCTCTGATTCAGTGGAAAGGGATGTGCAATGCTCTTCCTTTTTACTGAGCTCGTCAAGCAGTTCTGGAAAATAAAGTGGGGGAAATGGCTGTTGTTCAACTCCAGGCATGTCATTATACAGAATCATACAGCAGAACTTATGATCCTAAAATCATTAAGACCTTCATCTGACTGGCAGAACAAATTGTGTCATTTACCTTGCATAGATTGTACTGCTTTAGTCTGCTCTTCTGTGCTTTCAGCCAACTTTTCTTTCTATGAAAAAGTTTTAATATCAGCTTCATGTAAATTCATGAAATGCGCCATGCTAGGTGTGAATGCGATTACTGTAATGATGAGATAATGCCCCTGTAATTCCCTCATCTTGAGGTCCCAAACAAAGTTAGATTAAGAAAGTTCATTCATTCAGTTTATTTTTTATTTTTTTATATATATATATTTTTTTTGTCCCACAATTTTGTACCCAATTTTTCACCCCTGTGTCAATCATCTAATGTGATCCTGGGCTCTACACACTCTCCACCAACCTAGTCCCCATATATGGGGGACAAGGGGAGAGCAACGGAGTGTCCAAGTTGTCCTTTACACCTGCCAGGGGGGAGTTTCCCTGGTTGGACGTAGCGCGTGGAAGGAACACGTTATTCCAACCAGTTCCTTTCCCCTCCATCAGGCGCCCCGGCTGGCCAGGGGGAGGCAGTTTAGTGACCAGGATTACCGCATGTTTTTTGTGAGGGTAGCTACCCTAGGGGCCACTAAAGTGGAGTTTTAAAGCAGAATTACATGCTTGAGCTATCTTCTGTGGGCGACAGTGTCATATGACCAAGTATAAATCAGCATCAAGGCTCACCAGGGTCCCCACATCCTGCTGCAGAGTGTCCTTGTCCTGTTGTACAGTGGACAGTCTCTGCTGTAAGGACATCAGCTCCTGCTGTCTGCTGTCCAGCATGGAGCTCAACTCAATGACCTACAACACATGTCAGATGAATAATAACACCAGTGAGAATAAAATATAAGAAGCAAGCAAAAAGAGAGAAACTTCCATTATTTTCATCGTCGCCCCAATTTAGGTTTCAGCCCAACAGCGACGATATATACAGTAGCTAAAATGACAGATGTTTCCCCAGTTTTAATGGTTTAATACAACAACATGAAATTGCAGTGGAATTTGACAGAATTTTGAACAGCAAAGGAGGCAAAGGAACCTACCTTGAGACCCTGTGAGCTTGCCAGGGTTTGGGCCTCCTCAAACTGGGTGTTCAAGGTCTGGAGTTCCTGGTTACCTTCAGCCTCATTGGAGCGCATGGTCTCAATTGCTGCCATCTGTTCTTTGGTTTCTCTCATCCTGTCCTGCGCCTCTTGGGCCAACTGTGCCTCTCTCTCCTCCAGCTCCTTTATCTGTTGTTCAGCAGCATGCAGTTTACCGAGCACATCCTCCATCTCAACAAGATGTTGTTCCTCAGCAGTATCGATGCTGGACCGCACAGACTCCTCCAGTCGCTCCTTCTCTTCGGTCAACAGCATCATCTTTGCTTTCAGAGCCTCCATCTCCTGAGCCCAAGCTCTGGTGGCAGCCTCATGTCTGCATCCAGCATTTTCTAAAGCCAACTTGTGCTCCACCTTCAACCTCTCTATGGCGCTCTTGGTCTCCACTAACTCCGCTGTCTGGTCACCAGCCCCTTTGCTGAAGGACACCTTTAACTCTTCCATGGTTTGCTGGTGAGAGGCAACGGTTGACTCAAGCTTGCTACGCCACAGTTCAATGACATCTGCATTCTCTTTCTCTGCCTGACTCAGGCGCATCCGTAGCTGCTCGTTGTCACCAGACAGCTTAACGAAAGAGGCCTGAAGCTGGGCGAGCGCCTCACTGTGGGTCTTTTCTTGAGATTCCAGCTTCTCCTTGTATTTCACCTGTTCCTCTTGCTGCGTGGCTTCCTGGGAGGCCAGTTGAGCCCTCAGTGAGCTCATCTCTTCTAGGAGAGGTGAAAGAGTAGAGTCGGAACCCTCAGAGCCATGCTGGGACTCTAGTCGGAACCGCAGATCAGCTACCTCTCGGGTTCGCAGCGAGAGGTCCTTCTCCAACTCCATGATACGGGATCTTTCTGAAACAGTGGCCACCTGCAGGGTGGATAAATCATTACCAATGACAAATAACACAAAGGACAATCTCACACATGGAGCCGCTTACTTTTACAACATGATTCCTTAGTAAAGCTTAATAAAAGCCACTATGAATAAATGGACATTTTCAGATGATCCATAATGGAAATCACTCAATATCAGACATAAAACATTCATAGGTCAAGAAAGAAAAGCAGTCAAACTTGGCCCAACTCCAATAATGACTGATTCAATTCAGTTTACAAGGCGGACACATGCTTACTTTGGATAGACAAGAAAACATTATACTGACCTCTTCTGGGTATAGAGGGTATGGTCAAAACTATAAAAATTGACTTCTGTGAATTATTTCCACAACTGATATAAACAGTTGTAAGTCAAGTGTAGGGCATAATAATGGGATTTAATTTGAATTTAAAGGAAATATTAATGTTATTTCTGATATACACACACACACACACACACACACACACACACACACACACACAACAGGAACATTTTAATGTTGTTCAGATTGTTTAAATAAATATACAAATGTGTAACTATGACCTTCAACCTATGACCTTCAACCTCATAACCAAGATTTTAGAATTATATAACTATGCATATCCCTCTGTGGCTGTGATACCCCAGGTGCATGTTAAAGACTTGCAAGAGGTGGGGACATGTCACCCAAAAAGCAAAGACAAGAGGTGGGGAACCCCCAAAAAGCAAAGACAAGAGGTGGGGACATGTCCCCCAAAAAGCAAAGACAGGAGGTGGAGCAGGGAGGGTACAGGGAAGGAGAACAGGAAACAAGTAGTTGGGCTGCTAGGCAGAGGTTCATCTGATGAAACAGAGATACAGCACCATTTACCAGTAAAGGCAAAAACAGATATGAACATTGACTCAGCCAAGTCTTTCAAGTTAAAGAAATAACTATTGTATATGTTTGTTAAGTAAAAATAAACCAAATGTCAATCAATTTCTTCTATTATGTGATTTTTTGTGGTGTTTTCCTTCTTTTTTTTTTACATTTAGCTTTCTAACCACAAGCCCACCTGAGGCCCTGACACTCCTCAGCAACGACTTGTGTTCACTTGTTCATCATTGTTCTAACATTGTTCCCGGTCCCCTCATTTCTCTTTCCATGAAAGCAGTGAGCGGCAGAGCGGAAGCCATTACCCTAGTGTCTTCTAACTCTCTTTGGAGTTTCTCAGCTTTGGTCTTTTCAAAGAGCAGGCTCTGTTCAAGCTCCTTAATGTGGGCATGCTCCAGTTTGGTCTGCGTCTGTTAGTAGACAAGGGGAGAGGAAGAGAACACACCAGTGCCACCATCACATGCCAGCCCAATGCAGACAGAAAGGCCAGGGGGATAGAGTGGAGTGATTAGAATGTTGGTGTGTGTTTGTAGGATGGGGAGAGACAAGCGATGTGGAAGGGAGGTGACGTGAGGGTGAAAGGGTACCCCATGCAGAACATTCAGGTGGGGCCTTGAACAATGGTACACAGAGACTATTCCAAGGAGTGGATGGATGGAACGTTATATAACAAGCAGCAAAAGAGAACGTCACATGTTATGGATATGCGTATGGGATGCAGTTTATAATCATGCAACCTGGTGAAGAAAGCAAAGAGTTCACCGTTATGAATTACACATTTGAGAAATAAATTAGAAAATAAAACTGACTTCACCATGAAGGCCTACATTAAGAGAAAGCTGAAATGGTTATGCTCCACATACACTATTTTACTTAAGTTTCCAACATAACTATGCATTCTTGTAGACATACTGTGAGTGGGGAATTTACATGCTTGACATGTGTTTATAATATTAAGCTAAAAAGCTTGTCAGGGTATCATAACCAATGTGGCTTTCTCTCTTATGTGATAAGGCCAAATTAAGTAAACAACATTGACACAAAGATTAACACTTAAGAGTAGGGATTTGCTATGGGATTTGTTTTTCGTATTACTTGAATTTTGAGGGGCGCTAGCCCCTCCTATATACAGGTTTGTTTGTTTTTAGTTCAATGTTTTTTTTTTAAAATGCCATTGACAATGAAGGGAAAATTATATCAATCATATTGTCCCTCAAGTCATATAGTCTTTATTGGTAATGGCATTTAATGTTTGTGTTGGCACCGTTTGTTTTACATCACCTAATCAACATGAGTTAGACTTTAATATATTAGCGCCCCTCACTTCACACGGGTGTGATTTTTTATATTCTCTCTCTACTCTCATCTGTAGACTGTACCTATCCTGTTTCATGCTTATTACTATTATTGCTGATACAATCAGGGGCTCAGTCTATCAATCAATCAAAGTTCCCTATTCACACCCTAAAACTGTATGGTGAAGTATATGCATTTCAACGATACCATTTCATGATCAATTTAGTGTTATATGTTACTATTGTAAGTTCAGTAAATTCAGTTAACTTTTAGTTTCTTCACAAGAGGTTGAATACCACTGAGTTTCAGCATTATATTAAATCATTTCAGTGCAAATGGCCTGTTCCGAAAAAACATTAAGTATAATCTTACATGCCAACACTGAAAGTCACCTGGGGACATTTTACAATACCTTTCTGACAGCAAAGTCTCATACACATCCACCCACTCAGAGTATGTTAATTCAGACTCAAAGACAACTAAATCAAATGTGACTTTTATCATTTCAATCGCAATTTTAAAACTGTATATTTGTCCTTACAAAAGGGCATAGGATGACGGGCAAAGTTGAAGTCCAAAGTGCCCTCCAACCAAAAAACCCCCAAAACAGCTTTAAACTATAAAACCCAGCAAAACCCTTCATTTAAGTAAGTGAAGATGTGCTGCCCAGTTCCCATAATGCTTTAGCAACTTGTTCAATGCTGCCACCTATTGCCATAGGTTATATTGCAAACATAGCCAATGAATCAAACCACCTATAAGTTATTACCAGCTCAGTGGCCTTGTGGTTAGAGTGTCCGCCCTGAAACTGGGAGGTCAGGGTTTGATCCCCGCCCACATCATACCTAAAAACTGTAAAAATGGAACCCAATGCCTCCCTGCTTGGCACTCCTCATGAATGGTTGGATTGTGGGGTTAGATCAACTGCATATGATAATGTGGAGAACAAATTTCACATACGTGACAAATAGTAGGACTTGAACCTTTTTAACCATTATAAAATGATCTGTAGCGGTGCTCACCCCGCTGACAAATGGTTACAATATAACTCTTGGCAACGGTATTGCAATGCTAGCTCAGTTGTGTCACTCTACCAAGAGCAGCAAAGTAGTATTGGCAACGCCATCTTTATTGGAATTAACGGATTTGCTCAGTGCTAAATGCTTTTTTTTTTGTGTATTGCCTTTTGGGTGGAGGTGCACAGGACTCTGCAGATGTTTTCCAATAAGACCTTTGTGAATAATCAATAGATTCAGCTCTACAGTTGTGTCAATATCAAGAATGCACTTATGCAGTAGTACTGAAGGACCTTAGCACTACAATAACAATAACACCCAACAAAATGTGTCCCCCATACTGTGTCTATGGGTGCAGCTTCAGGCTGGAATTCAATATGGAATGACAAAGAGTTTTAGCTCTTTTTGCTTTGGGTGTGAACTATTGATTAATGATGCATACACTGTCCCGTAAAATAGGAAGTGCATGAATTCTTAAATTGAGTGCCATTTCCCTTTACTTGCATATGGGGAGTTTGAATTGTGGCCAGTGACTGGGCAGTGAAATGGCAGGGGAGCATCTCCAGTGGTTCCATGCTTAGCACTGGGCCAACATGAAGGACAAGAGGAGGGGGGGGGGGGGATAAATCACATCAATGAATACAGAGGCACTGCGGGTTATAACACATTAGTACACCTTCAGCAGCTTGAAATCCACATAAAACAATAAGCAAAGTAGAGGCTTGGACGGGTCTCCTTGTTCCAGTTTTTTGTATGAATTTTAAGCTGCATGCATGTATTTAATAAACATGTAGACATTGGTAAGTATAAAACGGTTTGTTAGTATAGAAAGGAAGATAAAGGGGTATTCTAACCCTGTTGTATTCATTTCTAAAGATCTATTTTGAGGAGAGACGCCTTCAAGGATGATCACCTGACTGGTGTTGCACTGTGGAATAATAACAAATCTTTTGATCAGAATCAATACAGATATGAGTCCAATTTTCTGTCTCGCAAACTTAAGATAGGGACATGAATCATCTGACATTTATCAAAACAAAGGCTGTGTTACGACAGCCGCTGCCAGTGAAACAACTGTCCATAAAAGCTATGACCCGACTCTTGACGTTTTCAGATGCTGGAGAACATGAGGTTTTGCAACCTCATGAATATATGAAGGACACCAGCTGTGGATATTACGTTTTGGTACAGCAGAGCCCTGCAAGGAATGGCATTGATGACATGGTCATCAATACCATCCTTTCAATAACATGGATTAAATGAGGTTTCAGACAAGTCATTCATGGAGGACGAATGCAGAATTCATTCATCCATGCAAACAAGTTGATCGAGACTGGTTATCTATTGCTAACAAGAACTGCAGATAATGTAAATACTCAGTCATTGCCATAATTAACTGGCTCCGACAAGAATGGCAGTCAATTGCATCTTAAATCACAATTAACAGCCACCTGGAGAGACAACCAAGATTGATCTTAATTTGTCAAATAAGTCTGCATTAAAGGCATCTTCTCAATCACTCATGTCAAGGATAAAAAGGCAATCCTGACTGAGATCCATTGCAGTATTTCACATGTGAAAATATGTTACTGCCTGATGTATGTACTTACCTCCAGATCTCCTTTGGTTATGCAAGCTTCTTCCACACGGAATTGGAGGTCCTCCACCTTCCTGTTAAAGATCAACAAATCCCTTACATTTGAACACATTGGAAGAAACTGTTGTTTCTAAAATGCAATAGTAATAATAAATAGGGCATATGGTTGAGCTAATACAGTCGAGACCAGGGTTTCTTTCTGCTAGGCATTTTATTAGCTGGCCAACGTGACCGCAAAATAATCTCCGGCTAAATGTTACATTAATTGACCATAATGTAATACACGTAACGTGCGTGTTCGCAAAAACATGCATGTGCAGTAACCCACCCAACTGATCGCTATATCTCCTTACTGTACTGCAGTGATCTTGACACTTTGTTTACAGATGCTGTGCTGTTCTTGTTTATCCACAATTTCTGACAGCATACAGTATCTACTCCATCATGCAGTGGTGTCACTTGCCAAAATATAGTGAGGACACGAGAGATCTGCTCTTGGTATGCAACACTGTCGAACTACAGTAGGCCTGCCCTATAGGCTGAGCAGTGAGAATGTTTGGGGCTTTGCATTTCTTTAAACCTTAATATGTAGTACCCTAAATCATTTGCATTTTTGTTTGTTTTGTTACAGTTTAATGATATCACCAAGTGCTTCTACCACGTCACTGCACCCGCTCTCCATGTCGTTGACAGTCCCTGTAACCTATTTGTACAACATCCATGACTATGCGAGACCTGTATGTGTTTCTGACATGCCCAAGTTTTATTATGGTAATTACCATAATGACCGAGTCGGTTTAGAGTACACCAATCTGCGTGAAACTTTGCACTCACACTCCTGGGAGACCAAGGAATCACCGAAAAGATTTGTCTGTGTACTATAAATGAACAGGAGCTATAACAGGCTAATGTGTTTGGGGTGGACGTTCTACCTGTGTGCATGCAAAGTTTTATGCAGATCGATTTCATAATACCGGCAGTCTTCCTGACTAGATGTACAGTAGCTCTGGGAAACCTTACCTCCGCTCCTCCTCTAGCTGATTCAGCAGCTCTACTTTGTCCTTGTCTGCTGCCTCCACCAAGGCACGCAACTGATCCATCTTGGCCTCCATCTTAGCCATGAAAAGAAAAGAACATGAATATAGGGGAAAATGCATGCAAATACAGACAGTATGCATGCTCACGCACATGCCCACACAGACACAAAATGTTTCCTTTGCAGTTCATGGTAGCTAAGCCTCACTTGGAGGATGTTCATCACACACACCCACACACAGTACTTTCCAGTTCATAGAAATCAATCTGGGAACCCATTGACAAAACAAAGAAAAATCAGCGCCCTCTGTCTCGAGAGACTAAGCCTTAATTGATGGGAGGATGTCCATCATCCATACGCAGTTCATAGTAGTTGAGCCCAAACCCATTTTGACCTGAGATCAGATTCTAAAAATGTCTTCTACATCCTGACAGTTTTCTGAAAAAGCTATGTTTCTGTCAGTCATTCTTCGATTTTTCAAAAATAGCAGACCTACAAGCTCGGAGTGGCGCGCTATGAGCTTGTAGAAGCACAACATAATGCTAACACCAAAAGGGGTTCCCGCCCCAAAATGGGTTAAGAGATGGAGGATGTTTATACATGTGTTGTAGTCAATTAGCTGCAGGCCACAGGCATTGTGAGATGGTGCTGACCTGCTCTTGGTCGTCCCTCATTATGCCCAGTTCTTGCTCCACCTCCCCGACATGGCTGGTGGCCTTAGCAACCTCAGCCCTCTCCATGTCACGCTCAGCCATCAGCTGTTCAATGTGCTGTTGCTTCTCCTTCAGTGCCTCCTGAACGGCCGTGGTACCAGATATCTTACGACTGTACCGTGATGACGTCTCTGTGAGCTGCGTAGGGACAGAAGAGAAGCATGTTCAAGCTGGTGAAATTGAGCGCAAAAAGATGGCCTACTGCACTCGTATTCATTCATTTATATAGTTTTGATGCTGCCGTGTGTGCACGTCTCACCAGGCCAGTGCGGCTGGGCTTGGCGCTGACAGAAGATGCCACAGAGCTCATGCTGCTGATGGAAGAGGCACTGGGACTGCGCTTTAGGCCTGATGGAGTGGTGGTCACTACCTTTCGAACGGTCGTCTTTGCTTTGGCTGGTGTGGTGGAAGGGAAGCCAATGCGTGACACCTTGTGGACTGGTGCAAATAGGCCATACTTGGGCTGGCACTGAAAATATCTGAGATGTGATTGGCAACAATTAGACTAATGGTTTTTATAATATTCTTTTAGCCGATTAATCAAAAGTGCTTTTCTTTCAGAGAGAGTGGCTTGTTACCTTGTGCCTGCCACTGCCCCGTCATTCTTTCCCAAGGGTTCATCCAATTCCACACCGCACCACTCGCCTTTGGCAAAATCCGTTTCCCCGAGGAAACGTACCACTCCAGCTTTTGTACCACCAACCTGGAAAAGAAATGCAAAACATTTCAGACAGAACTCCTGGGTGAGAGAATACCATCATCATAGCAAAAAAAGAAGGGAAAAAAGAGGGGGGAAACAAATCAATAGATGCATGCCTTGCATTCATAAATGTAACTGAACTATTCAGTAGTTGTGTAGTTGAAATATTCAACTACACAGATGTATGGTTTGCTGGTGACTCAATTTGGTGTAATTATTTTTGTGGGGGCATTTCCTCTCCCGCCTAGTGTGTGAGTTACAGACTTCCTCTTTGTATAATATGGTGCTATACAGCCTCCTGTGGAGGAAGGGAGAGAAAAAAGTAATCTGTCAAGAGGAAGGAAGGTACTGTACTAGGACAACAACATAGACATGGATTAACTACAATAAATACATCAGTGCTACTATTTCCACTAACTAGTAAGGTTCTATGAGGGTGAAGTAGAAGAGGTCATATTGCAAACACATTCCTCAGAGATTAGAAAGGGGAGGAGAATGCCAGTGAGTCCTGTGACTCCTGACCAGTAACCCACCTGCGTTATTGTGATTTTGACATCTAAAAGGTCTAGCCACCCACCTCCCTTCTCTGGGATAATATTGGCAACAAGGACATAAATAAATAATAAAATAAATGATCAATGTTCTTGAGTTTGATTTAAATTTGTTTTCCTGCTGAATTCCTACTGAAAAAGTGTTTGCAAAACAATCGTGTTTTAAAACATTAGGAAATTCTGAGATATATAACGGAATATTGTATAAACTTTACCAAAACGCGGTCACCCATCTTGAGCTCCCTCTCCCCTTTCTTGACAGATCCAGTCTCTGAGAGGTTGGAGACAGATTCACTGTTTGCACGTGCCAAGTTGGAAGTTGTTATAGGTTGTGTAGCAGATGTGACTTGTTTGGAGGCCGGAGTGGTTGAGGGAAGCGCTGATTTTGTAGAAGGTGTATGAGAGGCCACACTACTAACTGAAGGTGTGGGTGAAGCAGCGCGGGATGGTGGAGCAGTTTGAGTTCCATTGTCTTCCCCTTCTGTGAGAGACAACTTAGACGGACGGGTGAATATCCCTCGCAAGGCCTCACACTGGAAGTAGCGGACCCCAGCTACTGACCCATCATTCTTCCCGATGGCCTCATCTAGAACAATACCTGCCCATTGTCCTGGAGCAAACTGTGTCTCCCCAAGGAATTGTATGACTCCTGGTTTGTTCCCATTAACCCACACACGCTCGCCAACCTCAAAGGTTTCCTCAGAATCCTGGGGCTCTTCACTGACACTTGCAGCTGTTTTGTCCGCCACAGTTGCTTTGGGTCCAGCTATAAAGGAGATAGTGATAGGTTATCCTAACTGCTTCCGAAACTTGTGCCCCTTATTGCAAATGAAAGCAGATTGCATACGATCAGAGGGGAACTATTGTGACACTGTACAGGTCAGAAGTTATGTCTTAGCTCATATTTGAACAACATTCTTCCAGTAGCGACCACTGCTACTAGGAGATACCTGGTAATGGATGGTGATGGAGAAGTCTTACCTGTGCTTGGGGCAGCCTTGGTGGCTGTTGTCCTGGCTATCTTGCTGGGAATTTTTATCCCACTGGGTTTGGCTGTACTCATGATTCCTCTCGTTAGTGGTGGATCCAAAAGGGTTGTGTCTGTCAGTGGGAACAGACTGTCCGCAGACCATCAACACAGCTTGGCTCCGATACCAAAGCCGACTCCTCCGCAACAAAATAACAAACCCAAAGTAAATAAAAATAAAGAAAAAAAGGAAAGGGGAGGAGGGAGTAAAAAGGATGTTGCTGAGAACGAACCTGTTGAGAAAAAACAATTGTACAAGTGAGTGAGTGCACTATTTTATACCTCACTGAAACACAATTCCTTTAAAGATTTGACACACCATTAAGCTATTCACAATTTCACATTACAACCTGAGTACCTGACCAATCTATTGGTGGAACAGTAATATTAGCCAATAAAGCTATGCATGAGAGAAGTTTGATTGATTGAAGTATTTATTATCAGTTTTCAGAATGGGCACATTTCACATGAAAGCTAGCCTGGCTCCAGCCCCTAAATCGCTAGCCACATAAAAAAATTATGTTCAGGCGATTTAATGGATTTAATAATGGAGTAAAACGAAATGAAAATTCAGGCTGAGTGTCAGGCTACATGAAAGCACAACTCAATACAAAGACTGTTACTGTGGATGACACATTGATAAAGCATTACACTTGTTTACAACAGGGTCCACCATTTTCATGACTGCCTGCCTAAATATGTCCCAAACCGCCCCCTAAGGTCTTCCACTGCTGGCCTGCTCGCTTTGCCTAAAAAAATGGCAACTAAAAAATACGGGGAAGCAGCTTTTTGCTTCTACGGGCCATCGGTATGGAACAAGCTCCCACTGTACCTTCGTCAGGCAGCCTCTGTAGACATTTTTAAAGCTCAGCTCAAGACCCACTTCCACAACATTGCTTTTAATTGATCTTTAATTTTTTTGTTATTCATGTCCTCACTGTATTGCATTACTGCTTGTTTTTTAATGTCGTTGCCTTGCTTTTCTTTTATTCTCCATTGTTCTGTAAAGCACTTTGAGCTGCATTTCATGTCATGAAAGGTGCTATACAAATAAAGTTTTATTATTATTATTATTATTATTTTCAATTCATCAGAACATTTAGAGACGTACAAATATCCACTTCTATATAAAAAATCACACCAGTGTGAAACGAGTGGTGCAACTCCCGTCTATTGGTTCTCTGTATCATTCCAATTTGTATCGTTCCAATTTCTTCTCTGTATCGTTCCAATTTCTTCTCTGTATCGTTCCAATTTCTTCTCTGTACTCTGGTGCCCCCTACTGGTATAAATAAGTAACATACTCGTGCTCACTTATACATACAGGTACCTACCTACCTAGGTACACGGACATTGCTGGATGTAGGAGTGGTTGCACCACTCAAAAACAGGAAATCATGTAAGGAGGTAAAAAAGGGAAAAGAAAAATATACAGTAAATATACAGGGGAAAGGGGGCGGGGGGATTCAGATTTTACAGGGGCCAGTTTCTAATTGCAGCCGCCTGTAGGTGCCCTTTGAGAACAGTTTTGAAGGAGTCAAGGGATTTGCATGTCTTAATGGCTGTTGGTAGGGTGTTCCACATTTTGGTGGCATAGGAGCTAAATTAATAATAGTCTCTTATTTGTGCTGAATTTGGGTTGAACATGGTTTGTTGAGCTCCCTCTGGTGTTGTGGGTGTGAACTTCGTTGAAATTAAGGAAGTATTTAGACAGGTACGTGGTGTCTTGGTGGTGTATCGAATCTTGTGGAGATGCCAAATCTCAAGTACACAATGAGATTTGATACAAGCACTTACTGATCATCAGTAAGATTTTTATGTTAGAAATTGGAGATTAAAATGCCACAAAACAAATGACTGAATGAAAAGGTATACAGGATTCTCTTTCCTAAATTGTCGTATTGGACTTTTATAAAACGTTCACTTAATTAATCAGATTAAAGTCAGGCTGCACAAAAAAGGAAAACGACCTCAATGTGTTTACCACATGCTTACTTACAAGTAATAGCAATAGCAGTAATAGTGCCATTCTGAGTAACAATGACAGCATTACTCGATAGCTACTGTTTAGGAGTCAACTAATAGCTAGACTCAATGGAAAGTATACATGTGACTTTACGGCACATCTACACCCAGTGACATGGTGTGGTGTAGTGTCACTGTGTCAGTGAGGGGGCATTCTGGTTTTGTTATGACAACAAGCTCTGCAGCACAGGACAATCCAGGCAAGAGTCAGACCTAAAAATATGGCTGGCACAACCCAGTCAGCAAGCAGTCTCCATATCCTACCACCTTCATAGACATTTCTCACCTGACCTGACCATGACATAAAACATTTCCATAACAGCAGCTCATAATCCATCATTCTGGGCTGTCAAATGGTGGCTGCCTCTTTTCATAATCCCCCAAAAGATTACTAAAGGACCACCACAATCACATTACTAGATTTACGTTTTAAAAATGGAGCCGATAACTGAATGCACTGCAAAGAAGCATGGTCTCCTTGTTGCCTTAAAATGCCCTTTCATGCCTTATGGAACACAATCTGAATTGTTTTCCTTTATTTATATAAGATTTGATTGGCTAAATGAAGTGTGTTACAAACATAACATCCAGATTTGACTGGCCATGCTCTGATCAGCTCTACAGTAGAGCTCTACTAGATTTTTAGGTGGCAAAACGGCCTGAAAATAATAGACGTGAAGGCCCTGTGAATATAGACGTGAAGGCCCTGTGAAGGCCAGAAGCCAGTCTGGCAATATCTAAATGACTAATCCAACATTTGTTGTTCAGAAATGCCTTGATGGCCTGTAAATTACTTCCAATTGACCATGTTTCAATACTGGCTTGTATCAGAGAACTAACTAGAAAAAGTGCCCTTCCGGGCACAGGTCTCCACCAGGTTATCCACAGATCCGTGCAGTTAGAGGTAAAAACACTTTTTGGCCAGTTATAGCGCCACCTTGAGGCTGAGTTGAAATTGTTCATGTGGCATTTCGTCCTCGGCCTAGTGGGAATGTGGGTGCACAATTTCACGGAAATCACGCGATGTGTTCATGATTTGCAGCATTTTGTTTGAAACTGAGCACTCCTGTGAACTTTGGAAGCCAATCTTAACCAATCAGGATGGAGTCTGATAAATCTGAAAGACCCGTTTCGTTGAATGGCTCTAGAGAGACTGTGTAGCAATTTGCGTGATGTTTGGACAAAATCTGTAGGTGTACTGTGCAAAAACGTGTTTTGCACAAAACGGCCTCCTGGTGGCGCTATAACAGGCCGTTCTGGAAAGTTTGGGGCAGAGGTTCATGGTTGGCATCCAGGGAGTGTGTGTGCAAAATATGGCATTGAAAAACTTGTTTTGCACAAAGCGGCCTCCTGGTGGCGCTATAACAGGCCGTTCTGGAAAGTTTGGGGCAGAGGTTCATGGTTGGCATCCAGGGAGTGTGTGTGCAAAATATGGCATCGACCGGGTTAACGGTGGCCGAGATTAGCTGTTCACGGACACACACACACACGGACGGACGGACGGACGGAGTGCAAAACATACTCTCTCCCCATGCCTTCGGCCTGGTGGAGACAATAACAGTAACATTATATTACGGTAATATAAACTGAATCCACTCAAAATTGCAGCCAAGAACTTGCAAAAACTTAAATTATTGTGTCTTACCATGAGCAGGGTTTACATAAGAAGCAGTCCTATCATAAGTAATATATATGAAGGGGCATTTAGAGATGTATCTTTCTGCACTGGCTGTTTAGGCCGTTTTAACAAAGTCCATTAAGAAAATTGTCTAACAGGGCAGCAAATTAATTTTGCTTTAGAGCTTGTTTAACAACATCACAGCCTCACAGGCACATAGCTTCGTTGCATTCCTATTAGCTGGGGTAACCAAAACAACCAAGACACGTTAGTCATATACACACAGTGCATGAGTGCACACCAAGATATTTCTCAGTTCAGAATGAAGGGTGGCTAGCAGTGACTGACCTACTTTATATGCAGTGTTTCAGTTTTCCCCTGCTGTGCCTTTGAATGATACCGTTTGGTGCCCTCAGGTCAAGAGGACTTTAAGTGCAAGCCCTTGAAAGAAAGCATTCAAATGATTGACGCTTTTGTGGTACAAAAAAAGGATACAACAAATGGAAGCAGAAAACTTGCTTCCAAAAACCACTTAATTCTGCTCTGAACAAAAGCTTAATTGGTAGAATAAGAATAATAGAATAACGCCAAAACAACCAAACCTTTGACACCAAGTATATATCATGGGCAAGATCAAGAGAATGTTTCAGCTCCCATTTAAGAGCTGGCGTAGTCAGCTGAAAAGGATCACTTATGCTCATTGGAGGAATGGTAATCTTTTGCTGCTGACTCCTACTCTACTCTGTAGCTAGGAAAAAAGCCAAGGACAATGTTGTCAATGTTTGAACTCAAATGAGAAAACATTGTATAATGTGCATTACAAGAACCTTGTCATCACCAGAGGAATAAAAACTATAAACTTGATGAAAATAGAACATTCCAAATATAGCAGAAACATGTTTTGCAGACAAGCGTTGTGCAAAAACAATAGACAATTAAGCCAAATTTCAGGAAAATCAGGAACTCTTTGCTCAACATTTGTTTCTAACCTAAATAAATATTGTATCACTGTCAATATGGTACACAAGAAGCCAGAGGGCATATTTATGAGATTCTAAGATTTCATATACCATATAAAGACTTCATTGTTAGTTTAGAGTGGGTAACAAGAGAAAGCATGCAAGGTTGCTTTCCACGCTCTCAGAAAAGTATATTTTCTGATACTTCTCCCATGGCTTTTGTCAGAAGAGAGTTAGCAGAAGGCCACACAACATTCACTTCCTTTTTGAGGAAACATCTGCTGGGATGTGTTTTATGACCCCCACTGCTAGCAGTGGCAGAGTCAAGTGAGAGCTTGAACAAAGCATAGACAAACATTTGTGCTACTTTAGGCATCAAATCATTCAAATTAAACAACTGTATATTAGCATTGTGTTCTACAAAAGGCATAAAACTAAGGTTCAGTTGGAAACTTCCTTAAGGTTTTAACAATATCGGTTCCTTTTAACGGTCTGATTCCTTATATAAAATGGACCCTTACAGGTCTGCAACCATTTGATTCAATTTGTAAACTCAAAAGTTATGGTGGTCCTTATGTTAAAATGTTTTAGAACGACTGGTATTGTAATTGTATAGCAGATGTGAACTTCACATTGTGAAGTCCTCATACCGGCTCTGAGAGTGTGATACAAATCAAAACCGTTCCAGAACAGTTCCAAAAGTGATGGAACTATAACTGATTCTGGTTCTTCAACATTGGATCCGGTTCCTCTGGTGCTGGATCCCAACCCTACACAAAACAGAACTGTCCAAAATACTGTAGAAAAAACAAGCACATGGATGCCATTGTCTAAGGTTAAGCCAAGACCAACATCTAAAAAACTACAGGTTGAATCAATTAAAGTTCACACATCATAAAAACAGGAAAGAACGTTCGGTCAGATCAAACTGAGAAACAAGAAAAGATTTATAATGTAGAATAACTAGTGCATCAGCAGGATTGGTGAATGGCTTCACACTCACAGCCTTGATTCAAACTAATTATAGGGGTTTTCACTTTAAAACATGGCAAAATTTATATAAAAAATCAGCATCAAAATGATGAAAGTTAAAAAGAAAAAAGAAAAAAAAGAAAAAGAAAAGTCAAACACCCTTTTAAACAATAATAATTGAGCCGTCTTGGCGAGTAAAGAAAGGTCCTGGATTTAAGTGCTGGCTTGTGGTGGTCTCTGTTGCATAATACCATCCCTCATGCGCCTCCTGTCCCACTCATGCTAATGAAAGCGTCTAAATAAGAGCTATGAAAATAATCTGGGGAAACATCGTGAAGATTGTGAATAAGAGGTTACAAAGAAGGCCAGGAGGGAGACGTCACATTTTGAGAGCACCATATCACAGAATGTACCTTGACTGCCCAAGACCAAAACAGTCAAAAACATGTTTCATGAACGCAGTCCCAAAACAAGCATCTTGAATTATGATTAAGATTCAAGGTCTGAATATAATATCGATCCACAAATGAAACGCGAGTGTCCAATCCCTCAATGTACCATTATTCATCTCTGATTAATTGAACATTCTGGTCCCTACTGTTGTAAAGAAGTGTGAGTGCTTAATCATGGTATGTCCTATAGCCCTACAAGTCAGAACCCAATGCTACTGAAGTTTCTGAGATTTTTGAGACCGGTTCGGCACGAATCGATTGGGCTGACCCAGGGGGTTCCGAGAGGGGCTAGGTATGTCCCAGAGTAACAGTTTTTGTATTGACCTGTGCTTTCGTTTGAAAATGGCCCATTCTACAAATTCACTAAACTGACTACTTGGTGAGGTGGCACGTCTGGGCTTAGTTCAGTAAAGTACATCCGGAGGTTAAATCATCTTCAAGACATATTTAATCAATAGTGCTGTGCAACCTAAAAGGCAACGTTGATGTTTTCCGGTCATTTAGATTGCCAAATCACTTTCACAGTACGGGTAAACAACCATACCTGCAACCAGTGAATGCAGTGATCAGGTACTTAGTAGTAAATTCCACAAGTCCAAAAGTGCCCGCACTCCGCAGTGTCACCGGCTGTGTCAAGTTGACATGCCCCAAATGTAGATGATATATGCCGCTAAACATAACCCACTGCGTGGTTTTGTTCCATAAACGCCAACGTCATCTAAATCTTGCTTAAACTGACCCCAGTCTGGGTCATTACTCATTATTAGATGTAATTAGTAGCTAACTAACGTTAGCGCCGATAGGCCCAGCTAGCTAGGAGCCAGGGCTGGCTTGACTGGCTAGCTGCTGTGCTGTTCAACTGAACTGTCAACTTTTACCTGGCATTTGGTATTTTTGCCGTTGTCCACGTAAACTGGCAAACAAGTGCAATCGGAATAGATTAGCTCAACGCGAGCTTTTACTTACCCTATATATCGTCGATATGAATAGCGTATTTATGAAGAAAACTATATTTAGCTAACAAGCTAAGTGTATAACCACGACTGCTTACAAGGAGAATGAGGCTGAGACAGAAGCAGCAGCAGGCACAGCCCAGCAGCTCCGCCGATGAGCTGCCCGCCCTACCGACCCTAGGCACAAGGTACTTTGTTTCCTTCGAAACTAGTAGAAGGCAGATGCCTCGAACTACTACGCCTGCCTGCCGCCTACAATCATGTTCTCCTCTAGATGATAGAAATCCTCATCAATGTGCACTGAATTAAAAAAATTAATCACGTGCGACTTTATGTAGGCTGTGTGTGTGTGTGTGTGTGTGTGTGTGTGTGTGTGTGTGTGTGTGTGTGTGTGTGTGTGTGTGTGTGTGTGTAACTAATTGTGATGATGACCATAGCTATGGTCCCGGTCCATCCTGGTCCATAGTTCTGAATGAATGGTTATGGATGTATAATGAAGGAGGATCTTGTAGTCGACGCGGTATTTGATGGGGAGCCACTGGAGTTGGTGTGTAGACTACAGGGGTGATGTGAGTGATCCCTCTGATGACACTGGGGTTCTGGTGATGATACGGGCAGCAGCGTTCTGGACCAGTTGGAGTTTATGGAGGAGTTTGTGGGAGAGACCAAAAAGGAAGGGAATTACAGTAGTCCAAGCGGGAGGTGACGAGAGAGTGAACCAGGATTGCGGCACTGTATTAGAGCTAGACTATACAGGTTAGTAGTTACTAATACTGACATCAATACAGATTAGCAACAGGTGTTAGAATGGTAATCAAATCACAATATATGACACTGTTTTACTTTTATATACTTTATAGTTAGGGAAAGTTAGCCAAATGTTTGACCAATCTGCAAAATAAATGCTCTCCAATAGCTTTCTTCACAACTGTGTTCATAAAGGTGTCTACTATCACCTCTCAATTTGTTCCAACTCCCTTGGGAAACTTTAATTGTGACAGCTGCTAAAAATTAGGGTACCAATTAACAACCTAGGCCTAATTAACACATTTTCCTTCAGGGTTTTTCATGATTTTGAATCCATTGGAAGAATTTGTTTAGCCTTCATCATTTATGGAAAAAAAATGTTTATGGCAGAGTGTTTTTCGTGCAAAACAAGTGGATTTAATAGCAGAAATGTGTACATTATCGCTGCATATAGGTTATTAACATTTTGTGAAGAAAGCTAAGTAAGCATCTATTTTGCAGATTGGTCACACATTAACGCTAACTTTCCCTATCATTATTTGGTCACACATTTAGCTAACTTTCCCTAACTATTATTTGTTCATTTGGATGGTACAGCATGTTGATTATTACATCGCATTATCGGAGTAATAGGCTACTCCTCACTGTTTTCATATTATGCATATTTGGTATAGTGTTAAAGTAATTTATTTCATTCAATAACTCTACGTGATTGTATAACTTAAAGCTGTGCAATGTTTTTGTTAAGCAGCCAACATTTGTTAAAAAGTTAAAACTAGTAAGTAGGCTATTATTTGCTTGTTCAGTCAGTATAAGCACCTGGCACATTGATGATGCAAGTTGCAAGAGCACCTGTCAGGCTCTGTCAGCCTAAAAGTATAAAAAAACAAAGGAGAAACGTTTTTTACTGCAAAATAATTGCAGAAAAACAAGTGTCTACTCTGTAGACTTCATGTGGCTCTACATAATTTTAATTTGTTTCAGATTAGGCCTCATCCAACTGGGTACCCAAACTACCCATTGGCAAAACAAAGGAAAAACAGCACCCTCTTTTCCTTTGAATTTGTCAACAGTCTGTCTCGAGATACTAGGCCTCATCAACTTCAAGGTTAAAGGAGAATTCCGGACTAACCATTTTATTACCTCAATCTGATGTTATTATATCCAAGAACATGTCGTAGAGTTGGTAGAGTGGAAGACAGACAAAAAAAAACTAGGAATGCACTCTGTCGAGGTGCCAACTTGCGCCTAAGTACTGCTACTAACTAATGTCTATTACAACTTCTGTTGTAAATCCGTACCTTAGTTAAGTCACCATCAACAGCCAATAAGGGACCACCATTCTTAATTTCTTACCCATACATACATACATACATACATACATACATACATACATACATACATACTGTACATACCCAGCAGATCACCAAACGTACCTTAGTTACGTCATCAGCAAATCCCTGATTGGCCGACAGACAATACCGACATATGCAGCCGAATGAGCCGATTACAGTACTCGCACGCTCTTGTGGAGATGGAAAAACGGTTTGGTAACGGTGTGCCTCCAATGTGAGTATTGGACTTCATGTGGTCAAACTTGTGATGTCAGTCATGTCACGTATGTGTCTAAATATGGACATGGTTTCAGCATGATCCGCACCTGTTGACCATTAATTAAAAAAAAAGTTATATAAAACAAATGTTCTGGAGGTTGGTAGAAAACAAGCCGGTGTGGTGAAGCATGCATGAATGAATGAGTGCAGCCAGTCCTCCCAGCCACTCAGCCTTGATTGCATGTTTGGCAGTGAGTCTCCACGGGCCTTTTGACAGCCACCCCGGAATTAGTTTCATTTGTAGTTTGGCTTGGATGTTGTTTATATATTGTTTATACTTAAAGCTGTGCAATGTTTTTGTTAAGCAGCCAACATTTGTTAAAACTAGTAGGCTACCATTTGCTTGCTAAACTAAGTTAGCTTGGCAACAAGAAATCTGGCAATGATCAGGCCAGCAGTTTAACTAAGAAATCTGCTTCAGACACACAGACCAACCGTCTAGCCTCCTGTAGAGTAAACATTTTACTATCCCGCGCCGTGTTTGAAATGATCATGGCCATGATAATTATCGAACTGTTGGGGCTGCATACCCATCCACTGCACCCACAGCTGGGGCAAACAGGGAGCACCATGGGTACATGGGATAGCAGCTTTATTAGGTAGACTTATAGTCTACCTGGTAGACTAGGTGAGGAGGTAAGGTTTAGGCTGACCCCAGAGATACCTGCATGGGTGTGTGGTGTCCAAGTCCAACAGTCCCTGAGATGTTTGTGGTCTTTGTGATGAAGCTTTCACCTCTCATTATTTCACCCTAGGTCAAAGTTTGGGGAACCGTTGTCGTATTTAGAGCGTTCTGTCTCTGCTTGGCTCATCTCACTTTTCTGTTTCATTTAATACATTGCGTATCACTAGTGTGGGGGTAAATTATGTTGATAATACATCACTGACATTGCCGGTAGAGTTTCTTCCTGCATTGTGAGGGACTGTGCCAGAGGACCTATTCATTCATTGTCTGTTTCGGAACGCCTTGTCTTGTGGTTGTTTGTTGTAACCACTTTGGAATGGGTGGTGGGCATGAAAGGTTTCCAGGTCTGCCTGACCTGTAGCCATAGACAGTGCTCTCATCTGCGGGGTGGGTCCAGGGGTGATAGATGTATGCACATCTGTAAACTTCTCCGTTGTCATGGGCTGAGGTACAACTGGAAACCCTGATGAAGGTTGCAAGCGTCTATTAAAGTAGTCAGGTGATGGTGCCCGCTGTAAAAAGACAGGGGATGAGGCGCCTTTATGCAGAAACCCATGTAAAGGAGCAGAAGAGGTTGCCTGGGCATCAGATCCACTCAGCAGACTGGCAAGTGGAGTAGGTGAGTTGCTTCGAGGGGGACCCTGGCCTCCCAGAAGCTCCTGGAATTTGTTTTTTTGCTGTTGAACAGGCACTTGACCTTCAGGCAACGGGACTAGAGCAGCATTTGAGGATGGATTGTGGGAGTTGGCTTTGGGATGGGAAGGCAAAGTTCCACTTGCCTTCATGCTGCTGACCAATTTATTAAACGCTGACATTTCAGGGTCATGTGAGCCACTGGTTAAAGCATCCTCCAAGTGCTCAGCCATGAATGGTGTGCCATCTCCTCTCTGTGGAGGGGAAACTTTTTGCACCTGTAGTTCAGTCCCAAGCTTCATCCCCTTCATTTCCCCCTCCACCTCCTCCAGAGATAGCACCATTCCTGAGTTGGTACTCTCATGTAGCCGAGCTTTGTTCACTGACAGACTGGAGAGGAGGGGTTTCAGGTCTATTTTGGCCTTGTGTAGTATCTCTAAGATGTCTACCTTGTCTTTTTGCTCTGCCAGTCCTCCCAGCTCTTCACGCGGTGTCGACCTCAAGCTACTGGAGAGGCTACTTGAAGGGCTAAGGAACCACTGGCTGAAGCGGCTGGCAGATACTGGCACATCTATCATAGAAGACAGCCCTGGTGTTGTCTTCAGGTTTAAGAACTTGTTGAAGTCAAATTCTCCAGCTGAATGCTCTGGCAGACTGTCAGTGTACGGGACCTCCTTATCAGCTGTTGAGGCTCTTCCCACATGTGGCTCCTCTGCCTGGCCACCATTACATTCCACTGCTTCCTTCAGAGACACCTTCTGCTTCCTTGGCATCTGAGACCTACACTTGTCATCTTCCAGGATCTCATCATCAAATCCAGTGAGCTCAATTGTTTCAGACTGGCTTGTGGGACCTCCAAAGAACCACTCTGGTTCTTCCTCTGCACAATAATCATTCCTTCGTCTCTCACTTTGTTTGTCACCAACATCTCTCCTGAATCTCTTGTCCTTGAAGTCTCTTACACGTTCCCTTTCCTTCTCTGCACATGCTTCAAAGGCTGGGGCAGCAATGATGCGGCCACTGCCAATTCTGCGTGCCCCACCAAGACTCTCATCCTTATTCTCCAGGGGACTGATGGGGAGATCTGTGTGGGGTATAAGTGCAGCATTGCCCTGACGTCTCTGTGAGCGGAGTACAACATCCAGATTGTCCTCCTTTAGGCCCTCAAGAGGGTCTGAGATTCTGCATTTCAAAGAAATTCTATCGTCCCCATAGTTAAAACCATCCAGTGGAGAGCCGCATCTCGAAGTGGGATATAGTGAGTCATGCCACTTCTCAGGATCCCAGACACCATCACTGTAATACCTTTCGGAGAGACATTGTGGCCTTTTTTTGGAGCATGACAATTCCTTTATATCTAAAAGCTCTTCCTTGGTGTATCTGTAATAAGTTGTGGTGGCTGCCATTTCCTTCACTTGATCAATATCAGCATCACCATTCCTCTGCTCTTCAACAAAAAAATTGTTCTCCATTACTGACCACTGGACAGGTTTTAGATTGAACTGGAGCAGTACCCATTACCAGAGTACATGGAGGCCAGTCTATGAAGTCATTTAGAACATCAGCACTATGACATCAGGCATTTCCATATTGGGCATAAAGAGAGACAGATATGCAAATTCATGGAATATATATATACACATATTATACAGTATATACAGTACGTGTACACACACACACACACACACACACACACACACACACACACACACACATATATATATATATATAGCTCATGTTTGCTCCTAGTTTAAGTATAAATTGTATAATCACACTTGTGTGAAGTGTGGGGCACAAGATGTATTTATATCGGCCACATGACGTCTTAAGTTGTCATTCAGTGCCCTAAACAAACATTCAAGTCCATAGACTTTGCTGGCAAACAATTTACATCATAAGTGTACTCCTAGACCACAACATCACGTCCGCGAGCCACCCACCTCCATACCTCCTCTTTGATTGGTGTTTGTACAGAACCAAAAAACACGAATGTCTGAATGTCTGCGGAGGGCGCACCAAATCTGTGCTGTGTATGTGCATGTGTGCCGCACAAACAAGTGGGGCATGCACTGTATAAACAAGTGGGGCATGCATCCCCAACTCGTATTGTTCCAGAGTCGGACAGTGCCTGTTTATAAATAATCCATTGATTGTAATATATAACATTATTGGTACTGTAATCACAGGTACAGCGAGAACTCCCAACCAGGTACATCCTTAACTAACATCGCTCTTGCATGTCCCCGAGCAGGCCAGTGCCCGAAGGGTACTAGTCCACTTAACTGTTCAGATATTTGGATCATCGCACACCATGCAAGCAATCTGTCTATAAATCTTTTATTTTTATGATTAGGGTCACCTCCAACAACCTATTCGAAATGACCTTCCCTGTCACTTGGCCTTTCTAACATTTAATCTTAAAATGTTACTGTATGAGATGCCCTGCAGTACTGTACCATGATATGTTTAGCCATTTATGCCAGGTAATTACAACTCTGCATACATTTCCCAATCTCTTTGGTGCCAAATAATTCTAAATGGGTTCTATTATTTCCCAATTTGTGAATATATCAGTAGCAGCTACTACTGCTACTGAAGCACCAATGCAAAGGTCTATTAGCTGTTCTGTGTACATGTATAACTTAGTGTTTCATATGGGACAATACCATTGGCTGTACATAGCCCAAACATTTAGATTCTCGTAGAGGGTTTTTTTCGATTCTGACGAATCTCTCTACGAGAGTCTAAAAGATAACCCCGCCCCTAACGTCGAAAAGGTAACGTTTGGGCCTTACCTTGTACAAATGCAAAATCTAAGCTGCTTTAAATGTTGCCCCACTTGTTTGTGAGGTGTTCGCACCCAGATTAAACACGGAACATGCTTATTTTTCAATAAAAAGGGTATTTTAATCAACTGTCTCGGAATCTGGCGGCCATCTTGTTTTTCTCTCCATTGTAAATGCGCAAGAGAACCCTGGCTGCTAGGGGCGCGGGCAATATTCTGTTGCGCCGTTTACCGCATTTACAATGGAGGATTCAGAAACAGAGTGGATTAAAATACCTTTTTTATTGAAAAATAAGCATGTTCCGTGTTTAATCTGAGTGCGAACACCTCACAAACAAGTGGGGCAACATTTAAAGCAGCTTAGATTTTGCATTTGTACAAGGTAAGAGTGATTTTGAGGCCCAAACGTTACCTTTTCGACGTTAGGGGCGGGGTTATCTTTTAGACTCTCGTAGAGAGATTCGTCAGAATCGAAAAAAACCTCTATGAGAATCTAAATGTTTGGGCTAGGCTGTACACACATCTTTTCTTTTGGTCCCATCTTAGCAACCAATGACGAAAAACATTATAGGACAAATCATCTATTCTAACTCAAGCTCATTTCACTGCAATTTATACTAGTACAAGCTAAAGGATTTCTAATTAGAAAACGTGAACATTTCAAGATACAACAGCTTAATTTTATTGCTTTGTCATTTGGAAAACATTTGAAAATCCAATTAGAAATTATCCTGACCCCGACACAAAAAGGTGTGTATATATAAACCAAATGCTGGAATATGACATGTCACAACAGTCACATATGTATTTACATTTGCATACTATTATACAGTCAAGTGGGAAGTAAGTTGAGTGGGAACATGTCAATACCTGCATATGTTTTGTTTTTTTAAATACTACCTCATTTGTATTCCAACTTTAGTTTGACTCATCAGAATAAAAAAAATGCCTTTGAAATTCTCATTTGTATAAATGAGACTCGTGACAAAAATAATCAACACCCTGCACAACACTGCTGTACTCCATTTGCCCTCAAATCAAGAAATAAAATACTGGTGGCCCTGGTTTGAAATCAGCAATACTGGACATGGGAACCTAGAAATAACCAATTACATTAAGTTTCATTGCCAGGTGTTGTGCACATGCAGAGTATGCATGCTATTCAGATTGTGATATGTTGTATTGAGTCATAGCAGACAGTGATACAGAGACTGCCTCATAACAATAGTTTTGCAATAACTTCACAGTTCAACTAACCAAAGTGGCTTTAATGGCAACTGTCCCACTGAATCAAAAAAAGTCATAAATATTAGTTTGTCCAGGTAAAAAACCATTTACAAAAAATTTAATCAAAAAGATTCTCCAATATAGTGCTGCAAAGGAATTCAATGAAATTACTGAACAAGATCTACATCAGTTGTTTACCCATATTTTCTGTACACAAGTATCAAAAACAGTCGGTTTGGTACAAAAATAAAACCATTAAAAACCCAGGTTTTGATCAACTGGTCACAATACTCAACCCTTATACTTCTGGAGAAAAAAAAAGGAATCTCTGGGTTTTGATCAAACATCTATTTTTTGCTTTTTGCCAAATTCCGTGGTGAACATTTTAATACGTCTCTGATCTTAAGGTATGTCCCTGTGGCCTCAGCAACTTCAGTAAACTCTGGTGTATCTTCAAAAGGAACAATTCCAGCTGCAAACCTACTCCGATGAGGTACTGCCGTTATCTTCTCAGACTCAGAGATGTCATCTAGAGCCTCTTGAGTAGGGAGCTCTGGAACAGGGCTCCCAGGGCTCACTTCTTCAAATATCATTGGACCAGGGCTCCGAGAGCCATCTTCTTTGCCTCTGATTGGACCAGGGTTCTTCGGGCCATCTTCTTGGACCAAGATTAGACGAGGGCTCTGAGGACTATCTTCTACAGCTTTGACTGGGCCAGGGCTCTGAGGGCTATCTTCTTCAGCTTTGACTGGGCCAGGGCTATGAGGACTATCATCTTCTTCAGCTTTGACTGGGCCAGGGCTATGAGGACTATCATCTTCTTCAGCTTTGACTGGGCCAGGGCTATCTTCCTGTGCACAGGCTGGACCGGGGCTAGTGGACACATGAGCTTTCGTCTGTTCGTCACTATTTTGACATTTAGCTTCTGTGGATCCCTTCGTCTGAGGTACTTCTTCCGGTTCATGCTCTTCCATTTCTGATTCGGTGTCGACATGGGCAGATGTAGAAATACTTGGCGAGCTAGGTACAGGTGTTCCAAGGGCAGGTGTCTCACAATCGCTGTTTGTGGCTGTATCTGCATTTTCCAGAGCTGCCATGATGATTCTTTGTTGCTCTTCTAACTCCTCCAGTGTCAGGCCATCCTCCACATAATCAGCCTGGTCAATCACTTTCCAGGTACTTCCTCGCAGTGCTGGAGAGCGATTAGAGGGTGTGGCAGGAGGGGTGCCTTTAGGCAGAGGGGGTTGAGTCGGCGTAGTGGGTGGTGTACCCTGGGGTAAAGGAGGTGGTGAACTGAAGGCAGGTGAGCCAGGAGGGAGTGGAGGCTGGAACTGAAAGCCCTGTGGGCTTGGGTAAAACCCAGAGGTGTCTAGATCTAGGAAAGATAATAAGAAAGTTACCAAAAAAGGTTAAAAAAAATACAATCTTCCTGTATATAAGCTACTAGAGGACAATACATCTGTTATACAGAATAAATTCTTCTCCCCTCAGTCCTGCTAATAATATAATAATGTACCTTCACCAATATCACAAGAACTCAATGTAGCAATGCGACTTATTCACATGTCCCTTCACCAAGACAAATGAGCAGTCAGTTTTTTGAGTGGCGCTAGCCCCTCCAATGCATCGGTTTTGAAAGTTACATCATATAGCAGCCAAGTCTATGGATTCCCCCCCCCCACCCTGCCTTTATTGATAGGTTGAAAGTAATTTGACAGGAAATGGGGAGAGAGATGGGGGGGGGAAGACACGCGGCAAAGGCCGTCGGGATCGGGAGTCGAACCCGCGGCACGTCGTCAGGCTGGCTCAGCAGCCTAGGTGCCGAGACAGTTGAGCTAACCGTCCGGGCCAGTCTGGAGTTTTTAAATGTTTGTTTAGAACACTTAATGACGTAATGAATGTGGCCAATATAAATGAGTGAGATTTTTAAAGGTACTAAAGAATAAAGATATTCTGAAGAACCATTACCCGAGTCTAATTCCATATCTGAGCTTCTGGGACTGGATCTTCTTTTCTTTCTTTCCTGTGAAGATGAGCCAGAATCCTGCCTTCTCTTGTTGCAGATGGCACCAGGCTGTTGACAGAGCAGATGAGATTAGTTAAATTAAATATTACGAAGTGTCTAAATGTATTGCCATTTCATAACCACTGGTGATGACAGTAGTAAGCACAATTGACTAGAAAGGATGGCATGCAGCAAGGAGACAATAAGTCATTCTTAACTCCTTTTGCTGCCCCTAGTGTTAGCATGGTTGTACTGCCCCAGGGGGCGCCCGTCCAGGCCCACTCTATGGAGCTTGTTGTCCTTCCGGGTTAAACAGGAAGGTGGGGGCTTCCGGAAGTGGAACGACACCACACAACACAGCCCACAGCCTTTAGCTAGCAGAACAACCAGCTACATTTTCTCAGCGATGCGATACAAAAACACAAATGATTTACGATCGTCGGGTGCGAGCCGGCTCACCATGGACAGCTCTCTAACCTTTGGAGATATGGCGCTTTGAAAATCGGGTTATAATGGAGGTTCAGCGGAGCTGGATTTAGAAATCGCATCGCTGCTGGTGAAGGAGGAGGGCTATACTAGTGATGGGGGAAAGTAGACCCTTTAAGCAGTTACCATTACTTTTATGAGTGTGCAGCCGAGCTGCATGCAAGGTCACTCAGTGAGATTCCTATATAGCGGCTGAGAGCAGAGTGACACGTCAGAATTCTCCAGGACAGACTAACCCTCTGGCCTGCGCTTCGCGGGGCCCCAAAATCTGTGGACTGATATGATCGAATCCGAATTTGTGATGTAACAGGTCGTATTTGCTTTCATATATGTCTTTGCTGTTCATATGTATATCACATGACCATTCAATTTGGGATAATTGTGGGCAATCAATAAATGCCAGATCTTTTGAATCCATAATTTTAAGTGTACAGCCTGTTTATTGGACTATTAGATAACCCTCTCACAGGATGGCGCATCACTAGCCGGAGCAATGCTAAAAGGTAAACAGACCTACGGGCGGACGGCGCGTTCATATATGGATTAAACATATGTCTACGCTTATAAACGTAGCTGGCATAGATAGGTCCCAATAGCCTAAGCTAAGTTTATAAGCGTAGATGGCATCATGGCAAGAAAATAATTAAGGACTTCAGAATCCGTAGAGCGGTACCCTGTAGACCAGCTTTTGGCAATCAATACAGCAGTGTCAAGCTGCGCTTAATGTGATGATGATGATTGTGCCCAGGGCACCCCTCTGGATTAGTCTATAGACAAATTCAGAAATGTGTCTCATGGTCGCAGCGAATGTATTTCATGTTGGCGGGGGCGACATATCTGCGGTGTAAACAGCCAGGTCTTCTACTACATTGAATGGTAGAGTGACTGATGTTAGTCTGCTCAAACATTACTCTTTTACCTGCTTTTTACTAACACTAACTTCACAAAACATTTAATTATTTTGCCTTCATCTTTGTCAAGTTTTTGGGAAGTTGTTACTATCTTGGATTCACCAATATCTAGAATTTAACTAGTTAATGTTCCCTCTAAGCTGTGGCTAACCACATCCACAGTGCAATAAATTAACAGGGTGAATAGATAGAAATGTGCAACAGATGATATAAAGCAGTAAACTTCATTAGCAATTTATTTAGCAAAGTACAAATTATCTATATATCTTTTTAATTTCTAAGCAATGTTCATAGGCATTCACCAGTTTGTGTATCAGTATCTATCTCAAATTTAAAGAATTGTCTCATCTTGAATATATCTGGTGTGATTAGTTGGGGAAAGTTATGGCTTTAGTAAAGCATCAAAAGTGCTTTGTATTTTTGAGAAACCTGACCAATTATAGCCTTTCTGATTATTACCTCCGGATAATTGCTGGACAGGTAGGCAGCAAAGTTGTGCTTCATGTGGCTGTTCTGCATTGGAACCGAACCATATTGCATGAACTCCTGGAAGTCAGTCAGTCAGAGAAAATAGGTTTGTTGGATTAGTACACAGACTATTACTATAGAATTGGTATTTTACCACAAATGGAAATGACTTGGTTGCTCACAATATATTTCTACAAGCCATGTTAAATAAACAGAATTTGAGATATTTAGAATAAACACTCACAATCACTGCAATAAAGTAGTCACTAAATAAAATCTCTACGCATATTTGAAAATAAGTTAGTGATAACAATCATTTAGGCATATTTAAATCTGTTTTTAACATTCAGCGGGGAGGCATCACTCTGCTCTACCAGCCTAATAATGTACAAATTATGATAAGCAATCGCTATAAAAACATTCAAAAATAGCAGATGCAATGTCAGTGCCGCACTGCAAACTTGTAGATCAGTTATTTTTGTAGTACTGTACTGTTCTAAATCCTTAGTTTTCTGAAACACTTATGTTACCACTATATACACTGTATAATATAGCTAAAATGACACAGGTGCTTTCCTAGTTTTAATGGGTTAAAATACCAATAAAGACCTAGTTAAAGAGTGAAATGTTTATCTGTTGTAAACTTACATCTTTCATTTTTGGGGACGCAGGAATATTGAAGCCCGGGAAATCTACCAGCTTGGAAACATCGTAAGAGATTTTTTGTCCGCTTGCACCATCTTCTACAGCTCCTTCATTTGCAACTACAATGGAGGAGAAAAAAAGGGATAAATTGGTAAATGTATCGTCATGTTTGTCAATGATTGTCTGTACCTGCATGTGGCTTAAGCAGAAAACGCACCCTTTCCGTCATATAGCGTTAGGCCAGAGTTTTCAAGCTCAGCTTCTTTGAGCCAACCTGGTGGATACCCCAACTGTCTCATGCGGTAAATCAAAGGAGGAAGGGTGGTCCCATCAACTCCCAATGCTGCCAGCAGTTCCTCACTATTCAACGCCACAGGAGGTAGAAAACAAAAGAGTAATGACAACATTGCAATACATTTTTTTGTCATCAAAGTTTTTTAACGATTTTCAATAAAGCATACAAAATTCACATGACTTACACAAAAGAAAAAGACAAGAAAAAACAAAACACAACTAGCAGTAAAAAAAAAGAAAACCCCTGGACAACACCCCTCCACACTCTGTTGTTGACACTCGTGGTTATATAATTGTAATGTACAAATACAAAATGTTACTACAACAATCCTTTGATATATAAATAAAAGTAGTCCCATATCTCATGGAACTTCCCTTTGACGTTATTCCTCCTGGCAATTGAGTATTCAAAGGATGCCGTTTCAGTCATAAGTTGGGTCCAGTCTGATCTCTGGCGTAGCAGAGCTCTTCCAGTTTCTCAGTATCAACCTAGCTGCAGTAATAAGGCCTGCAGTCACCAATGCATGTTGTGCCTTGGTGACCCCCTGTGGCAGCACCGTGCGATCTCCCAAGAGACATAACTTTGGGCATTCTGGTAGTATTAGCCCCATCCAGTCTCCAAGTTTCCCCAGTACCTCTTTCCAGAAATGCACAACCACAGGACATTCCCAAAATTTACCATTTTCCCCTTTACATTTCCAACACCGTTTGTCTTCCACCAAGCCCATCCTAAACAGTTTCACAGGGGTATAGTAGAATCTATGTATAATTTTGTAATGTGTAAATTTGCTTTTAATATCCCTAGTGGCCCACCCAACTTTGGAAATTATATTTGACCATGTCTCTTCACTTATTTCACATCCTAAATCCCTTTGCCATATTAATCTAAGATTTTCAGTCTTTGCACTTTGTAATTCCATTATATTTTTGTAAATTATTGAAGCCCTATGCATTGTCGGTGGCCAGTCAATTTTTTTTTTCAACATATTAGGTTCCTCTATACCCCTATTAAGGTTGAACACACTTCCAACACTACTTCTTAGTTGAAGACATTTCCAAGATTCTCCAACTCCTGATATGACTTAAAAGTTGTATCCATATACACATCATCAATTACACCTATGCCATTTCTAAAAAATGAATATTTACCTATCAAGATGCATGGATTATCCCATATAGAAGAATATCCCTGTTTATATTGGGATTTCCCCATCAGCCTATGGACCTCAGACCATACCCATCGGGAATGTTTCAAAATGGGACTCTTCCCCCCTTCTACCATTTTAACCTGAGAGAGAACCTGTATGGGTTTGAAAGGAGCTACCATAGACGTTTCTATCTTTACCCAGTCCAGTTGGTTATCACCTTCAGCCCAATGCCTCGCTAGTTTAGACAATTCAAAAGACAGATTATACATTTCTACATTCGGAAGAGCCAAGCCACCACATTCCCTAGGGCAACATTGCAATTATTTAACTTGTTATAACTTCTACTACATAAACACTCCTACAAAATTACAATATTACCTTATTACTCCAGGTTTGTATTTAGCAAATCGCTCCTCTACTTCAGCATGGTAGCGCTGGTTGCTCTGGTTGGACTGATTGCTGTTTTGACCAAACTCCTTTCTTCTTTCATTGATTGCAGCCATATCTTTTGGCTAAAGCAACGACACACATATAATTAAATAACACATGTCCCAAGTACATTTCTAATTTCGTCCTCTGCTCTGCATTTAAAGGGATAGTTCCGATTTTTTTCTCATTAAGCTGTATGAAATACTTGCCATTAATATAGTGGTTACAACTGTATTATTTGATTGCCCAAGTCCTTGGTGGGAGTTCTGCTCTGGTTTTGGTAAAATATTAAGTAGTTCCGGTCATTGTGGGGGGCACATGGGGCCACGCATTAAAGTAAATTAATTCACAAAACTATTGTGAATTTGTATTGTTGACCTATTTCTACCATATAGTGCAATTTTCGTTCATTTGAAACCGTTTTGTGTCCATATCACTACGCCCAAAAAATAGTTCCATGTGATAGAGGGGTCAAAATTTAACGAAAGTTGCACTAATATTTTAGAAATAGGTTAACAATACAAATGACTACTTTTGTGAATTAATTTACTTTTAATGCGTGGCCCCAGTTCCGCCCCACAAAATGACCGGAACTACTTAATATTCACCAAAACCAGAGCAGAGCTCCCATCACAGGACTCAGGCAATCAATTACAACCACTATATTAACACAATGAGCGCTGGGATTTCTTTCCAAATAGAAGCTCGGGGTGCTGGGCAGATATGGCAGCTTTTACTCTGAAAGTCATAAGTTTCAGTCTTTACTTCACGATGTCACAAATAAAGTCTCTCTAGAAGAGTTAATATTCCAAACGAGAGGCTTGTTGAACTCGGAAATGAAGAGAAGTATGCCTGATTGCCCATCTGGTCAAAACCATGGAGAGCTCCCTAGATTAGGAGATACGAGGCTCTTTCTGAGCCGTAAACAAGTAAGTGAAGAGGCAACCCTCCAAAAAAACTAGGACGCACTAGGACGTGTGTACACGTCCACTAGATCCATTGGTTGGATTAGATATGACGTTTGTACACGTGTTTACCCATTTTGGGCGGGGACCCCTTTGTGTTTTAACTAAGCATTATGTTATACTTTAGCTATTGAAAAATAGCAGATCTACAAGCTCACAGCGCGCCACAGAGTGGTGCGCTAAGAGCTTGTAGGTCTGCTATTTTTGAAAAATCGTGAAAATGCGGCACAAATCTTTGAATATATATTCTTTCAGAAGACTTTTTTGACGTCCGGTCTAAATGGGCAAATGGCAAGTATTTCATAAAACTTAAGTTTATTGTGAACTATCCCTTTAACTAACTACGGCGACACACTAACTTCTGACCACTGCAGTAACAAACAGAGTAAAGTTCTGTGATGTGATAATGTCCAACTTGTATTCATTTAAAATACAAAGACTGGAGGCAACTATATGATGCCAACAATATGAGGAGTTTACACTATTTACACTAGTCTGTACATGGCTGTGTCGTGTCAGTAAGCCTAATCAAAACAATAAAAGGTCGAATATTTGAGTTGAATTAATACGTTTGGCATTATACAATGGCTACCTACCTTGGGGCAGTCTCTCAGCTGATGTCCACCCAGTCCACAATTGAAGCAAGTTGGCTTGGGTCTACAATGAACACATCAGTTGCATGCTGTGATTAGAGGGTTTGCTGCAGGTACAGTCGCTGAAATAATCAGACTATCCAGCGGATTCAACTGTTCACTATCACAATCATGTAGGCCTACCAAAGTACAGCTTAATTCATACTCCCTTACCTTCTGTCTTTCATTTCTATGTCTTGTCCATCTGTGCCAATAACTAGTTTGAAGATCTGCTCGTATCTTTGCAAGAATTCAGGAATGTATCATACGACCACATAACAAGAATGCTCTATGTTGTCAATATATACCTGGTCAAATGCCATAATATTTTGATAACACATACAAGATACAAATAAGAGCACATTCCTGGAACTAATTCATCTCTCTCACACACACACACACACACACACACACACACACACACACACACACACACACACACACACACACACACACACACACACACACACACACACACACACACACACACACACACACACACACACACACACACACACACGTTGACTTGAATGAAGAAATGATCTTAGAAGGCATCAGGTAGTCATAAAGATACGTTGGAACTTCCCACCCATCAGTCAGCTGGGGGTTTTCATTCAGCAATGGCTGTCCCAGTTTGTCAACACTAAAAGTTGTAAAATACATGACACTTCCAACCATCTGTGGACGAGAAACAAGAAATAATGTTCACGACTCTGAAGCAACAAGAGTTGGCCATGTTTACAATATTTTTTGAGAATATCACACAGACATGTGACAAGGTGACAAATGTTACATGTATTCCATACACCATGTAATGTTTGAAATGAATCAGTCTTGTATACAAAATTGCTTACCAAACACAAACTGCTCATTAAAACGTACTCATTTGCCATGCCCAAGCTTGTTATAAATGGAGATTAGGCATTCAGGGACTTTAATACAAATTTAAATACACACGAAGCGAAGGGCCGTTCACACTGAGCACTATAATATTAACCATTACCACAACTATAATGCTGACCATTGCAGTTTTTTATAGTGGTCAGTGTGAACAGCAGTAACAGCACTCATATCTTTAAATGTTTGACAACAAATCATGAAAATACTCACACTAAAGACCTCTGTCATTTTCTTGATACAACTGCTGGACTTTGTCTTCTGGTCTTCCTCCATGACAAAAGCAGAATTCTTCAAGGGATAGGAAACGTTTAAGCCATGTCATATTTTCTCTCGATGTTTACGGATTCATTATATTATAATGTTCTACTTGTAGGAGAGTACCTGAGGTGTCATATTGAATGAAGTATTTTGCTTCCCCTGATTCTGGTGCTTCTGAATCACACTACAGATACAATCTTCAATTTCTTGTCGACACTGCCTAGATAGATTTAAAAGGATCATTTTCTATCCATGCCACATATGGACAACTAATCAATGAAAGCATATAACATAAAACAAGACTAACCAATACTTACTTTGATATGGCATTGTTTGCATAAAGGATCTGTAAAAGTGGGCCATCAACATTGACATCTTCGACTTTGAGGCCACTGTAATACAGGGTTATAAATGAATTATTAAGTGATTACATTGTGTTTTTAAAGGATAACATTTATGAATGCAGAATAGCAGATACACATTTACCTGGGCCTCGTCAAGATCCTGAGCTTTCTGTTTAGACTCAGATGTATAATGTAAGTCAAGGAAATAGTACAGAGACAACACCTGCACAGACATCTATCATGCACATGTTTACGTAGCCGCAATTCTAGAATTTTTTATAATGGGATGAATCTAGATTTGCAATAACCTCCATTGACTCCCCGTCCCCACTCATCCAAATTGCTTTTGCGATCTGCTTGTATTAAACGACGTTAAACTCACCAACATTGCAGCTGTAGGGAAAGCTTTACTTATGCTCTTTTAATCTGCAAAGAGTTTGTTTCATAAAAATCCACCGTAGACATGTTATGAGCTACTTTCTGTCAAGACATTCTGTGCAGGTGATTTTTCTAAGTGTTGGAGTTTGGAAGCACTCGTCACTGAATGGCCCTGCCCCTGCGTACAACCTGTTTTGAATTTGCACATACTGCAGGAGGCAGCAGCGCAACCAGTTATAAAACGAGTGCTTCCAAACTGGATTTTTATGAAACAAATGCCTTGCCCTTGCAGATTGGATGGACAATTCAAGCTTTCCCTACAGCTGCAATGTTGGTGAGTTTAATAGTTTAATACAAACAGATCGCAAAAAGTCTTCTGAATCTGCACTAAATTAGCATTGGAGTCCCACACTCGCAGCGCGTGATACTGTTTGGGCTACGGTTAGCCTGCTAGCAAACAGAGCATTTGAACAAAAGGATATTTTCATCCGTTAGTCTCTGGATAATCTCCTCACACTCCTCCAGCCTGTCCCGGACGTGGCATGTGTCTTCAATGCTTTCATCATCCGAGAAGCGAATATGCGTAGGGACGGGCAGAGTGTCGCCTAGTTGTTCAAACAGTTCACTGTCACCAAAATCAACCACCGCCATCTTCCACTTCTGTCTGTGACGTGTGTGACAAGACGTGGGTTCAGAGGTAAATGACCTACGCCGAGTTACGCTGGTCTCAGAGTGTAGCTCTGGCTGGTCTCTCACTGGCTCGTGCAGAGTCACGTGTTAAGAAGAATCAGGAAGTGTGTGAATCAATAAATGGAGGGGGAAACATAGATTATATAGAAAATCTATGGGGGGAAAGACCTCAAGGGAAATACCACTCTCAAGTCTCATCCGTGATATATCTTTGATATTTGTTTTTCATTTTCAATTGAAAGCTCCCGATCCTTTCGGACTAGCAGCAGATGAGACTTGAAGAGAGGCATTTGTCTCAACTTTTCGACAATGTCAACTTCCACGACTGTCCAATTGACTTTACCTCGTTGCAACGAGGGCTCACGGAAGATTCGTTTTATTTACATGGTTGACCAAACATCGTTCAGGCTGTCAGAATGTCCAAACAAGGTGGGTAGACGATGTAGACGTATGCTTTACAGTCGATTGATTAACAGTTTTCCGTGGCCCCTGTAGTCAGGCGGTCGCTAATTACTGCTTCAGCATCTGGTCTGCACACATTAGCCATTTAGCCCCATACTGTATGTTCCATTTGTTCCCTCTCCCTACGCTCATTCTGTAGCTCCGAGATGAGGTCACACACTGGGTCCCTCCCACCGCGTTTCAGATACGGCGCAAGTTTGCGCTATGTAAGTTTCTTACCCTGACGCCACGATTAATCCAAACGTGAAGGGGACGTGAAGGGTTTACACTAATTCAACCATAACAACGCCCAAGAAAATCGAACTAGAGATTTGAACCGAGCCTTTACGTCCCGTATTTTGTCAGTCGCTTCCATGTTTATCAAGGAAGTTGAAAAGCTTTAGCGCCTCCCCTGGTCGAAATTTCCAACTGACTTCAGTTCACTCGACATGCACGCGCACACGCACACTTCCTTGATAAACATGGAAGCGACTGACAAAATACGGGACGTAAAGGCTCGGTTCAAATCTCTAGTTGGATTTTCTTGGGCGTTGTTATGGTTGAATTAGTGTAAACCCTTCACGTCCCCTTCACGTTTGGATTAATCGTGGCGTCAGGGTAAGAAACTTACATAGCGGAAACTTGCGCCGTTTCTGAAACGCGGTGGGAGGGGCCCAGTGTGTGACCTCATCTCGGAGCTACAGAATGAGCGTAGGGAGAGGGAACATATGGGGCTACTGCGCACATATACATGAAAAAGAGGGAACATATTAACGCTGTTTTGTTTTGTTTTTTCAGGGTCCAGTTGTACCGCTATATTTAGGTGCTGATCTCTTCTTCAATACTGACATTCGCACAGAGAATCATCCCAGATATCATGCAAAATTTGCCAAGAAAGGATTGGCCACAAAAATCACATTTTCTTCAGGTAACCCAACTCCGATTTGGAGAGATTGACTATGACGATAACATTGTTTCAGAATTGCAATAACCAATTTAAGTTGTTTTCATCATGTTTTCTGACAGCATTTAGGTTTCATGAGTTGAGAGTTCCATCTACCAGTAATAGCCTCTGGTTCTACAGTATCCAAGGACTGTTTCGAGTAGCATTTGAATTGTATAGCAGACGAGAACAACTTGAAGTGTTGCAGAATTTCCAGGTCAGATTATGCATGTTTCTGCATAGCTTTGAAAATTATTTAATCAAAAACAATACCATTTGTTTAATCAAATGGTAAATACTCTAATCTAACATTGTATATTCCCTCTTTAGGATGTATGGAAATCCCAAATACATGACGACCCTCTTCAGATGAGCTACAACCTCTGTGTACAGCGTGACCCCACAATTTGTAATAGCATGATGTATTATGAAAACGTGAAGGTCAAGCAGGTGTCACATTTTCAATTTGCTCAGGAAATGGTGTCTGTAAATCAGGTTGATACAGGTCTCTCTGGTGATACCTCAGTAGATCATGATTACTGTAACTTACCCGCTGAGGATTTGCAAAGAGAGCCTGCACCACTCAATTCATTTACCCTGAGACAAAAACTACACAGCTTGGAGGAAAAAATGACTTGTACGAGTCAAGGTTGCACATGGCAGCCTGAGACTGTCTTCATGTTTCTGGACACTATTGATCACTATATAGATGGAAAACTGGATGAAAATGATTTGACTGAAACTGTGTTAGCACTACTGGAGGCCAAGCATTCACATTCAGTTTATTCAAGTCAACTGCTAAATGCTATAAGCCAGTGGCTTGGCCAGCAATTCCATACTGCAAACAGTAGTATCAGTCATCAAGTGGAGAGTTTTAAAGTACAGCATATTGAGCGAATCAGTGACCTTCCACCTGCAGAGGAACTTGTGACAGAGCTTTTTCCAGAAGCCATGCAAACACTGCTGCTTCATTGGATGGGCTTAAGTGAAGAGTCCAGTCTAGAGAAGAGACACAGCGAGTACCCCATCCTACTCCTCATACTGGAGTTTGCAAACCACAACCTCATTACTGGTGTGGCTCATGTGCTGTACTCAAGTCTTATATGCAAGTAGGAGTCAGGATGAAGTTTGAGTAATAAATTCAGAGTAATTGTAGTCAAGTATCTGAAAATCTTTTTATTTACGTGTCAAGTTTGTATTGTAATGCATATATTTATTTTCCCCTATCAGGTTCAACAGCTAATGAAACACTGTCTATCATCTGATTACAATATAAATCATTCATGCAGATGTTTGGCAATAGTCAAATAGTAATTGTGGTTGAATGTGGAGACATACAAAAGACCTTATACGACAGACTCATTTTAATTACATGAAAGTCTGATTACTTCTTTCCCCAAGTCCAAGCATATCCTTTGAAGCCAGTATTACAATCCAACAACTTTTCTATTCCAGAAAAAATATGGATTCTAATAATGCTACATCGATTTAGGATCAAATTGAATAGCATTTTGGTAGATGAATGTAAACAAATATTAACTTGACCTAGACATGTTCCAAATTAAACAATCACTTTTAGTAGAAAAAGAAAAAGCTATCACATATTTTCAAACAAATTAAGTTCAAACTGTGTCAGTCACTTAACTTTTATAAAGATGTACATATTACTAAACACTGAGACAAGCTCAGTATTTCACTATTTACATTAGAATGTTCCAAGATGTGAGATCTTTTGCTTCTAAATAAATTACAGATCAATGCAACATCCATGCAAGCTTGAGGGGCTAGCAGTGAGTTGTTGACCTATATGATTAGTCAAGAAACCAAAACAGCACAATGTTTGGCACTAGATGGCATCCATTCCACGTGAAAATGAGGACCCAAAACCAAGGCCCATTCCTCTCTGGGTGTGGGTCTGAGACCTGGCCATCTCATATTGAACGTCAAGGTTTCTAAACATCTCCTCTTGCTGTTGAAGAGTCTTCAAACCCTCCTCATTAAGTGGTTTTGCGGCTTCAGCTTCCTCATCTCCCTATAAATAAGACAATCTGTTAAGTCTGGGGAAATTCCATGGGTTATCAATTTAAAAAGTCTGAATGTGAAATGCCAGTATAATTAAAATGACTCTTGCGTACTTTGATACCCATTAGTTTGCGAAATTTAACATTTTGGTCCTTGTTTCCGAAGTTGAGCTTCTCCCACAATTCAGCAGTCTGCGATTTGTCCTTTAAGAAATATTGAGACAGTCAACATCAAAGACTGAACTATTAAATAGCCAGACATGCAGGGAGAACCACAGTACATACTAGGTGCTGGAACCAAGTCAATTCTTACCCCCTCTTTTTTCCCCTGCCATAGCTTTTTTCTCTTTTTCTCCTGCTCGGCGAACTTCATGGGGTTTACAGCAGAAGGGTTGTAATAGCTGGGTACAGCAATACCAGTCTCTGCTAACGTTTTGGCTTGAAGAGCTGCCATCTGTGCTGCCATGGCAATCTGAGGAGTTACCTGGGTTCCAGAGGCCAAGAGAGCTGCCACATTGAGAACAGGGTTGGTGGCAGCAGCTGCAGCAGCAGCAGCTGCAGCAGCAGCAGCCGCAACCACTGTGTCACACAGCAGAGGAGTGGCCACTAAAAAAACGAAACAAGATTAGGCAATGTCTACATTCTGGATCAAATGATACAAGTCTCCAAAACAGTGTTATTCACCTGCAGCTATCTCTTGTTGTTGCTGTTGCTGCTTCTCCATCTCCTTTTCTTTCTGCTCCTGTAGCTTTTTGGCCCTTTCCAATCTGCAAATCAGCATGAACAAGAAGTTCATATTAGTCACCATTATTTGGAAATGAACGTATAATATACCAAAAAGGGGAATGAAGCCACACACACACACACACACACACACACACACACACACGTGACTGAGCTGTTGCAATACCTTCTGGCCAGGGCCTCTTGTGCATCCATAGCTGTGTTTCTGCCTCGGAACGCTGGTGGACTCACAGACCTGCTCCGAGTCTTTCTGCGCACTTTCTCAATCCTCTTCTTTCGCTCCCTATTTCAAAACACCCAAATGTCATCAAAATAGTTAAAAGACAAAGGAAAGGCAATAAAGTTATTCAAACGTGTGGCAAATGTTTCACAAACTCACCTGCTTTTACTACGGCTTTTGCTACGGTGCCTATGTTTGGTTCTGGAACCTGACCGAGACCGTGCCTTCCTCTTCCTGTCCCGGCTGCGTGACCGTGATCGCCGTTTGTCCTTACTTTTGCTGTGATGCCGCCTGGAAGCAAGGAATCACATAAAACATCATGGTAATTGGAAATCAATAACATGACAACATAGTCAGGCTAGAAAACCAAGTACCACACAAGGATTTCAGATCAAGTTGACAGTGTTTTTCCTGTGATCCCATTGGCCACTCTCCCCCCAGCGCTTTTAACACATTGATTGCTAGAGTTTTCTATTTGCTCAGGCTTGGTGGTGCTGAGCGATTAACATTGGGACTTCTGAACTTTTTCGGGGCCCACAGCGAGGGGCCTCTTATAGCGAGAATCACACCGCATAAATCAAAAGGAAGCCAAACTAGTCCACTTCAATTTAAAATTTTTTTTATGATTCTACCATCTTCCATTCTGGAGATATTGACCTTTTTCTAACACCTGCTTTTCGCAGCACGCTGCTCTTTTGAAAAAACAGCAGAGATATGGAAGGTTGAAGTTGACAGACATTGACAGACAGATATAAAAATGAACACAAATAATATCATATACATACTACACACTGAATGAAAGCCCTGAATGTCTACTTTTAGGAGGAAAACAAATACACATGGTCCCATGTATAGTTTGTCAGTAATTGGCTATTGAATGCAGCTTGCGCCCACCAGAGAGGATTTCAGAAAATGCATGGACCAGAAGAACTATTATTCACAAAATAAGGCCTATAGCGAAATGTACATACTATATACCGTATGAAACAGAAGACTCTCTGCTTTCATAAGAAAAATACTTCTACTGTAATAATAATGAAAATCACACCCCTGTGAAGTGAGCAGTGCAATGTTGCGCAACATTGCACTGCAACATTGCACTGCTCACTTCAAATCAATATTATGTATTTGTTTTCCTCCTAAAAGTAGACAATTAGGGCTTTCATTCAGTGTGTAGTATGTATATGACAATAATTTATTTATGTTTATTTTTATATCTGCCTTCAGAACGATAGTATAACGGTGAGATGCGTTACTGGATCGGTGAGTTTAGTGGTTGAGGTTGACATGTCTGGACATGTTTGAGGAAAGAAGCACAGGAGAGAGAGATGATCAAATAACTGGCTGCTTTGTTGGACAACGCTATCTTCACTTTGTTTGGGCAAAGAAGCAGAGATCAGCGATGGAAAAGAGTTTTATCCACGGCAGATAAGTAATGACGTATTATCGAGGGACCGCCATGATCAACTAACTGCCTGGGACCGAGGCCATGTTGTCACCAGCCAATGCAGCCATCGCTATCCGTTGTGTGATTGTAGCCTTTTTATTCATTATAATTGCAGTGATAAGACCTATATCACAGCCGGGCGTCTCTCTCGATACCGTGGATATAGCCTACATCCACAATCACACAACGGATAGCGATGATGGCTGCATTGGCTGACGAAGACGTAGGCAGTAAGTTGATCATGGCGGTCCTTCGATAATACGTCATTACTTATCTGCCGTGGATATAAAGCTCTTTTCCATCGCTGATCGTGCTTCTTGCCCAAACAAACAAAGTGAAGACGCGATGGCGATCCACACAACGGATAGCGATGGCTGGTGAAGACTGAAGACGTAGCCAGGCAGTTAGTTGATCATGGCGTGTGCCGTGTGCGTGTTGAAAACGTTATGAAATGGCGATCGTTGAAGATTATTCTTGGTTTATATACTGGCAGAGGGCAAATCGACACGACTGCGTTATATCTTTTTCCGAGAATGAGAGAGCGGTGCAAGGCGATTACAAGGCGCAGTGTGGCCTGGGGCCAGGGAACTCAAACTGCAATGCGATCCGGGCAGAAGAGACTCCCCCCACAAAGATTCCTCGGGAGAAACCATGTAGAAACAGGAGGGGAGGGGGAATCGAGTGTATTCACAGACACTAGACTACTACTAGAGTATGGGTAACTCCATTTTAGATGCCCTGACATCTGCGTTGGTCTATGCCGTTGCCGTGCAGACCCATACGTGTAATGGAGGCATTGGAGGAGGGAGCGTCTTCGCCACAGACAGACCTCTTTTCAGGAGGGAGGGGCTTTTTACTCCCGGATCACATATTGGAGCTTCCTGGAGACGATCGCTGTTATTTTCTTCGGTGTCCTGGAGCATAGGACGTTGATGTACAGTAAGCAATAAAAAAACGTATAAAACGTATACATACGCTTCGCGCGTACGGCGTTCGATATTAATAAAGCGTATGGATACGTTTCCAGCATTTTTTGTGTTAACACTGACATCACCCACAGAGAATCGGAGCGGCAGGGGCGGTATTGCAGTCGCTGTACCGCACTGTTGTGACGAAAAGAGAGTTGAGCCAGAAGGCAAATCTCTCTGTCTACCGAGCAATCTTCGTTCCTACTCTCATCTATGGTCATGAAGTGTGGGTCATGACCGAAAGAATAAGGTCACGAATACAAGCGGCTGAAATGAGTTTTCTTCGACGGGTGGCTGGCATCTCCCTTAGAGATAGGGTGAGAAGTTCAGTCACACGAGAGAGACTTGGAGTAGAACCGCTGCTCCTTCGCCTGGAAAAGAGCCAGCTGAGGTGGTTCGGGCATCTGGTTAGGATGCCACTCGGGCGCCTCCCTAGGGAGGTCCTCGACGCATGTCTCACTGGGAGGAGACCCCGGGGCAGACCAAGGCGCAGTTGGAGGAAATACATCGACTCTCTGGCCTTGGAACGTCTCGGAATCCCCCAGGAGGAAGTCACTAATGTTGCTCGGGAGAGGGAAGTCTGGAGCTCTCTGGTGGAGCTGTTGCCCCCGCGACCCGACTACGGATAAGCGGTTGAAGATGGATGGATCACCCACAGCGAGGTTGCCATTGTCTTAAATATTGATTTACATTTCAATTCCCACTCAGCTATATAACTGGGAATGTGAATAAGTAATTGGGAATGTTTACTGAGATCTGATATGTAAAATCTTTATGACAAGAACTTATAAAACAGTGCATATCGCGGCTTAAATTAGGTACGCAAACAGGGTTTAGGAAATGTGCCGGCTGAGGAAATGCATGACAGCATTCGAAGCCGGTGTGAAACAGCCGATCACTGTAACGAGACCTACACGGTTCTTAAACTATAGGAAGGAATTAATTTGGATAATGGTAATGGAGATATTGTAAAAGTTGTCACTTTATTAATCCCAAAGTTGGTTAAGGTTTGGACTTCATTTGGAATAAAGTCTGCGGTTTTATATGGCTATGGGCTGTGGCAATAATGAAAAATAACTATAATTTTGAATGATGAACCATGAACGGAACTAGTTAATTTAAAACTGAACTTAAAAAAAAAAAAAAAAACTTTCCCAACACTGCACTACTTTGGCGTACCGCTATTTTGTTATAGTGTCTGGACTGGAATGTGTAGTGAGCATTTTTGCACCCCAAGTAGTGGACTGAAGTATACCACATTACCACAATGCACTGGGAATTAGCCCTTCACTAAGTCCCTCCCCAACCCATCCTTGTCCAATAGGCAGGGAATAGGAAGAAAGCTTGACCTGCAAAGCAACCGTTGCTAAACTATGTGGATTGGTATTGGACAATCGCTTTTGGGGGTGGGATTTAGTGAAGGGCTAATTGTAGGGACCATCCGATGGTCACATGTACGCGTTTGCATACATGCGCCACTTCTGCATGCATGCACTCCAACTCAGAAGAGGCAAGTTGAACCAGCGAAAGAAAACACAAATGTACTTTTTAAACATTTGTTTTCCACCCTCTTTTCTTCCCTGACGGACCTAGAGACAAATGATCTGTGCGTTTATTTGCAATTGTTTTATTTTATTTATAATAAAACAAGTGTATTCATTTGCAATCATTTGCACTAGTATTACCAATCTGATTCATTGTATCACCCAGGCCCAGCACATGACGTTAGGAGAGGAATCAGTTGCTTGCTGTAGAATATATTTGCGAGAATCTTTATCACAAAGAAGATACATTGTGTCACGAATGTTTTATTAATATTCATTAATTCCTGCCATGAAAAAATTTATATAACATTATTTTATTTCATTGAATTGCGATAACTATATTAAAACCTCATTATGTAGGCCTAGATAGTAAATTATTGGACTGCTGTTTCTGTTAACACCAAACATCCGTACTTTCTCTCATGCCAACAGGTTTGCTTCCTGCCTAGGGTCCTCCTACGTCTCACCAGACTGTGCGGTGTGCATGAGTCTGTAAAATTACTCTCAAGAGTTAAATTATTGTTAAACATCTGCATTACTTAATTTACAAAAGATTCTGAGGCATGTTGTGCTGTGGAACAAAAACAGACAAACCAATCTGCATGGGCAAGTCAAGAGATTGGAATCAGCCACATTTGAGTCATAACCCCACTTACCTACATGTTTTAACTACATTTGGTTATTAACTACACTCACTTTTCCCGTGAGTGTGACCGTGAGTGGCTGCGTCCCTTGGAGGGCTTCTTTTCTTTGCGTCCTCTCCGCTCCTCTCCATTCTCTGTTGAAAGTCTCTCCTTCCCCTTTTCGCTCTGCTCATACAGCTCATCTTGCTTCTTGGATGACTTTGAAGGCTTCTCAGGGTCCCGCTTTCGTGCCTGTAAGAATAAGTTGTCTCTTTCAGGAAAATAGTGCAACAAAAAGAGTTAGTACCATGGCTTTCAGCAAATGATACTTAATACAGTTGACAGGTTGAAAATACCTTATCACACTGAAAATCTATTTCCATAATGTATTTTCTATTTTAAACATGCTCATGAGTGAGATGTATATGTTACGCTTACTATGACTCCAGCATTATGAATGTGGGAATAATGTAGTGAGGCCAATCAATCTTCAATTGACATGTGATTTCATAATTCAGATTTTTGGTCAAATCGAATTACCAAAAGAAAAAGGAAAAATAAATGAACAGTCCTGCACCCATCGGCGCTATGTGCCTTTGTCAAAGTACAAGGACATGAGCTAAACAAACCATATGAAACTTTGGTTATTAAGTTAACCCATTTGACCAGTGAACCATTTATAAAGAGGAGGAAAGAGGTTTTTCTGAAATTCCCGTGTGGGAGCCCTGAAAACCATTTAACTCACCAAACAAACCAATGGAACAGACAATTTTGTTTTAAAACATCAATTACTGAACTGTAAAACCACCTCTGTGATATTCCATTCCACAATAAAGTGCCACAGGAGTCAACACCTATAAATCTGTTGATGCTCTGTTCTTATGCACCAGCTGAATCATTATTCTATTTCCTGCTCAACAGGATTTCACCTTGTTTTCCAAACTATGTAATTAACTAAACATTAGCAGAAAACTAAAGCATGGGCGGTTTTGTCATTTTGTCAACGATCACTTAACCCATTTAGACCTGCAACACCTATACATTGTTATACCTTTCAAGCTGCGAACGCCTCCGTGTCATTTAGCTGTTGCTATATATATATATATATATATATATATATATAGCTGTTGTTGGGCAGAAACCTCTTATCTTCATATTCTAACGTTGTGTATTTTTCGTGAAATTAAATGTGATCATACATACAGCATCACATAAAAGTATCAAAAGTAGCATATCCACAAGTTCGAAACGCAGCGCAAAGCAACGTATTTTGAGCTTGTAGATCTGCTAATTATGATCCTGAAAAGGTTTCAACCCAACAGACAAAAACCTTCTGAAAACTTTTCAGATTTAGAACGCGATTTTAGAATCAGCCTCAGGTCTTGTGGGTTAAAGATCCATGAGATTAAAGATGTGCTATTTGTTTATTCGTATTAGCTGAAAGTGTCTTAATGCCCATCCATAGCTGTAAAAGAAACAATAGTTAATTCCAAATTGTTTACTTAATTTTGTAATTAAAAAAAAGAGGCAAATATGAGTTTGAATGGCTGATAGTTACCTGTCCCAGTAGTAGGCATATAATTTTGCTATGTCAGCAGGGTCTTCTGTTCAGAGTCTCTTCGTGCATTAGCACGCTGAGTATGATTTATTGTAGAAATGTTATCATGATGTGATCTACACACAAGATTTTAACAAAAAAAAAAAAAAAAAAAAGAAAAGTCTACTCTTCACCATGTAAAATGGCTACAATTAGTGACAGATATCCAAGGAGGAAACCTTCCTTTGAGACATGTCAACAAAAGGATGGCAAAAAGGGCATCTTTCCATGTGAATAAGGCCCTGTCCATCTGGAAACCTATAATTCTTTAGCTTTTATTCTATACATTTAACCAGATGAAATATACTTACCACAATCTAAAATTATCAAAACTATCGATAAGCACTGAAGATTTGCATGAAAATGAAATCACGAATTACCTCTTTGCTCCTGCTGCGACTTCGTCTCTGCTTCTTGTCACCTGTACATGTAAGTAGACAGACATTTTGAGAGATGTACTTAGTCCTCCTAGCTGATAATATTGAAAGGCCTATTTAAAAAAAATCCCTTCAGTGGTTTAACATGTCAGATCGATGAGATGCAAGAGTGCAGTCTAGCCAACACCAACTCTGGAGTCTGGACTCCTGAATCGCTGACCTCCACACTCTAGCATCATGGTCTTGTGCTCTGTGTCAGATCAATAGTCAGATTAATCTTCAAGTTTGATATACATTTCAACTCCCAAAAAGGGCAAACAAATTAAGTACTACTTACGTTTTCTGTCCCTGGATCGTGACCGTGAATGGTGGTGTTTGGAGCTTCTGGGTGACTTGGAGGACTCTGTACTGTGTTTCTTTCTGTGATGTGCAGGTGAGCTTGTTTTGGGCAGGTCAGCGGAGTCCTCGCCGCTTGCCTAGAAAGAATGGGTATGAGTTAAGTTATGCACTGCATTTTATCCAGATAGCAGTAGCCTACTACATGTATGTATGTACCCTAATATAATTAGGTTTTTAGACAACTGTTCACAGCTGTACTTGTATTGGTGACACAAGCGTGACTGCGTGGATGCACCCTCTAACAAATTAATTTCAAAAAATATATTGAGATATCTAAGACAAGTATGTAACTGTTATTTGTGTAAATGTTTATCAACAGTCCAGTCAAATTAAATTTGTATTTTAGTTAGCTTTATTTAGGACCTCTGGAGTCTAGAACCCATTCATGTGTCTAGTAATGGGGAATGGGGATCCTTTAAAATAAACCCCTAGTTCTCCCTGTAGACAACATGCCGTTGAGCAATGAGCATAACAAAAAAGGCAGCATTCTCATACACATTCATAAACATTACACATTCGTGATTCAAGTAAAAATGGTTTATTGAAAGCCTTAATATCATATGAAAGCTGTTGATTGTTTATTTTATTGTGTGGCTTACCAATATCTAATAGGCCTAACGGTGACCTAAGGGATTTATTGTCAGTTAGCCACGCAAGCTATCAAAGGAAATCTCCGTTGGCATAAATAGAATTCCAGATATTAAATTGTTTTGTACAACAGATTGGTTGTTTATATAAGACTATCGTTCAAAAGTAGCGTTAGTACGTAACGTTTGCTGTCAAATTCGACTGAGTAGCTAGTAATTAGGTATGCTAGTGTTGTGCTTCTAGGCTAGCAGAAGGACGAGTCGGTCGCCATCTTTATGAACCTAACCTAGACATCTAAATATAATCAACGAGCTTACATCGACTTGATGCTGTTAATGGTCTTATAGTCATGCATCTTTGGAATATTTTTCTCTAACATTACTCACCGACATATTGACTTTGAGGTAGACTCTATAAGTAAGGCGTCTGTTCTTTGTTTTGGTTAATCCTGAATGGGTCGGGTACAAACGAAGTGATTCTGATTCTGGACGACAAAGCTAGTAGCTTACTGTAGCTAGTCGTTCGTTGACGTTGTGTAGCTCAGAGCGGATGTGTGGGCCTTGTGGTTGTGGGTTGCCAGATTGGTATCTCTGACATCGCCCGCATGCAAGTTTCTCTCCAGAAAAATAAGTATGACTATATATTTAAAACTCAAAAGTTAGGAAAAAAAGAAGGAAAAAGAATCCCACCACCCTCTATTTTTCAAATGTTGTTTTATGCAATCCATATTCAGTGGCAATTTATTATGTTTTCCCACTATACTTTTAAAAGTGCAGAATGTGATTTTGTTAAAAATAAACAAATAGCTCAGTTGAGTGGATGTGTGGGGCTGTGGGCCTTGTTGTGAGTTGCCAGATTGTTATCACATCTCCAGCAAGTTTCTCTCCATAAAAATATCTAAAAAGTTATTAAAAAAAACCCACCACCCTGTATTTTTTCAAGGGCTGTTTTGTGTAATCCAGTCATTTCAGTGGCAATTTATTGTTTTTACACACACACACACACACACACACACACACACACACACACACACACACACACACACACACACACACACACACACACACACACTCCGTGGAAGTATTGCATGTGGTCCCTGACCATTCATTTAGTAATGTAGGATTTGTTGATTTTTAAAAATGTCTTTCCACTAGACATTTCTAACCCTATAGGGTTTTCCACAGATAAACAGTGAACTGAATGACCTGGTGACGTATGATGACCATCCATGTAGTCATTTTACTGACAAGTTGGAGGTCCAACTTTTTAGCAAAAGGCCGATGCACACCTCAGAAGGCTATAGTGACAGGTGCGTAGGGCAATAAAGCATACTTAAAAAAGGTTCTTTGAAAAACAAAGAAGGGTCTCGCACACTGTCAGAAAACTTGCCAAAAATGTTGCTCTTGTGCATTTTTGGCAAGTTTTCTGACAGTGTGCGGGACCCTTCTTTGTTTTTCAAAGATAACCTTTTTAAGTACATGCTTTATTGCCCTACGCACCTGTCAGGCTGTCACTATAGCCTTCTGAGGTGTGCATCGGCCTTTTGCTAAAAAGTTGGAGGTCAAGAAATTCAACAGAAAAAGGAAAATATAAATATAGTCAATGGACCATTGGTTGAGAAACAGTATGTATGTATATAGCCTACACATGGGATGCATTGCATAGCAAGTGTTACAAAAGCACAAATCTTAGTCCATATCCCCACTCAACACAACAGTGGTCCCCAGGTTGATTCTAAAGGCTCATACATAGTCTGGATTTTCGGTGGTTAGGTGACCACCGAACTACAACATGACGTCACGAGCCGCGGTGAAGAGCAAACCACCGCCACCGCTCCAGCCCTTCTCTCTGTTTTTACTCACCACCGCTTAACGTTATTTCAGCTCCGGTGGTCAGCTCACCACCAGAGCGGTGGTCACCTCACCACCGAAAATCCAGACTATGAATAGGCCTTAAGTCAGGGTGGTGGTCCCTCGTTCACAATCAGTTGAAAACCCCTGGCCTATATACATATAGGGATAGCCTGCTACTAGGGCTCAAGTGGTTACATGCAAACAAAGTCTAAAGTGTAATAACAGATTTCCTGAGTTCAGGCAAAGTCTGAAGTGTAACGCAACAAAGATATTGGGCCTCATTTACAGAAATGCCTATGCACAGCGGCCACTTTTCCACTGGTTGGGAACCAGTTCAGTTATGTTTGGTTCTTAGTCCATGAGCCAGCTAGAGCTCAAAAGTAATTATGAATTGATTGTGCAAAACCATAACTATATTAAATTGTTAATAGGGTCAATATAAGTAAATGAATACATGATAAACCTTCCACAGAAGTAGCGTTTTCATATGTACCGGTATCACACATTTTGTAAATTTCACCTACAGTAGGCGTGATAGGTGAATAGGTAAACATGTAATTAATAGTTATCACCATGAAACTTCCCCAGTTGATTACCTACATGAAGACAATGATTTATTCTTGTATTACACATTTTCTGAAATTGGACATTTAAATATGCAAATTAGGCAATATATAGGGAAAATATGAAAAAGCTACTACTGTGGAAGGGTTATCATATATTAATTTACTTATATTGATCCTATAAATACACAATTTAATATAGGTAAGGTTTTGCCCACTCAATTCATAATTAAAGTTCCAATTTTAGAGGACTGGCTCATGGACTAAGAACCAAAAAAAACCTGTACCGGTTCCCAAGAATGGAAAAGGGGCCAGTATGTACTCAATCATGTAAAAATATGGTAATTTACCATGGATTTCATCAACTGGCTTACCAGAGTCAAAATACATAATACAAATATGGACAAACACAATACGTATGCAGCAGTTCAGTAGGCTTTATTAATTAGCAAAATGTAATTTCAAACACAGCCAAAGGTGACAGTAACAGATTAAACCTCCATTCCACGTTTGCATTGTTCATTTAGTTTGTCATTTTGTTACAACATAACAGACAACACTCACTTCCTGTTTGCCTGCTTGGCCATTACAGTAATATATAAGAACATGACTGATAGAGAGCTGGAGAATAGGAGCAATTACATATATTGTAGAATTATCCATTTAATAGAGCAAAATTATATGAACATGTGTAAGTAAAGTTAGGCAATCATCAGTCACTGTAGTATTCTACAACCGCATTGATTGACAAAAATAACACTTTTTAAATAAATAAAAACCCTGAAAAAACGGACGCAGCATGCCACGTTTTACTTAAAAGCTGCTATTTTTGCAAAGCGATGTAGTCAAACAAAGTATAAATTCAGTTTTACAGCACTAACAGGATATGGCTGAACTGAATATCCTTTGAATGATGTAGATTATGGCTCCCTTATGCTGGAATTACAATGTAGGTACACGACTATGTTTTACTATAATCCCCCTTTCTTTGAGTGCTTTACCCTATGGGAAGAAGCTCTTTGATCGGGTGCAGTACTTATAGTTTAGACAGTTTTTGGTTTAGACTAGTCATTGGTTAGACCAGTCATTAGTCCTACAACTAAAACCTATCTCAAACCCTCACCCTAAACCTAACCTCCCACGGGGCAGCACACCTAAACCTAACCTTAACCCATGTCTAACCAATGACTAGTCTAAACTAAGTATGCACCCCCTTTGATCAAAACACTTTTCCTACAGTGTCTTTGCAGTAGACCTACTAGAACTTATAATTTACTGTTGTATAATTATAAATGTAAAATGAGGCACCATTAATAGCATATAGCTCCATTGACTCTACAATGAGTGTCTGAGTTAATTTAGAAATTAAATATTTCCAAAAAGTGAGATATTTTGCTTTGAAAAGAAATCCTTCATCTTTCCGTCACAATTCAAGATTGCTTTAACAAAGCAGTGCATTAGATTTCTAAAAAGAGCCATCATTCAACTCCCGAGTACATCGGGAGAGGAAGGCAACATACAACATACACAAACGCAAATGATAAACAAATGATCTTATATGGTAGGAAAGGGTATATCAAAATAAAGGTAGTGGGTTGCACACACCAAGACTGCAGTTCAAATAGTTTATTTCATATTTGAACAAATAAGGACAAACGTTTCAGCTATCCAGCCTTCATCACTGATGAAGCTATTTTGCTTCATCAGTGATGATAATTTGTGACGATAGTGTTTCTGTGTGTCTTAGTAAAGCGGCAAACATGTCTTTTACATGTGATAAAGTTTGAGAAGCCATATATGCAGAACTAACGTAGCCTACTATAATAAATAAATCAAAGTTATGGGCAAAGGTGCCATTCCAAAATCTATACAAGAGTAAATCTGTCCCTGGGAAGGGAGAAGAAAGTTAGAATCTATTAAAAAATAAACAATATTCATAAAATAGTAATTATCTCTCTCAAGAAAAGTCTCCACTGAATGATATGATTGAACTTAGAAGCAATGTACTTAGTCATAGGGTAGCACAAATTTGAGCTCTACTCTTCCCATAAATACATCAAGAGTAGCTTAATTAACCCTCACTTAGGCATTCCTTATCAAGTTCCAGAAGCTGTAATGTGACCATGTTGATGATTCAGCTATAGCGTGTGAGCAAAGACACAATCTTGTAACATAAATTACAAGTATAGTGACTGATTTCATTACATGTATTTAACAATTCACAATATGAATTAAAGTCTGAACATTCCCAGAAATATTGAACCACAAAATTTGGATGGACTTCAGACTCCCCCACCGCTTATCAGTGCTTATGACTTGTATACCTAGAAAGTCTTAGTGATTACAAGTCTATTAAATTAAGATTAGCCAGTGAAAAATGCTGTCTATTATTTATATATCTATGCTCAAACCGAGTGGAAGCGTGTAGGGCGAGGAGCTGGTTTCAAAAAGGGGGTACGGGTGTCATCTAGATTTTATGTGACTTGAGGGGCAACATTGTGCCAATTAAAGAATCAAAACAAATAATAATACTGATGCAAGAAAACAGTTGGTCATATACATCAGTGGAGTCCACAGTGTGCTTAATGTCCTCAAAGTCAGATTGGAAACGGCATTACAATTTGGTAATGTTAAATAAGGCTGAAAAAAGGCTGAGTTGTTTGTGTTTTGTTCACAGCACACATGACGAGACCAATGATATTTGATATTGACGAAATAAAATAAATGCAATGCATTTGTGTGCGACTTTAATATGGTCCGAAAGCACATTACGACAGGTAGGAGATGTAGTTGGCCCTTGGGTATTTTCATGTTTTCAAATTTGGCCCCCTTTGAAAAAGGTTTGGACACCCCTGATATACACGAATTCAGTTTTGAGTTTACAATCATGGGCAAGTGAATTTTCCATAACTAAAATAAACAACAAACTTAAATATAAACTACCGGTAAGACAAACAAATCACCTATTTTAATATGGGCAGTGATCAGACAGTTTGTGACTAAAAGTCCTAGCAGCAGGGATGTTACATTTCAAATTGATTTAATTAAATGAAAATAGTGAGAGAAAACATGGAAAGACCTTTGATATTAACTTTGTCAGTAATACATCAATCTGTCTGTCACTCTGGTGTCCATCTCTTAAGTTCCAAACATTAATGCCCAGATATAAACATCTTCCCTGCTAAAACAAATATCAACACACAAGACTTAATAAGTAACATATTTGACCTTGGTGAGATAGCACTCACGGAAAGGGCACTGATAGTAAAAGAGCAAAGCTCCGAATGGGGCAGTGGGGCCGGGTGTTCATGGCCCAGCCTTGCCTTTCACAATAAAAGACATACCATCATCTCCACTAACAAGGTCCATTCAAACACTTTCCCATACTAACACAGATTTAAAAGATTGACAAGAATATGAACAGGATATCTAGTTCAGAAGTTATCTATTCATACTACAGCCATTGCCTAAGAAAATCTGAATGGGAATGTGTAAAAATAGGAAAACAAAGGGGAAATGATAATCAAAGGGCATTGCCCCACATAAGATCCTAATGAGGTAATGTGGTGAGATTGTACAGAACTCAAAACCATCCATGAATTCAAATGGTTGCCTGCAGTGAAAAGAAGAATGCTTCCTCCAGCAAGACTTAAGACAAAATTAGAAAAAAGTAAAAGTAAAAAAGAAAATGGCAGTTGATGGATTCATCACTATAGACAAGGTCCTTACTTAATGATCAAGTGAGGGTTGTGCATCGATTAGGGTGGGTTTTGCATATGCGTGAAAAAAGCTCAAGAAAGAGTCATCGGTCAGTGACCGTTGATTATCGTTTGTGATGATGAAGACGACGACTCAGTGGTTGATGTGTTGTGGGCTGTGGTGAAGAAGTTGTCCTCCTTCAGCTTGAGATGCTCTGGGAGCTCACACTTTGCCTTGGCCTCCTCTATGTCATTGTTTATTGCCACTATTAGTTCTTCTGTTTCATAAAATAAAAAAAAGGATGGAGAGAAGGAAACAAGTGATAATGTCATGTAGAAAATGTTGAATAGATGAGCAGGGAAAGACAGGAGTGTAAAGTTCTGTAAACAAGAGGTAGGACATTTTAGATTAGAGCAAAGGATGGTAACAGAATTAAAGAGGAGATGGAGGGAAGAGAGAGAGGGATAAATTGAATTTGAGAGGAAGGAAACAATCCAGATGGACAGAGTAGGCAGGGGATGGAGACAATATGAAAAAAGACAAGGGAAGGCAGAAAGGAAGGAGATGACTGTTAAGATTGAATTTGGGTGGCCTTCATTTGAGTTATAAATCTTACCAAGTGAGTTGTAGCTCCTCTCAGGACGAATGTAACCTGCCATTACAACACTGAGAATCTGTCCATAAAAGTCGTCTTTGAATGTGTGAATCACATGCGTCTCCTGTGATGAAAAACACAATGCATTTTTTAAAGTTTATAGAGGCACCAATTGTAACTCTTTTTGACACCTAATACCTAATCACATGCACATCGACAGTAGGTGCCAGTTCTTTTTCTTTTCTTAATTTTTCTCTTTTTTAAAAGGTAGAGCCCCCCCCCCCCCCACACCAGCTTAAAAGTAAAGAATGACTTTGTTGAGTGTCTAGCTCATTAAAGTGATCCTTTGAATAAATTCCTAGCATCAGGGAATTTGGATACTGAAGCCAAAAAAGTGCTACTACTGCTCTAACCTAATCGTAAATGTATTTGTGGCGGTACACAGCTGTCTTACGTTGTGCTGTCTTTGTCTTAGAGGGGGGCTAGACTGGACAGAGCGGAACGGAAGTATCGAGGTGGCTGCACCGACAATTCATCCGTCCCTCGGGGAGCATTTTTCCTCTGAAGGCGCGTAGTCGCATACATTACACACAGAAAAATAGAACGTGCGGAGCTTACGCACAACCTGCGCACCGCACCAACACTCGGTGTAGCCGAATCAGGTTCCATTGATTATAGTGGCAAGACTGTTAACCAAGAAGGCTGTTCATTCCCAACCACTTATTGGGGTAAATGAACAGCATTTTAATTGGGGGAGGCAATTGGCTGAAAGTAAGTTTTCAATTCCTTACGTTATTCGGATTGTTACACATAGTAACAAATTATCAAACAAACAAACAAAGTCTGCATTGTGTAGGTTTAAAGATGATCAGAAAAGTGGAAACACAGAGACCCAGAGTGAAATTTCTGTTTAAGCTAAATGTTCCCGACTGAGTTTACTTTAACTTGTTGAGCATGAAACACTGTAATCACAGTGAACAATTGTCATGTTATAACTAACCATGGACTTCTTTGTGTTTTTGTAATAAGGGTTCCAACCGATGCTCATCACCATTTTGTGGATGTCTCCGTTATCTATGCATGCCCAGCCATAGTAAATTCCTGTGCAAATATCTGCAGGTAGATGTTCCACCACTGAGTCCGGGAAGTTTGCTGAAGGGAGATAGAATAGGGGCGAGTGAAAGTGAGATACTTGTCAAATACAATTATAAATAATATAAAGAATTATAAACAAATTCAGTTCATCAATCTATGAGTTTTTTCAGTGACTTGCTAATTGCCAAATGTAATGTTATACTTCTGTAATTCCTGTTAAGTCATGCAAGTAATGTGGGGTATTTCAGCCAAGTGGCAGAGATATTGAATTTGAGTACGTCTGTTTCTGTGTATCTGTCTAAAGCTAATCTTGCAAACTACTCTGCCAAATGTCAATCTGCGTCATCTTTCTTGTGTCTGCCTGGCAGCAGGCCAATTCTCAATTTGTTTTGGCAACTACTATGTCTTTATTTTATTTTGTTATACTTACACAACGATCTTCCCTTCAGGCTATGAGATAAATGTTGTCCCACCAGGCTGGCCAATCACAATCCCTCTGGATTTGTTAATGTATTGGAACTAGCCAATCACAGACATACAAGTTCACAGATACAAGTTCACAGATTCTCTCTCTCTCACACACACACACACACACACACACACACACACACACACACACACACACACACACACACACACACACACACACACACACACACACACACACACACACACACACACACACACACACACACACACAATGTGTATCCCACGTTTGTAACCACTTTTTCACCCGTTGCCACTTGCCTAAGCTATCCCACTGCTACTCTACCTCCGCCAACCTGGGGAGAGCCCCGAACTGAGCTCATGCTTCCTTCAATGCGGAGGAGTGAGCAGGCCACTTCATATCACCTGACAATGCTGATGCGGAGTTTTCCCAGTAGGACGTAGCACGTGGAAGGAAGAACATGTTATTCCAACCTGTAGTGCCCAAGTCCTATACTTGGGTGCAACTGGATGCTGACAGCTAGGGGTTTAAGGTTTAGACGTGTGCAGAAGAACTGATGTCCAAAACGTTTCCATAGAGTAATACAATTATATTTATTCTCCGTCCAAAGTCCTGTACTTCAGTAAAAAAATACAATAAAATAAACAAATGCAGACAAACGCATACAGACCACCAGCCTAACAAACAGTCAAAAACGGTATACCTCCCATCAGCAAAACCTGCGCTCAATCAGGGACAGGGTAAAATACTGGGCTGGCCTTGACATCCTTGTATGGAACAGCACAGCGGGGGACTGAGAGAAAGCCAGCCACTGATCCGAAACAAGAGAGGACCACACAGTGCCGAAAGCCTGCTGATCTGACTGACGCATGTAGGTTTGTACGTGTGAGTGTGTGTGTGTGTGTGTGTGTGTGTTTACGCATGTTCTGTGTCAGGCATCTGATGCAAGACACAATATATTGATTGAACTGCCAGTGGAGAGAGTGGGGACCAGTCAGTTAACAAATTCATGGACATGAAACAAGTGTCAACTTGAAGTTTAGAAAGAGATTGTTACACAATGTCCATCATATTTAAGTTTGTTTGTTTTGATTACTCAAAAGTGCAGCACACGCAGCACAGTAAAATGAGTAAATGGACAGAAAGAATGCCTAACTAACAAGACTCGATAAACGAATGTTTTCCAAATACTGCCTTACATGCTCCTCATTGGCCGTAGGTCCGGGAGTATGAGAATGTGAACATGCGTGCAGCGAGTGCAGTTTCACCTTTTCTAACGGAATATACACAATCCTGAGTAGCCTACAGCGGACAAATACATATTAAATGGCTGGACTCCAGGTATGAACCCAAACTGTCTGTCTGTGACTAGTCTGTGCAACTTTCCATAGCACTCAACTGTAGTTATAACACAGTAGGCCTAAATCATGAGATGACGGTTATCTTTATGGTAACAGCTGTTGTCTTCATTGTAACTGCTGTTATAATCAATGCTCATTAGGCTAAGAAAGTTCAAGCCTAATCTATTTTTCGTTGCGCGATGGCGTTGAGTCGAGCTGATAACATCCACAGGTGTGTGTTTATTGCGTGGCGGGGTGCGGCTGTCCAAAAAAACAACACAATTGATTCAGACAGTGCATGCTCATAAAAACTTTAAATATTTTAATTACATATACATATATATATATATATGTATGTTCAGGTTCGAGAATGTGAATAGAATCTTGTAGTGTGTGATGCCTTCAGATTATCTGCTAAAATTATCGTGTCAGATACAGATTATCCTATAGTTGTAGTGTGTGACGCTACCAGATTACAAAATTGCTTACAATCGTAAAAAATCTTGCAGTGTTAAGGCTAACCTAGAACGGGGTGCATACGTTGGTTAGAAATACTAACAGTCTGACAGACATTAGTCCGACAACACTGTCGCTTCAGACATGCGTAGCCGGTTACAACCAACCTGTGGCAGGTTAAAGGAGAATTCCATGCTAGAATGCTTTCTTATCTTTCTTACCTTTCTTTGTAGTTGTTACATCCCCACCAAAGAGGTCCAGGTGTTGTTTTGTGCAAAAACTCCTTATTGGCTATTTCCCCTACCATAAACCCTCAATGAATTGCATTGAATTGAAAGGGGCTATGGGGTGTTATGCTAGTTCGCTTATTTCCATCGAAAGAAGTAGTAAAGTGTGCCGCTTGGGATATTATTTACATTATGAAGAGAGGATATATACAAAGAAATTATAATTTTGAGCAATGGAAATGAGTGAATTAGCACAACACCCCATAGCCCCATTCAATTCCCATTCAATTCAATGCAATTCATTTAGGGCTTATGGTAGGGGAAATAGCCAATAAGGAGCTTTTGCACAAAATAACACCTGGACCTCTTTGGTGGGGACGTACCAACTACAAAGAAAGGTAAGAAAGCCTTTTAGTATGGAATTCTCCTTTAAAACTCACCCATGCTCCCAACATGCGTGGTAGGTTAAAACCTGTGGCCTGTGCGGTTAGGTTTATGGCTTGTACACTACACACTGCACGATATTTACTCCGATTATGCTGTCAGGGAAGCATTTCTGGCACTCGCCGACAAAACCCCCGATCTGACGCAAGATCAGGCTTTGATTGCAGAGGTTTTGCTCGCCGTCTGTGAAAGGAGCTGCGAGTGTTTCTGAATATCCAGCAGGTTTGAAATTTGGCTGCCTCGCCAACTGGACATCTTACACTTGCAGTATGAACGGGGTTGCGACAGCGTCCGGAGAAGGCCTGTATTACAGCCAATGAGAGCACAGGAAAGCTGTGCTCACAGACAGAAAGTCAACATGTCTGTTTGTATCGATAAATGATATATAACCTTTATTCCGTACGTATATACAGGTGTCATAGGTAGCTATATTAGCCTAATATTGCTGTTAAATAGTCTATAAAACCAACGCATCTCACTTGAATAATGTTGAATAATATTAAAACGCAAACATTTGGACCACCACACACCAACACCAACACTTTTAGGTATTGCCAAGAAGCATTGTTACAACAAGAGACATAAGATAATTTATCATGGTGGTTATGTCTGGCTGCAATGCTTCTTGGCAATGTGTAAAATTTCCCAAAATTCAATGTTTTAAACACACACACACACGGTAAATTAAACCTACAGTGAGTGTACAAAGAAGATGCACACAGGTGTGATGACACACGTCACACTACTGCAGTAGTGTCATAAATAAGGACAGTAATAATCTATTCTACAGTGAATAAAAAGAGTAATATATATAGTAAAAATGATAAAATCGTGACATGCATTCGTGTGCCCCCCCCCCCCCCCCCACTCAGCACACACTTATTTTACATTGCATTGTTGTCGAGGTGACACACCAAGCTGAGAGAGCTCTGCTGCCTCGGATGACCTCGCAGGTTTCTGCCAAGTGAAATGACGCACGTTGCGTCATTCACAACAAAACGTTTTGCTTGTAAATGACGTTACGTTTGGTTAGCATCACATCTTTACTAGAACAACTTGCTGTACAGTGTTAATAGGCGCCAGACAGCTGTTGTCAAAGAGCATATTATCAAAAATAAACACACTTACCAGTAGGAATCCCAAGTTCTTTACTTCCTCTCCCGAATCCTCGGACCACCTCTCCCCGGCAGAAGTACGGAAGACTCCTCATGTCTCCTGTATCGAGGCTTCTCTTCGATTTACACTTAACAGAGGCAGAGCAAATAACCTCAATGTCGTTGGCAGACTGCCTGTGTAAACACGGTTTGTTGCCGTAATAGAGATCAGAGTTCGCCCTTGTGTTTGGCTAGATCACGAGCTAACTTTATTTTGAGTGAGTGTCACCCGGTGCCACCACCAACTAAGCTAGCGAGCTAAAGCCAACTATGCTATCCTAATTTCCTTATTCTAAACAGTGGGGAGAGTGCCCGTTATACCGTACAGAAACGCTACACAAACAAAATATCCTCTCTGTCACGTCGGTTCACCCACTGGCTGCTAACAAACAAACACCTCGCATTTTGGGCTAGAGTGAGATGATGCTGCGATTTGAACTGAAATAACGTAGGTTACATTAGTGTAGATCCCATAGTCCAGAGGGAAGGTCGCGCCCCTCCAGGCTATGTGACCATTGACAGTTGGTCAAGGCTATCCAATCGCAGTCCAAGTGTGGTTACGTATGGGCTATGGGTTGGGCCAGTTTAGAGCCATTAAGAAAGAGAGTTACGACAGTCCATTGTAAACTTTCATTGTAAACGGAAAATGCGACTCGTCACTCATGAGTCATGACCCAGCACTTTCGTGTAGTTCCAACGTTGGAACGCATTCATCAGAATTTAGTCACGCTCGCTACACGAGCCATGTGATCGCGTGGCGCCGTGGCGATGAGATCAGAGAGTGTCTTAACTGTCTCTTTCAATGGTTCTGGGCCAACTTGACAGTCAACTAGCCAATCACTCTCCAGGCTGCTGTTCACTTGTCTACCAGTAGGAGAAGCTAAATCTGATTGATTGATTGATTGATTGATTGATAGATAATTGTATTAATAGTGTATACTGGTTACAGTTCAAGGTAATCAAAATATTTAAAGACATACAGATATACACTTCGAGACAGAGACTGCGTTGACCGAATGGCAACCCACCCTAGGCATGCCTAGATAAAATCCTATACCTAAATCTTTCACAATGCAGTAGTTGAATTAGAATCTTTATTGTCACATCACAATTAAGTAAAAAGGTGGGTGAAATTCATTTTTGTGCAGGAAAAAAGAAGAAAACAAAGAAAGGGAAGAAGAGAGAGAGAGAGGAGGGTAGGAGATTAGATCGACATTTTTTAACACAGCACACTGCTTCATTTCCAAACATACCTCCCAACTCATCAATGGAATCTATATTTCTACCTGACTCATTGGTCAAAGGAGGTGTTTCTATTATTTATAATTCTCTCTCATGTTTAGATAATAATGCCTCCTTGGATTATTTAAAAACTGCTTGGGAAAACGATTTAGGAATATCTATCACTGATGAGCAATGGTCTACATCTCAAAAATGTGTGCACTCTTCTTCAGTATGCGCCAGGCATGGTCTTCTACAGTTTAAAATATTACACAGGTTACATTTGTCAAAGGAAAAACTCAACAGAATGTATTCAAATGTGAATCCAGCCTGCGACAGATGTGGCCAATCGCCGGCCACTCTAGCTCATATGTTCTGGCACTGCACTAAACTAACATCATATTGGCAAAGTATATTTAAATCACTGTCAGACATTGTTGGAAGACCTTTTGACCCGGATCCACTGACAGCAGTTCTGGGAGTCAGGGGGCCCGGGGTCAAACTGTCTACTTTCCAATATAACATGGTAAAATATGTGACTCTACTAGCTCGCAGACTGATACTGTTGAATTGGAAACAAGCACAGGTTCCGACTCACACTACACTTATGAAAGATGTTATGCACTACTTGCAATTGGAAAAGATAAAGTTTGAATTGAGAGGTAGTGAAGATAGATTTTACCAGACATGGCAACCCTTCATTGACTATTTAAATAGGTGCACGCTAACGCCTCCTACACAATAGATAACATAATAGAAAATGTGTGTTTTTTCTTTATTTATTTTTTTCTCATTTAAAAATAAAAATGTCTGTAATTCAGTTGATTTACAACGTGTTGGAAAAGTTTGAGAGCAAGAGTGTCTGTCCTGTTGTCTTTGTTTTGTTTGTCTGTTCACATTTGTCATTGTTGAACTGTTTTTTAGTTTTTTCATGTTTATCACATTTATATATCTTTTTTATTATGTATTGTGGAATGTAAATGTGGAACATTTACATTACCTGTCATTATTTTTTTCATTTTATAAAACTGAATTACTCATTATCATTGTAAATAATATTCTGAAGTTGTCATATACAAAAAATGCCTAATAAAAACAGTATAAAAAAAAGAAGGAAAAACGTGAAGCTTGTTCCACAGTCCACACACAGCACACTCGTAGGGTGAGGGTCTCTCTTAGCTAATTTACAAACGGCACAGCCGTACAACCAAAGGGGTCTCTTTTCCACAAGAAAAATTACATAATAGTACCTAAGATTATATATATATATATATATATATATATATATATATAATTTTTATATTAAAATGTTCAATTCAATTCACTAAATTCAATTCAATAATTCATTTTTCAAGGTGCAGGACGTTATTCAAGGTGCAATATTGTTCAAGGTGCGTATGGACTGCGGGTTGACTAGTCATACAGTATAGATTATAACAAACCGCAGATAGCGGCCCGCAGATATGGCACAGATTCGGCACGGCTTGGAATATCGGCTTGGAATATCCGTGGATATGCACGGCTTGGGATAAACTGCCATGTCTTCCTTCTCAGAATGCATTTCTTTCATGTGGATTCCAAGGGATTCGATTTCCCAAAAGTTGCGTAACTGATCTGACAGTGCCTGTTCCTCTACGCTGATGTGCATCACTTCAATGTCCACAACTTCAGTTATGATATTTACTATTAGCGTAGTGACTTCTCCTTGCACCAGCCATCCAAATACACTTTCCAGTGCAACTAGTCCTTCATTCAGTCTCTCCATTTTTCCTGTGACCATTTTCCAATATTGGTCTCCGCCAATTAGGACTCCTAATTCCACTGCATCCATCCCTATGATGGTCATCCATTGGTTATCCTGCCCTCTATTTAATGAAAAAAACTTGCTTGAACTATAGCCTAGGAAATCATTGAAGATTCTACACTTGAGCAAACAGCCTTCAGCCCTGCCATGTTCAAGCAGTATAGGAGCCCCTTTTCCCCCCTTAAATGGCATACATTATTACAGCTACTATTTCCTGCTCAACAGGATTTCACCTTGTTTTCCAAACTATGTAATTAGTGTGGTTGCCCTAACAGGGCAACCAGACTCTTGTAATTGTGACACTTTATTCCCACATTATTAGTGTGGTTGCCCTGAGGGCAACCATACTATTGCTTTAGTGACCTTTTCTTTATTATTATAATAGATAAACTTTATTTTGCCGCGTTATACCTCCCACAGTTTTTGTCGCACGCACTCGAGCGACGACGGGCTACATCGGGAATCGTGTGCGTGTATTTTGCTAAGACATTTGTTGGATAGTTTAATTGATATGAATTAATTAGTGCATTAAATTTCCCCATAGACATGAATGGGAAAATGCAAAAACTCACTTTCAAGTATTTTTTCCTCTGAGACCGTAAGGGCTATACTTACAAGACTTGGAGGAGAGATTCATAATAATTACTAAAATTAATTACCTTAGAACTATATCGGTCGGCCTCATGGTGGCGCTATAACAGCCAACTTTACATTTCTGGGTATAACTCTTGAACCGTAGGTAAAATCAAAATGTTTTTTCCCCTGGATTCCTTGGGTCATGACGCATCTCCCCATATAGGTTACGCCCATTTGCGTCTAGATAGATTTCCCGCCATTTTGAATTTTGTTCAAAACACAGTTTTTGCTCCTCCTCCTACAGATTTTGACCAAATCTCACAAAAATCAGTACACATGATCTCGGGACCTATCCCAGAATTTAGATCTTCTGTATCGTTCGGCCGTAATCGTCTTCCAAAGTTAGTGGGAGGGGCCTATTTTACAAAAAATGCCACAATTAATTTATTAGTGAATTAAATTTCCTCATTGACATGAATGGGAAAAGGCAAAAAATCACATTCAAGTATTTTTTCCTCGGAGACTGTAATCACTATAGTTACAAAACTTTTAGGGATAATTCAACATTATCCCTAAAATTATTTAACACAAAAATTTTATCGGTCGGCCTTATGGTGGCGCTATAACAGCCCACTTTACCTTTTGGCTTATAACTCTTGAACCGTAGGTCGTAAAATCAAAATCATATGATTTTACTTAAGCATGATCACAGTGGTGACGCGACATTGTAATTGGCTGGCAATATTAGTGGGAGGGGCATATGTAAGCCACTGCGGCAACCACACTCTGCAATTTTTTTAAATTGCAAATTCTCTAGTAGTGATGCACCGAATATTCGTCCGCAGAAAATATTCGGCAGAAAATGGCTAAATATGCATTTTCGGCCTATTCGGTTTCGGCCCAAATAGGCAGAAAATATATCACCGAATAGTGTATGCAATTAATGCATTCAAAGAGCTGAATAAATGTTTTATGGATCCATAATAGTGATTATTATTTAAGTTAAGTTTTGCCATAACCATAATATAACATTTGTAGAATCAAACTCAGGTTAAGTGAGGATACTAAAACAGCGATATTCAGTTACACTTCATACCAATGCTGTGCGGGTGTAGGTATGTTAAGTGATAACCACTTTCAACATGGCATTATAGGCAAAAGCTTTCTAAATCTAAATCTAAATCTAAATCAGACCTGTCTGGCTGGAAACATTGTGGTTGCAAGGACTGCATTTCTGACCTTTCAGATACAGGACTGTGTCACAGTCATTACCCGGTGATTGAGAGATTATTTATTCTGTACTTACTCTGTATAAACATACTATTTTAACTAGTGATGCCCCGAATATTCAGCCGCAGAAAATGTTCGGTTTCGGCCCGAATAGGCAGAAAATATATCACCGAATAGTGTATGCAATTAATGCATTCAAAAGGGCTGAATAAATGTTTTATGGACCCATAATAGTGATTATTTTTTAAGTTAAGTTTTGCCATAATCATTTATTTTAAATAAATCAGGTAGCTTTAAGGTACAGCATGACAGCAATGGTAGGAAAAAAGATGTATAATATTAATCATATTCGGATATTCGGTATTCGGTTTTCGGCCAACTGTTTCCTATATTCGGTATTCGGTTTCGGCCAAGAATTTCAATTTCGGTGCATCCCTATTTTCTAGTTAACTAAACATTAGCAGAAAACTAAAGCATGGGCGGTTTTGTCATTTTGTCAACGATCACTTAACCCATTTAGACCAATGAATTGTAATAGTTGCAAATATATTTTTACAGGGTGTTCAAGTTAAGCAGGAAATATTTGATGTTCCCACTGAGCGAAGAAGAGGGGGACTTTCCACTGGCAATTTCTATTGTGTGATTGGCTGTGGACCTGTGGTCATACATTGGTTATCCTGCCTTCTATTTTAGCCTTCTATTTAATGAAAGAAACTTCCTTGAACTATAGCCTAGGAAATCATTGAAGATTCTACACTTGAGCAAACAGCCTTCAGCCCTGCCATGTTCAAGCAGTAGGAGCCCCTTTTCCCCCCTTAAATGGCATACATTATTACAAAGCTACTACGGCGTAATTGCCGCCTCCGCTGGCTATTTTTCTCTGTCATTCTGGGATCATTATGTTTTCTTGTAATGCATGGCACATCAGAGGCGGACTGGGATACTATCTACAAACACAGTTCTAGGTCTAGTTGGTTGGTATATAGGCCTACAGCTGTTGATGGGAACCATGAAGATAACCCTTACTGCTCTGCAATCCTGCAAGGAGATAATGACACACTGCAGGAGGCCAAGCTACTGACAATCACTAAAGACTTCAAGAGGACTGTCCAGATCTCTGATGAGTATTATATCAATGCCACCCAGGACTGCAGGTGAGATTCTGTTACTGTAAATGTAAAACAAAAGCAGTGGTGGAGAAAGTAGGCTAATATTTTTAAAGGTATCAATATCCTACTGCAATGTAGAAATACTCTGTTACAAGTAAAACTCTGGAATTCTAAATGTTGATTAAAATACGCCTGCCTACAAAAGTATTGGTATTGGTATGATGAAAATGTACCTTACTAAAAGTATAAAGTACCCTATTGTTTTTCTTTTCAATGGAAATATCCTAAAAATCTGGTTATTATAATCGGGTACTAGACTATTTGATAATTGTAATTAGTGATGCACCGAATATTCGGCCGCAGAAAATATTCGGCAGAAAATGGCTAAATATGCATTTTCGGCCTATTCGGTTTCGGCCCAAATAGGCAGAAAATATATCACCGAATAGTGTATGCAATTAATGCATTCAAAGAGCTGAATAAATGTTTTATGGATCCATAATAGTGATTATTATTTAAGTTACGTTTTGCCATAACCATAATATAACATTTGTAGAATCAAACTCAGGTTAATGGGTTAAGTGAGGATACTAAAACAGCGATATTCAGTTACACTTCATACCAATGATACTGTGCGGGTGTAGGTATGTTAAGTGATAACCACTTTCAACATGGCATTATAGGCAAAAGCTTTCTAAATCTAAATCTAAATCTAAATCAGACCTGTCTGGCTGGAAACATTGTGGTTGCAAGGACTGCATTTCTGACCTTTCAGATACAGGACTGTGTCACAGTCATTACCCGGTGATTGAGAGATTATTTATTCTGTACTTACTCTGTATAAACATACTATTTTAACTAGTGATGCCCCGAATATTCAGCCGCAGAAAATGTTCGGTTTCGGCCCGAATAGGCAGAAAATATATCACCGAATAGTGTATGCAATTAATGCATTCAAAAGGGCTGAATAAATGTTTTATGGACCCATAATAGTGATTCTTTTTTAAGTTAAGTTTTGCCATAATCATTTATTTTAAATAAATCAGGTAGCTTTAAGGTACGGCATGACAGCAATGGTAGGAAAAAAGATGTATAATATTAATCATATTCGGATATTCGGTATTCGGTTTTCGGCCAACTGTTTCCTATATTCGGTATTCGGTTTCGGCCAAGAATTTCAATTTCGGTGCATCCCTAATTGTAATAGTTGCAATATATTTTTACAGGGAGTTCAAGTTAAGCAGGAAGTATTTGATGTTCCCACTGAGCCAAGAAGAGGAGGACTTTCCACTGGCATTTTCTATTGTTCTCCACCATAAGGTATTTTCGAAACAAATAAAAATAAAATATTTTTTAAAGATTAACTGCTTTCAATTAAATTAATTTTGAACTAGACCCGCTCAGTGGAGTGCAATCTCCTCCAGCAGGCACACTGCTGGAGGAGAACTTTGTCCTATAACACAAACATTGAAGACGAAGGTGAGGACGCAAATTCTGATTGGCCGGAATGAGATGATGTATGATGATGTACGATGATAAGAGCGCCCCTCACTTCACATGGGTGTGATTTCTATTCACATAGGTGCAGAACTTTGAGCATCTGCTGCGAGCCATCTACGCCCCTCAGAATGTTTACTGCATCCATGTTGACAAGAAGGCAGAGGCCTCAGTCATTGCTGCTGTTTCAGGTATCTCTTCTTGTTTCCCTAATGTCTTCATGGTCAGCCAGCCAGTGAGTGTAGTCTACGCTGCATGGCCACGCGTTCAGGCTGATCTCAACTGCATGGCCGATCTCTACAACGTTAGCACAACATGGAAGTATTTCCTCAACCTGTGTGGTCAGGATTTCCCTCTGAAAACTAACTTAGAAATTGTGAGGAACTTGCAGGTTCTGAAAGGCAGAAACAGCATGGAGTCAGAGCAAATTTCTGATGGGAAGAAGGAGAGGGTGAAGTCAGTTCATCAGATAGTAGATGGAGTGATCATGGTAATCATTCATATGAATATATGAATAGTTTTCTTTTTGTTATTATGCTTTCCCCCTAAATTGTGTTTTTGTTTTTGCTGGGTTGATGTAAGATTGTATTGTTTGTTATTGTTGTGTTGAAATGTGCAGCAAGGTAGTTCTATGTTAAGCATTGCTATAAATATAATATATTCCTTTTAGATTGCTTTCAATTATAAGATGCAAAATACTAATTTATTTTTTCTATCTCATACTCATTTCAGAAAACGGAGCAGGCTAAGAGTCCACCACCTTTTGATCTGCCCATCTTCTCGGGAAATGCCTACATCGTGGTTAGCCGGGGCTATGTCCGCAGTGTATTGGAGGACAACCGCATACAGGAACTGATCACTTGGGCAAAAGACACGTACAGTCCTGATGAGTTTCTCTGGGCCACCATCCAGCGCATCCCTACTGTTCCTGGCTCAGTGTGGCCAAATTCCAAGTATGATACAACGGATGTCAATTCTATTGCACGGCTAGTGAAGTGGGAGTGGCATGAAGGGCCTCAGGGTAAACTGGAGGCTGTGTACCCAAAGTGTCATGGCTCACATCAGAGGGCAGTATGTGTATATGGTGCTGGGGATCTGCAGTGGATCATTCAGCAACATCACCTTTTTGCCAATAAGTTTGATGTAGACACAGATGTCATCGCTATCCAATGTCTGGAAAAGTACCTCAGAGACAAGGCACTGGCAGAGCAACATTAAGTGTATTCAGAAGGTCTCAGACTCTCACAGACACGTTGGAACCAAAGAATGCATGAGGGGGTATTGAGCAGGTTCAGGTTCAGGTTCAGGTTCATTTATTAGTTTGTCCCCGTGGGGCGATTTGGTTTACAGCAAGGCATAACACAGGCAGGTAACAGGAAACACAAAAACACAGCAAAGGCACATAGTACACATAGAACATTTAAAACAGGATGGCAGTTCAAGGTATCAGTGTAACAATATAATTCATAACTTTTCCAGAAAGTTGTATAAAAATAAAAATAAAACTATTAATACAGATACAATTTATCTCCTCCTATCGACATTTAGAGCCTTGATAGCTACAGGCACGAAGGAGAACTTATACCTGTTGCTTTTGGCCCCTGGAACTTTTAGGCGAATGCCAGAGGGAAGCAGCTTGAACTCAGAGCTGAGGGGAATCTGGGAGTTGTCCGTAAAAATGGACTTGGCTTTCTTAAGCACCTGATTTTTAAATACTTGGTCTAGACTACTGAAATTAACTCCGGCAATCTTTGAGGCCGTTCTCACAATCCTACCAAGGTGGTTTTTGTCCTTTACATTTAGGTTTCCATACCAACAAATGATGGAGAAGGAGATAACTGACTCAATAAAGGCACTGTAGAACAGTTTCATAAGGGATTTGTCAACCTGAAATTTGGCGAGCTGTCACTTTCCTTACTTTCACTTTTACTATTTATTTAAAAAGAAACTGCAATATTCTGGGAATCTTGCACAATATAATTTCAGCCACTCTTTTATACCTTTTATATCTTGTGATTTTTATGTTTATTTGGGAGGGACAGCTCATATTAATTAATGAACACCACACATACAATGAACATGTTCTGTACAGGGGAGGACATCCAGCAGCTCATGATAGTGTTAACAGCAGAAATGAATAAATACAAACTCTGGTTTGATAGAAATAAATTATCCTTAAATCTAAGTAAAACAAAATGTATGGTATTCGGAAACCGCCAGATACAAACAGATATCCAGTTGATTATAGATAATAGTAAAATAGAAAGAGTATATGAAAACAAATTATTGGGAGTGATTCTAGACCATAGACTCTGCTGGAAACCCCATATAGAATATGTGGGGAACAAGATGGAAAAAGAGCATCTCGGTCATAAATAGGGTAAAACACCTACTCAGCCCCAGCTCATTGCACACGCTGTACTGCACAATGATCCTACCCTACCTGAACCACTGCTCTGAGGTATGGGGAAACACCTACCAATCTACCATAAATGATCCTACCCTACCTGAACCACTGCTCTGAGGTATGGGGAAACACCTACCAATCTACCATAAATGATCCTACCCTACCTGAACCACTGCTCTGAGGTATGGGGAAACACCTACCAATCTACCATAAATGATCCTACCCTACCTGAACCACTGCTCTGAGGTATGGGGAAACACCTACCAATCTACCATAAATGATCCTACCCTACCTGAACCACTGCTCTGAGGTATGGGGAAACACCTACCAATCTACCATAAATGATCCTACCCTACCTGAACTACTGCTCTGAGGTATGGGGAAACACCTACCAATCTACCATAAATCCACTGATTATACTACGAAAGAGAGCACTAAGTGTAATAAACAATGTAGGATACCGGGACCACACACACCCACTGTTTTTACAATCACACCTTCTGAAGTTCACTGATATGGTCAATTCTACAAATTATGTACAAAGCAAGATATAACCAATTACCGGTAAATGTACAAGACACATTTCTGAAGAGGACCACTGAACTTCAAAAAACCTGTGATGCGTACAAACTTGAAAACGAGGAGCATCTCGTCTTACGGGGTCACTCTGTGGAATGAGCTGTATATGTATTCCACTATGTATATTGTTGTGTATGTAAGTAACTGTATATGTATGCTTATATGCTTATTTATATGTATGCTTTATGTATGAGTGTATATCTAAGGACAACATTACATTACCATTATTTCGAATTACCATTCTGCAAATAAAACTGAACTGAACTGAACTGAACTGAATGCTGTGTAAATACACCAGATTTAGCAAGAATGCCAGTTTCCATTCGTAGTCCCCATACAGAAAGCAAGCAACAGTACAAGAGCACATTTACTAAAAGGCTACAAACAGAAGAGAAAAAAACAACATAGAAGAGAGAGAGAGAGAGAAAAAAAACGTGTTAATAGACTGAAGTTGAATTTGATTGAAATAAAAAAGTCAGCAATGGCAAAAACATTAACATTTGTAATGCTTTAAAATGCTGTGTCAGTAGTGGGATATACCGCCGACCATATCATCTACACCTGCCCCTTATACAGACCACCCTCGGAAGCCAGCCTCTTTGACCTGGGACCAGAGATGTGTGGCTCCACGACACAGAGTTGGACCTCTGACGTTACACGAAAGAAGAAGATCTCTTTATACTATATGAGTGGGATGCACAGTAACAGTATAAGCTGGTCTTTTATGATCTTGTTTGGGATCATTGGACCAATAGTATTTCTATAGACTACACATTTTATAATGCAATCATTATAATTACTCTAAAACATGTTTTTTCCAAACTTATATTTCCTTGAATTTGACATGAAATATGTGGACTGAAAACAAGATGTTTTTTCCCCCCTCTTATTTCAGTACTGCTCACGTCGTAAAAAAAGAGCAAAAATAAGAAAGCATTGGTATATCCCAGAAATGAATGGGTACTAACAATATAAGAAACAATTGTGGATGCTAATAAAAAGAGGAAATGTGTTCTTACATCACTTAAAAAATGAGGCCCAATTGTCTTAGAGTGATTAGATAATAATTAGATGTCCATCCATACTTCCATGCTTCCATGTTTACACATGTATGTTTGAATGGCCTGCCATTAAAACATTTTATGTTGCAGGATCTAGTTGAATTATGTTTGTCATGTCTGTCACCATTGTTTCCAAGCACACCCTCCCGTCATTTACTTAATACATTTATAATTTATATCAACATGTTTACACATCTTTATGACTACAGGGTTTTATTACTGCCGTGTACAGTGCATACTATTGCCTGTTGCCTGGGTGATGGTCCCACCTGCACTGGAAAGCACGCCATTCTCACTCCCAATTCGCATTAGGTTGATGAGTCCACAAAAAACCTTTAAAACAAGGCCGGACATGAGCCCCATGAAGCAGTCCTGAGCGAGTGGCCGTGTAATGTTTGTATTTGAGCACTAAGGGGAAAGCTAGGCCTTATGGTTTGAAAAGTGATCTGTATCACACAAACAAAAATATGGTAAAAACATGACAAAGTTCTCTAAAACATGCGTTTGGAGAATTGTATACACCTCTATGAAAGAGCAGGGCTACATTTTCTAGATAAGGCTTAAACGTAGAAATAAATGAATAAATAAGAATTAGCATTAGCAAGTTCTAAAGCTCAAATTCAAGATAGTAGTACGGAGAAAACACGTTTTGATCATGGGGAGAAGGTACAGGAATATATCTTTATTGAAGCAAAAGACATTTTTACAGCAGATTAATAGGTTGTGGGCCATTTTGGCTACATATACACAGACAAAGTGAAAGATGAATGAATACACATCACAGACATAACCTATACAGGTTAAGGTAGTACTGTACAATCTTCAGTACAATTTATTTCTCTCTCTCTCTCTCTCTCTCTCTCACACACACACACACACACACACACACACACACACACACACACACACACACACACACGCACACACACACGTAACTCAATCATTATTTAGGATAACACAAGCCAAAGCCAAGTCATTCGATAGCATGAAAAGCATGACAGAGACCATTAAAATTACACAGTAAGCTCTATTAACCGAACAAATGTAGCCCTGTTCATGTCTGATACGTTGTTTTTGCTGTGTGCACTTCATGTTTTCATAACTTCTTTGATGCAAAACGCTGTAGATGGATTCACATAGGTAATCCATATACTGTAGGATAGGATTGTCACTGGAGACAATGTTGTATCATTTGATATAATTATCAATGCAGCAATATGTCATTGCAACTGCTTCTTATTAACAGTAACATCAAATGTTAGGTGATCTAGGTTAGGTGATCTAAATTCTGTCCAGTGTCCCTAAATCTGTGACAGCCGTTTTGTACTAAATAAAATAGTTAGTAGTAATGGGTGTTAAGTCAGAATTATAATCTTTTAGTGTCGCACACTGTATCTGTTCTTTAACAGCTCGCAACACTGTCATATGATGGAGTATAAATTAAGCATTACATTTAGCTCAACATGTTAATTTGGAAACTCGATGACATACAGTACTGTATAAGGCAACGTTTACGGATAGATTATAACGTTCTTTTTCATCCATGCTTGTCACAATTTTTAGGTCATAAATACAGTTTATTTAGATGCAGTAATTCATCTTACATAGTGAAACTGTAAAACATAAATGTACAAAACTTAAGATCGAAAGTACCAAAATGTGTCTACATTAGTTCTTGTCATTAATGCATCTACAATGTAACACTTCTTTACAATGCCTCACAGCTTGTTTTCCCACATTTAATAAGAGAAGAGAAGTTACACATGTGAAGTTGGCGACTAGAGGTGAATGTTTAGCCCATCTTTGTTGTACAAAATGTATCGTTCTCTGAACATTTATATCCAATGCATTGAAGTCAATCTTCGGAAAGGTGGGGCGCTGGAATGGTGACATGTAACTCCATTTTATCGGGTTAGAAATCGTATTTTCAGTTGAAGAAGTATAAAGTATAAATTAGGTAAATATTTTCGATGGGGTGTGATATGGTGAGTAGGAGAGCCATTCCAGCATGTAACGTGAAAAGTTGTGAAACTGAACAAAACATTAAGTAAGCTTTGCCTTATGTAAAAAATAAGCAACAATGTATTTTCCCAAATCAAGTTACAGGGGAACTCACTCACTGAGAGAAAAACTAAACTCAGTTGAATACAGAAAACTAATACAGGCCTAAATATAGACCTAAAGTACTCTATAAAATACACAGCTTAAATCCTGTTCTGTGTCACTCTGTATTCTGTTCTGTGTACTCAGAATAATGTAAATACAGTTTCATTCTTACTTTATCTAAAGCTTAATGGATTTAGATACAAACAAATGAACACTGCATGAGCAACTCCCTGATACTTTGCCCATTATGTTTTGTTGATGGACCATACTGTACACTGCAGTGCTGCAGGTTGATTAATATGTGCATATTGTATACTGTACACATACTGTTAAGGACAGAATACTGTAGGGCGAGGAAAGGCGGCATCCAGACATCATCTAATTGTCAAACAGCTGAGCTTCCCCTCTTATCAGCTCTAAAAGTGAGAGAAAGTGGGAGAGACAAAGACAGAGATACGGTATGTTGTCACTACACAAACTAACAGTCTACTCCACTGGTAATGTAACCTTTTATTGTAGGCTACATGGAGTATAATATTATATGAGCTGAAACTAACTTAAGAGGTTTAAAAAGGTTAAAAAAAGAAAAAAGTAACATATCACAGGAAACTAGAAAAGATCTGTAGTGCTCGGTGAAGAAGGTGCTCTGTAGTAGGGAACACAAAAGTCACTGTTCTGGCAAACATAAATAAAAAGCCTTTATTTCATGGGAAAACAAAAAAATCAAGACAATTACATTACATCAATTTAACTAAACAGAGCTGGGTTGCACCAGATGCATAACTGCACAAACGCATGTACTGTATGTTATGCCAAAACAAATTATTTTGGGGGAGTACTCCTTTAGGTTAACTAAAGTTTTACCACAAAGGCTTTTTAATTAACTTGAGTTTCAAGAACAAGAATATGCCGACAGTGAGGTTTGTGAGGTGTGCAAGCCGATAACCGAAGTGATTGGTTATCGGTAAAACCAGCACGTCCTCCATGTGTCTCAGCCAATCGCAGCGGTCATACTTTGCATCTGTCACATGTGAGTTTACTGGTTTCCTGTTTTGGATCAATTGTCTTGTGTATGCATTTATGGGGAAACTGTTTTAACACGCACATTTATGGTTCTCATTTAGAATATTTCACCATATAGCCACCTTAAAGGCTTTAAGATGGTAATTTGGTTGGGTAAAGTACTGATACATTACAACTTTTAATACTAGTGTGTATGCTCTGTATGCGTCTGTAATAGTAGTTGTTGAGGACTGTAGCTGTTATTCCAACATTTATGTATAAATTAAACTTTTTGTAATGTTGGCAATCCACAGGTACTGTACATTGTTGAGACCCACTGAAAGGTACTGTAGACTGGAGTATTCCCATTTAGTTTGACAAATGGAGCCATTACCACATGCGCGGACGCACACACGTGCGTGAGCGCACACGCACGCACACGCACGCACGCACGCACGCACGCACACACACACACACACACACACACACACACACACACACACACACACACACACACACACACACACACACACACACACACACACACACACACACACACACACACACACACACACACACACACACACACACACACACACACACACACACACACACACACTTCAACAGACAGCAATAATTCACTGCTTACTTAGCCGCAGTTTCCATTAATTCTTCATCCAGTCTGGGTTAGAGTCCGGTCAGAGAGTAAATGTTAGGTGTTAGTAGGGGAGAACATATCAAGAGGACAAGCACAGTACCAGTGCAAATTTGTGTTAATTATTTCGACATCAGGTGAAGGCTACACTTCCATATCCTGTGAGTCTAGGAGTTAAGACTTCCGTAGACCACAGCAGAGGTGCAGTAACCATTTCAGTTGTGAAGCGCCAACTGCCAACCTGGACATGTATATGGACTATAATCTTATACGCTCTGCTTGTGTGCCTGCTTGTCTACAGATAGATCATCTTTCTTGTGCACAATGCCAGTAGGCCACATAATTATCCAGCCTGCCAGGTAACCTTCCTGTGTTTAGTATCATCAGATATGGTACGCTTGGGATAAACGTGCTGAGCTGGAATGTCTGCTGTGGTCTGTGGAGGCCTTTAAGCATGTCATGCTTTAGCTGATGGAATGTTTAGAATACATGCATGACATTTGCAGCAGCAATTATATGGCATCATTTTAGAAAGAAGGTTTGGGCAGGCTTTATTTTGTTGTGTTTTAGTAGGTTCAAAGGTGGGTCAGATGAGACATAACTTGCTTTTATCATTTTATAGCAAACTTTACAGCAATTTTGCTATAACCTTATAGCAATTTTATAGCAAATCTTATAGGATATTGAGTAAGGCAAGTTTGACAAAGATCCATCCTTCATTCACTCCTTCAAGCGTTGGGGTTTATGTGGGGTGTTGGGTTGGGTTCAAGGGTTAGAGTATTTTGGGTCAAAAGTCAAAGAAAAGCTAACATGGACTAACTACAGGCCAGGGCACATCACAGACAGGGTCATATATAGGTTACTAGTATACAAGACATCGTGGGAAAGGAGATATCTAAGGTCAATCCAGAGCATAGGGTAAAATGTAGCATTCAATACATTTCAGGGTTATCTACAGGTATAGTCATCTGTCCAATCGAGGCAGGTTAGTTGAATTACCTCATGCATGCAAATTTGTGTATACCCCGCTCCTCGTCGTACCTTTGAGGAGAATGAGAAAGGCATGATTGTGTCTAAGTTAGGGACTTTAAATAGAACGTATTGTGCATTTGCTGTCTGTTTTCCCTGATGGTTGAGCTACACCAGGCTTTCCAAAGCGTTTGCGCGCGCAAACTTTATCCCCAAACTTTATCCCCCGACCTCCGTGCTGACGCAGTGACTGTCCTCTTTCTGGTTTAGCTTTACGCGCGGGACGCATGAATCTCTCTGTCTCCGGTCAGTGCGGGTTATTGTTTATTTGCATGGCTCAGAAAGGAAGTAACATGAGGACCTTATCAAGTTGATGTCGGAGGAGGAGGAGGAGGAGGAGAAGGAATACATGTTCACATCCAGAACGTGGAAGGTAACAGGCACAGCAGATTGTATTCTGATGATGTGTTAACTGCTGCTGGCTGCTATAATGTTAATATCTAGACATATGTCTTCTATTGTGTTCTGAAGATCGGGCTGCTGTACTGCCACTAGTGTTAATGTTATATTTTGTATTGTGTTCTTATGGCTGCCTGGCCGGCCGCTGCGCTGCTGCTGCTGCTGCTGCTGCTGCTGCTGCTGCGCTGCTGCTGCGCTTTGTGCCAATTATGCCCCCTCTCCTGCTGTGTTCTCTTTTCTGGTCTCTGTACCAGTGTGCGTGCACTGTTTAGTGTTTACTATTACATTTATATGTTTTGATAATCAGCGCTTTGCCATAGATACCACTGTGTGCGCAGTGCTCCGTTTGACATGCTCCATATTTGAGTGCGCGCACCCCCCACCCGCCCCCTGTTAAAGTACCCCCCGTCATAAAACGACGCATCGACTCAACTTCGACTTTACTGTCTGACAAGTCGACTGGGAAAAATCTCAACTCGTTAATGCCCTAGCACACACACACTTTTAGATCACTTTTTAGATCCAGTATTTTAGTGTGCGTATGCGGGGCTTGCGTGCCGGCTTGGTGTAGCTCGGCCGTGAAGAGTATGCATGCATGACTCAATTCAGTGAAACCTTCCTACTTCCTTCCTACTAAAATATGTTTCTTATCCACCACCTACTGCACCTACTGTAGTCAGTCCTCCTCAGTTGACAAACAGGTTGCGTAGCTCCCAATCTGATCACAGAAGATCAGGACATATTTTAAATGTATCAGAATGAGACGATTGTACAAGGAGACAGACGTAAGGTGAATGAGAGGAGTTTTGATACAGAGACCGCTCAAAATAAATTGTTATGGGTGAGGTGGACAGTGGATACAGGTATCGAAGGCTTATCGATGTGTGTCGACAACACAGCATCTGTCTTCCCAGATATATCAAAACTATGTCCGTTACCACAGCAAGTTTAATTGGCTCCATTGATAACATCTGCTTGTACATGTGATCACTGTGATGTTTAGAAAATCGTATAAGATTATCTTCATGTGCGGAATGAAACCAGGTTTCAAAATCAGTCAGGATTTAAAACTCCCGCAGTGTGATCTGAGAGAGTGGAGGGTGAGCGCCACCACCAAACTGGTTCACAGGAAGTAACACATGCATATTACACATAATTGTGTTACGGATCGGTTCGCTCTCCATCACCTTCACATCCATGTGCTGTGATTTCTCTGTGCCCATCAGTGCCACTATAGAGGGTCCCAGAGCACTTCAAAGCACACCTCAACGCACACCTCCCCAGCTCCTATCTCCACACCTGAGGGACATCTGCAATCATCTCCTGAGGCTACAAGAGCCAGTCCCACCTGGAGCTCTGTGCCAGTTCCTCACCAGTCTAGGTTGGTAATGTTAGACAGCCAGACTTAGGTTCTCCGTTTTTAGAGCTAGCCAGTTAAACGTCACGCCGTTACGCCGTGAACTCGGTAGAATCTGCACATGTCTTGCTGATAACAAACTATCTTTACACCTGCGAAAAACTGAATCCATTCTATTTGGATCAAATAGTAATCTCAGCAAGGCAGGTGGCTTCTTGGTTAGAGTGGGTGACAATATTATCACACAAAAAGATGAAATTACCTACCTAGGTTCCATCCTGGAGGCAAATCCTTCTGGTGATAAAATGGCCACCAACATAATCAAAAAGGTCAACCAAAGAACAATATTCATATACAGGATCTCCTCACTGGTCAACAAAAACACCTTGAAGACCCTAACAGGAGCCCTCGTTTCTTCGACTATGCATGCACCTCTTGGTACCACAGTACCTCTAAGGCCCTTAACATAAGGCTTCAGACAAACTGATCAGGCTACTACTTGGCCTCACTCCCCAAACGCACCTCACCCCTGCCCACTTTGACAGGCTGGAATGGCTTAGGGTCGACGGTGGAACGCCCTACCAACAGTCATTAAGACATGCGAATCCCTTGACTCCTTCAAAACCGCTCTCAAAGGGCACCTACGGACGGCTGCATTTCGAAACTGCCCCCCATAAAATCTGAATCCCCCACCCCCTTTCCCCCTGTTTTTTTTTACCTTTTTACCTCTATGATGATTTCCTGTTCTTGGCTAGATAGAAGTATATATTTGTACGTTTCTAAATGTTTTTATGAATTGAACATGGTGGACCCTATTGTAAACAAGTGTAATGCTTTATGGTGTTGTCCACAGTTAACAGTCTTGTATTGAGTTGTGCTTGAAACTGTTAATAAATTCTTCAATCAATCAATCAAAAGCCTAGCTTGAAGATACATCAGACACAGAACAGCATGTTTAGTGGACGACACACAAAGGCAGACATCCCTCTCCATCACTAGGAGAGTCAGGTCACCTGCAGCCAAGAAGGTGAAAGAATGGCTCCAGTTTACAGGAATCTTAATAGCAAAGAACAATGTGGAGAGACTACATGATGATGCAAAGAACAATGTGGAGAGACTACATGAGTCATGAGTCATGACGATGCTAAACATTGTGAGAAAATGTTATACAGAGGAGAATCAAGTGACTAGAACCAGCCAGTCAAGGAATTGGTGCGAAGATCCTTAAGATGACTAGAAGGTGATAAGTGACACTGTTCAGAATCTTCAGGTGCTTAGCCATGCTGAGGAAGCAGCTCATCACCATTATGGCAAAATAGCATCAACAAGGACTGCAGTACACCAGTGCCAAGTTGCACTGCGGGTGCAACGGGTAAAAGAACAAGTGTGTTTAATGTTTAATGTTGAAATTTGACTTGTTATTTGAATACAGTAAAAACAAAAGAAGTGTAAAATTGCAGTGCATAAGAATAATGGAAATATATAAAATAAAAGGCAGCAGCAAACAGAGAGGCTTTAGGCTATGTTTTAAAAGAAATAGACGCACGACACCAACATTCAACACACAACACCAACATTCTATAAGTTAAACATTACACTCCAATATTAGTTAGAATTTTATCGTTACAGGCAAAGCAGACTTCAGGGATCACCTTCCTACACAGTGTTAACCATTTAGGCCTAAGGCCGATTCTAAAAAGGACTTCTTAAGCCTGACCTAAGTTTTCTGAAAAACTTCAAATATTTATATCAAAGTTTTAATTTTTTTGAATACTGTACATACTGTACAGAACCCCAAAATGGGTTCCCGGCTTGAGGGGGTAAAACACCAAAAGGGGTTCCCGCCCAGAATGGGTTAAAGAGCATCAAAATATGTATCCATAAAGCACTGTTTATTGTGACAATATGCACATGAGACTTATTTTCCAAAAAGGACCTAAGATGTCAGCCTCCAAAACATAAACAAATGTGCAAAGCATAGCCTGACTCACTTGACAATGCTGGGTGGAATATGGATGTACTCCATTGGAATCATTCCTTGCAGCTCTGCCAGACTGTTCACATACTTGATCTTGCTGCTGAACTTTGAGCTGAAGAGGTGGGAGTAGGATGTAGGACCAGAAAGAAAGAAAGAAAGAAATAATGGATTACAGATGAATAGCTCACAAAGGCGTTGCAATGCATTACTCACCATGTACTTTTGTTTTGTCAAACAAGTTTCACATTTTTAACATTAGGTCTAATGAATCAAAACAATTAAACAAACGTGTGGCTGTCTTTTTGCCAAAGAATGTTACAATTGAATGCCATCGACACTCCTTGAATACCTTGAAGCTACCTTGCCAAACCAAACAAATGGTTCTCTGGTAGAACTGGCCTCATGTCCTTGTAACACTGTCCTTTGAAAAGCCAGCTATCTCTATAAATGTTTTATTTGTTTGATTAAAACATATATTTTTGTCTATAATGATCTGCCCAAGATAGACACACTAGGATTGATGTGGTTAACATTAGGATAGCTAAACACTATTCAATTGAAAACACATACTTGTGTCGAGGACGTGTCACTCAAAGTCGCTGCAGCATGAGTCCCATTTACTACTTACTTTCTATTTCTTAGAAAGTTACGTTAGTTAAGATACTACTGGATCGTGTCAGCTACATTAAAAGCATGTGAGACTATGCAAGTATAATGCTATAACCTTATGAAGGGTCTGGCGATTCCCAGCACTGTCCGTATGAACCAGGAAGGGTGAACGATGATGAATGACTTAAGATCTTTCTTCAACCTATGAGAACAATAATACAAGAGAATACAAAAGTGGGAGTGAGTGTATGGTCTCCATTCGGAAGTAGAACAATAAATTAGGCAAGCATTTAGAGTATATAAAAATGAGGCCAAATAAAAGCATTATGTCAGAAAAGAGTAGGGAAGGACCTAGTAGCGATACAGTGCTGTACCTCTCAAACAAGCCTGAACAATTCTTTGTACTGGTGTAATGGACTGGACATGCACAACTTAAGGGCAAATCACCATTATTAAGTAATGGTTAACGCAAATCACTGTTGCTAATATGTCAGGCGGCTCTGTCCTCTAGTTTTTAATATTTTAATTTATATAGGTCTATGGCTCTACCCAGAAGAGCTGGTAGGGTCATCAGCTAATGTGGCACACCTGCCTGCCTATTAGGACACTCTCTTCCCTAGAGGTCATCCACCACCTTTAGAGTTGTTGGGTTACTTTTGTTCACTTCCTTCAACCAATTACAGCACATTACTTCCTTATTACTTAAGTTACTACTCACTCACTCATTACACTCACTACTGAGTGACTCAACTCAGCAAACATGATTTTGTGCTAATTTTCTTTTCAATATATTCAGTTTAAGTGTTGATTTTTTTTCTTTTCTTCAACATAACATAACATAAGTGGGAGAGGGGAAAAAGGAACGCCTGCAGATAACAAACAAAACAAGTGCCAACACACAGACACACAGACACAGACACAGACACAGACACAGACACACACACACACACACACACACACACACACACACACACACACACACACACAAAATATGTGATGTGACTCTAGGATGATATTATATAGAACAAGGCCAAAGGTAAACAACATATTAACGATACAACTACAAGGTACCATAATTCCCCCACAATGAATGCTGTAATAACATCATTATAACAGTATGTTCATTGTGTGTGCGCATGTGTGTGTGTGCGCACACGCACGTGCGTGCGTGCTTGCGTCCATTACCTCCTGTCTATCATTTGGTAGCACTTTTTCATCCAGCCAAACCCAGGCATCCTCCTACGAGGTGTAGCACCATTCAGGTAAACAATCATGTAGTCTTCGGCCACCATTAACTCCAGAGTACTGATCACATATCTAACACACACACACACACACACACACACACACACACACACACACACACAAAACTCAAATATTTTGTTGTCAGCTGTTATTTGTTATTTTTTAAAGGCACTGGCAGCTGTGTGTTATACTCACAGGAAAAGGTTTTCCATAACATAATGGTAATTATCGCAGTCACTGTCTGGTAGAAAGCAGGCTGCAAACACAATGATGGCGTTCTTGTCATCATAGTAGCCTGGAAACATGGACATAATGGGTGATCACAATGTGCTTGTACTGTATGAGCAAGAGAGAGGGAAAGAGAGTTAACTACTTACTGTACTTACCCACTAATCTTATCTTAGTAAAACGGACCTGGGATGCACCTGTACTTGGACTGCTTTTTCAGCCTACACCAAATCTCTTCGCCAATAACAGCTGATCTACAAGTTCACAATGCGTCATGTTGCAACACTTTGTAGATAGGCTATTTTTGGCTATTAATGTTCCCCCCAAAATAAGGACACTAACAAGTGGTTAAAACCTACATATATACTTTGTTGTACGTACAACTGTGAAAATCGCAGATTTACAGTACAAGCATACAACTCAAACTTGAATGATGGTAAAAGCAGTTTATTGTTATGTTGTAACCATATGAATGGAAATGATAAGCAGCATTCAAATGCAGGCCTACTGTATGTATAATTATTTATTTAGCAAAATAACAACAATTTAAGAACCTCCTAAGAAAAAAAGACTGCTCATAAAACAAAATGAGAGAGTAAATACACGTGACTGAGATCTGTTTCAGAAGATCCATGAAAAGAATGCTATTGTTACTGATCTGTGGAGACCTGCTTGAAACAGTTAAAAACACAGATGGTTGCAGACAAACCAGAATCTCTCCCATTCTTTTATTCTTTTATCATTTAATCTGACACATCAAATCATTTCCAAAATATTCCCACTAGCAGTACAGCCTTTCACACCAGAACATGGCGTGCAGATTGAACTATTATTGGACATGATGACCACAAAGAATATACAATATGTAACCAGGTTGTTTTGAGACTGGAGGAGATGAACCTGGTGTTAGATGTACACTGTACAGCACCTTGTAACCATATTTTGAAAGGTGCTAAATAAATAGTTTACTTACTTACTCTGCATAGAGCAGATAACACCAGCATAAATAATGGGGTACATAAATCTCTATAATAAATAAAATAAAAAGTTAAAAGAGAAGAATGGTGCAATCATCAAAGCTGTGTGGCCCCAATTTTTGATTTTGTGGATGAGGAGTACATACCAACATGGTGGCCCAGTTTGTGGCCAGTTGTCAAATGGCATAATGACTGCCAGCCTGCTGTCAGAAGTGGTCTGTTTCCGTACTGCGAACTACGTCACAAAGGGTGATTGGGCCTTCGCCATCCGAGCACCAAAGCTCTGTAATGAGCTTCCAGAATGAATTCGCCTCACTGACTCCCTCACACGTTTTAAAACCCATTTGTTTCAAAAAGCATTCCTAGAAATAACTGTTTTTGTTTTTCCCTGCCTTTTACTGATCTTGTGTTAACTTGATTTGTTTGGGTATTTCTTGTTTATTACGTTCATTATGATAGAGATAGATCATGTCACTTATTTGTTTTTCTATTTTTCTATTGTGAATTTTTCTTGTTATTATGCCTGTGCAGCACTTTGTGGCTCATGCCTAGAAAGGTGCTATATAAATAAAGTTATTATTATTATTATTAACGGTGAACCAATATTCCCAGCGCTTGCTCCATGCCCGCCCCTCTAGAGCAGAAAGCCCACTGGCTGGGACAGGCTACTAGACCGGTGCCCGGCTGTAGAGCACCCAGTCAGTAATGATGGAAGTTGGAGACCCATGCCCCACCCGGCTATGCAATACCCGTTGTACCCGTGTCAGAGTACCCGTTCCACCCATCTGTCTGTGTCCCTTTTATGCCCATATATGGAGATTTCTCTATGTGTCTCTCTGTGTGCCTTTATTCCTATATATGGACTTCTGTGTCAGGCATGCCCAAATATAGTGTTGTGATGTCAGAACAGGCCAGAACAGGCCAGCTCCATATATGGACCCTGGGCAGGGGCCCTGTCCAGAGCCCTTTTGTCTTGGTTCTGGACAACGTGCGTGCGTGCTTCCTTGTGACATACCTCCATGTGATATGACTCTTTGATAAGGCTCAATGCACTTCATATCAATGCGATGCTCCTGCTCTCCAATCACTATGCTCCTATACAGCCTGCTGTCACTGCGCTCCTCAGATGCATCACATTCCAGGACAGCATCACTTCGTCCTGCTCCTGCACATGGCTCCGACTCTCCTGTTTGTGACATTCACAAGCAGTTAAAGTGAAAGCTTACATGCAGTATGATGCATGTACTGTTTTAAAAACAATTCAAAGTAGTATATACTAGTCGCAACTCTGCTTCAGTGGTCAGTTTAATCATGACAGGGATTGTAGGACTGCACAAGTTTTGACCAGAAGAACACATGCCACTGGGATTATCATGAATTAAGTTTAGTGGTAAATTGAGGAATGTCTAACAATTGGGGAGTTTCAATAACGATGGAGATTCCTTTAGGCCATATTGTGTGTGAGGTCCCTTTTTGTTCAGTTTCGTTTCCGCGTCATGGGCACTACTCATTCAATGCATTTTTGCATAGATAATACCCTTCTGGACTTTGGGTTAAAAGTTCTACTCATAATATCCTGCAGTATTTTGTCACAGGCCAGAAATGTATATAACCAAAAAACGAAAATCTTGTGTTGCTGTTTTTGCTTGTAAAATGTGTTAAATAAATTTTGGCAACACAAAATCTTTGTCAAATGTCATAAATACATATACCTAACATCTGAAACAATAATTGGTGCCTTAGGTTACTCATATGTGAATCTAGATCATGAAATGTAGCAAATTCGTTAAAGAAAACACTTCAACTTAAATGATTGGCACCCAGCACAATGAAACATACACATACCGGTAGTACATTTAGCCAAAAGCTTATGTTTCATACATAAAAAATGTCACAACCTACTGTGTAATGAAAGAAAAGCAGCGCACCTTGGCCCAAAATGGCTGAAAATCTATCAAAATGTTACCACGCCCCCCTAAATTGGAATAATGCAAAAAAGACTAGTTTCCTTGTGCACCTAAACAGGCCGTTGGACTGGTCTGACTACTCTGATGCACTGTGTTCTTCTCGAGAAGGCTCAGATCTTTTAGCGTATGCAACAGGATGCTGCAAATGGCTGGTGAGGAAGGCAGGCTCCGTCGTGGGGACTTCACTGGAGTGGGTGGTTTAGGTGCATACAGCGAGGAAGCTGTACGCCATAATGGCAAACCTGAGTGTTCTAGATTGATTTAATCATGAATTGGAACATTCCAATGTTCCAATTCCAATGATAAAAAAAACATAAAATCGACTCCAAGTTTGCCAAACGTGTCAAAAGTTTAGCTTTTGGCTAAATGTACTATGTGTATGTTTCATTGTGCAAGGTGCCAATCACTTTAGTTGAAGCGTTCTCTTTAACAAATTTGATACATTTCATGATCTAGATTCACATAATAGTAAACTAAGGCACCAATACTTGTTTCAGATGTTAGGTATATGTATTTATGACATTTGAGAAAGATTTTGTGTTGCCAAAATCAATATGCCAGATTTTACAAGCAAAAACAGCAGCACAAGATTTTCGTTTTTTGGTTATATACCTCTATTTACATTTCTGGCTTGTGACAAAATACTGCAGGATATTATGAGTAGAACTTTTAACCCAAAGTCCAGAAGGGTATTATCTATGCAAAAATGCATCGAATGAGTAGTGCCCATGACGCGGGAACGAGATTAATTTTCTAGGGTCCCAACACGGCCTACTTGCATTCCCTATAAACGCACCGCTGTTGCATGTACTGTATGTCATGTCCAACATTTCAGACCATTTTATCCATGCTTACATTTGTTCTTTCCATGACATGACATGATTGTGTGTGTCTTTGGGTGCATGTCTGACCTTGTCCATTGAATTCAAGGGACTCAGCCTCATCAGGTGTGTCCAGGTCATCTATATCAAGATCCAGGTCATCCCCTGTGTCTAAGGCCTCATCTCCTGTATCTAGCGCATCGTCTGAGAGGAGGGACCCTTCACTATGGTCCAATGACACATTAATGCGAGGGGCTGACAGCTTCTTTCTTTGGTTGGACCCTCCTGACAGATCAAGGGTGGAGGGTGGATCTAGGCAGGGCAGGGTAATATAAACACGATAAGATAACATTATGCAGTGATCTGTTGTGGGTCAGGGCCTATAATGAGTCACATTAGTATTAAGTGTTGTTACCACAATGAAATGGTGGTTATTTTTGGTCTTGAAATAAAAAATATGAAGAGGCTGTTTAATACAAATCTATAGGAATATTTCAACATTATAGATTATATTTAGATGCCAGGCCCCACTCCAAATGCTCAGTTCTTCTGGACACATCTGCAAATTAAAGCAGTTCTGGAAATGCTAAATCATATCCAGTGTTTAAATTACATTCCAGTGTGAGTATGATTGTAATAGAGAATCCAGAAAAGAATGAGTGATATTTTCTAAAGATAGCCATTTAAGAGAACTTCAGCTTTCATTGGCTGAAATGTTAGGTTTTAAAACCACAATCGTCTCCTACTTCAACGTGAAGCTTTTTACAGTACATATAGGCTACCCTTTTCTGGGTTGATTCTTATTTTTATTCTTTTAACTTTGTCTTTTTCGTATTTTCTATGCATTGTATTTTGAACTAGAACTAGAATTTATCAAAATCAATCAAAACATTTTCAGAAACTAAAATTAAATTTCAAATATTTTTCAACGTAATTGTACATGTTCAAAATATCCAAGAGACAAGAGAGGTGTTTTGAGCTTGTAGACCGGCTATTTTCACTGGTTTTGGTCCCGGGGACACATGAAACGTAACATAATAAAACTTATCTCTTGGGAGCCACTGTTCTAGACAACCTGCGTGTGAGGAAGTTATAATATTTAATAGTAGGCTATAAAGTAGTATTTAGAGGTAATCACGATAAGTACTGCTAAGAAAATGCTTCAGATATCAGCACTGGTACTGGATATTATAGTGTATGTTGATGTTACCTGCTCTGTTATCCATCTCGTCTTCATCATTGGAGGCCGTCTTTGTCACCCTTCCTGCTGCACCATCTCCCTGTTGAAAGGACCTGCCCAGAGGCACATCAATACAATAATGAGCGACCACATAAACCAGCATCGCCATTGCTACCACAATCAAGGGCACGACTACACACAGTATTGGACTGAATAAAACAAAGAAAAGCATTTAAAAAACACTGTCACATGTTTCCCTTTCCATTGGATGAGGAGTGTTTTGATATATTGAGATACAAAAAAAATCACATGGAGATAAATGTGCATGGAAGTGACAGAAAGAGACAGACAGACTCACTGCTTCCTTCCCAGACCTGCACGTGTGGGATGGTGAGACAATGCCAAGCAGTGTTGCTGACCCTCTCCCCACTCGCAGCCAGCCCCTCTAACAAACCCTTATTAGCATATGGGCTGCTAACAATGGAGAAATGCAGCACAAAGTATAGCAAGTACTTTGCAACACTTTTTAGACATCACTGACAAGGACCCCTACCTTAGATTTCTTTACACAACAAATCCACATGGCCTCTTGATTCTAAGCAATGATTCCACACTTGCACATGACTAAAATAAAATACATTTACTTACTAAACACATGCAAGCACAGCACACTCAACACTACTGTAACACTTGCCCACAGGGGAGGGGGGTTGCTTATCCCTCTGGCACTACAAAGAGTAGGCGGGTCATTAGATTTACAAATTGGGACAAAACAAATACCCATAATGCAATTGGAATAGTAGAACGTTGCAGTATGCACAGACACACATGCACAAGCATCAAATCTATACACGCACGACGCACACACCACAGGATGCTGTCAATGGAACTATTGTCTAATATGTCTATACAGTCCAAACCTTGTTGTGTAACTTTGGAGTGCTTGATGTCATTTTTATTAAATTTGAATAAGTAACCTAATATATATGTTGATACTTCACAGAAGAAAGGAGATAAACTCTGAGAATAAAAAGGAGAAGAGAGAGACAAAGGAAAACTCAAACTCATGGCAATGCAATGTATGCTATTTTTTGTTATCTATCTTGGGCGATACTTCCGCTAAAATCCCGCAACTTCCGCCCAAACAAATGATAGTCTTTCAGCGTAGGTCTTGCCCAGGTGGGTGGGATAGGGTTAGGGTTAGGGTCTTGCCCAGGTGGGTGGGATGTCTAATTATGGATTTGTGGGTCCTGACTCTTGAATCCATTCCAACGATTCCTTTCTTTAGTAAAAAATTACTCCTGATCATAAAATCGTCCACGCCTACTTTTCAGGGGGCATATCCATGAAATTGTGGTCACCATACTACTTAATAATCTTTGTTGAGTGGCATATTTTGATTCTTGGGGTTCTGAGAACCCCAAGAATATAGATATTTCCATTTATACTGTTGTGTTTAGTTTGTGTAATTTGCATAATTAGCTAATTATTGGCCAAAAATTGGATGTGAAAAAAGTGGGATGATATGGGTACCTCACAATACGATTGATATCTGTGGCAATATTAGGCCCTCGATAATGATATCACGATATTTGTAACTATTATCATAAAAGGCCAAAATCTGTAATTATGTATTCCAAAATCTGACAAGATTTGTGTCGCGATATTGTGACATTCAATATATTGCAAGAGATTCATCAACGATATATCACGATATCTGTAACTGTAAAGGCAAAAATCGGCAATTATGTATTCCAAAATCTTACAAGATTATTTATGTCACAAACAATATACATATACAATGTACATGAATCTTGCCTCCTCCAAACAGTAAAACACTGATTGCAACTTTACAACTTGTCCACAACTTGTCTGTCCACAACAATGTGTAACCTACTACTACTAGTACTAATCGATATCACGATATTGGGAGGATGACACAATATATATATCGCGGGAGGAAGTATCACGATATATCGATTTGTGTTGTTCAACACGATCGTTGACATCGGGAATGCATTTTTCGTGGAGCATTCACCCAGGTGGATGTGGTTATTTGACTAAACCTAACCCTAAACTTAACCTCACAAAAACTATGGCTAAACCTAACCTTAACCCTAACCTCACATAATAATAACCTCAAAATAACCTTTTGAGAATAATAACCTCAAAACTACGCCCACCTAGGCGAATGCTCCACGAAAGAGTCAGACCCTGTTGATGTCATCAACCGTGCGTGTAGTGTATGGCAACTAAGCCACCAACTACTTAGGCTTCACTCACACCTTTCGATCTAGCATACAACATTGATGCATGCGAGATGTATAAGACTTGTTTACTGATGCAAGCTCCCAATGCATTTCCAATGGAAGTCACATGGTTTGACACAACATTTTTGTTGTACTGCTTTCGGCTGCGTTTCGACTGCCCCCCTCCCCCTCATACAACAAAAATGTTGTGTCAAACCATGTGACTCCCATTGGAAATGAATTGCGAGCTTGCATCAGTCAATAAGTCTCATGCATCATAGACTGTGTGTGCCTGGAGCCCACACGGAAGAGATTCCAGGGTGGCAATTAAAGCCTGCAACAAAGGCTGGAACTAACATATATCTCTCACCAAGGAGGGCACACGGAAGAGATTCCAGAGTGGCAAGCCGTAAATTACTTACCATGTTGACACAAGAACGCTTGAGACTCTCACATGCACACACACACACACACACACACACACACACACACACACACACACACACACACACACACACACACACACACACACACACACACACACACACACACACACACACACACACACACACACACACACACACACACACACACACACACACACACACACACTACACACTACACAAGCTACCACAACACTAGCAGCGCCAGTGGAGTTTGATCCAATTCTTAAAATGTTCTCTGCTCTGATTTCTCTAGCAGTTAAAAATATCACTCTCTTTTTTTATTTGTGTATTGCAATATTTGTTTTGGAGAATTGGAGAATGCAAGAAAAAAATGTATGCATCAACAATGATAGATTACCATTAAAATGTAAACATGTTATCATTATTCATTACCATGAATATTTTTGCCAAATAAATCAAGTACCACTTTAAAAGGTTGTATGCTGCCTCCTTATGGCAAGAGACAGTATAGCAACTGTAATCTACAAAGCCTCTGGAAAACAACTAGAGCAGAGGTTAAATATGAATAAACTTTCAGCTATAAGCTATTTAAAGTAATGTTGATTGGAATTTATTTAATATCACATAAATATCTGCGCTTTTATATCTACCGAAATCGTCAGCCTCTGGTCACATTTAAGAAAGAGTTCACTAAAAGAGGATGCCATCCTTCTTCAGAACAGTTTGCTGTTTACAAGCATGCTCATTTTCATCTTGTTCATCAAGGATGGCTATTGGTTTATATTAACTGCCTAATGCCTATATTATACTCTTTATCAATCAGTCCAGGAGGTGTAAATGCTAACTTTGGGCCATACGAAAGTGTTATGATTGTACAGTTAAATGGCCCAAGTGTGCCTACTGATCAGCACATACTTTATTAGTGAAGGTCTAACCTTGAGAGGAAATGGGCATATCCGTCTGGAACATACTGAGCATGGTCTTCGTTCTCACGGTGCAGATCTGAATGGTATGATGACTCTCCATCACGTGAGGTCACATGTTGAACATCGTCTCTGGATCCGTAAACCCCCAAATCTCCTCTGTGATACTGAACATCAGCCTGGTGTTGTCCTGGACCTTCTGAGCTGTACTCTGCAACTCCTCTGTGATACTGAACATCAGCCTGGTGTTGTCCTGGACCTTCTGAGCTGTACTCTGCAACTCCTCTGTGATACTGAACATCAGCCTGGTGTTGTCCTGGACCTTCTGAGCTGTACTCTGCAACTCCAGTCTCAAAATACTCTCCAACCTGCTGGGATCCGTACCCAGCCGTTGTGGGCCGAGTCCCAAACTCTGCATAGACATCAGTGTTGTCCTGCTGGCGGTCACCTTTGGTTTCAAAGTAGACTGGACGAAGGTCACTTTGGGTTTCAGTTCTCTGGTCAGGGTAGTGATAGTTATAGCCATATTGGGTTTGGCCATCAGTTGAGCTATTGGTTGTCTTAGTTGATGTCACCTCTTGGAGTCTGAGGGACAAAAAGAGATGTAAAAATAAGAATCACACACGTGTGAAGTGAGAGGTGCTCTTATCATCATACATCACATTCCGTGCTCAACCAATCAAATCATCACTTTTCTGCCCTCACTTTTATCTTCAAAATCAAATATCATCAAATAGCCAATCAAATCATCGCTATAAGCCAATGCCCGGAAAGCTGGGCATAGAAGGGGCTAGCAGTAGCACCTCTCAAAATACAAAATAATAATAAAAAATAAATAAACGCCACAGATGAACCTCATTTGAGTACCTCCAGAAATGGAGAAGAAATGGAGTTAATTAACTCTTTGTAATGCTAAAATGTACTAAAATGTAAGCTTTGGCAATGATGTTTTCCATGGAATAGCAGACCATTTAACGTAATGTTTTGCTCTCACGTTTACTTTGATAGACAGCCTGGTTAAATAAATGGCGATTTGCCATTTATTTAAGAACAGCCACGAGTGATTGTTTATAAAAAATAAATAGCAAAATGTTACACCCTGTACTAATGCACGTACACGCACACGCACACGCGCACACACACACACACACACACACACACACACACACACACACACACCTTGAGCTAGGGGAGCTGTTTCCATTAGCTGTGGTGGGGCTCCAGCTGTAATGAGGCAGGTAATGCATATTTAATGAGGCGTAAACAGATTTATAAACACACAAAGGGCCACAGATCAAATCCGGATCCCATACATAAACACACGCACGCACGCAAGCATGCATGCATGCACGCACACACACACACACACACACACACACACACACACACACACACACACACACACACACACACACACACACACACACACACACACACACACACACACACACACACACACACACACACACACACACACACACACACACACACACACACACACACACACACACACACACACACACACACACACACACACACACACACACACTTGTACTAACAGAAATAAACTTCTTTCACTCTCACTTATGCGCTCTCTCTCTCTCTCTCTCTCTCTATCTCTCTGAGGTGTGTTGCAAGGCCACATGGGTGCAATATTCACCACATGACCCTTTATCTTTCCATTATTGCACACATGCACACGTGCATACAAATCATGTGCATCCAACATCCTACCAGACCTTGGGATGGCCTTTTAGCTCAGCGTTTCCATATTCCATGCCGATGCTCCAACACACTAACGAACTAGTAACTACCGTGTGTGTCATAAGAACTCTGAGAAAATGTTGCAATGTTGAATTATTGCTTTAAGTTGAAGGGGAATTTCAGACTACTGCAATTTGTCACGTTATAATATTTAATTTGTGCCCTGTTGTACGACAGTGTTGCATGCTGAAAATAGCCAATCGACACGCACACAAAGAGTTGTGGATGCGGCATGTTATGAGCTTGTAGATTAGCTATTTTTGGAATTCAACATCATCATGAAAATATTGGGCTTAAAAAGATTTGGCCTTGTCGAGAACTAAGATGAAGCTTGATGTTTCGCAGTGCAGTGTGTTGCTTACCCATAACAGGCTGCTTCTTGAGAAACATTGCCTCTCATTTGCTGTTCAGATGACCACTCATCACAATCAAGTGATGCCATTGGTTGCCCGGTTGAGTAATCCATTGTGTGCTGTTTCTCCCTCTTTGGTTCAAATGTCTTTCCTTCAAATTCAGATGAACAAACCCTAGTCGGCTCACTGTGTGTGAGCATGCCAGTGGGTTCTGTGTGTGAAGAAGGCCCCAAACCAGCTTCCTCCTGCTCATTCTCCTCCTCGTCCTGCTGCTGTTCCTCCATGAGATCTCCAGCAAATGGTAATCCAATGTCTCTCTCTGTAGTGAGGGCTGATTCACTTAGTGGGGTGCAAGTCAAAGAAGTGTTGTATGAGAAAGAACTGTTGGTGAGTACAGGAGATTGTAGTTCCGAGCTAATTTGAGGGATGCTGTGTCCCCTTAACTGACCATCCCAACCTTGGAGACCACCAAAATAAGGAGGATGAGGGAGAGGTGAAGTGGGGGAGTGCCTGTCTTCATCTGAGTCCTCCATTGAGATCTGTGAATGCACATAAACTTCCTCTCTGGCTTTCAAGAAGTTATCTGATGGATATCTCAGAGATGATGAGACACTCCTCAGCACAACATTAGATTGGCCATCATGGTTTCCCTCCTGACCCTCGCTGTCATCTGTTGACCGAGTATCTGATGGGTGGAAACCTGCTACAACAGCACTTGTTTGGCCATGATTGTTGACTGTAATGGGTTGGGAGGGGCAGCTCAAAGCTGTGTATAATTGCTCCGGACTGGGCACAGAGGATGTAGCTTTTTCTAAGTATGTCTGGTTAGTGGTATATTTATCATAGGTGCTTTCGTTTGAACGTCTCACATCAATATTAGATTGGGTAGAGCTTTGTAATGTAGTTGGAAAAGAGGATAATTGATTCTCCCTCGCCGCAGAACTGAATGGCTCTGTGGTGCTTTGTTTATGACCGTTTGGTTCTTTGCTCTCTTGGCACTGTCTGTGCAAGGCCTGCGTTTGCAGGAGTGTGGCAGCACATGAAAGCATGCTGAACGTTTCCATGGATCTCCCCTTTCCCCCTTCTCTCCTCCCACCATCACCACCATGTGGTCTACAGACACTCTGTCTCTCGCTCTCCTTCACAGTCCCGGACACAATGATGTACTCCATCTCCAGGCCTGAGGAGGAATCTCCATCAGAGTTGGATCTGAGGTCATCTCTACTGCCGGGGAGAAGGCTGTCAGGGCTTGGTTTCAAGCCATCTCTATCGCCTTCAGAACTGGGGCTCAGAGACATGGCGTCTGCGATAGCCGCCTCCACGTCCTCGTTACTTTCAGTGAGTGGCCAATCTTCAGGGCAGGTAAGTTTACTTGTCGAATCAAGTGACCCGTCGTATTTATTGCCATTGTCTGGGAGGCTGTCCCAGTTCACAGGGTGCAGGGACTCTGTTTGAGTGACACTGGCCTCTCTTTGGCTTAAATTGTGACTTGCTGAAGTGTGTTGACCATGTACCAGGATGAATGGGGAATGATCACAAAGTTGATCATCCCAATCTGCAGGTGCACTGTAATGTTCTACCATCTCATGGCCTTCTTTATTGTCAAACTCCCTCTCAATAGACCTCCCCTCACTCCTGTTCACATGACTACCAGTTCCCTCAAACAGGAAAACCTGGTTGTCCTTTTTTTCATTGTCTGCAACTACTGCTCTATAATCACAACATCTATCAGACTCCTGACACTGATCACTTCCTCTGGGTGTTTCATGAGGTTTAGCCACAGCTATAAAAGGGCTAGATTGCTCTTCTATCTGTATGATGTCTCCCACAGGGCTGGCATGGGTCTCAGGGGAGGAGGGTAAACTCCACGCCCCGACTCCTACATTTTCATACTCAGAGGTGGAGGTGACCATGTTCGGGACTGGCATCGCCCAAGTGCCTGGGTCCTGTTGGCCGGAGGGCTGATCCTGTTGATTTTCAAATGTCCCATGCTGAACAGACAGTTGAGGTTCCTCAGTCCATATGCCTTCCTCTCCCTCTATGATTATTTGGACACTCTGTTTCCACCCCAGTGATTTATTTGCCGGCTCTACCTTGGTTTCCTTCTCTGCCTGTTTGCTCCCATGCGGCTCAGGAGCCTCAGTGGAGGCATCCCATGATCCCATGATGTGAGATTGTGCCGTTCCCATTTCTGCTCCTTCAGGGCTTGTCAATGTGGAAGCACTGTCTTCTTGTATAGTGGTGTTCCACATCTGCATCCCACCATTGGCCGGTTCTAACGGACTTTCCAATGAAGCCCCACCCCCAAATGGAGAGGTTGGCCCGCAGAGAGAGTCAGAGTGTTCTGACAGGTCGTCAGTCTCAGGGGTGGTGACAGGTGACAGGCTGTCATCTCGGATGGTCATATTCCACAGATCTAATGACTCGGGGTAAGAAGTAGTCGTTCCACTGTCAGATTTGATGAATCCCTTCTGGGCGGAGTAGGTCCAGAAGTCTAGGAGTTCAACTTGGCGGTCTCCTTTTCGTCCCTGCATTCCATCCTCCTCTTCTTTTGAGGTCTCTGGTGTTAAAGTTCCCAACAGCTCCCTCTCTCGCACCAATGAAGACGTTTTTTCACTAGTTCCAAAGACACATGGTCTGCATTTCCAGTCTGACTCCTCCTCTGGTGGCGTCAGCTGCAGATCGTCCATGGTAGCGGGGTTCCAGGCTTCTGTTAATCCAGAATCGGGTTTCCAAGTGACGTAGGACTCTGTGTGCTCAGTGATCAGACTGAGTTGAGGTTTGAGGCTCACATCCCTCTGCTGGTCTGCCTTTGATTTGACCATTCCAACCACTTTCTCTCCCTCTTTCACTTCTCCACCTGTGCCTTTTCTTTTAACTCCTTCCACAGCGTTCCCTAAGCTCTCAGACGCACAGGTCTCAGTTTGATCTGAGGTGGAGCCCCCTCGTGAATCATGACCAAACTTCTCCCAGGTCTCAGATAAGGAGCTCTCTTTATACTGCAGGCTCTGGATCCTTTCAGCTACATCCTCTGGGAAGAACATGGTATCGCTGCTGTTTGGTGGACAGCTACCAACCAGGCTGTTTGCTGGGGTCGGAGGAACCACAATGTCAATCACCGCATTAGCCCGGATGTTGTCAGAACGTGGAGGGAGGCGGTCTGAGGGGGGCCCACCTTCGACTCCAACCGATGAATCAGGGCTGTAAAAATCCACAAGACTTAGCTCCTCAAATTCAGACAGGCTTGGGTTACCTTGAGCTCCCCTTCCTCCTCCAACGCATCGTCCTCCAGCCTGGGCCGATGCCCCTCCTATCGGCAGAGGGTGGCTACTGTTATGGAACGGGTCGAAACTGAAAAGGTCCACGTTATCACTCTTGTTCCTGTTGGAGCGCTGCGTCCTCCTCTCAGGCGGGACAGGGGGGGAGAGGGAGGAGAACCCCAGGGGGGAGGGGTTCCTGAGGAACAGCCCGACTGCTGCTGCTCCCCCTCCAGCTAGGGTCTCGCCGATCGGACTATCGTCGCTGAGGAACACAGAGCTCTCCTTGGAGGAGCGGCAGCTGCGGATGGCCATGCCACTGTCTGGGCTCACCAAGTCGCCACCGGCACCGACCACCACACCTCCTGAGTCCTCCTCTCTATCTGCTATTACCCTAAGAGTGGAAAACAAACAGCAGTGTGAACAGTTATGAATGTGGGCAAAAACCAGTCACCAGTCTCATTAACAAATAAACAATGCTAACAAATTCTTAATGACCTTGCCATGGCCACCACATCACCAGCACCTCCCTCGGGTCTCTCTGTGTCAGAACTATACTCTTCATTGATACCCGATGATCCCTGTGAGAACTCCACACTGCCTGCCACTCCCTCTGTGGAGGAGGTCCTTCTGCTGGGGTGGCAAGCCAGCACGGCACTCCGCCGGTCAACAAGCTCCTTGAGGAGGTCCTGGATCTCCTCCTCCAGCAGATGAGGAGATCCAGAGGAAGAGGAGGTGTTTGTTTGGATCTGGTAGAGCTGGAGACAGCCCTGGAAACACTCCGCAGCCTGCAGTCCACCGGAAAGGAACCAACTAGATGACTCCTCCAACTCACAGCAGATCTAGAGTACAAATGGATCAAACAAAAGTCAGAATAAAGAACATGATCATTGCCTAACTAACCTTACAGCAATCGGTGACAGTACTTCACCAATAAATTGTTACACCTTGACGCTCTGACTACAAGAAAAGCAAACTGCAATCAGGTATTTAAAAGACTGCCTCTATTGTTTAAAACAGTATAGACTAGATGCTTCTGTAGTTAGAAACTACAGGCCTATATCACATTTTCTGTCTAGAAACTTGTTAACTTCTATAAGCTATTACCACATTTTCAATGCTTTCTTTTCTGCCTTTATTCATTGCGGCCAAAGGTCACGGTTAACTATGGAATCGTGCATTTCACGATTCCACGTCAGACATTTATGTTTTATTTTTGCCATGGACATGCAAAACAAGTGATCAATAATATTACAGAAACACAAATGTATAGCGTACAGTGCTAATGGACTCTTGATGTGCAAAAGTGTCTACTGTGCGCTACACGTTTTAAAACAAGTCACTTATCAAAACTTATTTTGGGGGAAAAGCCAATCTAAAAGCTCACAACAAATCGCGGCATGTTGTGAGCTTGTAGATCAGCAATTCTCTTTTCTTTTATCCTATAAGGACATGCCCAAAAATTGGAATGTCAGTGTTAAAGTGATTAGCTGTAGTTAGCCAGCGAGACTAGGACCTTACCCACTTTATACTTGCAGGTGGCGGTCCTGAGACAGGCATTACTGTATGTGGCATATTATGCATGGTCCAAGTATATTCCATGTTTGGGATTTCAATAAATGGGTCTTCTCAGTACAGTTGCAGGAGAGAAAGGGCCACTTATAGCTGCAAAGGTGAATGGGTGTGTATTATACTTCATATTAGGTTATTACAGTATATAGATAGATGGCTTTTCAGAGGGCAGTGTTACTTGAGGACAGATAAGGAAGTTATACTAGTTGTGTCCAGTTTTCTTTTGCCTTGGTGCTCCTTCTCAACAGATGTCATGCCATGTTTTTCTCTTTACTTGCGCAAGCAGAGCGTGCAAGTATTGTGGTCGTGCTGGTATGAATGCACGTGTATGCTTGGTAGGTATTGATGGTGACGTAATTAAGATATGTATCAATGCCGGGTTATAACTGGCTTTTGATAAAGATAGGTTTCAGATTACATACATGTATACAGTACAGACATTACCCTTAATTCACCCGACACTTAAACATATCCTAATTACGTCACCGTCGACAGCCAGTTATAACCCGACATTGAAACATATCTTAATTACGTCACCATCATCAGTACCATCACCTACCAAGCATACGCACATAAAAAAGCCAGCCGACCACAGTAAAGTACTTTCAACTTATATACATACAATACGTTACCTATCCAACCAAATGACAGCCAGTTATAACCCGACTTTAGTTTTTAATTTCAATGTTTTACAGAGAGGATGAGATTTGAAAGTTCGTAGCGGTCGACAGTACTTGCGCTCTCTGCTTGCGCACTAGTAGGCCATTTATGGCCTGCTTGTGTGCAACGTGCAAGTAGGGGCACTCAACAGAGTGCAGTTCTAGTTTCCACTGTGGTCATACAGTTGACTTGACTCACACATTTGGTGCTTGTGTTGTTGTGGGGCATTTGCTATAATAAAGTATAGATAGACTAGACCCCAGCAGTGTCATTGCTGTAACATGGTATCTGGAATGTGATGCTGTTGCTGCAGGGTGAACTATGGGTAGCATTATAGCCCCCCACCCTCCCCAAATCACCACCAGCCCCCACTGGATGGTGATAACAGAAAATTCATTACCTGGTTGAGGGTATCTGTATTGTCTGCATATACTGCCACCTGCTGACATGAGAGGTGAACTGCACCATGGACAGCATAAACAACGACCAGACTCTCATAACTGTGGCGATGACAGAATGCCTTTAGCTTGATCACATGGCCATTCCAGTCCTGAGGGGGAGAGAGAGATTCAGTGATATTGAAAGAATGAATTATTGAAAGAATGAATTAATGTAAGAAAGAAAGAAAGTAAGAAAGAAAGAAAGAAAGAAAGAAAGAAAGAAAGAAAGAAAGAAAGAAAGAAGAGACAGAACAGAGAAGTGGTGAAAGACAGGCAGAGTTGAGCACTGCAGTGAATCTTGACAAAAGTTCACAATATTAATAATGTAATGTAATGAACGGAAATGGAATAACTTCAGCAAAGTGTGCCAACGTTTTTTTCTTTCTTTTTCATTTGAATGATCTTAAAGCGCTTATTCAACATTTTTCTCCCATTTTGGCTACAGAAACTTTGTTGGACCCCTGCCTTTTGTTGCACATATGCTTTACTTTTTTGGCAATTTTTTGTGTGTTTGTAAGTGTGTCTTTGTCTGTAGTGATGAGAGACGAAGCTGTCAGGGCACAGAGAGGGGTAAAGAGATATTTTGTGATTTATAGTTTGGGAATTAACTGTTTGCTCTTAACACAGTCACCATCCACAGATTATGGTAATTCGGTGACACAGCCTGTGATTGATGGATAAAAAGCTACATAAATTAATTGTTTTGTTTGTCAAAGAAAGTCGTTTTCCTTCTTTCCCTTTCGAATGATTAACAACAATGCTATGACAACCTTCATTTGTAAGACAGTGTTAGGAACAAAGTGTACAAAATGGCACAACGAAAAACAAATTTGCCAGAGTCATTCAGATTCGTTGTACAGTGGATTTTTTAAATGTTTTAAAAATGTTATGTTATACTTATTTAAAATGTTTAAATGTTGAGTAATTAAAACAAAACAGAATGTAATTGTCAACACACCAAATCACAATGTTTCTATAAAAAATGCAAGCTAGGCTGGTATTTCAGAGGATTATTTAAGCACAGGAATTATAAAGAAAACCTACTGGAGTAGAACAGCCATATATGACTTTGCACTTGCAGAAATTACTTTCCGTAAACAGACGCAAGGTGTGTGCAGGCAGGGTGAATGTGTATGTTTTTTTCTCTTAGTCCAAACAATGTGTGTTTGTGTGCAGGAATACTACTGCAGAGAGTGGTGATGAGTGCCTGTGTGTCTCCTACATGAATGTGTGAGTGTACAGGTCCAGTGGAAGTGATGGATGGGCGCTGCAGGCATGTATCTGCCCAGGCTGTGTCAATATTAACCTGTGAGGATGAGAGGGCTACACACTCCCTCCCCCCCTCTGTTGTCACTAGCATCCATCCTCCCCTTTTCTTCAGTGACACCATCCTACCACACAATATGGCTGCTGTCAGGCTCAAGCTCATTAATCCTCACACACACAGCTGTCAGCTCACAGACACTGCCATTTTTCAATGCTGATATCCTGACGAGTGCAACGAAGCCTCTCAAGTTTGGACAAAACACACATATTCACTCACATACCGAACGTACAAATACACAAGTTAACGCTTACGTAACCCCAACACACTTGCTTACACAAACATGCGCGCAGTCAAGTAATACAATGCAAGGTGTTGGTTGCGAGCAGCGCCGTGCAGAACAGGTAGACGATCAGTTCATAAAGGAACATTGGCATCATAAAGGGAAAGACATAATCTCATAATGCAAAGATACAAACTAATGCTTACAGAGGCACACATGATGAGATACATAGACGCGCATACACACACACACACACACACACACACGCTCGCGCGCACGCACACACACAGGAAAATGAAAAAGGCAGTGTGCAAGATAACATGCAGTGAGACAGTCTGTCTGCCATTTGGCTTTTAAGTGAGGAAATTACTACCGGTACTTGTATCACCCGCCCCCTCCTCCTCATTTCAGCTCCCCCACCCAGCTACACATATTGCCACTTCTTACGAATTATCAACATGCAAGCTACAGAAATTCACTTGTTAACCACATGAACCATCTCTCCATATTCTGGGTCGAACATTTGGCAAAAATATCAGATCTACAAGCTCACAAGGCATTGGGTTGTGAGCTTATATATTTGATATTTTCAACTAAGACATTTAGTGTAGAGGGAAGACCCCAGGGCAATAACTGGGTGACTCATTCAAGTTGATTCAACTAAGTAAATTATATAGGATTTAAGTTGTTAACCAAAGAACAATAGGATGAGGCCACAAAGGCTCAGGCATGCTGACCTGCTGCACATCAGCAAAATGATGACGATGAAGTCAGCAGTTCTGCCAGCATCAGTCTGCAGTTAGTGTGACACGTACTTAGTAGTTCATTATAATGAGTTTTGCAGGATATTGCTGAGTTCTATGAAAGTAAAAGGGGGGAGGGGACCCTGCCAAGCAGGTAGTACTCAGTGAGTACAGTTGATTTTCCAAAACTCTTGACATTTAAAACATGAAGTGAGATAATGTTGTCTTATCTTCAGTTTATTTCTACTTTAGTTTATCTTTCTGATGATGTTTCTCCTTTCCTTTAACCATCTTTCCTCTCTTCATCTTTATAATATTTTACTCTCTGAATTTCTATTTCTCACACATGAACTCTCTTTTCTCCTTACGTGCTACTTTCTCTCTCACTCTTTCCTTCTCTTTCTCTCTCTCTGGTTGTCTTTGCTCCACAGGTAGCAAGTCTTTAGCGGCTGCTTGCAGTTCTCCCAACCTGCCATCATTATGCACAATAGCCTTAGGTACAAAACTCAGGCCTCATAACTCACACCCCGCGTGCGCAAATTCCCATGCAAACACAGTCAAAGCAAAAACACATTTCCTGCTGTCGCCAACATCTCCGGCAAAGAATTAATCAAGCGTTCATCCATTTAGGCTCTTTGCATGCCCTTTCTGTCAGAACAGAGAACGCTAAGAGACTTGCAAGCTCTTCTCAGGCGATCGTTTCGCCGCCCTGATGTATTCATCAAGCGAGGTTTGATTTATACGTCTGTCTGTGATCACAGCGGTACAGCTACAGCAAATGGAGTGGCAAGGAGCGAGCTGACACCACCCCGCTCTAACACGCACGCACGCACACGTGCAAGCACACATGCAAAGGCAAACATATATGTGCATGTGTTCACAAACCAGCAATCAAACACGCAGGCTTCTCTCAACTCAAACGCATAAATACACAGACATACAGTGCTGTATATGAGTTTGTGCGGTGGGCATTGGAAGAATGCAAGTGCACGGAAGCATGTGCATGCACAAAGACTCATGTGCGCAGGGAAGCATGGACACGCACGCATTACCACACACAAGAAAAGGAAAATAGAAAGGGGGGCAGAAGTTTGCCAAAGCTGATGCTCAAATGTCTGTTTTTGTCTTGGCTATTCCTCCCCTCTGAGCTTCATGCACTCTCTCCGAGTGCAGAGATCTGGGGGTGCATGCAAGATGCAAATCAATGTTTTGTTTTGTTTATTTGTCAGTTTTTGGCCCTTAAAGCTTGGAACGCCACAAGAGGAGAGCAAGACAATAAGAGGCAGAGATAAGACTGTATACACTACAGTAAATGCTTTCTGAAAAGTTAGTCAAATTATTGTTGTGGAAGTGGTTTTCAAAGTTTGCCAAGTTGCTGCACACGAGGATTTCTGTCCCAAAAATCCCCCTCTTTATACTACTGACTGATAGTCAGTAGACTGATAGAGGGCTACATAATTCAATCTATTTTACTCTGTAGAGTCCTAATAGATTAAGTTTTAGCAACAACTAATTACATGACTAAAACAAATGTGTTTGGGGCCCCTACCTTTACTTAAGTCACTTAAAAGTAGTGTAAGTATTGAATACATTCAGTCCTATTGTGAAGATGGATGGAGACAGAAAATAAACAGAAAGGTTTGAGGGAGATATGGAGAAGTGAGATGATGTTGGAGATGGGACGGGTAGAGATCGGAACAGAGAAAAAGTAAAAGTTAGAGAGTCAATAGACAATACAGAAGAAGATGGAAAGGGGAGGGGGGGGGGGTTTTCTAGCTATTCTGTCTTCAATCTTAGTCTCTGGGAGGCCCACCCTGCACCTGCTATCCCCTAGCGCCTCTCATCAGAAAGGCATTTACGGAGCGCTGAGGCTGCGGGCTCCTTCATTAGCAAGCATAATTATTTGTGCAAGTGGCGCAGGGGCAACACTGGCCCGGCATAAACAAACAGAAGGGCCGGAGGACTGCGAACAAACAACACATTAGAGACAATCAGCATTGATACAATGAAACCTAAAGCACACCTCATATAGAGAGACAGAGATGGTCACACACATACAGTACATGTGCGTAAGCACAAATGCACGCACACGCAGTGTCGCTCACACGCACGCACGCACACACACACACACACACACACACACTAAATAAAATCACAAAAACAAACAAACAAACAAAATAAACCTACTGGACTCTGGAGTAGCTATTGAAAAGAAAGAGAAAATTATCTTTCCGAAAATCTGCAAACAGCAATGCTGTCAAAAAATATATATACGGTATATATGAAAAAAAATATTTATATATATATATAGGCCTACTATAACATTTCTATGTCCATATTAACTTACACGTTCCTGCTCCAAAAGGGGGTGGG